>NC_136071.1:1016592513-1017230513 GCF_964261635.1 Lissotriton helveticus
ACTCTCCAGAGGAACCGGAAAAAAATATAGTTGTGGTAACTATACCATGCATCGTCATATGGAGAGGTGGCACCAATTAATTATAGTGCTGCATAAAAGAGAGATTTGGAGGAGAACCCCTGACCTGCTAGTACATTCATCAAAGAAGTGGCACTGAGAGCTTCAGAGGCAAGGGAAATGGTCCCAAATATTTAGAAGAACTTTGGAAAGATTAAAATGACATGTTTAGATTGTGGTAAATTAATTTCATGTGGACAGATGAGTGTTACTCTAATAAATACAGCATATGAACATCATCATAGTCGATGGTTGTTAGAGACATTTTGACTATATCCTGGACCTGCCCGTCCTCGCCCAAAATGGCGCCGGAATAAATGGGACTCGTAACTCCTTGTTGTGTACTGGTTGCAGAACCTTGAAATCACGAGATACGTATGCAGTTTTGAAGCACATGGCGGGCGGGGACGAGAATTGATTGAATATTTCGACATCCCTATTGATATTAAGTTCTGATGTGTTATTGATTACTGTACTGTTGAAAATTCGAATTAACGTCACCCATGGTACTTGCCCGCAAATGTATATCTAGATAATTTTATTGTAACTGGCCCTGTCGTATTTTAATTATAAAATGTACGTCCACCGATTCCGTAACTGTTAGACACCTTAGTTCTTGCAACCTAATGGCCCGCCCGTTACGTTCCTCTACAGTGTATATGTCTATTCATCATATACGATTACAGTTTGCTCCGTGGCAGGCCCACGTGGTTATAGGCTCGTATTTGTATAATGAAATTTTCACAATAAAGGTTTTTAAAAGAAAACATGGTAGTAGTATATACATTGGTAAAGTTTTTAATAATAGTCACTGTTTTAGAATCATTAAAAGGCAAGTGAAATAAAGCAGACCAATTACATGAAGGGTAAAAGGTATAATACGAAGGAACGCAGTAAAGATAAATGGTCAAGGGCTGTTGTGTTTTCTATTCCTGCAACATAAAGTGATCGATAAGAATCTCATATTCAGGCGTATCGGCGACTAAGACAGCAGGTCGACCCTCTTTTGCTCAACGGCTCCGTCATGGGACGAAGAAACGCTCTTTTTCTCGAAAAAAGAATATATTTTACTTGCAGGACAGTTGTAAAATTTCCGCGAAAGTACATTAGCCTGGAACATTATAACATATATTTAAGAAAAAATAATGTTCGGAAGTAATTAAAAGCGTAATTTTTAGGTGATATGACCAAGGCTTTCATCATTAGAATAAGAAAAGTAAAATGAACCAATGAAAAGTTTTATTAACAAGTCACATGACTTGTTATGCTTACGTTACGCGCTGCGCGCCCCGGATGACTTCCGGATGCGCTAACGCGGCGCGTCATATGACGCATTACGCGACAACGCAGGTCCAGAATATAGTCAAAATGTCTCCACCAACCAGCGGTCGAAACACAACCCCTTTCAGCAGGCTAAATAGTTCTGTTAAATGACAACAGAAGGGACAGGGAACAAGAACCATCAGTCAAAGAGGGGAGGGCTAGTTCTTGTCTACCGGGTTACATTGGGGCGCTACCGGAACTGATCGAATTGGTAGTCTACAGTGTTTCTGGATGTTTCAGAGTGAAGCTGGGGTTAGCATGAGAGCACCACCATTTCGTAGCTCCGTTGTGGCCATTCCGCAACCAATCATGGCAGCCGCTCTTTATCGTTATTTTGGGCGGGGTGGGTGGCGGAGCCGAGCTGTTTTGCAGCCATCATTGTGTGGAGTTCAGTTCATCTCACTAGTTTTGTATTTGTCATGAGGGGTTGTTCCTAATGTTTCTATTTTAGCGAGGTCAAAAAGAGATCCCATTAGTGGCCTACTGATTTTACTCGATTCCTTTTCTTTTTTTTTACACGATTTTTCGTTATCTGCAAAGACTAAACAGAGTATTGCGACTCTGTGTTTGTTTGTAAATAGAGAATGAACCAAAGAGAACTAATTCTAAAACAGTAAATACTTGGATAACAATCAATCAAATGGAGAGAGAAGCAGGCACGACGGATTACAACGGGGGCAAAGGCCTGCGTTAACTACCTTTCACTATCTGCAAAGAGAGAGTACTCCTAATAGAAATGAGGGGGGGGGCACCATTCAAAGCAGATCAGTGTGCATAAACACGAAAATGTTTTCACTTACCACGTACTTGACATTCGACAGCTTATGATATTTGCTATTAAAAAACCATTGAAATTCACTGAAAAAACCATAGGTTATAGACCATATATAGTTAGGAATTAGCATTTACAAAACCTTGAAAATTCACTGAAAAAACCATAGGTTATAGACCATATATAGTTAGGAATTAGCATTTAGAAAACCTTATTTTACTCACACAAAACCATTGAAATTCCATATATAGTTAGTTGCACTAACTATATATCGCGCACCCGCAATCCACTGCTGATGATGTCACATATTACATCATTCATGACATGGTCAGTGACATCACTGATGACATCACTGATGACATCTCAAATGACATCACTGATGACATCACTGATGACATCTCATTTGACATCAATGACCACATCACTGATGATATCATTCATGTGACAATACAATGCATCTCCTCACATTTTAATATAACCTCTGTTTCACCCAGTGTTAAAAAGAGTATAATTTTTGAAACCATTGACACACCAATACTAGTTACTACATACGCACTCACTGATTGCTACGTCTACACACACCTTCACTCATTCACCCATACAATCATTCATACATACAATCACTCATCTTTACAACACTATCATATGCACTCATACACCTATACAGACACTCACAGTCTGCCACTCATCCATGGAGTTACTTACACACCTAGTCAGTCCTGTAAAGAATCAATGAGACTTCCATTTTCTTGTCTATACAGTTAAACATAGAGCACCTTACATTTTCAAACATGTACTAACACATACTTACTTTCTTATACAATCATTGATACAAGTACAGATTGATCTGCACAGAGTCACACACCTCCCAGCTAGCCACACACACACTCAGTCTCCCATACAAATACTTGGGCAATCAATCAATAACCCATATAGTTACTCATATAGCTACTGATCAACACATGCAGCAGTTTACAGAACAACAGACATAATGATGCACAAATTAAGACAGTTTAGTCACTAACCCATGCACTCAGTGAGACACATTTAATCAGTCACTCATACATTCAGTCATGCACCTACTAAATCCTTCGTCCAGACACTTATACATCCACTCATTGTTCAATATGTAAGACATATTTTAACTTTACAGAATTATACAGTCACTGGATGTTGTCATCAGTGATGTCATTTGAGATGTCATCAGTGATGTCATCAGTGATGTCACTGACCATGTCATGAATGATGTAATATGTGACATCATCAGCAGTGGATTGCGGGTGCGCGATATATAGTTAGTGCAACTAACTATATATGGAATTTCAATGGTTTTGTGTGAGTAAAATAAGGTTTTCTAAATGCTAATTCCTAACTATATATGGTCTATAACCTATGGTTTTTTCAGTGAATTTTCAAGGTTTTGTAAATGCTAATTCCTAACTATATATGGTCTATAACCTATGGTTTTTTCAGTGAATATATATATATATATTTATCGTATTATACGGCTATAACACATAGATATAAGTATTAACAAAAGGAAAGTCCTAAACGGAGATGTTTGTAGTGATATCAAAGTATGAAGCTCGAGGCGATATTTTTGCAACTTGTCCTGAAAAAATGAAAGATTCCCATCCCATTTGGCCAGAAACAGACAACGATAATGCATGGCTTGAAACTGATTCATCCTTTTACTGGGACCAAGTTTACTGCTAGCAGAACATTGCTGGAGTCAACTGGGATTGCCTTTGCAGCTGTCAAATAAACATGCCATTTGGAAGCATCTAAAAACACAGGGGTCTGAATCTGTTTTCTTCACAGAGCACTGCATTCACGAGTGATGTTAAAGTTTGCTTAAAAAACTTTTTCCACAACGCCTTGTGTTATTTTGCATGAGAGAATCTTTGATATTTTACACACTCTGGGCACTTTTGACTTCACTGTTAAGGGAAAGTCAATAAAAGTTATATATCATTTCTGCTATTGTGGCGCCTTTAACACCTTGCGTAGCATTACATAAATTGTCCAATGTAGCTCTAACTTTTTGTAAACCCCAGTGAAACTTGCGTAATTTACTTCATGGAAATTAGGGCAAATGCCAAAATATTAAGTGAAATTTATGGATTGTAAGATATGGCATTGTGGCACCTCATGTTTTAGATGCAAAGTGGCATTTCACACTAAATGTAGTGTGAAATAATGCTTCCCTTGAACAACAGTTGCTCACATTTACGGGCTTATTTACGAGTGGCCAGTGCTGCCATTGTGTCAAAAATATTGACACGGTGGTGGTTCAGGCAGTACTCCGTATTTACATGTAGAAGAATGTGGGCAAATGCGTCTGTTTTTTTAGGCCTGCGTCAGAATATACCGGTGCCAGAACTGGCTGATGCACGCAGAAATTAAAATATGCATGGTAGGCATTCCCCATAAAACCCTGTGTAAAACCCACACAGTGATTTTTATGGTTTTCACAATGTGTGATGCGTCGTCAGCAAGCTGCGCACAGAGGCTGTAATGTGTCAAAATACCCACGCGTCAGCAACCCAGGTGCAGGAAATGACGCATTGGCTGTGGTACATAAAGACAAGTCCCACAAAACAGTCTGGCAAGCTCAATTACGCCATGGAATGGAGGTGCTAATTTTGCAGCTGGGAGTTGCGAGGAGACCACCATCACCTAGGCAGTGCAGGAGAAGAGAGTGTGTTTTCTGCCAGCGGACTGCCCTCATGATCTCCGAGAGCCGAGGCTCCAGCCTCCAACTGGCAGGCCCACCAACATTCCTCAATAGGCCAAGCTGATGACTGTTCTTCACCTGCTGTCATCTGGTTCATTCGAGGCCACAACAGCCAGAGTGGCAGGAATATCTTTGACATCTTTTTCTGACTTCCTACTCTCTGTCATGGATGCCATTATCTAACTAACACGCCAGTACCTCCTCTTCCCCAATATAGAACAACTACAGCTGGAGACCAAGGAATGTTTCTATGCCATTGTGGGACTCCCACATGTGATACGTGCCCGGGATTGCAAACCAGTGCAACTGGTTCGCCCTACGGCAACATAACACCTGTATAGGAACCGGAAGCACACCTACTCTATCAATGTCCGGGCCATCGTGGGCCATCAAGGGATGTTTACTAACGTGGTGGCAAAATACCTAGGGTGTGCGCATGAAGCCTATGTCTTCAGGCACTCCATCATCAACAAGCACTTCCGGAATGGATGATATGGGAATGGTTTACTTGTAGGTAAGCAAAACTCAAGTACATAACCAACCTACTAACAGTTAGAAATGTATGATATAATAGCTAGCTCTGTGTCTGTTGATACAGATAGGGCCACATGTATGAGGGGTGTGCCTCATACATGCAACATGCATCATGGTGCATGTGTAAGGCAAACCCCCAAGTCAAACATGTTAAGATAGCAAAGCTACTTTCTGTCCCTTTGAATGGTGTAAAGGTACAGAGCAACACAACGCTGGCCAAAATATAGTGTATCGTCACTGTGTTCAAGGGAGGGGTTGCACTGGCATTGTGGGGGTACCAACAAGTCAGAAAAAACTCCCTTTGGGACTTCTCAATTGCATACTCAAACAATACAATCTCAATCACACCCCAGTCGTATATAGACTGTTGCAATCGCCAAAGGGTAGTATATAAATGTTTTATTCACCAAGTGAATGCAAAGTTTAAAAACTCTATTTCATATGTATAGAGGTAAATCAATAAAATACATTAAACAAAGAGTAATACAAAGCACAAAAATGAAATACAATCTAACGTTAAAAAGTATTCCTATAATGCACTTTAAACATGTTAATGTCTCAAAATTTTCACCATTCAGTCAATCAGTATTGACATTTAATTCACAGATTAAAATCATTTGTATGCATAAAAAATTTCTTTAAATAACATCACAAAAAGATATATGCATTAATTTGATACAGGACAACCAAAGGCAACGCATTTTGGTGGCAGAAACAGGACCAAACCACCTTCTTCAGTTTTTCCATAAAAACGTGTCCAGGAATCCTACCATAAGATTCGGGGGTACCTTTCATTAGCAAGATGAGTGGGCAGTGGAACATGGTAAAGATGAGGATTTGGTGAAAGTTTTGAGATGCATTTGCAAAGGGTGGCCAACGAAAGGGTATATTACAGGGAATTTGAAACCCTTCTGGGAGGTGCGCATGGAATTGTCTTTTGAAAAGGATGTGCTATTAAGAGAAGACAGAATTTTTCATCCCTACAACTTTACGCAAAAGAGTAATGCATTTGTGTCATGAGGGACATTTTAGAATTGTCAGGACTAAGTTGATAGTTAAGGGTGTGTTTTGGTGGCCGGGAATAGACAGAGATATTGAGAATTTTGTGAAAGGATGTTCTGTTTGCTGTTCAGCTGATAAGTCGTTAAAAACTTTAAAACCTGTAATGAGTGAAGGATTAATCCCTAGTCTTCCTTGGGACACTATAGGGGTTGACATTTTTGGACCTACGGAGAATTGAGAGAATATGGATTGGTAGCCATTGACCTTTTTTCACCAAGTGGCACATTGTTAAATTTGTGGAAAAAGTTGATACACAGACAGTTCTTTAATTTTTGGACAACGTTTTTGTGATGGAAGGGTTACCTGTCTGCATTTTGATGGACAATGATGTACAGTTTCTATCTAAAATGGCTAAAGATGATTTTGAGCTATGTGGAATTAGTCACAAAACCACAGCATTATATAATCCCAGCAGGAATGGCACAGTAGAACATTTTAATAGAGTGATGAAAGGAATTATACAAGTGTCTGTGAATAAAAATTTAAATTGGAAGGTGCAAGTGCAGAAAGCTGTATGGTCTTATAAAGTCACTTATCAGATTAGTACTGGTTTATCTCCCTTTGTTATGATGAGGGGTAGGACACCTAGGTGCAAGTTTAACCCTGGATGGTTGGTCAAGGACACAGTGCAACAATGGTCCCCTGTGGTGGTAAAAGGGAATTTGGATTCAAATCATTTGAAAAGCAAGGTGTACTATGATAAGCACCATGGCACTAAGGATACTCCAGGTGAGGTAGGCAACTGGGTTCGCGTCAAAAACACATTCAGGGTTTCAAAAGGTGAAAGTAAATTTGAAACACCTAAACAAGTTGTGGAAGTTTTATACAATTCAGTTAGGCTTGGTGATAGGAGAGTTTGGAATCTCAAGAATATTGCCCTTGATATGAATCAAAATCACCTTGAAGGTAATTCAGAAACAGAACGCATTAAAAAATGTAAGTGTGTAGAGGATTATTTTGATAATAGCGATTTACAATCTCAGTTAGCCTCTGGGATTTCACAGACTCTGGAACCTTTTCAGAATGAACCAATTGGAGAGTCTGAGCCATCCGCAAGCAAAAACATTCCTGATGTGTCTCCTCCTTCTTTAAGGAGAGAGGAAGGGTTTGTAGATAATTCTATTGATAAGGAGAGAGGAAGGGTTTGTAGATAATTCTATTGATGTTAGACTATCTCATAAAAACATAAATTCTAATGTTGGTGATATTGATTGTACAAAGAGAAAAAGAGTTTTGCAAGTTAGGCTTAAAGAATATGTGTTGTAAGTTTCACTTTACATTTTCTTCAATTATTATTTATTGTTATTTCTTATTTCCTGATTATTTTAATTTTATTTATTTTTCTATTATAATTATTTAATCTTTCTTTGTTCATTAGAGGGGGGTTGTGTTATGTTGTAATGTTGTTGTAATTTAAATGTACATGCTTTATAACAGTTGTACCTTTAAGACTCGTGATGGTGCGAGCTTTGGAATGTAAGTTATGTTATGTGTATTCTAGCGTGGCTCTGCAGTTAGTAGCTGAGCTTGTAACTGTGAGCTGTGCAGCCTGGCGCTTGCCTGTTTCCTTCTTGTTAAATCAATTTTATTCCAATTAAAGGAATTCAAGGAATCCTGTGTACTTCCTTTACTTCACAGTTGCAAAGGGAGAGCTACAAGGGGGGTTGGGGGGCAGCTGAACGTAGTGAGGACTGCCCACCGAGCAGTTGGGGGGGGTCTGGGCTGGCCGGATCGGCCATTTTGTGGGCTTTTTCGGGATGTAGCCCAATTGTAGCCCAATTATAGCCCAAGTAGCCCTATGTTTATATAATCCTTTGAGGGTATTTGCCAGCCACCATTTTAGGTTTTGGTGACCTGGTGGCTGGCAGCAGGGTAGCTAGTAATAGTTTTTGTGGCCCCACCCTCCCATCCCTCTTTTTAAGAATTTTAGCTGTGTGGAGTCTTTGGGGTTTATTCTTTGGTTTAGGCCAGGTTTGTGGAGACAGGTGCATAAGGGACTTTATGAAGGTTGTGTAGGAGAGCAAGATGCAGTCAGCGTGAGCCTCTGCTCACGGCCGCCATGCCAGCCACCGGACCTCCAGTGATCGGCTACATACCCTGCGCACGCATCAGCGATGCTGGGATCACAGGTGCATAGAATTTCGAGACAGCGGAGGACGCAGCGGGACCTGCTCGGAGCTGCAGGGCCGCCTGGGGCACTTATCGAGGCGGTGGAGAGGTGCTTGGGGAAGGAGGATTTCCTGGCGGACTGGCTGGATTTTTTGGCAGCTAGATTGGAGAACTTACTATTACACGCGGTTTGCGTGCACTGCGGACACAGGAGACGGACGCCCAGCGAGCGCTTGGGCGAACGGGCAGGGAGGCGCTGTGTTGAGTGGCTGGCGGTGTGCCTTCGAAGTCTGGGCTCTCTGCCCTTAGCGGATGCGGTATTGACGGCGCTGTGTGAACTTTGGGGGCAGTGCCGAACATTGGAGAGATTTAGGTTTGACGAGGGCAGCAGAGCAAAAAGTATGAGTCACCGCGGAATAAAAAAAGGTCTAAAGGCAAAGACTCCCATTGCAGGGAAGGATCCCTCTGCAGGAGACGACACCGGCAAGACCAAGACCAAGCCTAAACAGGTCAGTGGGAAAAAAAACACTGGCCAGACAAGGGCAGGGGCTTTTAATAAAGATATTAAAGACAGTAAAGATGCTGGCCTAACACACCCCCTTCCTGCTAAGATCTTTTTAGTGGCTAAGAATCAGGCTGCCATTGCTAAAAACAGCACAAAAGAAACGCAAAGACTTAATATAGCTGATGCCTCTTCTCAGCAGGATAGTGCTAGTGGCAACATCAGTCAAACCCCTGCTGGCGGTCTGGATGCCAGTAAAGCCCCCCCCCCCCCAGCCTGGATGCTCCCTTCAGCCTACCAGTCAATCAGCACAGCTCAGCCGAGCCCTCTCTCTCACCACACACCCCAGCCGAACAACATGACCACGCACTTGGCTCCTCTGAGCCCCCCAATCCTCCCCCCAATCCTCTCTTAACCCCACTTCCTACTGAGAGCGAACACCTGGAATTAGATGAAGGAAATATTGGTAACACCCTATGTACCACTTCTCAGAACCTCAATACTAGGGAACTCCTCACAGGGACGGAAGCAGTCATCCGAGGCCTGGAAGTTCCTCCTGGCACCATTGCCCCTTGGACTCCAGAGATTGGGCAGGAGGATTTTTACTCGGTCTCAGACAGTACCCCGAGTTCATCAGGGGAAGGGGAGATGGAAGAAGATGAAGACAATACTAACAGTGCTAGTGAAGAGGAAAGTGAGGCCTCCCGTGATAATACCGGCAAGGTCGTCCGCTCTAAAAAATCCAGGAATAAGATCAAACGGAGAAGACAGCTTAAATGGGACTATTCGGACTCGCAGATGTCCTATCACCTAGAAGAAGACGAGCCGATCCAATCGCAATCACAAACACAATGGCGCAGCCCAAGAAAGCTACAAACCAAAGGCAATGAGTCAATGGAGCCCTCACTTGCCGCCATACTCACCTCGATTAAAGACTTTCAGGAGGAAGTGAGAGGGGAGAATCTAGCAGCCAAGAACGCAGCAAAAAAATTACAGGGCGGTCTCAGACGGGCTGAATAAAACTTTCACTGATATCAGCGAGCGAGTGGGCATCGTTGAGACTAGGACGGAACAACTGGAAACCGAAGCAGTGGCAACCAAACAGGCAACTGACTCCAACTCCGCTTGCCTTTCGGACCTGATGGTGAAAATGGAGGAGCATGAAAACCGGCAACGCCAAAATAACCTGCGCCTGCTTGGGATTCCAGAAGGAAAGGAGGGGGAGGACCCCAGGCAGTTCATTGTCAAGCTACTGCAAGACTCTTTCCCAGAGCATTCAGACTGGAACTGGGATCGCGAAGTGCAGCGAGCTCACCGATTTCCCTTCTTTCTGAAAAGGCAATACAACAACGGCAATGTAACTGAAGGTCAGCCTCGGGTCTTCATTGTATATTTTGGTAATTTCCTCCTGAGGCAACTGGTTTATGACAAGGCTCGCTCCAACTCAAAAAAAGGGGCTCACGGGATTACCTTTTTCTCAAAACTGGACTTTTGCCACCAGACTGTCGAGCGCAGATGGCATCTGCGACAGCTGATTTCTCCTCTACAACAACTAGGCGCGGAGGTGTATCTCATGAACCCAGCTAGGCTGAAGGTTATCCTGCATGGTACTACCAAGGTCTTTACATCAGAAATTAAAGCCAAAGAGTACTTGGAAGAGATTAAACTCATGAAAGGAAACAAGGGGACATAATGACTTGATTGGCTATCCTGATGTTACTCTGATCCTACTCTGATGTTATCTCTTTCTTTCAGAAGGGAGGAAAATTACTTATAGATACATTTTTTTTTCTCTTCCTTTCTCATCTTTTACTTCCTCTTAGAACTTTGACTCCTCTGGTGAGGAAGGGGGGTGAAAGGAATGGGGGGAAGACTGTAACACGAAACAAATTATGCACCTATTCATTTAAGTCAAGCAGTTGACTAGAACACGGAAGGTACAAGGGCACGAAAGATAGGTCTAATGGCCGACCACATGACTACAGTCATGCATTCTTATTTTTTAAGTGGTTGGCGTGGCTAGTGGCTGTGGCTTATGACTGACCACCATCATTCAGGCTTGGCCTGATTGCTCACATAAGGGGGAGTGGGCGGGGGGGGTTGGGGGAGGGGCGGGAGGGGTGGTCAGGGTCACAGGAGGCACACACAGGTACTTATTCTACACACACACATACACAAATCTTCATGGTTAGACTTGTTTCATTTTTTTTTCTCATGGAATTTAAACGGGCATTGGTGTACCCTTTAGATGGCTAGGTTAGAACCATTACAAATTGTCTCACTTAACGTTTGTGGCTTGAACGACGCGTCAAAGAGACAAATGGTGGCCATGGGCTTGCCGACACTTGGGGGGAACAACATATGCTTACAGGAAACTCATGTAGAACAGTCCCAAATACACCTATTAGACACATTAGGGTTTAAAGTAGTGGGTGCTACCACACAAGGAGACAAAACAAAGGGAGTAGGAATCTTAACTGACAGAAGACTCGCTATCATTTGTCCATATGCCAAATCAGACTCACTAGGTAGGTGGGCCATCACTCAGATTCAACTCCCTAACAAATCTTCTTTTATCCTTTGCTCATTATATGGGAGTAATACTGACGATCCTGGGTTCATTAATCAAGTATCCAGTGAATTAGCACACTGGCCCACCCCGATAGTGCTATGTGGGGACTTTAATATACACCTACCTGGCGACTGGGCCACTAACACAACCTGGAGATATAAAGGAAGGAAGCCCCATGTTTTTTCATGCTCTTACCAATCTTATCCAGACTCATGGATTGATAGATAGCTGGGCGAGTAAAAACCCTTTACAACCTGGGTTTACTTTTTACTCGGCCCCGCATCAAGTATTGGTTAGACTGGACTACTTCTTTCCCTCTGCATCGTTAGCCACCAGCTTTACTATAGATACTGCACCCCGCTTTATGTCCGACCATAACCCTCTTATCTTCACCATAAAGGAGTTTGGGCAATCTAGAGAGGCTTCCAGGTGGAGCTTTGAGAAAGCTTTATTGTACGACTCGAGCTATGTTAATCACATGCAAGGATGGATCCAGAAGTTCTTGGAGATAAATATTGGTTCCGCTTCCCAAATGACAGTCTGGGACACCTTAAAGGCTCGGATCAGAGGCGAGACCCTCAGGTTCTCTGTCCAGAAAAATAGAGCGGAAAAAAATCAGGTAAGGGATCTCCAAAAAAAGCTAAGAAACATAGAAATAAAGCTAACCCAAGCAATCCATGCAGGATTAGATTGCCAGCCAGTCCAGCAAGAAGCAGTTTTGGCCAGGGCGGAAATAGGGGCGGTGTTTATGGAAAAAATTGTGGCCAAGTGGGCAGCGGCTAGGGAGAAGACCTATGAGTGTAGTGACAACATTGGGCACCATTTAGCTGTCAGGACGAGACAACAAACTACCTCCAGTGAAATCCATACCATCAGACTCTTCAGGTATAGAGGTTACGGATCCTAGTCTTATCCGGCATGGGTTCCAGGAGTTCTATGCCAAACTATATAAGGAAGAAAGCTGCTTCACGGCCGATGCCCTAGATAGAGAGATCCTTGGCTATCTCAGTGAGATTGAACTAAGTCAGCTTAGCTTAGAGGATAGCCAGCTTCTGGACCTTGCCCCCACATGGGAAGAAATCCTGGATGCCCTTACTAGTCTCCCCGATGGGAAGGCTTCTGGCCCTGACGGCATTCCCATTGAATTCCTTAAATCTTTGCCTATCAAATCAAGGCCATATTTACAGAGGTAATCACATCCATCTTCAGCGGAGCCCCTCCCCCTGCCTCCTGGTCCAGCGCTAGAATCTCCATTTTCCCAAAAAAGGATAAATCTCCACTAGACATGAGTTCTTATAGACCGATAACTCTTATCAATTGCGACTCCAAAATATTTTCTAAAGTATTAGCCTCCAGAATATCCCGAATAGTGGCACCCCTTGTCTCAGAATGGCAACATGGTTTTATACCCAAGAAGGGGACCACCGAACACGTTAGGAGAGTTATTACTCTGTTTGACGCTGCCCAAGTAGCCATAGACCCGATGTCACTCATATTACTCGACGCCGAAAAGGCATTTGATCGGGTCTCATGGCAATTTCTTTGGAGGGTAATGGACAGTATTGGGTTCGGGGGCAGGTTCATGCAGGCAACGCAGGCACTTTATTACAACCCAACTGCTAGTGTCACCATAAATGGACAACTAACGGAGCCCTTTAAAATCTCACGAGGCACCAGGCAGGGCTGCCCCTGTTCCCCCGTTACTGTTCGCTCTTTACCTAGACCCCCTCATTAAGCAAATAGAGAAAAATCATAACATCTCTCCAGTAGTATATTTTCAAAACAGCTGTAAAATCCTGGCCTATGCTGACGATCTCGCCATTACCACTCCTGACCCTGCCAATTCCACACGGGCACTAGAAAGCGAGGCCCACAAATACGGGAGATTATCCGGGTATGCCCTAAATAAGAA
The DNA here is from genome assembly GCF_964261635.1 of Lissotriton helveticus. Taxonomy (NCBI): domain Eukaryota; kingdom Metazoa; phylum Chordata; class Amphibia; order Caudata; family Salamandridae; genus Lissotriton; species Lissotriton helveticus. The sequence goes on from NC_136071.1 coordinate 1,016,606,094, forward strand.
CAAAACGCAGATTCTAGTAAACAACAGAATCACTTGGACTGATGCTAGAGTGGTGCAAAAGGCCAAATATCTGGGCGTATTGGTTTCACCTAGGCTAGAGGAAATAGTCACAGTCAATTTGACTCCCCTTGCTGTCCAGACAAAGAAGGCATTAAAACAAATTGATAATTTACATCTAACGCTGGTCGGCAGGTGCAACGTCATCAAAATGACTTATTTCCCTAAACTACTTTATTTTTTTCGTTGCATACCCCTTGAGTTTAGTAAAAAAGACCTTCTTAAATTTCAACAAATTTTCACCCAATTTATTTGGGCATATGCTCAGCCTAGACGTGCATTAAAACACCTCACGCTACCAAAAGATAGAGGGGGATGGGCTTTTTCTAACATCACCATATACTATTGGGCGGCAGTTCTACAATACAGCTCAGTTCTACTAAGGGAATCCACCTGCGGAGCTGAACCGTCTTTACCCTCACCCTTTCGGTCCTTGTTAGGGGAACAACATTGGAGCTGCTTAATCCGTGAAACAACTTATGAATACTACAATCGCATTAAATTTAAGACGTTAATGAACTCTCATAAAGTTTTTCGCCATGTCCGGAAAATCCTTGGAATCGGTAGACTTAACTTTTACTCCCCTATAATCAACAACAACAACTTACCTGCTATATTTAGTTCATCCTACCTGTCTGAATGGTATAGAGTAGGGATAATTAAATTAGGGGACCTTATAACAGCAAGGGGGATTGAATCCTTTTCGACTTTACAGACTAGATTTAAATTAAAAAGTCAAGATTTATTTAAATACATGGCTATTTACGACTACCTCTCTAGGAAAGTGAGAGGAGCCAACGGATTCGCTGAGGTTGAGCTTATGAATACTCTCCGGAATAACACTACTGCTCGCATTGGAAGTATTTATCAAATATTAAATAAGGAATCCCCTGACGACCTAGAATCTATTGCTACTAAATGGCACCCCAAACTTGATTCCCCTCAAAGTGTTTTTTATAACTCCTTGCGGCTATCACAACAAATTCCAATTTCTGCCAAACTACAGGCACAACATTTTAAAACCATATTTTTTCTTTATATGACACCTAGCAAAATCATCAAGTGGGGATCTGGGAGAGGAACATTATGCCCACGTTGTTGCGAGGTAGGGGCGGACTCTATACATATATTTGCAACTTGTCCAACCATTGACTCCACCCTTCTTAGAATACAGAACTTACTTGGTGAAATAATAAACCAACCTATCCTCTTAATTCCTATGACTATTCTTTTGGGAACACAATCTGACTCTTCAAGAGTAAAGGAGGAAGGGCTGATTTTTATCGCAATGGCAGTTTGGAGGATCTGCGTTTCCTCCGGATGGCTAGACTCTGAGTCTCCCTCCTACGCACAATGGTTGGCTAGATTAGTTGCTACATATCATCTAGAAAAAGCCATATATGCCAAGAAAGGACGAAGGAAAAGGAGGACTGGGCTTGAAGTCTGGGGGGCATTCTCCAAATGGATTGATCAACAAGGGCAGGGGGACCAAGAGACATAGTAAGGGAATTAGAAGCCTACAATACCTTTTTTAGGTACATTGCTCTGTTACTATATAATTTTTTTTCTGGTCTTTCTTTGGGGTTTCCTTGTACCTGTGCCACACAATCTATAAAACAGAATAAAAAAATTAAAAAAGGAAGGTTGTCGCTTGGAACAGGTGCTTGCGGGGTTTTGAAAATTTGGCCAGGGTTGGCACATGTTTTTCGTTAAGTATTGGAAGTTTGTGAGCAGGGACATGAAAAGGGTAGGCAGGTAGTCCTAGTTTCAGGATAGATGTTTGTTAGTTACAGTTGCAGGAAGGCAGGTAGGAAACAGGGTGTCATTGGGGGAAAAAGTTTTAACTGCAATACTGTGTATTGTTGTTGTTATGTTATAGCCAGGGTGGGGGACCTTTTGAGGGGATTGTAGGGGCGGGGGGGGAATCAGGGGTCAGCTATTTGATGTATTGGGAGGCTTTAGTTTTGTAAGGCAATTGCCAGTTAGTTATTTGTAATATGCATCTGTTTCAATAAAGCAGCCTTTTTCACATACAAAATGGGTCTCGGTTTGGCTTGCCCCCCCCCTCCCAATTTGGCACAGGATCGCGCTCGGGCTTCCCGGGCCACTGATGACCGATGGGCACTGGCTGCGCCTGTGTCGCCCTGGCACCCACGTCATTGCAAGGTGCCATGCTGAGGTTTTCCTTGGTGCGGCCCTCATGAAAGTGAGTGATTTCACTCTGCACGCAGGATTCAATGCCGGTCTGCACGTTTCCTCTTCAGGCGGAGGGGGCCGTGCCGGAGAGAGATTTTCCTTTCAGAACTAATACGTTTTAGGCAGAAAGACAGAGACTCCGATCGGTAAGCAGTTTGGGGGTGTTGGTCACTTTGTCTTGCTGCACAAGTCAATTGGAGCTCACAGCGCTGATTGCAGCCAGGAGGGAGAGGCAGGATTGGGGCACAAGTCAGCACGGCGCTCAGAACCGCCTCCGCAACAGAATATGATAAACCTTTAATGTTAGCATGAACAACTGCATAATGCGGATGCTGCAGTTGTATCCCTAAACAGCTTAAATAAATAAAAAAGGCTGCCGGTCCAAGCACCCTGGTTGAGAGGGAGTGGTAGGGAATAACTAAGAGGAAATACCTTAAACAAAACCAGGCACAGCCTCCTCCTGCAGGACAACCAAGAGAAACCATTAGTGAAATCACCATGGGAGGATGGAGCCACACAAAGGAGGGACAATTGCTGCAATAGACCAATAAGAAACAAGCATTTCTGAATGCTGCAACTAACAGCCAATAGCAGTGGGTGGGTTTGACAAAGCCAACAGATCATCGCCGATGCTCGACCTAAACATGGTGTATTCCTGTCCTTTACCGCTGCGCTGGTGCACAATTTGCAGGCTAGTGTCAACACAGGCTCCCCCTTGTACCATGGTGTCTGCATAACATGCAGGAATGTTTTTGTGCAGGAAGGGGCCCCTTCCTGGATCAAAAACAATCCAGAGAGAGGAATTTTCCTCTTCCAATGTGTGCTGCAGAATGCAGATTGTTGGAGTAGCTTTCTCCACACATCCAGTAAATTTTTAGACTGGAGTGAAAGTGTTAAAAAGAAAAGCAACAAGCATACAGCCCTTTTCCATTCGAACACCATGGATCAGGAGGAACTTTGTGTAAAAACACGAGAGTGACCCCTTATTTATTTATTTATTTGTGAAGTTTTATATAGCACTGGCTAGACCCAGAGGTATTAGAGCGCTTTACATGAGGATCAGAGCATTACAGGTTAGATAAAAAAAAAAAAACACCGGAACACATCATGTTTGTGTTACTCTCATCCTTCGTGCATTAGGCACTCTTCTGCAGCAGTATTGTCGTGTTATAGAGTTCCCCATCAATAAATATCACTTAGCTGTATATCAGTCAATTTTTATTTCTTTGTACAGACCAACATCCAACAGCTGACGTGCGTTTCGCCCAACCAGGGCTTCCTCAAGGCTGCAAATTGTATGGAAAAATGTATCTTCTAATCTACATATCTATATGATATGTGAACAAACATATTTACACCTATAAAAATATATATATACATAGCTTATTAGGCAATCTGTGGTACAGGAAACTCTTGACCACCAAGCAACTATTCACAACATGTGTATACATTGCCAGTGCTTCAAATCATGAACCAAAAATTGCTCCAAAATTGAGTAGTGATGCACCCAAAAGAAGATAAAACAGCCACCACGTGTCTATGCCAAGACATACATTTCCATGTGTTTATTTAGAAATAACAACAAGGAATTGAAAAGTTAAAAAAACGCTTCATAATAGCGCCACCTGTACCCACGTAGTGATTAAGGTTAATGGATATACTTTGATCATCTCACCTAACTGACAATATAGTTCACACCGTTTGCCCCAAAAAACTTAAAGGTATGGCTTTTCAAAGTAAATTATCATATGTCCAAAATACTGCAAAACAAATGTTTTTATAGAAATATCATTCTCCATTGTTTCCCTATTTGCATGTTAATAAGTAAGGTACGGGTATCCCAGAGTTCCCGAATCTTACCTCAATGTAAGATTCGCATTATAGTCTCCGCACCAATTGCTGCACGTCTTGTGCCAATTCTCAGTCCTCTGAATTCACGCTTGCTGTGGAGCCATGATAAAATATAGTGTTAAGAACCGCTATTATTACCTTACTTATCCTTTGTACACATGTGCTCATTATCGTATGTGTCCGCAATAATTTAATCCCAATAAAACCAAAAATAAGGTTATCTCCTTCGTAATCAATAGCCCCGTTTCAATCAAAAGGTCATTCCCAGGGTTATGGCGCATAAGGACGTGCCCTTAGTCTATCGTTCGCACAATCACGTTGCGATTCCAAAGATAAATCCTACATCCATTATACTCCATTTATATTCCAATATTCTGTACTGCTACTCATGGGGCAGTAACTTATGAATAAAGGCATAACAAATATTTCTATTTCACTAACCACGCGGTAAACTTTTACTTTTCCCAGTGTCCGTGTATGTCCGAGGTCCGTTTTTCAAACGCCCATATATCCCTGCGCTATTTAGACTGCCTCGACGTCAGTTACAAACACCGACGAGGGACACCTTTATCTACATTGGATACTTTCCAAGCTATAATGGCGGCCATCTTGTAATTACAGGTTACATAGTTACATCAATTACAGGCTTCAAGTAAAGACATAGAAGAAAGCAAAAACATGAGATGTGGGGGAGGAAAAGAAACACAACGGGGCAACGAGGAAAGCAATGTCAGATGTCTGGCTGGGTAGGTGTCGGCCGAGGAGGTGAACCAAAGCCAAGACACCTCTATGCTGCATAGGACAGCTCCACCGGGTATCTGCCAAGGTTGCTCGGGCTCCGTGATAAGTACAAACAGTTATGGTATCTGCCATGGGGGCATCGTCAAAGTTCCATCGAAAGGCACCAGTCCTGGTGGTACTGGGAAGCACCATCTGCTACGTTCTCCAGCACACCCCCCGGACAACAGTGGTGAGAGGAGAGGTGAGAGGGACAGATTCCAAGGTCGGCAGATGGTAGGACAACCCATCGTTCCTGCCTTCAAACCTCTTGGCGGGGTGAAGCTGAAGAGGATTTGTGCCTAGACCTGATCCTCATCAGACTTTAGTCCTCTATAGTCCCCCACAGATGCTTCCTCTTCTGCTGGGCTGTGAGTCGCCCCTCTGGTTTGTGACCGTATGGATGATGTTTGTGGTGTGGTGGCTATTTGTTGGGTGGGAACCAAGCCTGTGGCGGAGGTCAGGCAGGGGCGACCATCTTAAGGTCAGGCACTTGGTGTGGTTCTGTGCATGCTAGAGTGATGTTCTGGGGTATTATCTCCTAATGCCAGGATAAGAGTGCTTCAAGAGTGTGGCTCTTCGGGCGTTGCTCCCCCAGCCAGATATCGCAAATACCTTCATTTCTTCAAAAAAGACACCCCAGATCAGGCTCCATCTAAGGGTCAGGCGTGGCCTCCCAGTTGCATCCTCGCTCAGAGCCTAGCTTTCCCTGCCACACAGGATCAGATTTTAGTGTAGGATGTCATCCCTGGGCTGCCTCCACTCTCAATGTCTCCACCACCTCAGGGCCCCGCTCACCTCCACGTGGCGCCGCTGCCACCTGGAGACTTCAGTCTCCCTCTCATCCACATCATGGCCGTAAGTCCCTTTCAGCCTCCGCGAGCAATGTCACTGTGGCAGTGTGCCTCTACCGGCTCCTCCTTGCCCCCGGCGTAGTCGGGGGCAAGTCGGGTATTTGTTTGAATTTCACCCTTGAGGCGGAAGCCGGGGGACCTTAGCGCTCTCTTGCGCATTTCTATCTACAGTTTATGTTATTGATTGCTAATAATATTACTGATAGCCCATCCTGAGCCCTCGTGTATCTCGCCTGTGAGTACCCGTTATTGAAGGATCAAGAAACTATTTTAAGAATTGTATATATTTTAAATCGCAGTTTTTAAGAAAAACGCTTGTTCCTCACCTGGTGCGAGACGGCTTCGCCCCAGGTAGCGTCACGACCGGCCCACACAGCGCCGCTCGTGCTAGACGCTGGTCACTCACCCCACCCACCGGAGCCGCCATCTTGGGTAGGGAAGGTCGACGGTCCAGATTATCGTCCCTCCCGCCCTCCCAGGTTATTTAAGGGTCTCCCCTACCTTCGCAGTGGTATTTGTTTGAATTTCACCCTTGAGGCGGAAGCCGGGGGACCTTAGCGCTCTCTTGCGCATTTCTATCTACAGTTTATGTTATTGATTGCTAATAATATTACTGATAGCCCATCCTGAGCCCTCGTGTATCTCGCCTGTGAGTACCCGTTATTGAAGGATCAAGAAACTATTTTAAGAATTGTATATATTTTAAATCGCAGTTTTTAAGAAAAACGCTTGTTCCTCACCTGGTGCGAGACTGCTTCGCCCCAGAGCGACAAAAGAGCAGATGACCTCAATTTGGGCATGCGGACTATTGGGACCTGGATGGCTTCCAATTGCCTAAAATTGAATTCCAATAAAACGGAAGTAGTAATCTTTGGTCACCTGATTCCGGAATGGTCCCCGCGCTGGTGGCCTTCATCATTTGGCCCTCCTCCTGCGCCGGTTGGCAGGGTCAGGAATTTGGGAGTCATTTTTGATGACCGTCTCACTTTTCTTTCACATGCCAACCAGATTACCTCCTCAGCCTTTTTTAAACTAAAACTCATTAAGAAAATCCTCCCTTTCCTTCCGGATGCAGCTGGCAAAACCTTGGTTTCATCTTTGGTTTTGTCCACCCTTGATTATTGCAACGCCTTGTTCCTAAATGCTCAGGAAGGAGTGCTGAACAAAATGCAAATTGTTCAAAACTCTGCCGCTAGGCTATTAGGAGGAATCCCCAAATCTCAATCGGCCTCGAAAACTATTAAAGACTTACATTGGTTACCTATCAGAAATAGGATAACATTCAAATCCCTCTGTTTAGTCTACAAGGCCTTGCATCAATTGGGACCTGCATTCCTGGCCCAAAATCTCACCCCCTACTGTCCTTCTAGAACTCTACGCTCCTCTAGTCTAAATGACCTAGTGATCCCGCGGACTAAATCTGTCGCATGGGGCGATAGAAGATTTCTGGTGTCTGCCCCTAAGCTTTGGAACACTCTGCCCTACTCGATTAAAACAAGCCCTTCGCTATGGTCTTTCCGTAAACTACTCAAGACCTGGCTTTTTAATCAGTAATTCTGCCTGTACTAAGTAATCTCTATGCCTCCCTCTAGGGTTAACTTCTGCTGATACTTCAGCGCCGAGACGCCCATGGGCCTTCGTTAGCGCTTTATAAATTTTATTAATAAATAAATAAATAAATAGTCAGGCAAGCTGTTCTCGACTCCTCTGCTGTCTTCCCGGGTCCCGCTGAGTCCGCGCCCATACAAACCATCTCTGAATCATCAACGGCCGCGGTCCTCGACGCCATCATTGCAGCCCTCAGGGGTACGTCTTCAGCCGGATTCCAACATGTTGAAGTAACGGAAGGCAGAGTATGGGCCAAGTCTCCCAGCGGTGTTCCTCTACAGCAGCAGTCCAGGTTCACCGCTCGCCGGGTAGCATTGCTGCAATCCTCCGATCGCCAAACTCCTCATGCCGCAATATTAGGGTCAGGCAGTGTGTTCTCGATCGCTCCCCCAAGTTGCCCTCAGGCCGCTACAGTTGCCGTCAACGAGACCGTCGGGCACCAGGATGCTTCCGATCGCTGAAACCGGAGTCCCAGAGCGGCCAGGCACCCTGGGTTCGCTAGTGAAAAATCAGCGCGGCGGAGCCTCGCAAGTGAGCTACCGCCCAGGCTCCATCTTTCTCTCTCACAACACCTTAGTGGTACTATAAACAATATTAAAAAACATAACTGCTCTTGTGATAAAATACCTACTCTGTATATATTTAATTCATATAAACAATCACACCATAATACTTCACAAGTCTAGAAAGGGGAAACCAAGGAATAAGTGTGTGGACAATTTTTTTTCCATTAAAACATCATCAGCCCATAAACTTGTTCATCTCTCTTTGATGATGGTTTCTTTATGTTTTTAATGTTTTATAAAATATCATGTATTGTTATTTGAAATGTTATCGATTTTTCATGGCTGAAAATTACTCAATGCAAATTTTTCAATGTATGTGCATTCTGATGATATTTTAATTAAAATAATTTTTTGTATGCACACATGATATTCCTTGGGTTCTCCCTTTCTGTACTAGTGAAGTATCGCCATGAGCAGTTATTTTTTGACTATCAGAGGGAGGAACTTTACCATATCCTTCAAGACCAGCCCAACTCTGCCCCGACTTATAAAAGACATGAGGCAGCAACTCTTGAATGAACACATAAAGAAGCAGTGGCAGTACACTTCAACTCCCTGAAACCAGCTACCTCTCCAGTCTCTCACTGACTGTCCTTACCGTTGACACCGAGCAGCGCTCTACTGCCGTTTGGCTGGGTTTGCAAATAAGACAAAAAAATGCACACCGCCACCACCTATCCTAAAATCTTGTTTAGCTCCGCACAGCACAGATAGTCGGGAAAGGTAGACTCGCCACCTCCAAATTCCGTCTACTGTCTTGGCCTCAACCCTTGTTCATGGCATTCCATTTCTCTTACAGCTATTTGCATTTTTCTCATTTGTGTTAACACTTTTGTATCTTGCTAAGATATACAAAATGTTGTAATTATCAGGTCCCCCGTTAATATTGTGATGGCATAAAAAAAAGACTGCTTGAGTCGCCCGTGCATGCTCTTGGAAGCAGCCAGTGAGCAGGATGCGTGTGCAAGTCATCACCAGCTGAGCCTCGCCACCCCTCCCCCTCCTGTCGCCTTTGGTGAGTTATTGTGTCCACGGACGAGCACGAGCACGCGCTGGCCATTACTCTGGATGCTGGTGATCAGCCATCACGTTTTTATTAATCAGATTGCTTGCTTTCCCTGAGGGATGCGGGGTGCATACACATGAGGCATGTTCGTTAAATGAATAGCAAGATATTGTTATTCTGTAAGGACGACGGGATTTCAAAAAACAAACTTTGTCCTTGAGTCACCAATAACAAAAGAAACCGGGGTGATACCAAAGCATAGAAAATCAATCCAGACAGCCAGAAATGTAATTTGTATCGACTTTATTAGAAAGAAGAAGATGGATGCAGGCATATTAATCTCATTTAGAGTAAGTAAATAAGAGCTTGGCAAAGGATAGCTGCTGTGGCACAATAGTAGACTGAAAAAAATGAAAGTGGAAACATTAGCTGGAAAGTATTTAGTGTAAATGATTGAAAGCAGTTCATTGAAGGTTAAACAGCAGGGAATGAAAAAATGATTTGTGAGGCAAAGTTCATTTGAGTCTCTAATATAAGCTGAGGCGGACTGGTAGAGAAAATAGGTCCGGGCACCAAAATAAAAGTGGTCCCCATTTAGTGAATTAGATATGCGCCTCTCCTTGCAAATTGGGGAGGTTTTGAACTTGTAAAGACATGCTGTATACGTTTTTATTTCAAGATATGGATTCCTGCAAGGATTCGAACTTGCCACAGGCAATGTTTCCTTTAATATCAAGGAAATTATCAGAAAAAAACGGACCAGCAGACCATAAAACAGACCCACAAACAGCCAAAAAACCGGCTCACATATTAACCTGTTGGAGCAACCCATCAGGTGCTGCTTGAATGCCCAATAGGCCTGTTCGACCCAGTGGCAGCTGGCAACTCTGAGGGAGGTGAGGTCGGCAAATGGGTGGGGTTGAGAGCATTCATAAGCACTAGATGCAAGGCACCTAAGAAATAAAATAGAAAATAACTTACCTTGCTTGCTGTAGCCTGCAGATGACACATCCTCCTGCTCCGGTCCTCTTCTTCTCTCCTCAAGGCTTAAATCAACTCCCTTAACCAATCCTGGCACTGCTCTCATGCTGTTAAGCATCATGAGAGCATCACCAGGATTGGATAAAGTGGGCTCTCTCATTGCTCTGAAGAGCCCTGGAGGCTTGCACTTTCTCTAATCCAGCTATCTAAAAGCTGTATAAAAGCGAGGTATAAATGTCTGGCTGGCCATCGCAAGACGGCCGGCCAAAGATACATGCACACTTTAGGCTACCTCAAAAATCCAGAGATCAGGAAGGGCCTCACCGCAAACACGAAGCACTATTTCAATGAAAACAAATACTCAAGTTACCTCTCCCCTTACCCTATGGAAAGCATACAAAACTGTCTTAGGGGACATGCTATAACCCTCATTACAATCATCCGGGGACCCTGCTGGACCGAGGACTGGGAGGACCGCATCTCCCTCTATGTGGATGACTTTCTCCTATATATGGCATCCCCTGAGCGTTCACTGCACGGGATTCTGGATATCTGGAACTCCTACGGGAATCACTCTGGTTACACGATTAACCGGACCAAATCAACATTATATGTATTGGTAGGCCCACCGCCCACCGCCAAAACTGCCTAAGGGACGTACAGTGAAAATATTCGGGGAACATTTCAAATACTTAGGAATTCATTTCACTGCAGACCCAGAGGACTTCATGACTCTCATTTTATTAGAACCCCTAAAATGATTACGGAAAGATACCAAGCATTGGCAAGCTTTACCGTTGACACTGCTAGGGAGAGCTGCACTCTTTAAAAAGAAGGCTCTCCCTTGGTTCCTCTATGGGCTGCATAACACCCCATTCTTAGTCCCCCGTCCTATTTCCACTCAATCAAAATAAAAGTGACCAAACTCCTTTGGGATGGGAAACCAGCCTCAATAGCGATGACCAAATTAGTCAGGACATGGTACGATGGAGGCATAGCACTCCCAAATGTCCAAATGTACTACTGGGCATCCCAGCTGGCGGTCATAAACAAACGGGTGCACGCTCCTCAAACGTACCCTACTTTTTGCTCAGACAGATTGTTCCTGGGTACGGAGGGGCTCAGTCGGGCACTGTACGACACTAATCATAAGTTGGCCTGACTGGGCCCAACCAAACACACAATCCAACTCTGGTATATAGGGCAAAAAAAGATTGGGTGGATGAATGTACTCACGCAGGCAACACCCCTCTGGGATACAGGGAAGTTAGGTAAATTGCACAACACCAAAGTATTCCACCAATGGGACGCTATAGGAATATCTACGATAGGCGATCTCTGGGACAAGGAGAAAGTACTCCAGTTCACTCACCTCCAAGGCCACTAAGAGATGGCACCTACGGAACAATTCTGTAAAATCAAGCACGCCCTTGAAGCAGCCATCCCTCCAGACACTACCCTCCCTGAATCCTCCCCTCTGGAAGACATGCTCCTCACTGACCACATGGCCAAAAGAGCCACGTCCTTAACATATCGTAAGATAGTAAACAATCATTCTGACCCCACACTGTCTCTCTGGGAGAAATGGCAGCCAGATGTAGGAGACCTAGCCGAGACGGACTGGCAGGAGGCATTAACATCCCCAATTGAAAGTGCTCCATAGGATATAATATAAAAGACCAACACTGTGTAAGATAGGCAAGACTGATAGTCCACATTGCCTCCGACAGTGTGGGGCAATAGGGATATTTATTCACAGGACGTGGGAATGCCCAGCAATAGCTGTGTACTGGGCAGAGGTTATGTCCACTATAACTCGGCACAGTGTTGCCCCTGTACTACCAGAACCTAAACGCTGCCTAATGAACATATGGGAAGCAATGGACCTTAACACCACAGCGCAAACATGGGCGACGCTGGGTATGATGGTGGCGAAGTGCCACAAAGCCAGATTGTGGGGGGATCTAAATACTCCTACAATTCAAGACTGGAGCTCAGACATGGATATGGCCATGGTGGCTGAAAGAACGGTGTATGTAAATAGGAGATGTCCTAAGAAATGGGAATTGTTGTGGGGAAAATGGAATGCATTTAGAGGATGGATATGTACCACACCCACTGCAGATTCCTCACAGGAAGACGGTTAAATGTCGTATACTGGGGCACTGATTATGTTTCATGGAATTCGTCCAGATACGCTTATAAACTGTCCAGATAATATATGAAGAGTGTTGTACGAGCAGCAGTTCCACTAATTCCAGATTGTAATGCTGTATGTTGTTTTTGCACCAATAAAACACATTTTTTTAAAACGTTATCAGTATTTATCCATATTTATTATGGGTTTTGTGAAGAAAAAAACCTAAAACTGGTATACTTCCACATTTATTTAACCAATAAATATGCAGTCATGCCTGAATGCCTGCCAGGTTTCAGTGATATGAACACCCCCAGAAGATAAATCAATGCACACATTTCAGTATCAGTATTGCGCATATCTACTGCTGTTCAAGCCTCTTTAATAAAACTTTCTTTTTTAACCCTTTACCTATCAATCCACAGTTATTTGCCTGACAGTCATTCCAAAGTGTATTTAGAACCACTTAAAAAGCAACCAATTCCTGTTTGTATCCACATTTAAAAATAAATACAGACAAGAAAAATGTTTTTCTATCTGTATTTATCTGTAAAAATCAGTAAAACCTGAAAACAGGGAGCCTGATATATGGTTCATTTTTTCCTCACCCAGACTACTGGTGTACTATTTGCAACAATGTACCAACACACATACCCTAGCAGCATAGTGCCACGGTGTGTGCTTTCTCTGCACCATTGGTTTGCATTGAAAGGGATCACTTCCAGTACAAGAACCATGCTTTTCCCATTTTTTATGGGTGCTGTACAATACAGTGCAGATGCAAAGTTTAAAAAAAATGTAAGGAAATAAAACAGTTCTCCTAGTTAAGCGTGCCTCAAGGAAGTGTATGATTTTGGTGCAAATCCTTGTCTACCAATTTTTGTAGATAGCAGTTTGCATAAACATCGATGGATGGGTGCTTAGGAACATCCACAGAACGGCCTTTGAAGTAAAGTAATGTAAAGTGGTGCCTCGCTCAACTTTGTGCTACTTCTATTCATTCTACTATCCAAAACAAATGCTGATTTGCATTGGATAGAAAATCCCAGCCTGACACTTTGCGCCTGATTTTGCGCCACAAAAAAAATGCAAAACCGTTGCAAAACATTAGTAAACCTGGGTCCTATTGTGCTAGGTTAAATACATAAACAGGAGAGTTCAGGTTTAGCCTGTGGGTGAAGTGTCGTGTTTGGCTAGGCTCAAGAGCACGTGCATTTGCAGTTCATCACCCACATGAACAAACCTTTTTTAATTTGTCCTAGTATTTTTGGAAATTGCAAACTTCCAGAATGCCATTGAGAGAGTCAGAAGGCTCCATGTGCCCTCAGTGATGCCTTCAGTCTTAGATGTCCTTTAGCAGACACAAGTGGTAACAACGAATAATTGCGCTAATCGTGAACTTTGGTGCATTAAATATTTGTTATTGTTAGAGGTAGGGAGCCCCTCCGTTGGCTGATAGGCGAGTAACTCCCCACGTGATAAATGTATACACCCACAAATACAAACACAGGGATGAAATTCACACTGCATCAAAGAACAGGAACTGATGCAAGCCCACATTGTAAGACTAACATGCATGGACCAGTTTATGAAGGGGATATCGTGCCCTAGGTAGGAGGAGGGGCTTTACAGTGTCCTTTTCGACGTAGAGGATAAGTGTTCTTGACAAAGAAGCACGTGTTATTCCCCTGGCGTAATAACGCCCAACGTGCATGTTATTTTTGCATTAGTGTCCTGTGATCTTGTTACTTGTAAGTGTATCTAATACAATGTATTTTACATAGAACAAGAGCAGGGAGAAAGCGGTTCCATAGAGTGCGGTGAGAAAAGAGCAATATGATTGTTAATCTAGGAGTTAGGAAATTCCATTAAATTATATATGAACTTGGCATTAGATAATGAAAAACAAATCTTGCTTTCTAAACTGTATCTTTAATGGTTTGCTTCAGTTAATGACATGGTATAGGAAAATGTGTATTATAATGTTGCAAATTGTCAAATTCAGAAGTAATGCCTCGGCATGAAGTATGTAATAAACCACCTGTCTCTAGTATTTAGAGATTATTGATATTGTGTTTGCCTTCTAGTTGACATGTATTGCTAGTGTAATTAATCTTCTTCCATCACACCATTCCATGTTCCTTTAATTACGGTGCTGCCTCTGTGCATCTTTATTCCTTTATTCCACTAAGATTTAGATGCTTATTGTTACGAGACTCAAATATATGACTATTATAGGTTAACATTTCTGAACAAAATTTAAATTATATTAGTCACTTTAAAATATTATTTTGTTATTAAAGTCCACTAAAACGTATACGGCCTTTAGAATTATGCTATTAAAAACTGCATGGCAGTATAGGTTTTCATGAGTGAACAAATATTGGATGCATACATTCACACGCATGAGCTGTAATCATGTACATTGAGCCAGATTAAAAAAAATTCACGCAACTCAAATCAGCAAATGACCTTACTGTGCTGTGTTGTGTGAAAGGGAGAGGGCAGGAGTATTCCAGATCTATCAAGATATGGTGTATTCCTGTGCCCACCCTTGTTCTGGCTCACAATCTGAAGCCTAGCCCCAAGGCTGACAATCTAGTGCCATGCAGCAAGGGTGCCTGTGTTACAGGCAGGACTGTTTTTGTACAGGAAGGGACACCTTCTTGCACAAAAAAATCCCCACGGAAATCTTCCTCTTCCTACGTGTGCAGTACGCTTAAAAGGAGGAAAAAACGAGGAGAAATAAAAATACTTCTCCTCATTGCACCTCTGGTGGGAAGTCGTACAATTCTGACACATTCCCAGGTGTACCAGTGTTGGTAAATCTGAGAAAGCTTCATAATACATGGGTGGATGCATGGGAACACCCACGCTCCATCCATGTAATTCAAGGCAGCGACTTGTGCTGCCTTGGGTTATTCCAGATTTACCAAGCCATGCACAGCTACACAAGTTGGCCATGCGTGCCCTATAAAACCTTCATAAATCTTGATATTTGCATTTTGTAAAATAAAGTGACAGATTCAACTAAAAAACTGAAAATGCATATACCAAGTAATGTTGCCGAATAATATAAACTGACTATGCTATTCATGCTCTACAGACTATGGACTGTCTAATAATGCTTTAAAGTATGCCTTCTAGAGTCGTACAACTACACCTTTAAACACTCACTAGTAGCTACAATCTGTATATTATTTGCATTCTGGTTCATGACTGACCGGCTTAGCAGTTCAGGCTGGACTGTTCTCATTGGATTAGGGTCAACAATGATTTGGATATGGCTTGGTCCAAACTGAGGTGGATTGGGATGAGGTCCCAAGCAATTGCCAGTGGCTGAGGTCAATTCAAGCATTCCATCACCTTGCTGTTGTTACAGTTCATGCCCTAAGTGCAACAGATATTTCCTGACTTGGCTCCTGTGATCACTGTGCCACGGATGTATGACGTTACAACGCACACTTTTACAACGCATACCTTTACAACGCATTTTTTACAACGCAACATCCATTACAACGCATTCCATTACAACGCATGCCATTACAACGAAATTTTAAAAGCTACATTTACAACGCATTCCATTACAATGCATAATACCTTTACAACGCATACCATTACAACGCATAACATCACATTGCATGTTTGGTAAGTATTGGATAGTGTAGGGGTAAAATTTACTATTCTAACTCCAGGGGGTGCAACAGTAGGGTAAGTATTGGATAGTATAGGGGTAAAAATTACTATTCTAACTCCAGGGGATGCAACAGTAGGGTAAGTGTTGGATAGTGTAGGGGTAAAATTACTATTCTAACTCCAGGGGGTGACACAGTAGGGTAAGTGTTGGATGGTAATGTTATGCGTTGTAATGGTATGCGTTGTAATGACTGAGTTGTAATGACATGCGTTGTAGTGGTGTGCATTGTAGTGTCATGCGTTGTAATGGTTGCGTTGCAATTGCATGTGTTGTAATGGATGTTGCGTTGTAAAAGTTTCGCTGTAATGGTAGTGCGTTGTAAAAGTTGCGTTGTAAAGGTTGTTTCCCCTGTGCCACTGGAATGAAGATATACTTGGCTGATGAGCCCTTATCAGGGTGAAACCGTTCCTAGGTTGCATATATTCCAGTTCAGGGAGGATCTGGACATGCAGATCGGGCTGGAATATTCCCTTTAGAGCAAGGTTGAGGCTAATTTGCATATGGCTGGGACCAAGCTGAGGTGGCATGGTGGGTGAAAAATGATGGCTTGGGATGCGGATATGAGCAATCGCCTGTGGCTGAGATTCATTCAAGCAATGCATCCATCACTTTGTATTTTTGATGTCTTAGTGACAGAGGCAGTGGTAATTCACCTGACCCTATTCTTGGTCATCTTGAAGTCAGATTTAATGACACGGGAGGAGAACATTTACCAGTGATTGGCTCAATTCATAGGTGTGTCATGGGCACCAGATTATGGCCTTGGGCAGATGATTGGGATGGCACTATGAGCTGGCATGCAAACTGAATTCACTCTGTACTGTGGAGAATGGTAATACATGGGTGAGGCATAAAATAAGGTAAGAAATACTGAATAGAAGGTGCCAGTTAGCAGACAGAACCTAACACTCGGATGAGGGGGAAGAGTCAGTGAAGGCCAGGTGGTTTTAAGAATAAGGACCTGTCTCTTGACACTGCAAGTGGTGAATATAATATTGATTGTATTGATACAAATAATTCACAGTAAAAAAAAGCTAAATTAAAACTATATGAATCAAATAAAATACATATATGTAACACAAATATTAGGTAATCTACAACCATTGATAAACAACATTTTACCTGTCAAGAAAGGACATAAACCAGCTTATATACCCAATAATATTTGTGTTACGAAACACAAGGAAGTAGCTTCCGAAATTGTCCCACTTCCAGATTCAATAAATATTATATACAGTGGTTTTATACTGCAATTAGAAAATGGCTGCTGATTTACCATAATGTTCGAATCTTTATAGTAGCAATTTTCCCTGTGTCCCTAGTGGTTGTGCACTGTGTTTTCTGTGGTAGAGACCACTGTGGCTGTGCCCCCAGGTACACTGATTTTATGGTACAGGTATCTAAAGGCTAAAACACAAATAGGATAGTCCAAATCATACAATATACACACCATAATTCTCCACTTACTGCAAATAGCTGTTTTCTGTGTGTATAAAATAAATGCATGTACTTATATTACTCCAGCCACACCATTTTGCGTTCTCTTATGAGAAAATTACAGTAAGTGCTGTAGGTAATGGACAAGTAGGCACACATAAACGGATATCATTTATCAATACCAAAAATATGTTGTCAGGAAAAATGTTTAAAAAAAAAGGTAGCATAACAATAAGCCCTTTCCTTTCGACTATGAATAAGCAGTAGCTTCAACATATTCAAAAGTGGCAGATTTTTTTTCACCCATCCCTCAGAACTCTCGGAAGGAAGAAGTGGCTGACCTCCTCAGTGGTTACGACTCAGCCTTGACCACCCCATGCCCCTCAGACCTGAGAGAAGTTCTCCCTATCGACACGGTTGCATCTAACCATAACAGATCTGCTATCCTCCGCACCAGAGGGGTGGTAAAAAGCAACCTTGCTAGAGTTCCCATCTATGCTTCTACCCTTGACACTCACTCCGGCCCGTCCCTAGCCGGCCCCCCAATAAATTGCCGGTCAGCTATAAAACATGCATCTGATGTCGCTGACCTCATCCTGAGACACAAATCGGACCTAGTAATTTTGACTGAATCATGGCTCAAGGAATCCTCATCGCCATACTTAGACCTCTTTGTCCCACCCAACTATAACATAGTAAGGATGGACAGGCACTCCAAGAAAAAAAGGGGTGGCATTGCTTGTATCTACCTCTCCAACCTCCTGGTCACGGAACTATTGGTGGACCCTATAGACGCCTGTGAATACCTCGCACTCTCTACCTCCAACAACACTTCACAGCTGTGCAAACTACACATCTTTTACCAGCCCCCCGGCAGAACAACACCTTTACGGACGTCCTCATGGAAATCATCACATCCAAGATTTCTCCAAACTCGAATGACATCTTCCTTGGCGACTTCAACTTGCATTGGAATGACCCAAAGGATCCCCAGGTTACTGCCATTAGAGACTTCTTGGCCGATCAAGCCCTTATCCAAGCCTGCTCACTCCCTACTCATTCGAAAGGTGCCACCCTAAACTAGATCATTGCTACAGAAGCAGCGGTCAAACTTATTTCTATTGACCCTTATGATTGGTCTGACCACCACGCCATCACCTTCCTCCTGCCCAGCACCCGTAAGAAAAGGACACCTCAACCCGTGATTCCCAAACGATGGATTAGAGACACCAAGAACATTGATCACGAGAAACTGGCAGCGCGTTGTGAGACCGACCTCCTCCCCCCCAGTGCACTTTGGTCGGCAACCTATCTGATCATTACTCTTCTACCATATCCGATATTCTTGAAGACCTGGCATCACTAAAACTAAAAAGAACCCAGATCAAAGACAGAAATCCCTGGTTCAGCATATCCCTCAACAAGGAGAGGAGATCCATTCGACAGACTGAACGTAACTGGAAACAACACCCTTCAGCAGAATATCTAAAACTTTTCCACAAGGCCAGAAATGCCTACAATAAGAAAATCCTCAACTCAAAAAAAGAATTCTTCAGAACGGAACTGGAGCGTGCCAAAAATCGACCTTGCAAACTGTCCGACTTGGTCAAACACCAATCCAACAAACTAGCGAAAACCTCCAAAGAAATACCGAAACCCCTAATAACAGGTGAGGAATTCTCCTCCTTCTTCTGCGACAAAATCTCTGCCCTAGGTACCGAACTCAAATCCGCAACTCAAGACCAAAATCAAAATCTGACAGCTCTACCTCTTCTCCCCGCGTTGTCCTCCCAAACCTCAACCAAAAACCTAGTGCACTGGTCTTATTTTAAAATCTATGACAAACACTTTATCTCGAACATTCTTGCCTCCTTAAACCCGTACAATCACTTCAATGATCCTCTCCCATCTAACTGCCTAGCTGCAGCCTCTAATGCCATCATCCCTTCCTGGACCGCAATGATCAACGTCTCCCTCCTCCAAGGCTCAATTCCAGACTCGCTCAAGGCTGGCCAAGTTGTCCCCATCCTAAAAAAACGTACGCTAGACCCTGCTTCTGCTGAGAACTATAGACCCATTTCTAACATCCCACTCCAAGCCAAAGTTCTGGAAAAATGTGTACAACAGCAACTGAGCCTACACATCAACAAATTTCACCAGTTAGATGACTTTCAATCCGGGTTCAGATCAGGTCACAGCACGGAAACCACCCTCCTCCACATTGTAGATAACGCTCTCCAAGCCCACGACTGAGGCAAAACCTGTCTCCTAATCCTCCTAGACCTTTCCTCTGCCTTCGACACGGTTAACCACCAATTTCTCCTGGAACGCCTCAAACTCAGGATGGGGTTGGAGGGCACCGTCCTTGAATAGTTTAGATCCTTCCTCCAAAACCGCTCACAGAGAGTCCTCATCAAGTTCCCCAAGGATCAACCCTCTCACCTACCCTCCTCAACCTTCACCTTGAACCTTTCACCGAGGTTTTACGTGCCGCTAATATCTTCTACCATACGTACGCCGATAATATACAAATCTACATAAAAATCTCTTCCCCTGAGGAAATCTTCTCCCTGAATGAGGCCTTGAAGCTAATAGTCCACTGGCTCACCGCCAACCAGCTTAAACTCACCGCAAATGAAACTGAATTCCTTCTGATCTCCCCACCCAAACCCAATCCAGACATCCAGGGATGGATCAAGACCATCTCAGCACTAAACTGCCCTCCTACCATTGTTGACTCAACGAAATCCCTTGGAATAACCCTGGAGGGCAGCCTGAACATGCATGGCCATATAAACTTGATGGCCAAAACGGCTAGATTCCACCTGAATTACCTAAGAAACCTGAAACCCTTCCTCGATGTGTCCGACCTTAAAACAGCAATACAGGCACTAGTCATTTCCAGATTAGAATATGGATGCACTACTCTTGCTGGGCTACCCAAAAAATTCTCTGGCCCCATTGTAAGCCTGCCTCAACACCGCTGCAAGACTACTAACTGGCTCAAAGAAATTCGACCACAACTCTCCCCACAACAAAGCGCTTAACTGGCTTCCCCTAGAGGCCAGAATCCAATTTAAACTGGCCTGCATTACTCACAAAGCTCTTTATTCTTTATAACAACTCCCCTGCATTTTTGGCACAAAAACTACTGGTATCAGGTGGACCCAGAAACTCCCGTTCGGCCAAAGACCTACTGCTTAAACCTGCACGCTTCCGGAAAAAAAAACTACAACCGGGCCTTCACTGGGGCTGCGCCAAGGATTTGGAACTCTCTCCCACCCGCCACCAGAGTAACTCCGTCCTTGGCAAACTTTAAGATGGAGACAAAAATCTTCTTAATTGATAAATACCTTGCCCAACGAGCACGTTACATTATTATCTTTCTATGGACGATACCCGTTCCTGCACTCCTGGGCATTCCCCCAAGAGCTGAGACTATATACTTTCCTGTACAATGTATCTAGCTGTTTTAATTTCCCTCCCACATGTAGCCGGGACTATGACTACTTGTTTCCTTGCATTATGTATCTCCATTTTACCCAATTGATCCCTCCCTTCCCTTTGCTTTGTACACCACCCCTTAATACTGTAAAGCTCTCTGATACCCTCACGGGTCTGGTCCGTGCTCTATAAAACTATAAAATAAATAAATAAATAATAATAAATCAGCTTAGCAGATTTGACCAGGTTCTCCAAGGTCTCGATATCCAAAAATGTTTAAGGCTGAGTTTTTCAGGAATGTTAGGAGAAGTCAGTTAGACACAGCCAAGGATCCCAGGACCTTAGGAATAATACTTAGATATCAAGAATCACTCCAGCATGAACCACCAGTGGGATCCATGTCAGGTCCAGTCGTTACTGGTCACCTGGGAACTTCAGGTAACGGGCTCTTGCAGTTTGTTGAGGCCCTGCAGCTTATACAGGATGTCAGCCAACTGCTCCTTGGAGTCCATTTGTTTGTCCTATGTAAATATGTATCTGTTCTTCCACTGGTACAGCAATGTTCTGAGGAGGGCTCCAAGAGATGCGGCATTATGCCTTGCATGAGTTTGTGGATGAGGGTGTCTCTTGGTAACTCCCTAATAATAGGTAAACAGTTTCCAGGGCTCACTCACTAATTTTTTTCTCCCCTTGTGCAGAGCCTGTGTGCCCACACAAATGTTTTGACAGGCTAAAGAGCAGTCCCCTCCTCCTTGTTCACTTCAAACCAGTTCTTGGGACATCGTTTTACTTACTGGCTTAGGTGCCAGTCTAACTGATATTAAGAAAGAAGGGCCTGTGCAGGTGTCATCTGATATCTGCTTGTGACATGGGGAGGCCTGTTTGAAGTAATTTAAGTTCCTGGTCATCACCCAGCTTGTTGTCCTGCCTGAGAATCAAACACATCCCCTCAACCAGGCCCTTGACTCTGCTCTAGGAACAGTTTTCAAACCTCACCAGCTCTGTGGCAGTTGGAAGCTAATGTAGATTAGCCTCCGGGAGCTTTAAGCAGAAAAGAGGTCGCTTTCTGAAAGTCCTTTTTCCTTTATATTTATTAAAATCCCAACTTCACTAGCGAGTTAGGTTTTCATTATGTCACTCTTAAGTATGACTTGTAGCTCAAAAGTTAGGTGCACAATATTTAAAAGTGGGATTTATAGAAATGTAAAGTCACCGTGTCTGGACGATTATAAGCTCTCAAAAGCTATTTTCACCCTGGAAGGCTGTGGCTGTCCTATGAGGATGCCCTATGACAAAAACTAAAGTGCAAATTAAAACAATAATTCTGCTATTTCAGGATTGGGACAAGTTAGAGAAATAGTATGACCACTATTTTAAGAGTGATAAAACTCAAATTCAATGGTGACGTTAGATTTGCAATATATATTTAGGAAAAGTATCTTTTAGAAAGTCGTGATTTCTGTGAAATATTTCTCTGACTTCCCCCTGGGCTCTGCTAAGCAGTCACGGGTCCTGTGCTCTGATTAAAAGTACATTGTAATTTGGTAGAATTGCAATTGGTTCTGAAAACCTACACAAAAGTCCCCAGTATATGGTAGGGCATGTAGGTGTATAGGCACAGAAGATTTAGGGCCAGATGTAGGAGCCAAAATACCGGTCGGTAACGGCCGATTTTGGCCGTTACCGACCGGTATTTAAGAATTGGCATGTAGGTGCGTTTATTTTACAGAATCGGTAAATTTACCGAATCGGTAAATTTACCGATTCTGTAAAATACCGAATCGGTAATTTTACCGATTCGGTAAATCCAAATGTAGGTGGGACTCTTCTGAGTCCCAAAGGCCTTACAGATTTGGTATTTTACCACCCAATTCAATTGGGTGGTAAAATACCGAATCCAGGTGTGCATGCACATGTGTGCATGCACACCTATGCCATGTGACAGACAGACATGCCCTTAGGGCATGTCTGTGTGCCACATGGCACACATGCCTGTATTCGGGGTGCTAGAGGGTGTCAAAGTGACACCCCCTGCACCCTTGCAAAAATCGGTATTTACCGAATCGGTAAATACTGATTCGGTATTGCCCATTGATTCCTATGGGCTTCAAGGCCCATAGGAATCAATGGGCATTACCGAATCGGTATTTACAGATTCGGTAAATACCGATTTTTACAGATTCGGTAATTCAATTACCGAATTTACCTAAATCTCACCCCTTCTATTTTACCGATTCATAAATACTGAATCAGTAAAATTCGGTATTTATGAATCGGTAAAATAGAATTACCTACATCTGGCCCTTAATGTATTAAGTTTGCACTACTGCGGTGCCTACTGTCATTTTAAAAGCCAGCATTGCCTTGCAGGCTGCTTTTAACCTTACAGTATATGCAAATACAACTTTCTGATTAAAGGTACTTCCAAAGTCTCAAACTATCTTATTTTTTACATATGTTACCCCTAAAGTCTCCCCTAGGTGGCCTAGAGGTAGGGTGCTTTGTAACTATAACAGTAACATTTTAAAATATATTGTATATGCCATGGTGAGGGAAAAACAAACAATTTAGTTTCTCCCCACTGTAGCACAGCAGCTCCATAAGCAAATATAGGACTAATTTATTAAAGTAAAACTATTGATGGGAGTGGGCTAAAATATAATTCAAGGACTTAACATATGTTAGTTAGAATACATCTAACAACTAGCCACTGTTAGATGTATTATAACTATCATAGAAGATAAATTATAGTACTTTCTTTTATGTGAGCCAAACGCCAGCCTTCCAGCAGCCCTCTCCTGATTGATCAGCCTCTGCCAGGCTGAATCCAGCCATCTTAATAAGGTGTGAAGTGACCTAACTGGAGACAAAGGATATTCTGTGGGAGGAGAACTGCAAACTGCAGAGCAAAAGACAGGATGGGTGTAGAGAAGCCAAACTGGTCTTCAAAGGGGAAATGGCAGTTTATGGGAGCACAGGCTCACTCCCACATGCTGCACCCCCCCCCCAACCAGACAGGAGCCTCTATAATTAGATTGGCAGACAGTCTGGAAGTCATTGTGAAACTTAATCTTATTTATACATAACAAACTGACCAAATATGCCCAGATTAATTCAATAAATGTTCTTCTGTCTGCTTTTAAATTATGGACAGCTTGTACAATTTTCTGCCCCTTTTGCCTGGCAGAATTTCCCTTAAATTGTCCAGGTCCTTATTCTTAGCCACCTGGGCTACTATAATTCCCCATTGCTAGGCTGTACTGGGGGACAGTTAAGACTTCTTCAACGTCTTCAGAAAATGAGTTGTAGATTGGCTGATCAGAGGCCTAGAGAAGCCTCTACTACCTCTATCTTCAAAATTCTACATTGTTGCCAATGGTCAAAAGAGTCACCTTTAAATCTCTCTCTTCGGTCCATCAAGATGTGCTTGGAAAAAGCCCAACCGATCTCCAAAACGAATTTCATTCTACATAGATGCTTTCAAGACAACTTCATTCTACAGATTTTGTTTCGATAATTTTCTGAAATTCTAATATGTAACTCTCTCCAACATGTCCCTTTTGGTAAAAGTTGCCGAAATATGGAATTCCTTGCCGCCAATCTAGGACCACCGTTCAGTTACAACCATTTTATAAAGCTTAGAATCATGGCTTTATGCTCGATTTAATCTAAATCAAAATGTGTTCTTTGGTGAGAACACATTTAACATCTTTGGGTGAGTGTGGCCTCTATCTGTGAGTGTTCTTAAAAGGAGTCATGAAGAAGAAAAATGTGTGTGTGTGTGTGCTAGTGTGTGGGTGGGTGTTTGCCTGGAAGTGTATGTGTGAGACTGTGAGAAAAACAATATGTTAATTTTCTTTTAATGGTGTGAAAATGTTTACTGTTTTAGTATGTATAACTTCTGTCTCAAAATGCTTGACTGATAAGTTTGTTCGATGGGTGTGTGGGAGTGTGTGTAGCGGTGTGCTGTGAATTAAATAATATCAGCTAAGGAACGTACAGTGTTTATGTGTGAAAGGTGTGTATCTTAGTGAGGGAAGTGACCTATGTCGTTTTATTCTAAATTGTGTGAATGTAATGAGTAGTTTTGGATGAGTGTGACTGTTAATAGTATTCGCTTTCCTGTGTAGGAGTGAAAAATGAGTTAGGGCCATATGTATGAAGCTAATTTTCATTCGCAAACGCTGCGAATCGGTAATAATAGCGTTTGCGACTGAAAATTAGCAATTTCCAATGTATGAAGCCAAAATTGATAGCAAATCATGGAATCGCTAATATAGCGATTTCCAAAATTTGCGAGAGCCAGAAATTTGCGAAATCCATAGCGGTTCCCAAATCTGCGATTATCCCAGTTTGCGATATTCGCAAATCGGGAAATCGCAAATAAGGATTCGCAACGGTATGTATAAAAAAATCGCAAATAGCGAATACAAGAAATTCGCTTTTTTAGAAATCGCAATTACCACCAAGTGGGAGCAGGTGGTAACCAGGTGCAAAGTATTTAAGGAAGCCCACAATGCAACACACTCTTTTCCAAAATGTCTGAGCTCTATGTGATAGCGAGGAGGCGAAGAGTGAGAGCTGTGGCGCAGAGGAGGAGACGGCAGGAGAGGATATTCCGTGCGCGCATCACCATCTACCAGCGCACTGAGGAGGACATCTACACCCACTACAGACTGGAGGAAGAGAGCATATTGGAATTAATTGAAGAACTCAGACCCTATCTAGGACACCCCACACGCAGGACACAAGCCATACCCACACACATCCAGGTCATGTGTTCACTACACCTGCTGGCCTCAGGTAGTTTTCAGGGGGTGATAGCCACAGCAGGAGGGGTGTCACAAAGTACCCTGTCGCGCTTTTTCCATGCGTTCCTCGATGCTATGACACAGAGGATGCAACACCACATACACTTCCCCAGCACCCCACAGGAACTAGCACAGACCAAGCAGGACTTTTACAACATCGCCCAATTCCCCCACGTCATAGGATGAATAGATGGTACACATGTTGCAATATCCCCCCTCAAACAATGAGTACATATTCAGGAACCGAGAATGCTACCAGTCACTTAATATACAGGTGGTGTGTGATGCCAAAAACATCATCACTGACATAGTGGCAAAGTATCCGGGAAGCACAAATGACGCGTTTATCTTCCGTCACAGTGGGCTATCCCGTAGACTCTCAAGAGGTGATTTTGGCGAGGGATACCTACTAGGTAAATGCTCTCATACATATGGCACATTGCAACTGACTAGCATGTGCATTCCAGTGACTAACCATTTACATTTCCAACCACAGGTGACAGTGCTTATGCAGTCCAGGATTTCATCATGACACCCTACCTCAATCCTGCTAATGCTGGGGAGCGGCGCTACAACCGGGCACACATTTCAACAAGAGGCACCATTGAGAGAACCTTTGGTATATTGAAGAGCAGATTCCGGTGCATACACAAAAGTGGAGGGGCACTCCAATACAGCCCGAAACTTGCTGCAAAATTGTTGTAGCATGTACCATGCTGCACAATATCGCTACCAGGAAAGGCATACCAGTGTAGTTGAGCGAATCTGAATCCTCTGACGTGGAGGGGCCTGGACCTGGACACATGGCAGCTGCCAGAGGCGTGATGAGATTACGTGCAACTACTTCTAGGTGAGAAATAATGACACAATGACAATTTCAATCTGTGCAACTGTGTTTTATACAGCAACAATGCCACACATCCTTATAGGCAAGTGCATACACTCCCAATTTAATGCACATGTTTACTTCACAGTGCAACTATGTAACTGGAGTGACTGCAAAGTCAACACTGTAGTTGTCCATATGTGGCCCCTGCTAATCATTGATATTTGGCTGCACATTCTAATGGCATGTAGCAGGCCTATTGCTCCTGCCACTACGGTGCCTCTCTACGGTGGGTGGTGGGGTGGGGGAGCTCTGTACTGACTGGGAGTCCTCCTCACTTGGAGTCAGTACTTCAGGGCCTGTGGTACGTAGGGCACGCAGTTCATCCAGATCAGATGTGGACTGCACAACGACAGTGGCGATGTCCTGTATGCTGTGTGAGAACTCACGCTGTGTTGCAATGGTGCACCTGGAAAGAATATTGGTTGCTGGGGCCTCACGAACCACTTGCACAGCACCCCTCATTTCTTCCTGTATGCCCCTGAGCCCTGCCCTCATCTCACGCTGTAACGCCTTCATGTGTTTGGCTTGTAGGCGCTGCACCTGGAGCATGTGTAATACCAGCCCTGTGAAAATAGAGTCTTCCTGCTGATCAACGGAGCTGCTGGCCGTGCGGGGTCTGCGCCTGCCTGTGCCCTGTGGACCTTGACTGTGTTGTGGCCTTGACTCCTGCTGTGAACCTATTGCATCAGACTGCACATTGTTATTGGTGTCCTCTTCATCATCCTCCATGACTGCCAATGGCCTCACAATCTTCCTCCTGGGTCTCTTTGGTGGAATGACAGGGCTGTCCTCCCCATCTGTTTCCTGCTCCTGCCCTGCGTCTCCAGAGTCTGGAGGTTCTGTCTCTCTTCCACTGCCTGTGGGCTTTTTAGTTGCAGGTGCTGTGGATAGAACAGCACACATTAATTTACTTTACTAATTTGCAATGTGAAAATAAAATATTTCACAGTTTAGCCTTACATTACTATTTTTATTCCCCTTTCCTGACCTGCACATGTGAAAATTGCCTAGCGTGGCTGCTTCTCACAACATTTATTTTTCATGTGACTACATCTCCCAAAATGCATTGCTGTGACTGCCTGTGTACTTGCTCTAGCGTGACATGTGGTTCCCCTAATCCCTAGTTTGCTGCAGGGGGGTGTGTGTGGGGGTTTGGGGTGTGATGGCATGCATCTTACCTGGTCTGGAAGCTGGTTGGTCGGAGCTGTCTAGCTCAGACACGCCCGCCACACTCTCTGGAGCCAGTGTTCCCTCTACAAGTTCCTCAAGCGGTGTGGATTGTGGTACATTGGAGGTCCCTCCACCGGTGAGCTATGACTGCTCCAGCCTGGCTGCCAACTTTGAACGCTGGCGCAGGTCGTACCAGCGCTTGCGCAGTACCTCCACACTCCTGTGTGTCACTCCCAGGGCATTGACTTTAGCCTGTATGCCTGCCCAGATGCGTTGTTTCCTTGTCTCAGGCACCTTGAGTGAGTTCTTTCCAAACAATAAATCGTGGTTTGGCACCATCTCAGTAATGAGTGTTTCCAGTTCTGCTTCTGAGAACTTCATCTTTCTCTTTCTAGAAGTGTCTCCTTCCTGCTGCTCCTGCTGGGTTCCAGGCAATTCCTTGTTCCCACTCTCAGCCATGGCGCCTCAGTAGCAATCCTCACTCTCCCACTCTCTCACAAACAATACTGTTGCAGCATGGGTAGTCAGTCACTTCCTGGATGGTGATGTCATCAAACTGCATCAAGATTGCGATTTGCTGATTTCTGAAAAATCGCAATTTTTCCCGTTAAGGAATCGCAAAAATTCGATTTTTCACATTTAAGGAATCGCAATTGGCTTTCTCGCAAATATTTAGCGATTTTATCCGAATCGCTAAATATTTGCGATTATGTTGATACATTCCAATTTGCGATTCAGATTCTGCGATTCGGTAAAAATCGCAGATTCTGAATCGCAAATCGGAATCTTCATACATATGGCCCATGGTGAAGAACTTTGAGGGAAGGTGCGGTAGGGTGCATGTGTGTGAGATGTGTGGGTTCGAGAGAAGATTAAGTGGGGAGTGTATAAATGGTGTAAACATCTTGGTGTCTATTGGGTGTGCAGTATCTGTAACTAAGTGCCTGTCTGGGTTCAGGGTCATGGATGATTGGATGTGTTAAAGTTAAATACAGGAAGGTCTGTGAGTGTGTGAGAGAGAGCAGCTTCATTTTGTATGGGAAGTTTTTTCTGAAAGGTATGAATGTTTTGACTATATTTCAATGAGTATTGGACCTGTCTGTATGATTTCCTGGTTTGGAGTGTGTGTGTGTACTGAGGTGTGACACAGGATACAAGGTGCAGACACACACACATCTCTCACATACACACTGTCCCAGGCACAGGATGCCTGTGCCTGGGAGATATGTCTGTGTCTGCAAATTCTGCAAGATTTTATGCGTGTTTTCTAACGTTTGGCTGTGTCTTATGCTCATTTATGGACAGTGGGTGAACGAGTGTGTATAGCTATGTGGTATATGAATGTGTTTGAGCAGAAGAAATTGTGTTCATGTCAGATGTATGTATATACACTTTTCTATATATGAATGATGGGTGGTGGTGATTTCATGCAATGTGTGTTGTACAGCTGTGTTTGTATGTGAATAGTGGTGTATGAGTGTCTGGAAAGGTGTGTCTGGGATGACTTTCTGAATGTAACTTTGAATGTAATTTTGGAGTGCTTATGTGTGTTTGTGTGGATGTCAGTAAAAATGTGTAAGAAGATGTACGCGTGGAAGTGTAAAAAATAACTTTATGGGTGAAGCATGTTTTTGTAATATAAACAAAAAAAATATTTTTGCCTCCTTAAAGTTCTTTCAGATGCTTGTTTGTTCTTTTTTTATAGCCTTTTTCTTTGACAAACACTTTCCCTAACTATTTAGACTAGCCAATAACCCTGCCGGCCTGTCCCTTAATGAGCCAATGGAACAGGAGCCACGAATGCTAGCCTTCTTCCTGGCCTGGCTACTGCTGCATTCTCCTTTTGGTAATGAGAGTAAATACATAAGGCACTGTGCCAGAAATCTGAGCTCTGAAAGATTTGTTCTGGTTGTACAATGTCTGATGACACTTCTTCCTACCTGACGTAATGCTATGACACACCCGGCAGAAGAAAGACAGAGTACACAGCTCATTAGAGGCCCAATATGTGTTCCCCACCATCTGACAGGAACGTGACTGCCATAGGAGATAGAGCTTCTTGCGTGATCCTCCCTGCACTTGTGCAAGGCAGATGACTCAGGTATGGGGGATAATTATCAAAATATCACGCAACACAGCACATCAAGATGACTTGCTGCTCTGTGTTGCATGCCAGGGATAAGGCAGGAATGCGGCATATTTAACATTATATAGCATAAACCTGTTATCTCTTTTCGCTGGTGAACTATGTGCTGCCTAATGCCAATGCAGGCACTATGGCCCCACAGGCCAACTTCCTGCACAAAACAATCCTCTGAGGCGCTTTCCTCTTTCTATGTGTGTTGCAAAATTCTGCACATGTAGAAAAGGGACAAAATGAGGAGCAATAAACATATTTCCTTTGATGCATTCCCAGGTCTACCGCTCATGGGAAATCTGGGAATGCACCCACATCTACGGGTGGATCCATGGGATCACCAGCACTCCATCCATAGAATGCCTCACTAAAGCGAAGTCAGTGACTAGCACTGCTTTGTATTACTCCAGATTTACCAAGCCACACAGGGCCAGGCAAGATGGTCTTGGTGGCTTGGTAAATTTCATTCTAGGGTTTGCATTGCACTGCATCCCCTTGCATGGTGCAAGGGTGAAGAAAAGCCTGTGATAAAACTGGCCTGGGGTTTTAATATGTTTTTGTACCCAATGCTGCATGCGATCATATTGTGCTTCACATGATCCTACCGGGCCCTCTCACATGATTCTGCAAGTCATCAATGGGATCCGTAAATGTATATTACCTGTATCTAAACATCTTGAAGGCATTCTAGAGACACCTTTTCATGAGGTATACATATATCATAGGGTCAGCTAAAGATTAAACAATGAAAGTCTTCATTCTGTAGAGGAGAAACTACTGTGCATTTCATTTTTCAAACATGTAATTTTTCAGTTTGTTAGAGGCCTTGTGGAAATCACTAAGTAAATTGTTAGAAGGCAAAGTCTTTATTAATTGAGTCAATCAAAGCACATGACAGGACCCAAATTAAATTTAGGAGGCAGGAGTACAAGCAGGCTATTTTAGAGGCTAAACAGCAATGGGTTTACTGCAAATGGGATAGCATAAAAGTGCTCTGGGGAATAGGAATATGCGGGAATTCTGGGTAATAGTGAGAACTGGATATGGACACGGTCAAGTGGCAGATGAGCCGAATATCGCACCTGAGAAGTGGATTGAACATTTCCAGCTGCTGTATTCGACTGAAACGGTAATTCCCTTGGTGCTGACTACCTTCCATGTAGAACACACTGGTCTCTTATACAGCCCTGCGCATGCTCCCACTTTGCCCAGAATGGAAACTGATGCAGGCATTATGATAACACTATTGGAGGTGGAGGGTGCGATCAAGAGACTCCCGGCAGGCAAAGCACCGGGCCTTGATAAAATTCCTGGGGATCTCTTTAGGGATCAACCAGTAGTATGGATTCCATACTTCTGCTTGATGTTCAATGCCATACACCAGGGTTCCCGTATACCAGAAACCTGGCTGGGGGTCGAGATTGTACCAGTGTTTAAAAAGGGCTCTCAATTAATCCCCGTAAATAACCGTCCGGCGTTAGCCAAAAACTCTTTGCGCGAATTATCCTCGACCGGCTTCAGACATGGATGGAGGAACATGAGATATATTTAGCCCATGTCAAGTCGGATTTAGGGAAAAAACATCCACCGCAGACCAACTGCTTATACTACAACTTTTGTATTAGAAAACGGTCAAAGTAGTGGGTGGCAGCCTCTACTTGATTTTTGTTGACCTTTAGACGGCGTTTGATCTGGTATATCGGGAACTCCTGTCGGTGGTATTGGCGGATATGGGGCTCCCTACCTACCTCCTTGATATTATCAAAAGACTGCACTTACATAACTTCGCCCAAGTCAGGAGTGGTAAAAGGGGTGTTTTGACATCTAGGTTTTCGGTCAATAGAGGAGTGAGACAGGGGTGTGTCCTGGCCCTCACCCTTTTCTGTCTCTTCATTAATGCCTTAATTGTCCATCTTGTGGGGGTCAAAGACATCAATGCTCCGAAAATAAGAAACAAACAGGTAGTGGCAATGATGTTTTCCGATGACACCCTTCTATTGTTGAAATCCCCGATGGGAATACAGCGTGACCTAGACAGCTTTGCCTGTTTCTGTAAAAAAAGGGGGCTTGCAATTAATACACAAAAGACAATGTATATGGTCTGTAATCCACCAAAGACCACCCGTCCCAAACCTTCTTTAAACAGCATCATCCTGGAAAGGGTAACGGTATTTGAATATTTGGGCGTCACCCTCACAGATAATATGGAGTGGGGCCCCCAGATTGCCAAGGCCAAACTCAGGCTGGCACAGACCTCGGGGGTGCTTTAAAATTGCACAGGGAATCCACCTCTAAACCAGTTGCCTCCATTCTTGAAATCTACAAAGCAAAAGCTAGGGGAGCTACAAATTATGGGGCGGAACTGTGGGGTCACTTGTCAACTGAATATATGCTCAAGGCAGAAAATTGTTTTTTAAGATCTTTATTGGCTCTCCCAGCCAGTACTCCCCTTACTTCCTTGAGAATGGATTTAGGAATCAGACCAATAGATGAAGAAATCGGTTTACGTCCACTAACATATTGGCGCAAATTGTGGGCTACCCCGAATTGAAGAACTTTAGAGCTGAAGTTAAAGAACTTATGGGTCTACCTGGGATTGGAAAACTCCAGTGGTTTGCTTACATAAAAATGAGAGCAAGAGGCTAGGCAATTTAGAGCTCTGGAACAACCCTGAAGTTGCCTGTGCAGAGATGTCACGCACCGACCTGGTGAGACTCTATCGTAATCATCAGATGGCGGATATCCTTACCAACTCTACGCTGGGTTCTCTAACCATAAAGTTTCTCAATATCAAAGAGGAGTATAAATTGGAGCCCTTTTTGGACATGATTTTACCTAGTGTAGTGAGGAAACTCTATGTACAATTCAGACATGGTACATTACCACTTAGGGTTTTTTCTCACAAATGGTCCCAAGCTAAGCTCCTAGAATGTCCAGCGTGT
The DNA here is from genome assembly GCF_964261635.1 of Lissotriton helveticus. Taxonomy (NCBI): domain Eukaryota; kingdom Metazoa; phylum Chordata; class Amphibia; order Caudata; family Salamandridae; genus Lissotriton; species Lissotriton helveticus. The sequence continues at coordinate 1,016,638,654 of NC_136071.1, forward strand.
GGTGTACAGGAGGAGACTGAGCCCCATGTTTTCTTCTTCTGCCCATGTTATAGGCTTATTAGGCAGCATTGGCTCGTCCAACTGTGCAGAAAATTGGGGTTCAAACATTATCATCAGACTGAAATGTGACACTTCTCCGCCTGTTGTTTTTTCAGTCTCCCATTTCTTGCTAGCCATGTGGCGCAAGCGCTGGTCATTTATTAATAATATCTCCTGGTGAAACTGTCATCCTTAGTCCATCTTGAGGTGTGATACACATGTATCGCCTGCTCAGTATTTGTTCTTGTTCTACCTCCTTTTAACCTTTTTAACTTTTGTACTTCCTTTTTTACCCTGTTTTTAGCTTTTATGATATCCAATTGAGTACTTCTTTTTAATGTTGTTGAAGATTGTCATAATGATGTTTTATATTGATTGTATGTTTGTATCTTTTATGGTCTATGACCGAAATAAAGATTATTTGAAAGGCAAATTGTTACTCATCTATTTCATTATTATGTGCATATATGTGACATTACCGGACATTATTGTCAGGAATGTTGTCTGTTTGCTCTGTGAACATTCAGGGGTGCTAAGAGACTTTTAAATCTGATGTCTTTTTGACAATGCTGTGATCAAAAACAAGGATATAATGGTAAAAACAGATTAAAGCGCCAGTAAATATCATGAATATCAAGTAATGGTATGATGAATATGTACAAATACACCGTATGCCAATACACACTACAATCCACTGTGCCATAGAATGCCTTTGTGCAACATAGTTACAAACTAAACACCTGTGGAACTGAAAGAACGACTATATGTAGAGTTTTTGTAATGGTACGTGTAATTTTCTCATGCAGGAGTCTAGTTTTAGTAGAGTTGAGTACTTTACAGAAATATTTTATCATAGCTCAGTTGCGATAACACAAGGTTTTCTCCAAGAGCCAACATAGTGAGAAATAGGTCACTGGACATAATTACAGATGTTGCTTAACCAATGACTGGAATATATATAGTTTTCAGTTCTTTCTTTTGCATTATTTTTCCTGAAAACGTTCACTCTTTAGCTGATTAGGAGACATATAAGGCAATGTGTTAATTTATTGCACTGCTGGAGGTGCCATTCTTGTTGAACTGCAGCAGCTCTCGAAAGAGACAAATTAAACTCCTTTCAATATGTTTTGCAGACAAATGCAAGCTGCTTAATGGTGTGCTAATTTCCACATTACAGAGAACACATTTATTCCGTATTTCTGTCACCACTGTATCTTATTCATAAAAAATATCAAGAGACCAAGAATGTAAAATGAGGGTTGAGGGAAGGATGACCTTGTGCAACAAGTCATAAAATACCCCGGCCGTCTATTATTCATCAAGTAGACTTGAAGATCTGTGACTTTATTATGGAACTCAGATTTAGGCTTTGATACGCTATGTGTTCACCGGACATCTGGGTTTCTTGTAATAACCTTATAATATATTGTATAGACTACTATAGGCCAGATGTACAACCCTTATAATTTGCGAGTCGCAAATTGTGTCATTTTGCGACTCACAAAATATAGTTTACAAGTGTCTCAGACACTGTTTGCAATTCCTAATGGGGTCGCAAATTGTCTGCCTCATTAATATTCATGAGGCAGGTGCAATTTGCGACCCCATTAGGGACGACTAGCACTCCCAGGGATGGTGGCCTGCTGGGTCAACAGACCACCATGTCTGTGACTGCTTTTTAAGTCAAGTCGTTTTTTTTTTTTAAATGTAGCCCATTTTCCTCATAGAGAAATGCGATGCATTAAAAAAAAAAGAAAAATTAAACGTTTCAGTTTTTTTTTTAAGAGTAGGCAGTGGCTGTTCTTAAAAAATTATTTTCGCATACATTCACAAAGGGGAAGCGGTCCCCTGGAGACCCCTTCCTGTTTGCGAGTAGCTTACCACCTACTTGAAGTAGGTGGAAAACTGCGAGAGTTTCGCGACAGCAATTGCGGGCGCAACAAATTCGTACATTGCAGTGCGACTCGCTACGAGGAAGGGGATGCCCTTGGCACGCCACTTCCTAACAGCGAGTCGTAAACTCTATTTTGTGAGTTGGTAATTGGTTACCGACTAGCAAAATAGGATTTGTTCATGGGGCAGACCTATTTTGCGGTTGTAAACGGGTTGAATTTCCCGTTTGCGACCTCAAAAAATGGTCGTACATCTGTCCCTATATCCCATATATACAACCTGCAAACTGAGCAAAACACAACTACATTGCTTAGCAGCAATCCATACATGTAAACTATAATAGAACCACAACAAAATAAACAAGCACAACAAACATAAGCAAATGTTGGGCTCTTTATGGGCATGGAAGAATGTATTAGTTCAGAGCATGAAAGGAACAGGTGTATTGGGTAGCGAAGAGAAATTAACTTGAAGTAGGTAGTGATTTACCTTATAAGGATTGCCATACCAGATATGTATTGGCACCCTCACAAAAAAGAAATCATTGAAGTTAATCAAACTCGGAAAATTAGTATGCAGTAATAAAAATGCAAAAATGGGCAAGGTGATGACAGCCTAACTGAAATCCCAGAAATTAAGAAATTAATGCTAAGTGAACATTCTATCCATGACTCAGCTTCCCAGCAAGTGTCAAGTGTGGGCCATGTCTATAAATATGCTGCATTAGGGAGTCTGTTCAGCAAGGATCCTTATGAAATGTTGCAACCAAGAGCAAATGACTCCTGACTGTCAGTCTCAGAAACCTACCTTCTGAACTTGTTAGCATAATGAAAACCCTGCATTCTGTGATTTCCAGAATTAACACAGGGTCAAAGAAAAATAAAGACATAAAAAGCAGGGGTGTTTGAGTGTGTTGAAAATAAAGAAGAATTGGCATATCAGCATACCCATGTGCATTCTTATCCAGTGGCGGCTCGCACAGGTTATGCTGTGGGGCAGTGGGGAGGGGCTGAGTGGGGCTAGTGGAGTGTGACATACTACGGGAAGGTGGAGTGTAAGGAAATAAATAAATAAAAGCACTTAGTTTGAGCTTGCAGAATCGCCGACTCTCCACCTTCCCGTTGTATGTCGCACTCCACTATCCCACCCCACCGCCCAACCGCCCCACAGTGTTACCTGTGTGAAACGCAGCTGCTCTTATCTGGTAACTTACATATCAGTAATCACTCTAAAACAACAATGAAGGCAAGGAAAAAAAGTTTTAGTCTCACAAACGTGAAACACACTAATGAAGCATCCACGGACAAAGGCTGCAAATTGTGGTGACAAATTGTAATGGCTTAATTTAGGCAATACATTCAAGACAAATTTAGCAAACTAAATTGGAAGCCTTCTCTAAAAAAACTATTTGTAACACCAATATTCAAAGATAAAATTAACGGAGTAAAAAAGTCAATTTTAAAATCGACCTCTTACAGAGCCCTAGACCCTAAAATACTCTCTGGTACAGTATTTTGATCTAACAGGCAGGTGGATACTCATTTTTGGAGAATGTTTTAGACCCTTTTCAACATGTAAAACATTTCCAGAATCCCGGTTGCTGACTACTATCACTACATTCTGCAGCAAGAACAGACAAGGCCAATATGGTCTCTTTTTTTTTTAAACTGCAAAAGGCAATATGTCTGATTTGTGACAATAAATACAGCTGGATCTTTCAAATTTATAAATGATTATCAATATTGCACGCTCAGTTAGAATTATTCCTGTTTGCATATTTTGCACCTTTCACAAATTCAAGATTTTAAGCACCCATTAGTGACAGTGGCTAAATATTAAATCAATCAGAAATTTTTTGAAAAGTAATCATAAACCATTACTTTTGACCAAAATCCCATGCCAGTTTACAGTGGGATCTAAAAGCCTGGGAGATGTAAAATATTTAATCCATTAATGTGTCGAAATCATAAGCACTTTAAAATCGTGTTTCCCCATAGTATAGCCATCAAGAAAGCAAAAGTGATTGTGAATGGCATGTAAGTTTTCCCACATAAAGTAAAAACCCCTATGTGGAAACACGGTCACCCTTATATTGTTTAACTGATGTGGTTAGATTTTGCGCTCTTTACACTAAGGCCCTGCTGACCAGGTCCCAGTCCATGTGCTCTGAGCCCTATAAACTTGTTAAAAACCCTAACTGGCATGTTTAACTTACCCATAAGTCTCTAGTATATGGTACACAGTGTACCCAGGGCCTGTAAGTTAAATTTCACCAGTGGACTGCAGCATCTATTGTGCCACCACTAAAGTGACAGTGCCTGCTCCTGCAGCCTGAGTGTGCAGTTGTACAAGTACATGCTTGACCTGGCAAAATACACCTTTTGCCAGGCCTAATCCGCTGTTTTCATACTTATAATGCACCCCTAAGGAAGGCCCTAAATGCCCAAAAGGCAGGGTCACTGTATTTATAAGATAGAACATGCGTACTTAGGTTTTAGAAATCCTAGCAGTGACAACGTTCTCGTTCACTGAGGAAAAGTTGACTCTCCAATAGAACAGCACTGGGTTACATTATAACCACTCATAATGCATAATGTATGTTTGCTAGAATCATGATTCAAGGACTCAAACAGTAATTTGAAATCTAATTTAATGGCCAAGTTGTATTTTAAATTACCATTTTGAAAATGCCACATTTAGAAAAATTGTAGTTTCCTGCCTAAACTCTCTAGTACCCACAAAACCAAAATGGGGAGTGAAGAGGGAGTGGTCAGACCGAGCACTGGAGGTGGATACCTCCTCCTCTTGAAGTGTATAAGAAATACAAAGATTCACCCTCAGATATATTCATAATTATTTACTCACAGGTTGAGTGTGTTTCATACAATAGTTGAAAGCACACAGTGTTTGTTTAAATACCCCTCACACACCAAAACGGCCCATGGTGTCATGCTTCATCATCGGGGTCTTCCCGCCCCGCTGCTGGACGGGGCGTACTACGACCTACGACTATGTGGGACCACTGTTTTTTTAGAAAATTAAGTGTTGTGTAGGAACAATGAGTTGTAAGGGTCATGAGTGAGTGAAGTGCTATTAAGTGATAGACATGCCAAATTGTCATGCACAAGACACAATACCCACTGGGTTCGACGGAGCCGCAGGAAGGCGATATCTTGGCGAGGCAGTGTCCTTGGAGTAAGTATGACTATAGGCACCCTTCCCACTCAGCTCCTGTGGCATTGTGAACAAATTACTAAGTAGACTACCCAGTGGGTATTGTATCTTGTGCATGACAATTTAGCATGTCTATCACTTTATAGCACTACTTGTACATATATCACTTTTTAACATTTATTTACTTTGGATAAATTCTTCCGACACTTGCTCGATATTATAGTGAGTACAGAAGGGATCTTGCTCTGTCCTGAAGAAGAAGCCCGAGCACTTTGAAACATGTTGATGTACACAGAAGGGACAGCTCATTAAAGCACAACACCACCAACCCACCTTTTTAACAGTACCAGCTCAAAGGAATATTTACGTTCTTTAGTCCATAAGAGCCAGGTACTTTTTAACTCATAACTTCATTCACTCCTGACCCTTCCAACTCACTTTTCCTGCACAACACTTAGTTTTCCAAAAAAAACAGTGTTCCCATGTAGTCGTAGGTAGTACCACTCCACGTCCTGCTGCGGGTCTGGAAAACCCCCTTGATGAAGCATGACACCAAGGGCCCTTTTGGTGTGTAAGGGGTATTTAAACAAACACTTAGTGCTTTCAACCATTGTGACAAATACACACAACCTGTGAGTACATCATTTTAAATATATATCTGAGGGTGGATCTTTGTATTTCTTATAAACTCTGTAGTAGCCTTTTCAGAGTTAATCCCCAACTGTCACCTGGCAACCTGCTGCAAGGTGTGAATAGATCCTAGAAATGGAACAAACCTTGGCTGGGAAGAAGTGTGACCTCCTTCTGACAACATGGCCTGCGGCATGTGGCCACCAAATTCAAAAGTTTCAAAGGAATATCCTCTGTCCGACGCAGATATAACTTACACCTAGGCCTGACCCTAATATTGTCCAAGTAGCCATAGTGGCACCAATCCCCCCAGGGGTTGGGATCCTGTTCCAGAATTGGTTTGCAGGTGGGGTCCTTTCAGCGGTATGCCCATAGCTTTGCACAAGGGAAGGATAATTCTGTCATATGGGATTTAGGTAAGGAAGGCCACTGTGGGATAGTTTTATAGTACAACACACATGAAGTACTGCAAAAGTGGGTAGGGACACCCTTGGGATCTTTTACCCATTAGTTGGGAGTGGCCAGAAGTCTCCTCCATCCAAAGGCTGGTTCTGGGTGTAAATGTGGCACCCCAAGTACCCTCTTGAAAACACCTCAGGACCTATGGAAGACAGAAGAAGGACTGCACCTGCTGTTCAATCAGTGGATAGAAACTCCCCACTTGTACACAGGACAGAAATTTAGATTCCAAGGGCTAGCTGGCAAGCCTCATGTTTAGCTCCAGAAATAAGCCCAGATCTCTACTGTGCACACCTAACCAAAATCCTCTCTACGGACCCTACATCAGATTATTGTCATTTTGGTGTCTACTTGTTCATTAACATTTTCTCTATTTTATATAAATTGGAGTGGGATTTTTATTGTGTTGCATTTTCTTCTTTTTAACTGTTTTGGTACTGATAACTACTTAACGCATTTCTCCTAAGTTAAGCCTGCCTGTTCTGGGCTAAAGCCACCGAGGGTTGAGCTCAGGTTTACATTATTGATACCTAACTGCATCTGGTAAGGAATAGTGCAATTATTATTTGTAGAGGACTATCATCCACTTCAACTAATTATCCACTTTCTTACAGTAGACAAAATTATTTTTTTACAAAGTGGAGGTTTTTTAACGTGTGGAGCTCAAATAAGGGGAATGCATGAAGCATATGGTAAATTTTCTATATTTAAAAGGGGGATTAGCAATCCTTTCTCCCTCCAAGATATTTATCAAGAGTGGCCTCAGAATGCACACTGGATATAAATATGTAGTTAACAGAGAATCACAATGTTAAGAGACGAGAGAAGGGAAATGCCCACAATGGACATTATGGTACGGCAGTTTTGGTCCTCATGATAAGGGGAGTGAATTAAAGAAGAAAGAAAAAAAAAAATTTCATTTAGAAAATAAGATACTGCTGATGCATTAATACCTGCATGAAATATTGACCCACTGCTATAATAAAAAAAAATATTTTAGGATGTTCGAACATCGCAGTCCTTCTTGATTGTTGTTGAAGCTACGTTGAAAAAGAACAGATGTACACAATCACATGATGCATATGAATAAGACTCGCAGGAGTTAAAACGCATTATGCAATGCAATGTGCCTGAATAAAGCATTATCACTGATGCATGACTGGTTGGGCCTATTTTCACGTATTGAGGAGTTTGTGTTGTTCTTATGCAAGATGTGGGAGTGACGCGTTCTGCAGGCCCTGACCCGAGAGGCTGTGTCCTTTATGCAATTTTGCTTTTCAATATATATATATATATATGTATATATATATATATATATATATATATATGTATATAAAACATGAAAAACAAATGTAAGAATATACAGTTTCAAAAAGGTGAAAAATATATTTTTACAGATATTTGCCTTTTAATTAAATACACAAACAAGATTCAAAGCAATCATTTAAATTAAAGCAGCAGCTGAAATCATATGTTGTTGTGGACCATATTTCAGAATTACGAATGGTCAAGATTTCACCCATGCAAAACTTCGGAGAGGTCATTCAAACTGTTCTACAGATATCAAAGTCAGGGGGCACCTTGCAAGAACTGCAGATTGTCTTTGACAGTTATTCTGAACTATCTGTCAAAAAATTTGATTGAATCAGACGAAGGTCTGCACGTGGAACAACTGACCTTGACTGCATCAAAAATTTGGGCAAATACCTGTGCAACTTTTTGGGGGGAGTTATATATAGCGCTCATTTGATCCGAAGGTCTCAGTTATCAGAGCACTTTAAGTAAGCTCCAGTTACATTATACAAGGACACATTAATTTTTTTTAGGCACTAGGAGAATAAGTGATTTGCCAAGAATCACAGGACATCAACTGTCATTGCTGAGACTCAAACCCAGTTCCCCAGATTTGAGATTGACCGCTTCAGCAGTTTAAGCCACATCCTCTCCCCAACTTGATAAAGTCTGGTCATCAACATCGAACAAAATGAACTTGGAGATGTTATCTCATCAAAACATTGCTGATGCTTCAGTGAACATTGAATTTCCAATGATTGCAAGTGGAATGATTGTCAATGAAGAGTTGGTGCCTGCAGAGATATATTCAAAAGGTACAGGGCATATTGTTCAAGAACTTAACAGCAAATTGGAGGTAGCTGAACTACGTGTTGTGCCACATGTTGAGGGGAGAGGTGTGGCGCCGCGGCCAGGGCGACTGACGCTGGAATCTGGGGATCAGGGTTCGATCCCCGGCTCCGGCGGCAGGTTAGCCCAGCACCATGTGACTCTGGGCAATAGCTCGCTTAATCTTCCCGACGGCCCCCCAGCGCCTAGAGACCCTTACGGGTGATTGTGCGCTTTACAAATGTGGATTATTATTATTATTATTGAGTGGGCTGTTCAAAGTGGTTCCAATCGAGTCATTGTGCGACTTAGATTTGTTGCAATGTTCACAGGTCAAGGATTAGCATTATGGAACAGGTGAAAAAATACACTGAATCTTGCAACATATTCCGTACAAGAAACTTGACCAAGAGATGCCCAGTGTTCTTATCAAGGCACATATTCTTATGGGTGATTACACTATGAGCAAAAATGGAACAAAGCTTGGAGCTTTAACTGCTAAACCTGTGAAGTTTCTGAAAAGATTTGCTGTGACAAAAGAGGAATGTGACTTTAAAGACATAGAAAAATACCTTGTGTTTGTGTGGAAAATGAGTTCTGACTGTCACACATTTGACGATCTTTGGTACAGTGAGTAGGAGAGATTTAATTGACCTTCCACTAAAGTCATATTCTGTGAGTGGACACATTAAAATAGCATTCTACTCGATCAGAAGATGTATAAATGTTTTGGATCATGCATATGTAGAGAAAGATCCATGTGTATTTGGTTGGGAAAGTATTGATAGGGTGCTAAAACCTCTGACATTTCTAAAGCCTCTACCCACAGAACTTAAACATCCATGTACTTGCAATACCTGTGCTACAAAAAGCTGATATTCTCTCCTCAAATGTTCAACATTCTGCAAATGTACCACAAGCAATAGCTAAAAGAAATAAATAAAGTGAACTATCAAAATGTGTCTAAAACAGAAGTGGTAAGCATTATTTTCTTTGGTATTCAGATAATAAGCATTGTTTGGTGTATGCATAAAAGAATTAAAAAACATTATTATTTGTTTCATTTCCATATATAACTCTTCTTCCTCTATTGTAACCACCATTTTGGAAAATGACAGAAGGGTTTCTCTCAGGAGTTATCTTCTGTCTCTATGAGACTACTTGACCCCATCAGCATTTTTAGATATGGCAGCTTGTTTATTGTCTAATACACACTTGTTTCTGGGCCAGGAAGGACGTGGCTTGGCAGTTCGGGCTGGACTGTTTCCATGAGGCACAGGGTCAAGACTGATTTGCGTATGGCCAGATTTAAACTGGGGTGGCACGGTGAGCAAAAGAATGATGGATTTAGCCCAGATCTCTTGACTGGGGTGAATGTTTTGATTTGTTTTGAATTCCATCCATCAATTGTGTGTCTTTTGCTACTCGCAGATAACAACATCAAGATTAGCCAAAATGCCGATGATATACAACTATACTTGAAAGTCTCCTCTACTTCAGACATTCAATACGTAAAACACTGCTTGACATCATCCAGACCTGGATGTCTAGGGCATGTCTAAAGCTCAAGCTAACCGAGACAGAATTCCTGTTATTTTCAAAGAATAATAAATAAAATACAGTAAACATCTGGTTCAATGACATGGGCTTTGAAACCCAACTTTCAATAGGGCAAAGCCACCTAGATAGAACCTGGGAACCAACCTTACTCTGAAGAAACACACTGCTAAAAATGAAAAATAACTTAATGCCAGCTCTCTGCTAAAAAACAACAACAAAAACAAGCCATTTCTTACAGAAAGCAACTTCAGAAATGCTGTACAAGCCCTTGTACTCTTGAATCTGGATGGTGGTAATGCCCTTACCAAAGGCCTCCAAAATACCACACTGGCACTCCTTAGGGGAATCCTACATACTGTAGCACATCTCGTCGAGGGCCTGAAGAAATCTGATCACATTACCCCTATTCTGATGGAACTTCTTTGGCTCCCCCTTGTCTGCCCGCAGCATCTTCAAAACCACCTAGATCATTTACAAAGCTATCAGCACCAGCACCCCCACTTATTTCGGTAGACAAGCTCATCATCTATGTTGAATCTTGGCATGCCCTCAGCCAAGTAAGGCAAAGTGCATCTACTACTTATATGGAAGGCGATTTATACATCAGAAACTCCCCAATGCTGCAAGGAAGGAGTTGAAGACACCTCATTAAAGAAAACTGCTTCACAATGAATTAACCATTCTTAACCTCTCTCCTGACTAGCTCAGAAGAGGTCGCTTCCCCACACTCCCAAGGCTTTGGTGACTCCGTGACCTGAGAGCGTTTGAAAGCTGTCCTGCAATATCATAGCGCCTTACAGCTAAGTCATCAGCGCGATCTTTCCCCCCGCATCACTGCCGCTGCCTGCATTGCGCGTTTTCCATTTATAGTGCATTGTGCATTGTGCGTTTACCATTCTGAGTGTTGCATAATTTAATCTGCGCATTGTTGTCTCCGCATTGTATCAGCCAAGTACTGTATGCCCCATTGTGCCTCTGTCTGTCCCCCAGGCTCGCCCAGTTTCGATTTATCCCACTTGCAGCCATTTTGTAGTTTGTTGTGCTTCCTAGCCCGTAGCTCCACCCCGCGCCCGCCTCCCAGCTGACCCTGCCTCGCCCCTCCCCCCATCACCTACATATGACAGATGTCTTTCCGCGCAGCGTTCACGCGCAGCGGTCGCGCCCCATGCGCGCCGAAGGTGCGCCAAAGGTAAGCCCGTCTACGCCCGTCCGCGCCTGGACCGCGCCCAGCGCCAGACCCCCTGGTCCACGCCATTCCCACCCCACTCGCTTAACGTAGGACGCCGCCACTCTCCTCGCCCTTAACGCAGGACACACACCACAATGCTACGAAGCTGCCCCGGGACGTACCCAAGGTCCCTTCGCCTGCCACGCCTGCAAATTTAGCAGCGTCAAGATCCATACCACACCCACTAACCCCACACTCAGCTCCAACTCTAACCAGCTGAAGTGCATCCTGCTGAACACCCGCTCAGTCCACAGACACGCCACTGAACTCTGGGACCTACTCGACACTACATCACCGGACGTCGCCTTCCTTACTGAAACATGGATGAACGCATCATCAACACCCGACATCGCCATTGCCATCCCGGACAATTACAAGATCATCCGAAAAGACCGCACCGCCCAAACAGGAGGAGGCATCGCCATCGTCCATAAGAACACCATCAAAATCACGACCACCTCCGACGTTAACCTTACAACCGCCGAACACCTACACTTCCAGATCCACACCGACCCTAGGACCACTCTCAGAGGCACCCTCATCTACAGGCCTCCAGGAACCCGTAAACAATTCAGCGAAGACATCACTGACTTCATCAGTCCACATGCCGTCGCCTCCGAGAACTACATTCTACTAGAAGACTTCAACTTCCACCTGGAAAAGAAAAACAACAGCAACACCACCACCCTCCTTGACAACCTGGCCAATCTCGGCCTCAAACAACTTGTTGACACCCCCACCCATGTAGCCGGACATACGCTCGACCCAATCTTCACCTCCAGCAAACACATCTCCTTCGATCGCACCACAGCTCTCCATTGGACGGATCATTGTTGTGTTCACTTCAGCTACAAAACTACCTCGACCCACAACCCCCCACAACCTATCCCCCGAAGAAAATGGAACAAAATCACCACCGACCAACTACTCACATCACTCAACCAAAACCCACCCGCCCTCTCATCGGACCCAAACCAAGCGGCCATTAATTTCAAACAATGGATCATTCACTGCGCAGACGAATTAGCACCCTCGAAAAACCATCACACCAAGCAAAACAGCAAAAAGGCCCCCTGGTTCAACGATGACCTTAAGAAATCCAAGAAGCTATGCCGTACTCTCGAGAAAACATGGAGAAAAAACCCAACCACCGACAACATGACCACCTTCAAGACAGCCACCCGCAAACACCACCAGCTTATTCGAGCCACCAAGAAATCAGCATTTAAGAATCGGCTCGACAACAACGCCATAAAAGCAAGGAACTATTCAACATCGTCAAAGAATTCACCAACCCCACCGCAGCCTCAAACGACATCACTCCCTCCCAAAACCTCTGCGACTCACTATCCTCCTTCTTCTACAACAAAATTGCCGACATACATAACAGCTTCGAAAACAATTCCATCGAACAATCCTCTCCACCCCGCCCAGAAACCAAACCGCACTCTAACAACCTCAACGCCTGGAACCCAGTCACTACTGAAGACACCATCTGCCTAATGAATTCCATACACTCTGGCTCGCCAACCGACCCATGTCCCCACCACATCTTCAACAAAGCAGACTCCATCATCGCACCCCATCTCCGTGATATCATCAACTGCTCCTTCAATTCTGCTACCTTCCCAGAAAGTTGGAAACATGCCGAAGTCAGCGCCCTACTAAAGAAACCCACAGCAGACCCCTCTGAACTTAAAAACTACCGCCCCATATCCCTCCTCCCATTCCCGGCCAAAGTCATTGAGAAAGCTGTCAATAACCAACTCGCCGCCTTCCTCGAATCCAACAACGCCCTAGATCCCTCACAGTCCGGCTTTCGAGCTAAACACAGCACCGAAACCGCCCTCATCGCAGCAACAGACGACATCCGAACACTACTGGACAACGGAGAAACTGTGGCCCTCATTCTACTCGACCTCTCCGCCGCCTTCGACACTGTCTGTCACAGCACCCTCATTCAACGCCTCAACAACATCGGCATAAAAGGAAAATCCCTGGGCTGGATCATCTCGTTCCTTGCTGGGAGAACTCAGAAAGTCCAACTTCCCCATTCAAATCAAAGGCCACCGAAGTCATCTGCGGAGTACCACAAGGATCATCACTCAGCCCCACCCTCTTCAACGTTTACATGAGCCCACTCGCATCCATCGCGCGTCAACACAACCTTAACATCATCTCCTACGCTGACGACACCCAGCTGATCCTTTCCCTCACCAAAGACCCCAACACCGCCAAAACCAACCTTCACGAAGGCATGAAAGAAGTAGCCATATGGATGAAAAACAGCCGCCTAAAACTTAACTCAGACAAAACGGAAGTGCTCATCCTAGGATCATCCCCCTAGGCCTGGGACGACTCATGGTGGCCTTCAGATCTGGGCTCAGCACCCATACCCACAGACCACGCACGTAACCTAGGCTTCATCCTAGACTCCTCCCTCTCGATGTCCAGACAAGTCAACGCCGTCTCATCCTCCTGCTTTAACGTACTTCGTATGCTCAAAAAAATCTTCCACTGGATCCCCACCGAGACAAGAAAGACCGTCACCCACGCACTGGTTACGAGTCGTCTAGACTACGGAAATACCCTCTACGACGGAATTACAGCCAAATTACAGAAAAAACTCCAACGCATCCAAAACGCATCGGCAAGACTCATTCTTAACATCCCTCGCCAAGATCACATTACCGGCCACCTGAAAGACCTCCACTGGCTTCCCGTCAACAAGAGAATAACATTCCGTCTCCTCACCCACGCACACAAGGCCCTCTACAAACTAGGGCCCGAAGGCCTCAACACTCGACTATCCTTCTACACACCCACCCGCCAACTAAGATCCTCCAATCAAGGCCTCGCCGCAGTTCCGCGTATCCAAAGATCCACCATGGGAGGTAGATCCTTCTCCTACTTGGCGGCCAAGACCTGGAACTCACTCCCCACTCACCTCTGCCTTACACAGAACCACATCTCCTTTAGAAAAGAACTTAAAACCTGGCTCTTTGATAAATAATGAACCCCCTGTCCAAGCGCCTTGAGACCCTCTGGGTGAGTAGTGCGCTATATAAAATTCTTGAACTTGAACCCTGTTTGCTCTTCTACCTCATTGACATTATGCTGGTCTATGACCATGTGCGGTGCTCCACTGCCTTTTAGCTACGGTCTGCAATAGAAATACCATACACATTCAGACATACATACGAAATGTTTTAATTTCAGCAGCTACAGAATGATGGGAAAGAAATATCTCAAGCGGCTAAGTAGTGCTTCTTGCATATTGTTTATCATGGCAACAGAAGATGGGCGAATGTAATATGAGGCTCTGATTCAAACAGTTTGAGAATACTAAATTGTTTTTTCGTACTTTTGAGAAACCGATTGCTGAAAATAACTATATTGTCTCGGATGAATTATTAAAAAGTGCAATATATTTTTGTACGGAGTTTATACACGAGATTATTAAATATATCTGTTGACGGTCTGCCTAAACTGACGAAACATATAAATATTTAATACAGAAATAATACTTGCTCTTGATGAAAATGTTTAACTAATTTCTTTTTGGCTACATATTTGATATGATTGTGTTGTAGGTTTTCTTGAGTATACTTATAGTTGTGATTTGTGTACATTTATTGGGAAAATCAAGTCATCCTAACGCCCTTTGTCTTGTCTGTTCTAAAACAAATTAAATCAAAATATTAAATACATTATCCGCTATATGTATCAACAAACCATTTTGCATTTCCTAAATAGCGAATTTTAAGGAATCGCTATTTAGGAAATGCAAAACGGTATGTATGTACAAAATCGCTTTCCAATAGCGATTCCTTAGCATTCCTTAATTTGAGATTAGCAAATTGTCAATCGCAAATTACCCCTTCATTTCCATGGGCCAGGAGGCCCATAGGAATGAAAGTGCAATTTGCAATTAGCACTTTGCTGATCGCAAATTAGGGATGTTTCCAAGGGTGCAGGGGTGTCTCAAGAACACCCTGCTGCACCCCTGAAAAAGACATTTGGGGGCATATGGCGCACATACATGCCCTAAGGGCATGTATGGGCGTCATATGGCACCTTTGGTTTTTATCAAAAAAGATTTTTGATAAGAATTCGCAAATTACCACCAACTAGAAGTTGGTGGTAATTTGCTACTCCTTAATGGCATTTTTTGCATTTTATTTGTTTGATACATTGCATTTAAGGAATCGCAAAATTTGCAATTCCTTAAGTGCAATCGCAAAATAAGGATTAGCAAATTTTGCTAATCCTTATTTTGCATCAAACTTGTTTGATACATTCCATTTGTCTATTTAGCATTCGCAAAGGCCGAAATTCGCAGAATTTCGGCCTTTGCGAATGCTAAATAGCTTGATACATATAGCGGTAAATGTTAAATCCTATTCAATCACATTGCTGCTCAGGATGTGATGTAAGGAAAAAACAACTGAATCACATAATGCTCCTGACCTCTTACAGAGCCCGAATGTATTTTCTAGTGCCCGTACTTTCCGTTACCCTTTTTACATGATGTATGTGAATGTATATAATGAGCACCACCTATAAAGCGTATAAGCACTGTATGTTACTGGGGGTCCATTACAGTGCCTGAAGGAATAGGTGGGGGCAGGTGCAGTGTTACAGAAGATAAGGGGGTGGTGGAAGAAAGGCTAGTGCGTAGCCGGATACCAGGGGGTCTTGTTGTAGGGTGTTAGGACAGGATGGGGCAGTTCTTTAAATAGCAGGACAATTCACAAGATGGATGGAGATGGAGAGCAAGGTGTTGAGCTCCTTCTGGAGTGGAGAATGGATGGAGATGGCAGTAAAGGTAGTTTGTAGTTTTTTTTTATCTTGGTTTTGGTCGCCAGTTATTGTGGAATAGGATCATTGACTTCCTTATCGGTAACGGACTGTTGTGGGATCCAATAGTTACACCTTCCTTGATCTTTGTGCGAGTTCCAGGATGTCTGTTGATGTGTAGATCAATCTGCGTTGCTGCATGCTTGGGTTTTTCATTTCAACATGTGCATGGATAGTGTGCACTATACCGCAGCCAGACCTCTTGCTTGTGGGTCGGCCCTCACCTTCATGAGAAGGGAGACAATATCTTGAGCCTAGAAGAGAACTACCGTTCCTAATTCCAAAGACTGGCTACAAATATCAGAAACGATTCGACAAGCAGCCTCAGGCTCTAGAACTTCTTTCAGGACTCTAGGAGCAGAGGGATCTGCCAGAATTTGAAATACTTTCGGGTAAGCTTAAAAAAACATGCTAAAAAACGAGATTTGAAAATCAGCACTACGTCTCCTCCAATGTGGTTAAGATAGTCACCATGCAGGACCATTTAGCTGTTATGATGGCCACTAATTCAGGGGCGTGAAAATGTTTAAGCCAAGCTCACTTGGCAAGAAAAAATCCAGCTTCATGCCCGATGGTATGATGGTATGTATATTAGGTGTGTGCTCAGGGTTCGATCAGAGGTTTACAAGAATGTCTGGGTTGGAATAGACGGCTAGGAAATGAATGCCAGCATGGAGTAGTGCCTTGCGTGTGGCAGCATGTGTGAAATGTGGATTCAAGTTTAAAAAGCTGTTGAGAAAAAATTAATTTTGGGTTCTGAAATCACCTGGGTAGAGTTCCATGCCCTGCGCCTGGACATTGCACGGTTATGGCATCCCACTGGTGCACCCACTGCCATCCACACCATTAGCCTAATTGAGTAGAAGGAAGAAAGTTTTGGGGGCAGCCCAAGTGCATACAATAAAGAACTACAATAGAAATAGGGCTATGCAGCTGTGCTCTACACAAAGGGAATAGAATTAAGTCAAAATGTGCCTTCAATGAGCAGAGAACTCCTTCCGTGCATATAGGCTGCTGGGAAAATAATAGATATTAACTCAAATAGGGCAAAAATAGATTAATGGAATGAGACTAGTTAGAATAAAAACCACCAAGCGTGGCTGCGGAGTTAAAATAAAGAGCTAAAACAGGTGGTGAGGCCTGGCGATCAAACAACGCACAAGGCAATTAAAGCAGAGGAACCAAAGTACAATGTACACACAGGCAAAGTGCATCTGCTACTAATATGGAAGGCGATTTTTGAGTCTGCGCCGTCAGCTTAATTAAGGAGGGTGAGCCTGTGAGGGAAAGCCTTAGGGCACTCAGGTACTGTCCAAGCAATAAACCCCAACTAGCTAAAATAAAAAAAAAACAAGCGTGGTTGGAGAACTGCAACAAAGAAATTAAATAGGAAACAGGTGGTGGAGACAGGCAAACAAAATCTGGAGGCCAATTAAAATAGAGAGAACAAAGTAAAAGTAACAGAGGGACAGAACATATGTGCCTCTTCCTAATATTGACTGAAGAAAATCCCAGGGATCGTTCTAATTCAAGAAGTATTTTGACATCATAACATGCTGTCTGCTCTCCAACTCCTATTATCCCCTGAAGGGATTAATCTTTGCCACAGAGGAATAGAATTGATTATGGCAAATTGTCGATTCAGATCAACTTGAGATGCTCCTAAACTAGATTCTCATGGCTGAAAAAGATCCTCCTGGGCCCATAGCAGAGGTCGCTCCTTCTCCTACCTCGTGTCAAGGTCCCCCTTCACCTCCCGACCTCACCCTCGCTGATGGAATTCAGGAAAGGACTCAAGATCCGGCTGTTCAATTGAGCCATTGCAGCAAGATCCTCACCACCTGGATACCCTCATTAACGATTATCCGCATTTTACAAGTCATGTTTTATTTCTTTTGGGTGGCAATTGTCAACATTTGTTTGACAATGTAGTTTGTGCACATTTTACATTCAAAATATGTTGGTGCCCAGTTCATAACAAAGAACGTTGTAATAATAATAATAAAGACATTTATAGAGCGCAGGGAATAAGTACGCCATCTCGGCGTGTCCCCGCGCTAAGAGAGAGGAGAAACTCATTTTGGGGGAGAGAGCCGTGCGAGGCATAGGGCATTAAGTGAGCTATAAGGTGAACAGGTGAGTTTTAAGTTGCCGTCGGAAAATAATTTCCGAAGGCTCCGGGCGGAGGTTAATGGGAAGTTTGTTCCATGCTCTGGCTACCGCCACTCTGAAGGACCGACCTCCCATTTTTTCTCTCCTGTAGC
This sequence comes from Lissotriton helveticus, assembly GCF_964261635.1. Classification (NCBI taxonomy): domain Eukaryota; kingdom Metazoa; phylum Chordata; class Amphibia; order Caudata; family Salamandridae; genus Lissotriton; species Lissotriton helveticus. The sequence goes on from NC_136071.1 coordinate 1,016,656,882, forward strand.
GGTGTGTCACAAGCGTGCCCATGCCGCCCGATCTCAGCGATCTGCGAGGTTCATACCTGGTAACCAGACCCGTCAGGTAACCGGGAGCTTTGTGCCATAGGATCCGATGACATATCAGGAGGGCTTTGTAGTTTATTCTTTTTTTCACTGAGAGCCAGTGGAGGGCCTCCAGGGTGGTTTTAGAGTTGGCTCTTCGTTGGAGTCTAAGCACTAGGCGGGCTGCAGCATTTTGCAATGTCTGGAGTCATCCTATGCTTTTACTCGAAGCTCCCAGGAAAAGGACATTCCCATAGTCGAGGCGTGACGTAATCAGTGCCTGGGTCATAGTACGCCTAGCCTCCAAAGGGAGAAGATCTAGGGTTTTGTTGAGGGTCTTTAGGACTCCGAAGCACTTGCCTACTAACCGGTTGATGTGTGTCTCATAAGAGAGTGCGGGATCCATCCATATCCCTAAGTTTTTCGCTTGGTGTAGGCATATCGTCTAAACAGCTTGGCCACCAGTCACATGTCCAAAACCGTTGATCACCACCAACCACCAAGACTTCTGTCTTGGATCCGTTCAATTTAAGGCAGTGCGTATCCATCCAGGTGGCCAGTGCCTGCATACAGGCTCTGAAGTTGTTAGCTTCAGCCGCCGGCGTTTGGGTGAGGGTGAGTAAGAACTGTGTATCGTCGGCGTAGGATACAATCTCTACGCCGAACGATTGAACTAACTCAGCCAGGGGGGCCATATATAAGTTAAAAAGGGTAGGACTTAAAGCAGAGCCCTGTGGCACCCCCTGTTCCAATACCCACTCTTCAGACTGAAATTAGCCCCGCTGAACCTGAAAGCTTCTGCCTGTCAGAAACGATTTAAGCCAGCCGAGTGCTCTATCAGTCACACCTCCTCTGTTCAGACACTGTAGCAAGGTGATATGTGCTACAGTGTCGAACGCTGCGCTTAGGTCTAGCATGACCAGTGCCATGGTTAGGCCTGCATCAGCTCCTTGACGTAGAGTTTCGGTGGCTCTTAATAGGGCCGTCTCAGTAGAGAAGCCTCTTCGGAACCCCGATTGCGAGGGGTGCAGGAGATTATTCTTCTCCGCAAATGCCATCAATTGCACATTTGCAATTTTCTCTGCAATTTTAGCGGTATAGGGTAGCAGAGAGATAGGTCGTAGGTTCTCCTGGACCTCTAGGCTTACATTAGGTTTTTTCCTTATAGGTAATACAATTGCTTTTTTCCAGTTTCTTGGCAGGGTCTGGGAGTCAAAGGATGTAGCAAGGACATGGCGGATGTACGGTTCTAAAGCGGCTATGCTTGCGCCCAGGACTCTTGGAGGAGCGGGGTCACGAGGGGAGCCCGATTTTATGCTAGTACAGAGGGTTACAAGTTCTTTACTGGGTGGTACGGTAAAGCATTCTAACCTTGATTTTGCATTTGCCATCTCCAGTTCCTTCAGTTCTGTGAAGGTTTCTCCAGCCGCAGGATATCTGGAGAAAGAGCTGTATATTTTTTTAACCTTGTCGGCAAAATATTCTGCCACCTTGTTACATTCCATGACGGAATCAGCTTCCGGAATATTGGAGAGTGAGACGACTGAGATTTCTTTATAGATTTTGAAGAGTTCTCTAGATGAGCAGTCCGCCTCGCTAATTCTGTTTCCATAGAAGGTTGCTTTTGCAGCTCTGACCTGTTTTTGATAGCTTCTCTGGGCTGTTCTGTATTGAAGTTTAGTGCAATCCTTTTTATCCTTGCGCCAAAGTCTCTCGAGCTTTTTTCACTCTGACCTGACCGACTGCAGATCCATATTGTACCATGGGGCCGCTCTCCTTGTTCTGTTCCCTTTTTTGGCCGTGGATAGAGGGGCTACCTTGTTCAAGGCATCAAGGATTCCGGTTTCTAAGTTTTGATTAGCACTTTCACTATCTCTGCCTCCCGGCATCCCACCTAAGCTTAGCATCTCAATAAAACTGGGTATAGAATTTTTTTTCCATTTGCGGTATGGGTAGCAATTATTGCCATTCAATTAGGGGGCAAGCTTACTTACAGTGTCAATTTCAAAAGGGACTAGAAAATGGTCTGTCCAGGGGAGTGGGTTAGGAGTGCTCGTAGTTATGCCCTCCCAGTTGGCGAACACCGGGTCCAATATATGGCCATGAATATGTGTGGGTGTTTGATTTATTAGAACCAGATTCGTATTTCGTAATTCCTGCAGCACGTCTGTGGCTTTCTTTAGCTGGATATCATCAAAATGAATATTAAGATCACCCAGGAGGAGGACCTTCCTATGTCTCAGCGCTAAGTGAGCAAGATGTTCTTGTAAGTTTGGTCTGAAATTTCCCAGGCTCCCAGGCGGTCTATAAAGGAGGACACCCGAGATATGGTCCTGAGGGCCGAGTTTCAATGCGAATTTGCCTGCTTCGCAGTTTTCTATTCCAAGAGGTTCAAGGGAGCAAACCAGGGGGGCCTTGCTGATCACAGCGATGCCACCTCCACGGCCAATTGGTCGATCCACCCTGGCTATACTAAAGTCTGGAGTTAGGATTGGAACGTCATTTAGGGTTTGACAGAACAGGAGAACGATCATAAATGGGATGTTTCTTTTTTGGATTGGTACAGCCATCATGTTCCCCACACTAGAGCCTCAACTGGATATTCCATTGGAATGAACCAGTGGCAGCCTATCCTCCACAGTGCTGCCAGCTACTGAGCACCAGAAGACTGACCATGTTTATGGAGGCGCGACTGATGTTCTTTTTCCTGGCTGAAACTTTCTGTAACAGACGCAACAGTCATTAGAAGGTAAATAAAGCCCCATGCATGTGTGATGGCAATTGATTTTTGTTTTTTAAACTCCCACTTTAGTTTCAGAAAAACTAAAAATGAACACTGACCAGGCTAAATACAGTGCCTTCCCAGAATTCATCTGTGCCTTCTGTGAATCTTCCAAGTCAGTGAATGCATTCAAGGCACATATATTGCTGCCAGACAAGAGGGAATCTCTAAAGATGTTCAGTGGTTCACTGCCAGCTTCTCCATTGATCTGTGGGTAGCCCATTAAATAAGCTCCTTTCCCCCAGATTCATCAAAGTCATGTTTTGCGAGTCCTTAATAGCGAATTTTAAGGATTCGCTATTAAAGACTCGCAAAACGGTATGCATGTAGGACTCGCAATATTTTTTGCGATTTCTACTGATTCCTTATTTGCGATTCGCTAATTGCTAATCGCAAATAAGGAATGGCTATCCCATTCATTCCTATGGGCCAGAAATGAATGGGGAGTCATTCCTTATTTGCGATTAGCAATTAGCGAATCACAAATAAGGAAGCAATTTCAAGGGTGCCAGGGTGTCCAAAGGACACCCTGTTGCACCCCTGAAATGGTAATGTGCACTGGTGTTGCGCACACACATGTCCCAAGGACATGTGTGTGTGTAACATACAACGTAGAAAAATGCATTAAAGTGCATATTTCTAAGTTTTTGCTATTTACCATGTAGTTAGACTTCGCGGTAAATAGCGGCCCCAGATTGCGAATTCGCAATCTTGGAATGGTTCATGCATTGCATTTAAGGAATCACAAATTGCGATTCCTTAAATGCAATTGCAATTTGAGAACTCGCAATTATTTGCGAATTCTTAAATTGCGAGTGCAATAACCCTTGATGCATCTCAAATGCCATTTTTGCGGGCGCAAACGGCCGAATTTTGCGATTCGCACCGTTTGCGCTCGCAAAAATGCTTGATGCATCTACCTGTTTGTCTTTTTAGATTTGTTTCAAATCATGAAGCCAGAGGAATTCACCTTCAGCTAGAGGCTCATTGGCTTGCTTCATGATCCAATATTGCTGGTTAACACGTTTAATGAAGTACCAGTTCTTAGAAAAAATTAGTGTTGGTATTGTATATTTTTTCAGTGTGTGCTGTTTATTTGGATTGGACTAGGTTTCAATGTATATTAGACCAGAAGCAAAATGTATTAGTGCATGTACAAAATATTTTAGCCCCAGTCATAATGGTGAATTGTGCTGTCAAATTTAGTGGAATTCCCAATTAATGCAAACAAATTTGTGAACATGCAAACTCTAAATACAATCTGCACATTAAAAACAACAGAACTTCAAAAACTTTCCTTGATTTGGGATAGTTGAAAAGGTGTCACTAAGACATGCACAAGAGATGCTTGCACAAGTTGATATCCTCCAGATAAGACCTTAGGGGGCAGATTTACAAACCCCTTGCACCACGTTTGCATCACTTTTCCCATGTTTAAAAATAACGCAAAAGTGGCGCAAGGGTCTTGTAAATCTACCCCTAGCTTTTCTCTTATCATCCTCCTTTAATTGAAAGAAAGTAGCAATCCTACACTGTCTAAATTGACCTTTAAGTGAAATAAAATAAGGTGTTTATGGTAGCTATATGTTATCTGAATGTATTGTAATCTATAATTTCAACAATGCATTTGTTGCCCTGAGTTTGATACAAAAAGCAGATGTAACAAAGAATCCTTTGAAAGTTTTGAGACAACTGACGCAGACGCTAAGGAGGGTTCATAACGAGATTAAAAATTCAGCCCAACAACTCCTGAGAGGAAGCCATTTTGTACCACCTACATAACTAGCTTGTACAATCACAATGGGGTAATTGAGGGGTACTGTCCATAAAAGGCATCTACTTTTCTCAGTAAGTGGGGTATTCAAGCATAGAGTGAGACCTGGTCCAAAAGTCACAGACACAATACAATTGTCACTGTTTATTCCATCGGTGTCTCCTCAAGAATGTCTCTTACCTCCCCGAACAGCTGTAGCAGAGATGTTTTAAAGACAAGTGCAATCACCAGACGGTATCATTTAGATTTTATGTAAATATGAAAGTTCCACTGGAATTTTCCACTATATTCAGGTTGCCTTTCCACAGCCCAGTGACTTTATAGGGACGTGCCAATAATCCCACTAAGCCCATCTACCCAGAAATGAAGGATTACTGTTTTCTGAGGCAAGAAATTGAATATGAAGGCAGGGAAATGAATGGTTGGATGTGACACCAAATTATTGTCTTCTAATTCCATTTTACCAACTTACTTGAAAAAAGGACAAGAAAGGAGCATAGTCTGTGTAAGTGACAGTCTTTTGCTACGGTCTCAGCAAGCAAATTACTAAACACAAACAATGTGATTCGTAAAATGAGGAAAGCCAAGCCTGCATGCACAAATATTTTATTGTATTATACAGAAACATGTCAGAGCACAATGGTAGGAGAAAAAGCGAATGTTTATATACAATAACAGATGGGTAAGGTTATAGTATTGGGATGCGATTTTTGGTTTACTCAGATATGTCCATTCACAAATTAATCAAGACCTAGTCTGTCCCTTAACATGTCGACAATGTTTCGGCCTTGATAGTTACTTTAAGGGACAAAATAACTCGGGGCATGAGCTGCCTTACAAAATGATATTTTGAAATGAAACCACAGTGAACCACTGTTCAACATGCTCATTTTTACCCAGGTTCCTATTGGCAGACTGGCTTGCCCTTCATCCTGTTACTATGAAAGAGAGAAAGAGCAGGGTGAAGCCAGCATTGAAAAGACATTGGGACGAGCTTTAGATATGCCAAATGTGAATAAAGCGCCCTTCATAACACATTCTCCCACTACATCCAACCTTAATCACGATAACAGAGGCCCTGGTTATTACTTTTGGTGAAGCCGTGGCACGCCAATGCAAACCCCTGGCCACCACTCTGCCGAAGGTCGCCACCACCTGCCAGCCAGATTACAACTGTTAAGTAGTCTGGCAGGCGGGCGGCATAGTGGTCCCAGGGATGTGCCTCTTTTAAAGGCTGGGGTGACTTTGAAAAGGCACCACAATAGGAACGCCTAACAAGGCTAATGCACGGCATTGACTTGAAGTTCCATGCCGTGCAGAAACTTTTGTACATGCACACAGGGGGGCACATGTTATGCTCCCCTGTGGGCATGCACAAGGGGAGGAGGTGCAGGGGGCCCCTTTGTTTCTTCTCCTCCAAGGTTTACACGGAGCAGGAACTGCCATGTAAACCCTGGAGGAGAGGAAACTCGTAGTATGCTTTGCACGACCACGCCCCTCCAGGGAACAGTGGTTCGATGACAGCGTTCCCAGGACACTCCGACTGCCCAACTCCTAATGGGGGGGCGGACTGTCGGTGCAGTGTTGTCTGGATCCAACACCGCTGTGCCACCATGAGTGTGGGAGTCCACGGACCACAAGTCATATTAGGGCCAAAAGAGATTAGCTGTTGCAAAGTCACCGGATGGGTCGGTAACCCATGACCCTAATTGTTCACTGCATGAGTGCTCCGAATTAAAGTTCACATTAAAATCATTCAAGAGGAGTTGGCAGGCCCCCCCCTACATCTAGGGACGGGGGGCCCTTAGTGGCAGCTCGGGCGGGAGTCGACGTCCAGGCTGAAAGGTGGCAGAGAAAAAGGGGAGTCGTCAATAGTGCAGGAATGTCAGAGGGGCATCAGCTAGGTGCGGGCAACCCTCCCAGAATGCAAGGAGATAAAGGGCTCGGGTCCACTGGAAGAACTGCATTCACTGTCGGTGGTGTGGGAGGTCGCGAAGAAAGGCGGAATTGACTGGGCCCTAAAAACGTTGACTCAAGGGATCGAAGGAAGGGAATCCACAGCAAGAGGTTCCATCGTCCAAACGCACAAGGAGAATGCCTGCACGTTTCCGAGATACGCAATAGGAGAAGGTGAAGAAGGTCGTGGAAGCGCGGGCGAGCACTTCTGGTGAGGTGGTGGCGGTAGGCCAACCCCTGGTAAATACGGACAATAGTCAGGCTTCTGGCACAGCTGCACAGAAGGGTCAGGAGAATGCTGAATCGAGTCCAGTAGAGGGGCTGCACCAGAGCTTAGCACCGCCCACGGCAGCATTGACAATGCTGGCAGCGCCCCCTGCAACAGAAATGCAAGGAGAGACGGTGGTGGCAGCAATACCAGCCACGCTGGTTCCCGCACCAGTGGTGCCACATCAAGGCAGTGGAGTGGCACAAGTTTGGGTCCAGTCAGGTGGGGAGATCCAATCTCCCATGGTGGTGGCAGCAGCGTCCCAAAGTCCAATAAATAATGCAATAATGTCAGGGCCAATCCTCTCCACACTGCCGGGTCCACAAAGGGCGGTGGTATCAGGACAACATCCCTTGACACAGAGTCCGGTGATATATGGTTCATCGTCATTGGCTCTAGCACCGTCAGCGGGTATTACATGGCATGTGCAGGCAGAAACCAGGGAGAAGATATTTAGGGGAGAATTCATAGATGTATTTGATTTGATCAATGCAGGTGTGGTACCTGGGAAGAACAGGGCAGGCAAAGAGGGCAAGGTTAAATAGAAAAAAGTTTGTGTGGAGTGGTCTTTCAAGTCTTGGATTACTGGATTCGCGATCTACGCGGAAATCATGGTAGAGCGTTTTCCAGGGTTGGCGGCGCAGCTGATCAGCTACATGTCAATGATTCACCTAGCCGCATCAGAATTTCAGGGCTTGGCTTGGTTGCAATATGATAACAAATTTAGACAAATGAAGGCGGTAAGGCTGGAAGTGGCTTGGGATCAGAGGGAGATCAACATATGGTACGTCGAGTTTCACTCGTCTACGCCGATAATCAAGACCACTCATTCCTATCGGGGGGATGAAGCGGGGGGAGATAAGAAACAAGCTTGTTGGCAGTTTATCAAGAATGAGTGCAATAGGGGATCGGCATGCAAGTTCAAGCACATATGCTCCTTCTGAGGAGTACAAGGCCATCCCGAGATTAGGTGTTTCAAAAAAGGGGGATGGCCCGCCCAATCAACCTAAGATTTTGCTCACGCCCATACGCTTGCACGTTCTTGCCCATTTACTTAGTAGATATGGGAGGTTGCAGGAGGCTCAGATGCTATACCACGGTTTTAAATTTGGTTTTCATGTACCTTCGAATGCCCCGTCTTCATCAGTCCTTCCACGCAAGCAGCGGTCAGTTTTGAGGAATCCATTGGTGGCTAGGGAAAAGATCATGAAGGAGTTGGCACTGGGGAGGGTGGTGGGCCCTTTCCAGTATCCACCCAGGCAAAACCTGGTTTGTTCGCCTTTGGGGTTAGTGCCAAAGAAGGAAGTGAGAACATTTCGCCTGATTCATAACCTGTCAAGTCCACCTGGTATTTCCGTGAATAACAGGTTGGATCCAGAACTCTGTGCAGTGTGCTACACCACATTTGACATGGTTATTCAGAAGCTGCAGAATCTGGGGGAGGGAGCGCTAATGACTAAAACGGATGTGGAGGTAGCCTTTCCCCTCTTGCCTGTGCACCCGGAAGATACCAGGCTGTTGGGTTTCACATTTGAGGGGCAATTTTACATGGACCTATGTATGCCGATGGGGTGTTGCATTGCATGCGTGGTGTCTGAAACCTTCAGTCGTTTTCTGGAATGGGCAGAGCAGGAAATAGTGGGGTCGCGGGAGGTGGTGCACTATTTGGATGATTTCTTGTTTATGGGTCCGCCGGGCTCGCCGGCTTGCGGGAAGGCTCTGCTGGGCTTCCAGCGGTTAGCGGAGGCATTGGGGGTACTGTTGGAGGGGGAAATAACTGAAGGCCCATCCACATGCTTAACGTTCCTTGGTATAGAGATTGGCACTGTTGAAGGGGTATGTTGTATACCACAGGGGAAAGCGAAAGCATTTGAAGCACCCATAGACGAGTGTCTAGCAGGACGCAAGGTCACTTTACATCAGTTACAGGTTTTAGTGGGCGAGCTGAACTTCGCACTCCGAGTGATACCCTTGGGTAGGGCCTTTTCATGTAGTATCACAAGGGCAATGTCCAGGTTAAAGGCAAAGAACCACCATACGAGGTTATCAATGGAGGTTAAAAACGACTTGGGCACATGGAAGGACTTTTTGGCAGATTTTAACGGCAGTCATTTGGCAGCATCCAATTCAGTCAAATATTGATTTGGAACTGTACACTGATGTGGCTGGCAGCGTAGGGTTCAGGGCGGTCCCAGGATCAAAGTTGTGTATGAAACATTGGCCAGAAGATTGGGTAAGCTCAGGATTGACTCGCAATATCACTTTATTGGAGCTTTTTCCCATCATGGTGGCGCTGCATCTCTGGGGCTCGTCCTTTGTCAACAAGCGCATTATCTTTTGTTCGGACAGCATGTCGGCAGTCTTGGCAGTGAATAACCAGAGAGCTAGATGTCCGTGGGTGCTTCATTTACTTAAGGAATCAGTGCAAGGTTGCTTGTTGCATAATGTTTATTTTACTGCCAAACATGTGCCAGGGGTCGACAAAGCAGTAGCTGATTCCCTGTCTCGTTTTAAGTTGACAGAATTCAGAGCCCGATGGCCTCAAGCAGACAGGCAGATGACATTCTTCCCGGAACAGCTTTGGAAACTTGGTGGCCTGTTGCCCCAGAGTTGATATTGGCCTCTATCGTGCTCAAGGCCAAGAGTATATATGAGAGGGCATGGCAGGCATATCTAGCAGTCCTGAAGGGAGCCAGAGTAACAGAGCACTTTGCTCCACGGGGGTCTCTCTTTTTCATGGTACAACAGAGAGACAACGGGAAGTCATTATCACTAGTTAAAAGGCAGTTGTCGGCAATTGCTTTCTTTGCAGGTTTGAAAGGGGTGGGAAGGACCCTAGAGTGAGATGGGCAGTGAAGGGACGGGAACAGTTGGCTCCAGGGACGAAAGATAGCAGGAGACCTATTGACGCCAGTAGGTTAATAAGGATTTTGGAAGTATTACCATGTGTATGCAGGTCCCCTTATGAAGCACAACTTTTGCGACTAGCTTTCACTCTGGCCTTCTTTGGGGCTTTCAGGATATCAGAGCTAGTACTGGCCTCGAAAGTGGATGAAAAAGGGGGCTGACATGCTAATTACAGAGAGAATGCTTCAAGTGAAAGTGATTAGGTCAAAAACAGACCAGTTGGGAAAAGGGGTCTGGGTCCAATTGAGAGCAGCACTGGGGACCGGCTATTGCCCTGTAACAATGATGCAGGATTTCATGCAGGTACGTCCGAGGGAGGGAGACGGTAGGCTGCTGTTGCATGTAGATGGGTCCCCCCTCACCCGATTTCAGTTTACAAGCATATGTAAATGATCTTTGGCCTGGTTGGGGGAGGATAAGGCACAGTTAACATCTCATTCTTTCAGGATTGGGGCGGCCACGGCTGCAGTCACACTAGGCCTTCCCACGGATACCGTCAAGCGGGTAGGCAGATGGAATGAGAGATACGTGAGGCCGCAGTTAACTTAAGATGGGGGTGAGGGGGACGGCGTCCCTCGGGGTGTCAGTCGTCGTAATAAAATCCTCTCTTTTCCTTTTGTCTCTTCAATTTATTTAATTTGACTACAGTGGTCTCGAGGCGGCGGTTGCAGGTATGCTGTTGTGGTCACTGTTATTTACGGAGAGCAAGCCAATATTTTGAAAACTCCAGAGAGAAAAGAGCACAGTGGATGAAAGGTATAGAGCACCACTGGGTAGGGGCAGGGGGGCAGCGTTTAAAGGATGTCATAGCACATCTGCGAAAGGCCTTGGATAGGGGTATGCCTGTACCAGGTGTGCTGGTGATACATTCCGGGGGTAACAATATGATACCAGCAGGCCGGAGAGGAGTAAAAGATTAACTCTTTTATACGCTGTCGAAGGTTCAGGAGGCTTTCCCGAGGGCCACAATATTTTGGTCGGAAATTATCCCATGTTGGGTCTGGGCTAATAACGCACCAGTGGTGGCAGTGAATAGGTCAGTGAAGAAATTGAACCAGGAGGTGTCAAAACTTTTCAGAGTTCCACAAATACTGGCAATCAGACATAGCTTGATACAAGTAGCAAAAGCGGAACTGTATTTGGTGGATGGAGTGCAGCTATCAGAGGGAGGGGTGGAATTGTTTGTACACACCATCTTGTGGGCTATTGCCTTGGAGGAAGAAAGAGTAGCGGCTGGGGGGGAGGCGAGAGCGCCAGTAAGCTTCTCGCCCTGTGGTGGGGTCCCGGGCAAGAGAAATGGCAGGGACTCCGGAGTGGCGGGGACTGTCTGATCCTGGAGCAGCAGGGCGGACGGTAGATGGGGCTCCGGGGTGGCGGGAAAGGGGGCTGACTTGCTGGTGGACCTGGACTCTCTGGCCCTACCCAAGATGCCGGTGCTTGTGGTGACAAAACTTTGTGGCCGCGTCTAGGGGATAGACGGCAGGTAGTTATCATACAGGAGAGCTGTGAAGAATTGGTTGTGGCCTGCTGGCACAACCCACAAGGAATTGGTTGTGACCTGCTGGCGCAACACGCATCAAGTGTGGTTCTGGAGAGACCAGCTGTAAATACAATATATATAAACTTTGGCAGTATGGTATATTTCACAAGCCCATTGCATATATCTTTGTGTGTGGATTTAAAAAATCTAATAAAGATGGTCAAGGGTTGACTGTGCATCAACCAAGCAAGGATGCGTTTACCTGAATTTAAGAAAGGCTACGCAGTGAAGACCACCTATTTGCCTGGTTTCAATTTGTGGAGGGAAGGGTGATTGATATATCTGGGTGCTATGGATGGGGCGAATCGCACGCGGTATACCCACTATGGCAGGCCCCCCCCACCCACGCCTATGGATGAGGGGCCCTTAGTTGCTGCTCGGGCAGGATTCGACTTCCGGTTGAAAGGTGGCAGAGAAAAAGGGGATATTTAACAACAAGGGGTGGTGATGGACAGAGTTTCTGAATTAAGCAGAATACTCTCACCCAGTCAAGAGATCAGGGCTAGATCCAACACCGTTTTTTAGCTCACTGCACCATCCCAGTTCAGAACCTGGCTATATGCAAATTAGTCTGTTCCTGTCCCAGTGCATGATGGGAACAGGGCAAACCAAACTACCAAGCCAATTCTTACACTGGGAAGGAAACAAGCTTCCGGGGACCGGTTTCTGGCATTTCAGCCGTCGTCGGCCCGGCTTGCTTGAATCCTGATGGTGCAATGAGCAAGGGACTCACATCTGAGTATACCCTTCCACGCTTAGGGTGGACAAAATATTTAACAACAAGGGGTGGTGATGGACAGAGTTTCTGAATTAAGCAGAATACTCTCACCCAGTCAAGAGATCAGGGCTAGATCCAACACCGTTTTTTAGCTCACTGCACCATCCCAGTTCAGAACCTGGCTATATGCAAATTAGTCTGTTCCTGTCCCAGTGCATGATGGGAACAGGGCAAACCAAACTACCAAGCCAATTCTTACACTGGGAAGGAAACAAGCTTCCGGGGACCGGTTTCTGGCATTTCAGCCGTCGTCGGCCCGGCTTGCTTGAATCCTGATGGTGCAATGAGCAAGGGACTCACATCTGAGTATACCCTTCCACGCTTAGGGTGGACAAAATATTTAACAACAAGGGGTGGTGATGGACAGAGTTTCTGAATTAAGCAGAATACTCTCACCCAGTCAAGAGATCAGGGCTAGATCCAACACCGTTTTTTAGCTCACTGCACCATCTCAGTTCAGAACCTGGCTATATGCAAATTAGTCTGTTCCTGTCCCAGTGCATGATGGGAACAGGGCAAACCAAACTACCAAGCCAATTCTTACACTGGGAAGGAAACAAGCTTCCGGGGACCGGTTTCTGGCATTTCAGCCGTCGTCGGCCCGGCTTGCTTGAATCCTGATGGTGCAATGAGCAAGGGACTCACATCTGAGTATACCCTTCCACGCTTAGGGTGGACAAAATATTTAACAACAAGGGGTGGTGATGGACAGAGTTTCTGAATTAAGCAGAATACTCTCACCCAGTCAAGAGATCAGGGCTAGATCCAACACCGTTTTTTAGCTCACTGCACCATCCCAGTTCAGAACCGGGCTATATGCAAATTAGTCTGTTCCTGTCCCAGTGCATGATGGGAACAGGGCAAACCAAACTACCAAGCCAATTCTTACACTGGGAAGGAAACAAGCTTCCGGGGACTGGTTTCTGGCATTTCAGCCGTCGTCGGCCCGGCTTGCTTGAATCCTGATGGTGCAATGAGCAAGGGACTCACATCTGAGTATACCCTTCCACGCTTAGGGTGGACAAAATATTTAACAACAAGGGGTGGTGATGGACAGAGTTTCTGAATTAAGCAGAATACTCTCACCCAGTCAAGAGATCAGGGCTAGATCCAACACCGTTTTTTAGCTCACTGCACCATCCCAGTTCAGAACCTGGCTATATGCAAATTAGTCTGTTCCTGTCCCAGTGCATGATGGGAACAGGGCAAACCAAACTACCAAGCCAATTCTTACACTGGGAAGGAAACAAGCTTCCGGGGACCGGTTTCTGGCATTTCAGCCGTCGTCGGCCCGGCTTGCTTGAATCCTGATGGTGCAATGAGCAAGGGACTCACATCTGAGTATACCCTTCCACGCTTACGGTGGACAAAATATTTAACAACAAGGGGTGGTGATGGACAGAGTTTCTGAATTAGGCAGAATACTCTCACCCAGTCAAGAGATCAGGGCTAGATCCAACACCGTTTTTTAGCTCACTGCCTTTTCTGAATCGTTTTTGGCCACTATAGGTGTGGCAGGGTATACTCAGACATGAGTCCCTTGCTCACTCAGGATTCAAGCAAGCCGGGCGGACGAGGCTGAAATGCCAGAAACTGGTCCCCGGTAGCTTGTCTCCTTTCTGGTGAAGAATTGGCTTGGTAGTTTGGTCTGCCCTGTTCCCATGATGCACTGGGCCAGGGACAGACTAATTTGAATATAGCCAGGTTCTGAGCTGGGATGGGGCAGTGAGCTAAATAACGGTGATGGATCAAGCCCTGATCTTTGGACTGGGTAAGAGTGGTCTGCTTAATTCAGACACTCTGTTCATCACCACCCCCTATTCTGAATCGTTTTTGGCCACTATAGGTGTGGCAGGGTATACTCAGACATGAGTCCCTTGCTCACTGCTCCATCAGGATTCAAGCAAGCTGGGCCGACGAGGCTGAAATGCCAGAAACCGTTCCCCGGTAGCTTGTCTCCTTTCTGGTGAAGAATTGGCTTGGTAGTTTGGTCTGCCCTGTTCCCATGATGCACTGGGCCAGGGACAGACTAATTTGCATATAGCCAGGTTCTGAGCTGGGATGGGGCAGTGAGCTAAATAACGGTGATGGATCAAGCCCTGATCTTTGGACTGGGTAGGAGTGGTCTGCTTAATTCAGACACTCTGTTCATCACCAACCCCTTTTCTGAATCGTTTTTGGCCACTATAGGTGTGGCAGGGTATACTCAGACATGAGTCCCTTGCTCACTGCTCCATCAGGATTCAAGCAAGCCGGGCCGACGAGGCTGAAATGCCAGAAACCGGTCCCCGGTAGCTTGTCTCCTTTCTGGTGAAGAATTGTCTTGGTAGTTTGGTCTGCCCTGTTCCCATGATGCACTGGGCCAGGGACAGACTAATTTGCATATAGCCAGGTTCTGAGCTGGGATGGGGCAGTGAGCTAAATAACGGTGATGGATCAAGCCCTGATCTTTGGACTGGGTAAGAGTGGTCTGCTTTATTCAGACACTCTGTTCATCACCACCCCCTTTTCTGAATCGTTTTTGGCCACTATAGGTGTGGCAGGGCATACTCAGACATGAGTCCCTTGCTCACTGCTCCATCAGGATTCAAGCAAGCCGGGCTGACGAGGCTGAAATGCCAGAAACCGGTCCCCGGTAGCTTGTCTCCTTTCTGGTGAAGAATTGGCTTGGTAGTTTGGTCTGCCCTGTTCCCATGATGCACTGGGCCAGGGACAGACTAATTTGCATATAGCCAGGTTCTGAGCTGGGATGGGGCAGTGAGCTAAATAACGGTGATGGATCAAGCCCTGATCTTTGGACTGGGTAAGAGTGGTCTGCTTAATTCAGACACTCTGTTCATCACCACCCCCTTTTCTGAATCGTTTTTGGCCACTATAGGTGTGGCAGGGTATACTCAGACATGAGTCCCTTGCTCACTGCTCCATCAGGATTCAAGCAAGCTGGGCCGACGAGGCTGAAATGCCAGAAACCGGTCCCCGGTAGCTTGTCTCCTTTCTGGTGAAGAATTTTCTTGGTAGTTTGGTCTGCCCTGTTCCCATGATGCACTGGGCCAGGGACAGACTAATTTGCATATAGCCAGGTTCTGAGCTGGGATGGGGCAGTGAGCTAAATAACGGTGATGGATCAAGCCCTGATCTTTGGACTGGGTAAGAGTGGTCTGCTTAATTCAGACACTCTGTTCATCACCACCCCCTTTTCTGAATAGAGAAAAAGGGGAGTCATCAATAGTGTAGGAATGTCAAAGGGGCATCAGCTAGGAGCGGGCCACCCTCCCAGAACGCAAGGAGATAAAGGGCTCGGGTCTCAGGGGGAAGCCCTCTTTGTCTCCTCACTGCGATGTCCGGAGGATCGGAGCAGAAAAGAATTGCCCACCCACCCATCCCTTGGTTTAGGGGTTGGAGGGAGTTGTGGCATGGTCCAGGCAAGAGAAATGGCAGGTACTCCGGAGTGGCGGGGACGGTCTGATCATGGAGCAGCAGGGCAGACGGTAGATGGGCTTCCGGGCTGGCGGGAGAGGGGGATGACCTGCTAGTGGACCTGGACTCTCCGGTCCTAACCGATATACCAGTGCTTGTGGTGTGAAAATGTTGTGGCCGCGTCTAGGGGATAGACGGAGGGTAGTTATCACACAGGAGAGCTGTCAAGAATTGGTTGTGGCCTGCTGGCGCAACCCACAAGGAATTGATTGTGGCCTTTTGGCGCAACATGCATCAAGTGATGTTCTGGAGAGACTGACTTTAAATACAATATCTATAAACTTTGGCTGTATGGTATATTTCACAAGCTTATTGCATATATCTTTGTGTGTGGATTTAAAAAATTTAATAAAGATGGTCAAGGGTTGACTATGCATCAACCAAGTAAGGATTCGCTTACCTGATTTTAATAAAGGCTATGCAGTGAAGACCACCTATTTGCCTGGTTTCAATGTGTGGAGGGAAGGGTGATTGATATATGGGGGGGTGCTATGGATGGGCCGAATCGCACGTGGTACGCCCACTATGGAGAGAGTTGAGGGTGAAGGCACACGCCTCACGGTTACGTTTGTGAAAAGCTTAGGAAATCCCTAAAGAACCAAACATTCTGTCGTACATCCTGGCTCAAGATTTCCCATTCATTGTATGTGAAATCGGCTTTGATATCCTAATGTGTCATGCAATACACTGCAAATTTCCATTTATCGTCGTCACAGCGAGGAATCTAACTGTGATTGGTCCGTACCACCTACTGAGCAGCGTTTTGATGCTGATTCTCAGGAGACACTATACTAAGTGCAGAGATATCTTGAATACGTCAACGCTTGGTCAATGTTTATTATGCACTCAGAGTTATTAGGTGAACTCCCTGATTGGTATTTTACTAATTTAACGTAACCTAATTGGCAAGGTCTGTCCAGACGTATGTAGATCACAAGACACGACTCTTCTTTAGAAGGAATTACAAATGAAAGCATGAGTGTGCAATGTGCAGTGACAATGCTTGTTTTGAGCTATTTAAATATTTACCATTTTCCTTAAGGGCAGACTATTTTTCTTCTCATTACGTAACTGGTGTCTATACTGACAGAAGGTATTACAGTAACATAGCAACAACATGAATATTAATGAAGGTATGGGATGAGCCTGTTAGATTACTGGTTTGCTTTTGACGAAAGCAGACATATGCACCAATGCCAGCGCTATTGCTAGGATTACGTATAATAGGTGTGTGGGTGGTTCTTTCCAATTTTCAAAATGCTGGCGGCGAGGATTTTAGATCAGGTCGTGTTTGCACAAGACTATTGAATAAACACTTAGATAAACAAATGTTAGATAGATTTCAGATCAAAAGATTTGCAAACAGTAGAGCATCAATACTTTCTGCCTTCAAGGGTGGCACAATACAGACTGTAAACTGTTTTATTTAATAGCCTATTTATAGAACATAGTTGAGGGGGGTTGTCCTAGCCAGCCAGGGTTGCACATAATATAATGAGAAAGTTCGAAAGCAGAAATGCCCCCCTTTGGAATTGGTTTACAAGATCCATTAACACAGTTATTTTATAAATGAACTTTTTTTTATCCATTGTCCCATCTGAAGCAAGAAACAGACACTTGCATGGCGTTTGGTTTTTGAAATTATTCTTCCCACAATATCTGCAAAGAAGCAATCTACATCGATGGGCGATGTGAATTGAACCATACACATTCAACACCACATGCATCAGTAAAGAAAAAAACTACATTTCGCTTTCGAAAATCTAAACACTATCAACACGAAAAACACCTCCCATATTTTGAAGTACAGAATTTTGAAATGTAAGCCCTGATTTTAAACTCTTTTTTAGTTTACTTGTCATCAATAATTCTTTTTTATTCAATGTTGTGTATTATTGAGGTGATTTGTGGGATGTAAAATACATAACAGAGCAGACCAGGTCTTGGGATGGTGTCTACCCATGGGAGTAACTATGAACCAGGTAGGCGCATGTGTAAACAGATACTGCTGAAATACATAGGCTATAAACCAAACCCATCAGACCAGCCATTTGCTGGAGTTTGCGTCATGTGGGGGTTGTAGCTGATCAGTCAAAACCCTTTCCGACTCAGTCGTGCCAGTATAGGGATGAATGTCAGTTCTATAGCTATAAAGTTCATCTTAAAGTAATCTGGATACAGTGCTGTGCTACCGTAATTGTGAGAATTAATGAGAATTAAAATTGACTACTCAGACTTGGACATAAGTGCCAATCAAAGTCTATGTGACAAAGATTAAAAATGCGCCAAAGTGGAAAACTTGCCACTTGCGCTGTGTTGGACGGTCGACATGTTTCAGCCCATTAGGGAATTACCCCGGCTTTCTTCAGGACCTTAGATATAAACAATGACTACTGCAACTTACAAGAATGTATACAGTAAGAAATGACAGGATGCACTGAACAAAGTTACATATCTACCAGGAACTTGAGATATTATGAGTCCACTGGAAGGAAAGAAGCATGTCTTCTTCCTAATAATAAAACAAAAACAAATTGTTTTACAACAGCACTGAGTTACACACACACCATCACATGGATACACAGAGAAACACATGGAAAGACAACTGCAGTTCAGTGCATCCTGTCATTTCTTACTGTATACATTCTTGTAAGTTGCAGTAGTCATTGTTTATATCTAAGGTCCTGAAGAAAGCCGGGGTAATTCCCTAATGGGCTGAAACATGTCGACCGTCCAACACAGCGCAAGTGGCAAGTTTTCCACTTTGGCGCATTTTTTATCTTTGTCACATAGACTTTGATTGGCACTTATGTCCAAGTCTGAGTAGTCAATTTTAATTCTCATTAATTCTCACAATTACGGTAGCACAGCACTGTATCCAGATTACTTTAAGATGAACTTCATAGCTATAGAACTGACATTCATCCCTATACCGGCACGACTGAGTCGGAAAGGGTTTTGACTGATCAGCTACAACCCCCACATGACGCAAACTCCAGCAAATGGCTGGTCTGATGGGTTTGGTTTATAGCCTATGTATTTCAGCAGTATCTGTTTACACATGCGCCTACCTGGTTCATAGTTACTCCCATGGGTAGACACCATCCCAAGACCTGGTCTGCTCTGTTATGTATTTTGTACTTTGTCAGCAGGGGAAGGAACAGACAGGTCGTTTAAACTCTCCCCTGGACCCTCCACACACCCTTTCGTTTACTAGATTTGTGGGATGTGTCTGATAGCTGCAGATGATGTTTCAAATTGTTATTTTCACACTGAACTCAATAATTTTATCTTTCACTACATGAAGGAAGACAGAGAGCTAGATTACTCAGTGGAATGCCTTTTGATCGATCATTGGACTCACATCACCTCACGATCTTTGTTCCTTCCAAATGGGTTCTCTGGGTTCCATATCTGTACCTGTGCTTGACTCCTGACGTGTGGTTTGCGACCTGTCATGATTCCTGCTTTCCCTGGTCTCGGTTGTCATAAAAGCAGTGTCAGGAAAAGAAAATTAACATAGCTATAGAGGCCCTGCTTACTCCATGCCCCTCCTTGGGGTGTTAAAAGCATGAAAAATGGGCTACCTGTGAGAAATGTACGTGTCAAACTGCGTGATGTCACATATATCTATGGCATTTTAGTGAATAGAGATCCACTTTCCTTTGCTTACAAATAACATACACCTTACTAGCAATGTCTTCCTTCCCCGTATATTAAGCAGACTCACTTTTAAGAATACTTTTGAATTAAGCGAAGCCCTGAAAGGGAGTATAGGACAATCTGCTTGAATTATCGATTAACTTCTGCAAACATCACCAAAAGGGCAGAGTCGCAGCATGCCCAAAAACCCACCCTGGATCCTCCCCACAGGGAGAAAGGCCAAAAGGCAGCTGCGGCAATGTTGCAACTTCTCATGTCGGTGAAGCTGTTCTCCAGTCAGGCTCGCCAACCCGCAATGCGGCTTTACAAAAAAAAGCGAGGCGGTGCCATTGCAGAACTCCCCGGTTGTCTACTTAAAAAAATAGGAGGCCAGGCTACCTCTGACATGATGTGGGACGAAGGCGCCTCTGACCTAAGCAATGCTCCCTCACTGTATTCCTTGGAGAAGGGATGCAGGCAGCTTCGTAACTGTGTCGGCGTCAGCGGGGTCTGACTCTTCCAACGTGCCGGCAAGTTGAGCTTTCGTTGGCCGGGATCTGGGCTGACTTAATCCGTCCTCCGGCAGTAAGGCCCTGCCCAAAAAGTGCTACCAGCACAGTTCCTCCTGGCCACGAACTCCCTTCCCTGGTTGGCTTTTGCTGAGCAGTGTCTCTCCCTCTTTGGAGGTGGCAGCACCAATGCCGAAGAGCAAGCGCTCCCCACGAGCTTCATGGCAGAATGAGCCCTCGCCTCGGGCTCAGACAACCGAAGCAAAGCGATCCAAATGCGGTATGTTCATACCCCGCTGAGCAGCGCTTCACCATGCGGTGAAAGTAGAGGCAGGGGTATGAGAAATATCCCCTGGCGAACACTTGGGGCATGATCAGGTATCAGGGAGCAGGGTGCAGTGTGCAGGCAAGCAGGCCAGCATAATTAGAGCATATGCAAGGCGGCAGTAGACCATCACACAGCCAGCAGTCCCAATGGCGGTTCTCCTAGTAGCACAACAGTCTCCTCTGGTATGTGCAGCCTGTAGAACCAGCAGCAGCTAGTTGCAAGTCCCATGCAGTGTCTTCTCCATTTCATGGGGTCACAGCCCCTGTATTAATAGTGCAAACGTCTTTGTTCTGGGGCTACTGCAAACACATATTAGAAGTGCAGAACACCCCTATTTACATTTCAAGCCTTGGCCCCAGACACACCCCAGGGGGGCAGAGACAGCATTGTAGAAGGCAGGCACAGCCACCTTCAGGTACAGATGCAACTCCTCCCACCACTCCAAATGCAGACCAGGCCTATTCAGGTGCAAGGGAAACTCCTCCCGCTACTCTAAATGCAGCCAAGGTCTATTCAGCTTAGGGCTGAGTCACCCAGGAAACGCAGGACACACTTCAACCCACCTTGTGACTGTCTAGAATGAATGCACATCTCAGTCTCCTGCCAGTCAAAACCAGACAGTGAATACACATCCAGGCCGGACACATAAGCACACAGAAATGCCCACTTCTAAAAGTGACATTTCTAAAATAGTAATGACAAATCCGCTTCCACCAGTAAGCGGGATTTATCAATACAATTCCAAACATGTCAAACATGTTCCTGCTACCTCTCTCATATCAGAAATTACCACTGAATCACATATTAGGGAATCCCCAATGGAAACCTATGAGAGGGCAGCCTTATAGCAGTGAGAAACCAGATAGGCTGTTTCTCACTACTAGGACATGTCACACAGTTATGGCACATGTCCTACCTTTTACCTACATAGCAACCTGCCCATAGGACTAGCTAGTGTCTACTTTAGGGTGACTTATATGTAGTAAAAGGAGAGTTGCAGACGTGGCAACCACTTTACATGCCACGTCACTGAAGCAGTAACCTGCGGACTGAGGCCTACAAAGGCAGAGGACTGGGATAGGTTTGGAAGGCTACTTCGGTGGGTGACGCAAGCATCACTGCCATCCCACTAGTACCATTTAATTTACAGGCCCTGGGTATATGGGATACCACAGTGCAAGGGACTTACAGGTAAATTAAATATGCCAAACAGGTGTAGACGAATCTTACCACATTAACGAGAAAGGACACGCGCTCCAGCAATTGACAGCAGTGGTAAGTGCCCAGCGTCATAAAGCCCACAACAACAGGCCAGACACAATACAGGAGCAAGGCAAATGGTTCTGGGATGACCCTGCAAAAAGGGCCAAGTCCAACACACACACATACATCAATTTAGCAGCCAAGCTTAAACATCACTTTCTGCAGCAGACAAACGTCCTATTACTGAAGAGAAGGACCATTGACTACAACCCAACATAATTGATATAAGTATTAAATAGTTGAAATACATTAAAAAAGGTCTTTGGAAAATACTACCAGTGCATGACAACCAGCCTTGATGGCAAGCAATGCCACATGGAACATTACCTAGCAGTCACATTCTGAAGTGCAACCACACAAACAAAGCAACCAATCACCAATTTTAGACCGAAATGTTAGAATGACAGACCACTCGTTCCAAGAAACACATCTTGTTTTACACCATAGAATGTATCTTTTAATATAGGGTTATGACTTTTAAATTTAAGAAAACTCAAGCCACATTGGGGGATCTGGTCTGGTGGATGTACAAACAACATAACTGTATTCAAAGGCCCCTCAGCAGATTGCCTGAATCACCTTGAAAAAGTGTTGGCCCTGAAAAGATCAAAGTTCTCTGTGAAGGCACAATAGTGCCAAACTGGACAGAGATTGGTGGTCTTCTTAGTCACATAGTCAATGGAGGAAAAGTAGAACCTCTCAAGGCTAGATTCTAACCATTGTTGCTTGGGAGATCTCGTCCAATGAAACCTATGAGCAGGAATTATTGGGCATCAGAAGCTACTTAAGGAAGTGTGGGAACCAATGCTTGATGTTGCTCTAGTCATTATGATGATATCCAAGAAAAATGCTAAAAGGCAACACTGTACTGTGGACTGCCTGCAGGCCTCTGATAAGCTGAAAAATGTTTCATGTGAGCTATCAGTTTTGATGGAACCAGACATCTGTCAGCCACTCATTGTCTTGACTGATACTCCAGATTATGTAAGTGGTGCAATTCTGACCCATCATAATGAGATGAGCTTTTAATAACTGGCATCAAGCAGAACTGGGCTGTAATTTCAAAAGGAATGCTTTGCCATTGTGTCAGAACTGAAATGGTGGCTATTGTCACACGTTTTTGGAATGCCCTTATCATCCATACCAATCAAAAGCACCTCCAATGGCTCATACACATAAAAGAAGTTACTGCCAAGTTTCTCTGGTGTCTTATTTGCCCACAGTTATTCGACTTTAATGTCAGGCACGAGGTAGAAGCTTCCCAAGGGAATACAGACAGAACTTCCGGAATTTACACCGATTGAACTAACCAAATTCTTCCAGTGGGGGTTATATTCCCAGCTTGGTCGAGTCTGGAGAAGCATTCCTTGAGAGTAGAGGTCCCTGACACACTGTACGCCCGTGCCATTACTGACACTTTTCTTTTGTCCCTGAAGTTACCACAGTATTATTCCAAGTATGTGAGTGGCCAAAAAACCCTTGAAACCCTGACAAACTGTAGGTTACTAAATGAATTTCATTGCACGTGCTGCATTGCATTTGGTGATGCAACGCGCACAACGAAATTCGTTTTATTTATTTATATGTTTACTTACCTCTAATCTGCCGTAATCCATTGTTTACTCCCCCGCACCCTGCCCCTTCCCTGCCACACGTCAGCGCCCGGCAGCACTCCCACCACGGGCCGCTACTGCCTAAAAAACATCCATGGCCTAAAGGGGTATCCCACATTGCCCCCCTCTGCAAACATCGGATGGCATCTCCTTAATGTAGTGTTTGGGTGCCTATGGCACAAGTGAAGCTGCCTACTGGCCTCTCTCTGTAAATGGAAGTGCCGAGGCTTGGCGCTGGTGGGGGCACATTTGTGTTTATTTTTGCAAGTGATGAAAGGTTTGAAAACATTATGTATACTCACCATTGCCATATTCCTTTATGAATATTAGAATTACGGACCTACAGTCAAAGGTTTTGTGATTATTACTGGCGTGCCTTTGTGAAGGATTATCATTAACGGTTCATCAACATTTCTCCTTGTGTGGTAATGGTGTTCTGCAGGATGAAGGAAAAGGATGCCCACAGACGCTAACCCCATTTCTCACTTCTTGTTAAACTTCAGCTGCTCTGTCGGTTGGTTCATTCAAGAGACTTCCCCACCTATTTTCCACTTGTAGTAAAGCTCCCCATGTCCAAAATTGTGCACCTTTAGCCCGTCCATGATATAATTTATTTAAATGTAAGATGTGTCACTTTAGTTTCAGTTGCCTTGGTAGAATAACTACTGACTCTTGTAAGAGCCCAGCTGGTAGTTGTCTTTCAGGCTGTACATATCCTATGCATCGAGTCAGCTTGTTTCACCAAGGTTATTGCATCCCTCTACAGACCCCAATGAATTCCTGTGGTGGAGGGGGACTCATAATGTCCATGGTACCTAGGATCACGTGATAAACATAAATGCATTCGTGTTCGTTTAGTGGGCAGTCTTAAAAGATGCTCTGCCTTCTAAACTCTACCACACTGGACATTTTGCCCTTCAGTCTAGATGAACCTTGGGAACGCCCAGGGAGACTCTGTGATTGGTCACCTTCTTTGCAGCATGGTACTTAGTGAGAGGGGCACCATCTCAGAAGAAGCTCCTATCTAGGAACTGGGAGCTACATCATTAGTAAGCACCGCATTGCCTATTATTTCAGCGTTGCTTGCTTCCTAATCAGTCTTCACCACTGACTGGTTGTGCACCTTTTATTTTTGCTAATTAGTGATAAGTAGCATTCACCCTGTGGCTTATATTCGTTTACAACCAAGGAGCCCTCTTGATGTATAGGAACAGGCACAGGCCGGCTTTCCTGATCCCTTCAAAGAGAGTTTAGGCCAGCTCTAAGAAGCACATCATTCCAATTATAATGAGGGCCTTGACAAACTGTATTGATTAACCGAGGATGCGTCCTAGGCATTGATCTTTCACTTATGAATAAAGAGGAAACAAGTGGTCTCCCCCCTGATGACATGAAGCATTCTCCTTGCTGCAGTGATTTATGTTAGAGGTCATGGGGTCACACAAACCTGACAGATTCTGAATGCGCGTTTAACCCGGCATAATGAGCTCTCTGAACCCCCCCAGGAAGCTGGCTCAGCTGAGACGTGCGAAGTTATTTCATGACAGTTGTACATCACTATTTTAAACTGATTAGAGTGCCTCGGTGCGCCACGCAATGTCCCTCTGGGGGCTGTGGAAAGTCTGTCACAGTGTGTGTCAAACTAAAGAGCAGAAGCATATATTTAATTTCAAATCTGTTCTCCGTATTTAGAATACGCAAACTTTACTCATACAGTGGATGTGTAAAATGTCCCTTTTCCCGTTTAGGAGTCATATGCCAAAGATCTTTCAGGCTTCTATTAAGTATTATAATGCATTCAGTAAACAATGTTTTTGTTTCCATTGTTAATTTGTCACTAGGGTATGTATTTTGGGAAAATTATGTGAAGTTACAGACAACTATACTAACTATGAAATGTAGATTTTCCTAGTTTTTATGACGGAAAGTCTTAATTTTATTAAAGACACGGAGGCGAGTATTATGCCTTCTTTTCTTGCTTTATTTCGAATAGCAGCAAGATAAGCAAAAACCACAACACTCAGCAGGCACAGCAGAACAACTACTGGCCAATGGGGATAAAGAAAACAAACAACAAACCAATCACAACTTAAGTACTATATATGGCCAGTTCTGACCGCGAGTAGCCCTCTTTTCTTGTGCGAGGTCAGGTAGAATGCATAAACAGTGGAATTATGGCAAAACAAAATGCAAAAAGTCAGAATCCAAGAAAATAAATCCTGAAGGAAAACCAGAACTGCAGGATAACGATGAAGGAAAGTTGAGCGGAAGTGTGTCGAGGCTCCAGATGAAGAAAGGGAGTCCACAAGAGCAGTCGCTGTCCTAAGAGGAGGCTGGTGGCAACGCCGGAGTTCCTAAGGGTGGGAAAAACAGACAGTAATTAGAAATGAAATGGTGGGATAATACTCGCCTCCGTGTTTTTAATAAAATTAAGACTTTCCGTCATAAAAACTAGGAAAATCTACATTTTATGGCAAGACCGGAGGCTCCTATTATGCTTGTTCAAAGGATATTAACCACCAATGAAGAAGCAGTAACAACAGGTTTACAATAAAACGTCTTGAAAACAGTATCATTAGACCAATCTGCTGATTTCAGGATATCCTCCAAACGAGAGCCTGCCCAAAAGGCTTTAGAGGCCATAGCACCCCTGGCGGAGTGAGCACCAAAAGCAGAAATGTCAATGCCAGCGAGGGACATGATCCAATGCACCCAACGGGCCAGAGTGGCGGAGGAAACAGGGAGATGGGGTTTACGAAAAGAAATGAGCAATTGCGAATGAGAGGAAGTCCTGAGATCAGCAGTTTTCTGTCCGTAAAAATTTTTAGGCATTGACCAACACAAAGCTGAGGCTGGGAAGGGAAATAGGGGTAAAACACAGATTGCAAATTAGTTTTGGTACGCCTGTGAACTTGGAACAAAACACCAGAAGGCGAAAACTGTCTGGAAGACAAATCCAAAGCTTTGACATCAGAGACACGTTTGATTGATATTAAACACAATAACATTGTAAGCTTGGCGGAAAGCATCTTGAGGAAGAGAGCAGCATTGTCAGGCCAGGAAACAAACATTTTGAAAACCAAATTAACATCCCACAAAAAGGAATACTTAGCCAACGGAGGTTTTGAAAATCGAACTCCTCGAAGAAGGCGACACACCAAAGGGTGAGTACCTACCGGCTTGTTGTCAATGGAACAATGGTTAAGAGAAATAGCTGATCTGTAAAGATTGACAGTGCGATAAGATTTACCAGCGCTAGCCTCCGAGGCTAGAAAGTTAACCACAAAACTCACAGGGGCTGAAAAGGGATCGACAGACCGTTCCAGACACCAGCTTGACCATAAAGCCCAAGCTGACTTGTAGGCTCTGGAAGTGCCAGGGGCCCAAGATTGGCTGATAAAGAGTGAAGCTTCCTGTGAAATGATGACGTCAGAAGTGGAAGACCGGAAATTTTCCATGCTGAAAGAACTAGGGATCGGTCGAGGATCATGACATGGGGAAGACCCTGAGGGTCTAGGAGGAGATCGTCGCTGTAAGGGAGAAGCACCGGAAAGTCCACAGCGAGTTCCAGGAGCGAAGGGAACCAGATTTGAGATTGCCAGGAAGGAGTCAGAAGAACCAGGGAGGACGACTGACGTCGAACTTGGGCAAGCACTCTGTTGATCATCAAGAATGGAGGGAAAGCATCATTGAGATGAAGGGACCAGTCCTGAAGGAAGGCATCCGTCGCCAGAGCGAGAGGATCCGGTCGCCAACTGAAGAAAGCGGGTAGTTGGGAATTGAGACGGGAAGCAAAAAGGTCTATAGAGAAGGGGCCCCATTTCTGGGAGAGAGATAGAAATACGGAGGGAAGAAGCCTCCAGTCGCTTGAATCTCGGAGATAACGAGAGTGCCAATCTGCAATGGCGTTGAGATTGCCTGGCAGGTACTCCGCTCGGAGGGACAGTTTGTGTTGAAGGCAGAACTCCCAAAGGCTCTTTGCTAGTTCTGCGAGTGGTTTGGATTTTGTGCCACCGAGATGGTTTATGTAGCGGACCGCAGAAACATTGTCCATCCGAAGAAGAATGGAACAGCTTGCCTTGTTTTTCGCTAGACTGCGAATTGCAAAGGAGCCTGCCAGCATCTCTAAACAATTGATGTGCAACGACGACTCCTCTGGAGACCATGTACCTCCAGTCGAGATTGAACCACATCGGGCGCCCCAACCCGACAGACTGGCATCTGATTCTTACACAAGATCTGGGGCCATAGCGAAGATCGTTCTGCCGTTCCACGCATCTAAATGGTCTATCCACCATTGTAGTTCGAGACGGGACTCTTAGTCTAACTGAATGAGATCTGAATACGCCAGTCCTTGGCGGAGATGCTTTATCTTCAAACGCTGCAGGGCGCGATAATGAAGAGGACCGGGGAAGATGGCTTGGATAGACGCTGACAGAAGCCCACGATTCTTGCAAGTGAACGAAGGGACACCTCTGAGAGACGGAGAACTTGACAAATCTCTGACCCAATGGCTGAGACTTTGGTTTGCGGAAGATAAAGAGAGGTAGTGGAAGAATCCACGCGGAAGCCCAGAAACTCTATACTTTGAGAAGGAACTAACATGTATTTTTCTGAATTGATAAGGAAGCCAAGCTCGAGGAGAAGAGACTGAGTAACCTTGAGGTTGGAAAGAAGAGTCTGCTTGTCGGTGTGCATGAGCAAGATATCGTCCAGATAAATGATGAGACGAATACAGAGGGACCGAAGGTAAGACACCACAGGTTTCATCACCTTGGTGAAGCACCGAGGAGCGGAAGAAAGACCGAAAGGAAGCGAACAAAATCGGTAAGTGACACCGAGCCACTGAAATTGTAGATATTTCGTGTGAGAGTCGTGGATGGGAATGGAGAGATAGGCATCTTGCAGATCTAGTCTGACCATCCAATCGGAGAGACGTAAGGTGTCTCTGAGATGGATGATGGTCTCCATCTTGAAGTGATGATAAACCACGAACTGGGTGAACCACTTGAGATTGATGACATGACGAACTTTTTTGTTCTTTTCCAAACCAAAAAGAGAGAACTTAGGAAACCTGAGGGGTCAAAGGGAGCAATCTGGATAGCTTGTTTGAGAAGGAGATTTTGAATTTCTTGTGAAACGAGCAGAGCTACGTCTGCGGAAAAAACCAACGGAGGAGGAAAAATAGTCTGGAAAGGAGGAGCATAGAATTCTATGAGATAGCCTTCGACAGAATTGAGGACCCATGGGTCTGCTGTGAGGGTGCGCCACCTGTGAAGAAAAAGAGCTAGGCGACCTCCAATGGGAGGTGAGGGGCCTACCTTGAGCGTTGACGTTGCTGTTGTTGTTTCGGAAGCCTTTCTGTCCTCGGCCACGGAAGCCACGACCTCATCGGGGATAGAACTGTGGCTTGTATTCTTGATAGCCGGAATTTGCTGCGCCTCTGGAACCTTGGTTTTGATAGCCGCGGCCGGAAGAGCGGTTCCTGCCTCTGCCGGCCCTGCCAAAAACCCGAGGTGCGAAAACATTTTGGATGGAGAATTGGGCTTTATCTAGTGAAGCAAAAGTAGAGACATAGCGACTGAGATCCTTGACAAGGGAATCACAAAAGAGAAGTCCGTCAGCCTTTATACCAGGATCCTGGGAAGCCAGGTTCGCCAACTTTGGATCTAACTTGATCAACAGACCCTTGCGGCGCTCATGAATTATCGCGGCATTAGCATTGCCCAAAAGACAAAAGGACCTTTGAATCCACAGAGAAACTTCCTCAGAACTGAGGTCAGAACCCTCCAGGCGAGCCGCCTCCGCCATGTCCAGGACCCGGGCCAAAGGACCGACAACATCCAGGAGTTTGTCCTGACAGGTGGACCATGCCTTGTCAACACCTTTACGTGGGTCCTTGCCAAATTTCGAAAAGAAAGTAAGAAGGGGTTGATCTATAGAAGGAGTCACTGTAATATGAGATGGAAGGGAAGGTTTGGGACATTTGGACTTGAGTTTAGCTCGAACAGACTTGTCCAAAGGAAGACGGAGCTTGGAAGAGATATATTCTCCCACGTGAGGGGTAGGAAACCATTCCGTAGAATTGAGATGTCTGATAGACGAAGGATCAAACATAGGTATGCCCTCCGTGTCAAGGACGGGTTGGGACGCAAAAGCATCAAGTCTGGCTTTCTTGGGGGAAGGAGGATCAACCAGATCAAAAAGGTCTGTCAGATTATCTGTGTCACCCATATCATCGTCATCTGTATCCATAATAGTATCAATGACCAGCTTCTTAGGAACCTCCAAATTTTTCACTTTGGTCTTACTTTTACCCATAGTAATCTTTAACCCCTCCTTGGTAGGAGGCCTGGGAGGAACCACGTCCTCTGTCGAATGCGAGGAGGCCTCGCGACTCAAATGTGACACAGTTTTTAAAACAGAAGTGGAAGGTACCAGTTTGCGTTTTCTGCTTTCCCCCCGCAGAATAGGCCAAAGCTTTGGTCATGAGGCTCATGAGGGAATTTTCCATGTGTTTAGAAACACGATGCATAGAAGCCTCCACAGCTGTTTCCACAGAATTGTTGATAAACTGGCAGAGGTCACTTTTGAAAGCCTCGCTTTCGTCATTGTCCAGCTCTGGGGAGCTAGGAATCTCCATTAAGGAAAAACTGCACAGGAAAGTGAGGAAAGAGTTAAAAGATTAAGGCTTGTGAAGGGGGCGTGAACAAAAGCCAAAGACAAGAGAAACACTCCCCCGGAGGTCCTACGACTGAAGAGCAAAGGGGACAGGACCGGGTGAGGAGCTGAAGCAACACGGCAATACCGGTGGAAACACGGTGAGGGGCAGAGGAAAGACGAGGGAGAAAGCGTGCGCAGCGGGAGAGACCAACAGCTGCAGCGCGCGGGGCGGGGGGGAGATAACGAACACAGAGACGGGAACCGCTCCGAGACCAAGGAAAGCGCGAGAAGCGCTCGTGTGCAAACCAAATAGCTAATAAAAGCAATAAACACTTTAAACTCGCAAAGAAACAAAAAACATTAATAATGCACGATAAGAATAAGAAAGCATGACTTATCTGACTGCGTAGCAGCAAGAAAAGAGGGCTACTTGCGGTCAGAACTGGCCATATATAGTACTTATGTTGTGATTGGTTTGTTGTTTGTTTTCTTTATCCCCATTGGCCAGTAGTTGTTCTGCTGTGCCTGCTGGGTGTTGTGGTTTTTGCTTATCTTGCTGCTATTCAAAATAAAGCAAGAAAAGAAGGCATAATAGGAGCCTCCGGTCTTGCCATAAAATTAGAATTTTGAATGCAAGGACACATTGTTGCGCAAAAAACAGCACCTCCTGGTTGAAATGTGGGTAAGCCAATCAAATTTCAGCAGGGTTTCAGTAGGATTTTGGGCTCCCAGATAGCTAATTTTTAAACTTAAATTTCTCTGAAACTATTCAACGGATTTACTTTAAATCCCAAAGAGCATGCTTTCTAGACCAACCTCTAGCTTTCTGCCAACTTTGCTGCATAACTTTTCTGTTCAGCGGTTCAGGGTGTAAAAATCCCTATAGACATAACATTTTGAAAACACCTTTTGAAGCCTCCCTTTTTACTCAGCCCACGCTTGATGGATCACCCCGAAACTCTCAACACAGCAGCTGAACCAAAAAGGGGAAGCTTTTTAAAAAAATGTACGAAGATTCATCAAGCGGCGCCACAGTTATTGGCAAAACAATAAATACTTTTGCTATGGAAACTTTGGTCCTAACAATAACTACCTACTGGTAGTTGCTAGTAGGTAGTTATAATTAAGATATGGTTTCCACAGGAAAATCGTTTTTTGGTTTGCTTATAACTTTGGCGCCATTTGACCAATCATCACGAAATTTTGTAAAAAAAAAATTATTTTTGTTTTCATTGTATATTTGTCATTATTTGTTATTATGGTATGTATAGGATAATGAAATTCATGTAATCAAAAGTTGAGATGACGATCTCAGGGAGCACTGAGGCAGATAAGGCTGCAATCTTTCCCCAAGATAAGGAGCCCCAATCTTATGAAAGGCTTTGAAGACCAGAACCAGTGCTTTAAAGTGAATTCTCTTCCGGACCGGAAGCCAATGGAGGGAAGACAGAAGCTGTATGGAATGAGTTCTCAAACCAAACAAAAAAATGGCCCTGGCAGCTGAGTTTTGGATCACTTGTAGTCGGTTCAAAAGATATACCGGTAGGCCGAGATACAAGGAGTTGACATAGTCCAGTCTGGACATTATCAGTGCCTGAACTACTGTTTTCCTGTAAGGAATGGAGAGAAAAGGAAGAAAATTACGTAGCATCCTCAATTTTGTGTGATTACCTGAAATTTCGGGAAAATTATGTGATTACAGAAAACTATACTAACAATGAAATCTGCATTTTGGATGCAAGGACACATTGCTGGGCAAAAAACAGCACTACATCAAGCATCAACAGTGAAGGCCAGCCACTCATCTATCTATCTATCTATCTCTCTATCTATCTATCTATCTATCTATCTATCTATCTATCTATCTATCTATCTATCTATCTATCTATCTATCTATCTATCTATCTATCTATCTATCTATCTATCTATCTATCTATCTATCTATCTATCTATCTATCTATCTATCTATCTATCTATCTATCTATCTATCTATCTATCTATCTATCTATCTATCTATCTATCTATCTATCTGTCTGTCTGTCTGTCTGTCTGTCTGTCTGTCTGTCTGTCTGTCTGTCTGTCCGCCAGCCCGCCCGTCCGTCCGTCCGTCCGTCTGTCTGTCTATCTATGTTATGTTATGTTATGTTATGTTATGTTAACGCATATTTATAAAGTGGGCTGCTACTCCAAAGAGTGTCCCGGCGCTGAATATCAAATGTCCAGTAACACAGAGCATAACCAAATGACTACCAGTAACTCACAGCTGGAATACCCATGTTTTAGGCCTTTTCCTGAAGGTAAGAATGTCAGAACTCTGCCTAATCTCAAAAGGGAGACTATTCCACAACCGTGAGGCAGCTACATGAAAAGATCTACCCCCTATCTGGGCCCGTAGTACCCTGGGGGTGGTAATCAAAAGTTGAGATGACGATCTCAGGGAGCACTGAGGCAGATAAGGCTGCAATCTTTCCCCAAGATAAGGAGCCCCAATCTTATGAAAGGCTTTGAAGACCAGAACCAGTGCTTTAAAGTGAATTCTCTTCCGGACCGGAAGCCAATGGAGGGAAGACAGAAGCTGTATGGAATGAGTTCTCAAACCAAACAAAAAAATGGCCCTGGCAGCTGAGTTTTGGATCACTTGTAGTCGGTTCAAAAGATATACCGGTAGGCCGAGATACAAGGAGTTGACATAGTCCAGTCTGGACATTATCAGTGCCTGAACTACTGTTTTCCTGTAAGGAATGGAGAGAAAAGGAAGAAAATTACGTAGCATCCTCAACAGCCCAAAACACACCCCAGCCACGGAGTGTACTTGGGCCTTCATGGAGAGGGTGGAGTCCATCTTGACTCCCATGTTTTTCACTGTGGAAACGGCTGACACAGGAGGAGACATATCCTTGGGTCACCATTCATGCCAGATATCCTGAGGCTGAGGCCCAAATAAAATAATCTCCGACTTCTCGGGATTGCTCTTTAAGTGATTATGGCTTAGCCAAAAAAAGACTTTGGAAAGACAAGAGCTAATTGAGTTACCATCAAACTCAGCTCCCTTCTTGCACGTAAACAACAGCTGAGTGTCATCAGCATATGACACTATCTTGGCACCAAAACTCTCAGCAAGAGGGGCCAGGGGAGCCATATATAAGTTAAAAAGCGTAGGGCTCAAAATAGAGCCCTGCGGCACCTCCACGTTCAAAGGTGGAACTGCTGCCGAGAAGGGAGGGGCCCAGATGGTTTGAGAGCTGCTATCCAAAAAGGATGAAAACCAGCTCAACACTGTGGCCCCAATACCACTATCTTCAAGTCTTTTCAATAGTCTTGAGTGGGACTGGCTAGAATGCAGCAAGTCATTAGACTCCACAAAGTTCGTTAAAACTTTATTAACACATTTTTCCAAAACCTTGGGAAAAAAAGGCAAAAGCGAGATGGGTCTATAAAAACCTGCTACCTCAGGATCTGCCGAAGGTTTCTTCAGCAGAGGGAGGACATTTGCATGTTTCCATCTATGTGGCATACGCCCTTCTCGTAGAGCTAAGTTCAAGATGGTATTTACGCAAGGAGTTAACACCTCTGCTAGCAAAGATAAAACCTTTGCTGGACAAGGGTCCGTAGGCGAGCCAGATTTTAAAGTTTCCATAAACCTCAATGATTGCTCTAGAGTGATGTCAGGGAACTTCCTCAGGAAGGCTCTAGGACTAGAGCAGACCGCCGGAAGGTAGTCCTCAACACCGTTCCAAACCAGGGGTTGATCTTCAAAAGAATCGTAAATTAATTTTATTTTTTCATAAAAAAGCATGCCATTCATTCAGTCCACTCGTTTGAATGAACAAACGGTTGGCTTATAGAAATAGGGGAAGTAAAACTTCTTACAACATTAAAAAGAGTTTTACTTTTATTAGCCGCCATATCTATTTTTGTAGACAAAAAAAGTTTCTTTGCCTCACGTATATTTTTATGATAATTTTTCAATGTTTGTTTATAAATCCGTTTAACTGAGGGATTATAGTTCCTCCTCCATTCTCTTTCACAGTGTTTACAGGCTCTTTTATTCTCCCTTAAAGCCTCAGAGAACCAGGGAGCTGAGGGTCGAATAAATTTAATCTGTCTCACACAATGAGGAGCCAATTCAGTAGCTTGTTGTCGTAACCAGTCCTCTAAGGTCTTCACATCCTGTTGAAGGACGCCACTTAAGAGAATCGGTGACTGTCGCAATGCCAGCTGGATGACCTCAGGTGTCATCAGATGAAAAGGTCTAGAGCAATGTTTCCTCTTGGCTGTATCTAAAGATTGTGACCTAACAGAAACTCTGCAAATTTTAAAATTAATCAGATAGTGGTCAGACCAAGTTAGGACTAGTGGGACATCCATATAAATCTGATTAGAAGAGAAAATCTGGTCCAGAATATGGCCTTTGTCTTGTGTTACATCACATACATACGGGGTCAGATTAAGAATATCCAAAGAGTCATATAGTCTAATAGGATCAGGTTCCGGGACTTTATCCATACGGATCTTAAAATCCCCCAAGACCAAACAATGACTATATTTGGCAGCAATGGGAGAAATGGAGTTACTAATTGAGTCCAGGAAATTCTTCGCCGGACCAGGAGGGCGGTAAATTACCACTCCTGCCATAGATTGTTGAGCTGAGAAAGTTAGAAGGAAGCCCAAGCTTTCCCCCCCTTCGATCTCCACATTTATTAAAGGGATACAAGTAAAAGAGCTCTTGTATACAAGAGCCAGTCCACCGCCTCTTCCCTCTGAATGGTCTTATCTCATGATCTGATAGCCCTGGGGGATTGCATTAGCAATCGCAGGATTAGAGGCATCCGTTAACCAGGTTTCAGTAAGGAACAGCAAATCAGGGGACGAGGCACTAAGCAAGTCATAGATCTCAAATCCGTGTTTTTTTAAGGAACGGACATTCAATAAAGATGCCTTCCAAAATGTATCTAGGGTCTATTGTCCCTTGACCGGGATGAGCATATCCTTATTAGCTTTTTGTTTTTTTAAACAGGGTCGGGCTGCCCATTTACAGTTATTACAATGCTTATAATCATTTCCATTTTGCCCCACAATAATCAAATGGAGTCTACATGCCCCATCCTTGTTAAGCGCTACTAGAGTGTTCCTATCATAGTTAATCCTATCATAGTTAATTACCGTGGAAGATTCCAGGGTAGAACTGGCATAGTGACAGGTCCCGGGCCCTTCCGGGTTGCTGACGGGCGCAGACGGGCTTGTCTTTGCGCGCCTTCGGCGCGGCTCGCCCGCTGCCCATGCAGCGACCCGTTTTAAAGGGGCCAGCATCCAACCACTAGACCGCGCCAAGAGGAAAAATGGCGGCTAGCTGGTCATGGAGCTGAGGAAGCCAGGTTGGATACCCCCTCCCTCCACAATCAAATTCCCCATTTTAAAAATTCCCTCGTAAACAATTTAAAAAAATTCCCACAAGCAAGATTAAAACTACAGAATACATTTAGAAATAAAGTGCAGAGATTAGGTTAAAAAATAATGTTTTCAGCAGCATCAGAGAGCAGAATGTCATGAAATGCTCGAGTTACTATAGACTGAGAGGCACGCACAGCATCCAGTTTTAAAGGGGCCAACATCCAACCACTAGACCGCGCCAAGAGGAAAATGGCGGCTAGCTGGTCATGGAGCTGAAGAAGATAGGTTGGATACCCCCTCCCTCCACAATCAAATTCCCTGTTTTAAAAATTCCCTCATAAACAATTAAAACAAATTCCCACAAGCAAGTTTAAAACTACTGAATACATTTTAGAAATAAAGTGCAGAGATTAGGTTAAAAACGAATGTTTTCAGCAGCAGCAGAGAGCAGGATGTCATGAAATGCTCGAGTTACTATATCTATCTATCTATCTACCTACCTACCTACCTACCTACCTATCTTACACATATAAAATTACCTACTGGCGGTCACCAGTAGGTAGTTATAGTTAGGACCTGGTTTCCATAGGAAAGCATTTTTTTATTTGCCGATAACTTTAGTGTTGTTCGATGAATCCTCACCAAATTTTCAAAACTACTTTGCCGCTTACTTCAGCTGCTGTCTAGAAGGTTTTGGGGTGATCTTTCAAGATGGGTCCCAAAACACATGTTAGCTGCCATAGGAACTTTAGAAACGGCTACAGCCTGAACTGCCTAACGAAATTAGATCAAATGTAGCAGAAAGGTATATGTTGGCTCAGGGAAGTGCCTTTTTGTGATTTGGTGCAAATCTGTTCATTAGTGTTGAAATAATAAGCAAAAACCAAATGTATATAAATGTATATATATATATATTCACTGAAAAAACCATAGGTTTTACACACGTTATAGTTAGGAAGTAGCATTTAAAAAACCTATGAAATTCACCGAAAAAACCATAGGTTTTACACCAGTTATAGTTAGCTGGAAGCTTTACTCGCATAAAACCATTGAAATTCCCACGTTATAGTTAGTTGGACTCACTATAACTTGCGCGTGCAATGCACTGCTGATGACGTCACATATTACATCACTCATGACATGGTCAGTGACATCACTCATGACATCACTGATGACACCATCCTTGTGATAGAGTCACAGACCTCTTTTCACTGTAATGTAACCATTGAAACACATATTCAAAAATAGAAACTAAAATTTTCAAAAAAATGGACATATCCATACCAGTTACAACAACCAATTGAATAATTCCACCATCTATATACACATCCACTCATTCACCAACAGTTCTATATATTCACTCATATATATACTCACTCATCATATGTAGTGATACACCTATACATCCTGTTACACACCGACAGTCATCCAAAAGATAGTCTCACACATACTCACACATGCAAATAAACTATCGAACATCTATTTATTTGGATATACAGCTATACACACACTACCACCTTACTTCTAAGAAAACTTACACATACTTACTCTCTTAAACAATCACTTATAGAAACACATACTAATTTAAATAGGAACTCTTACAATCTCTTACTCTCATATATACTCACTTATATACAATAATATTCACATATACTAGATTTAAACTTATGTAGTTACTGATAAAGAAACTAGTGAGACACTCATTCACTCAGTAACATACACATATACACAGTCATCCACCCATACAGTCCTGCACATATGGTGTCTTCAAAACACATACAAAGAGAGACTCAGTCATTCATGCATCTATGTGCTAAGTAATACCCCCACCAAACCATACAAACACTTATACTGATACTAAGAAAAACATCTAATAACCCATATACATACACATGTAGCTACTCACCAACCCATGCAGCCACTTATACACAAAGTAAAACACTAATACATATATTTAAATATGTAAACATTACTCACTAATATGTATTTTTCAAAAAGACACACATTCACTGAATGGTGTCATCAGTGATGTCATGAGTGATGTCACTGACCATGTCATGAGTGATGTAATATGTGACGTCATCAGCAGTGCATTGCACGCGCAAGTTATAGTGAGTCCAACTAACTATAACGTGGGAATTTCAATGGTTTTATGAGAGTAAAACTTCTAGCTAACTATAACTGGTGTAAAACCTTTGGTTTTTTCGGTGAATTTCATAGGTTTTTTAAATGCTACTTCCTAACTATAACGTGTGTAAAACCTATGGTTTTTTCAGTGAATTTCATAGGTTTTTTAAATGCTACTTCCTAACTATAACGTGTGTAAAACCTATGGTTTTTTCAGTGAATTTCATAGGTTTTTTAAAGGCTACTCCTTAACTATAAACTGTTTATAAGTTATATTTTTTCATTATATTTCTTAGCTTTTATTAATTGCGAAATATAAAATATTTTTTTAATGTATTCTATAGTTTTATTATAGATTTTCGAGAAATGCTTTCATAGTATTACAAAGTTTTCTTCACCGTCAGAATTGCTTAGGAACTCCTTGCAAGTCTCAAAAGCTTTACAAAGTCTTTACCTTACGTTCATTTCAGCGTTTACAGACTTGTCAGATGTTAAAAAACCTACCGAGGTGCACGACAGAGTGCGCGCACCCCGGTGTTTTGAAACAATAAAAAAAGTTTGATACTTTATCGGCATTGTTCTTGTAACCCCATATGAAGGTATTTAATATTTGAGAATGTATACCTTTCCTCCTTTTCACATTTTAAAACTTCATTAAATTAGACCGATACTTCTTAATCACGTACATGTCCGGATTCCGTCACCGCGTATACGTCCTAATACGCGCATGTCAAATCTTGTGACTTGAAAAGAACACTTCCTATTGGTTCATAGTAGTTTCTATTCCGCAATTTTCCAGAAACCACCAACTTCCCTCACTATCTATTTGGCGCTGAAGGGAGAACAACCTTTTTCATATTTCCGGACACTTTGCTGAAATGGCGGCGGCAGGCAATTCTTCTTCGGAATCTGAAGGAAATGGTTACCTTGCTTTAAAAAAAAAAAGGAATCTTTTATTTGGCAATTTTTTACCTTTCCACAAGGTCAAAAAAAAGTAAATGCTCCGAAAGTAACGTGCACAATTTGTAGCTCAGTACTTTCCAGAGGAAATCCAACCATGAAGAGACATATGAGCCAAGTCCACCCTGTGCAATATGCACAGGCAGCGACAAGAGCTCTGGCTACAGAACTACCACCAGCTGAGGCCAGCACTTCATCGACCAGACGACCTACATCTTCATCGACTGAACAGATGGAGTTGAAACCATTTTTAAAGAAAGTGCATATAAAATGCAACAAGTGCAAAGGATTAATTGTGTACGGGGAGCAAAGCCTCATTCTTATTGAAAGAAGATTTAATCAGCATAAAATGTTCGAATGCATCTAATTTTTTAACAACTTCAAATGTTCCTGTTTTACAGTTCAAAAATTTGGTTCCTGTTTCACAAATTTTAAAGAATGAAAAAGTTTTTCAAAAAAAAAAAACACAGTTCTTTTCAGAACTACCTCATTGTACCAAAAAGAGCTCTATTCATAAGCTAAATTATTGCCGCATTTTAGGAACAATAATTAAAGAATGCGGCAATACTTGGGACATATTATGAAGACGTGATAATTTCACTTCGCTTTAATCGGCATAACGCTGTTAAAAAAGCGCCGATAATCGCCTTCATAATATGAGCCATATTATCAAGGATGGACGATACAATATCGCCGCTTCTAGCGACAGGAAACTGACGATAAACCGGCGATAATGGACTTGATAATATGCTGTATGAAATTCCTAGCGTAGCCCATATTACATGTTTTCGCATCTTACATGGGCTTTGATAGGATTTCCATAGGGCAACTTATGAAACCCATTATCGCCAATTTCCTATCGATAAAAGCGGCAAAAATGTATCGACTGTCCATTATAATATGCCCCTATGTTTTTCAAAATTCAAATTAAAACGTATGTTATTTGCCTTTATATCTAACATGACGTTCGACTGCAATTTATGAAGCATATTATGGACGCCGTTTTCGCCCCTATATTGGCAACTTCCTGCCGTTCAAGGCAGCGTTAAACTCTTTTGAATCTTTGTAAATATTCTTCAACATCTTTATGAGAACGTGATAATACCGCCTGCGGTAAAAGCACTTTGCATTTGTGCCGCACAGACAGTTAATGACATGCATACTAGGGGTATGTTAAACTACAAGCAAAACCTGTTTAAAGGCGAAAATACTATCTCGTACACGGCTCCTGTTAGGAAAACAGTTTAAATAAACTTGTTTATCGTACGAGTGCCACGGGCAGCTGTGATGAAGCGTTTGGCAGCGTTAACGTGGAGATGTGGAAAATAAAACTAAATCATCCCCCTCTCGTATTTACAAAGCACACATTAGTGCATAAAAGCAACGCTTGTTTTCACGCGGCAATATTAATTGCCGCAGACTGTTACAGGGGTAGTATCACATATGTATTCAAATTACGTTAAGACTGCCTCTTTTGTAATTCTCTGCTAACATGCACTCTCATCACTAGAAGTGAAATCATAGTCCTTCTTCTATTTTCATTTTATCTCCCGTTTTTTCCATCTACTTACCGTATACAACTAACAAAAATTATCACTATGTTGGCTTACTTCCAATAATTTTTCGTAGACCAGCGGCGATCTTTAACGCTTAGGAGTGATACAATTATCAAAGTTTAATTCTAAAACTAGTGATTCCCAAACTGTGCACAGCGGCTCCCCAGTCCGCCGTAATGAGGTGCCAAAAGCACGGCGCACACTAGGATGCCTAACCGTCTGTAAATTCCACAGACGTCACTACTCTGTTATGTGTAACTGTATCCATCTCAGAAAGCTGCGCGCTCCTCCCCTGTGATAACGCTGACAGTCCATCCTGAAACGGCCTTGAATTATACTGCAGCAGGAGCACCCGTCCCACGCATTGGAATTCTCAAAGGAGCTTTCTGCCTCAATAAACAGAAGACATTGTTTTAGATAAAAAAAGTAAAACTACCATCAAGGCTTATTATGAAACA
The DNA here is from genome assembly GCF_964261635.1 of Lissotriton helveticus. Classification (NCBI taxonomy): domain Eukaryota; kingdom Metazoa; phylum Chordata; class Amphibia; order Caudata; family Salamandridae; genus Lissotriton; species Lissotriton helveticus. The sequence continues at coordinate 1,016,696,910 of NC_136071.1, forward strand.
GTTTCTTTAAAAAAGTTTGTAAAAGAAAATGATTAAATCAGAATAACGTTCTTTCATTATCTCATAAATTTTAAACAGCAGTCTTTTTATTAACATATTCAACAATACCATGGTTACTGCTTATGTACATAAAGGAAGTAGGACCTAATCTCAAAGGCAATAGTGTTTGCTTGTTATTTGTGTGAAGGTATTTGCTAAACTACATATCTTCATGCAGTAAGACATACAACATACCTCCAGTCGAGCACCACACTATACTACACGCATATTTGTAGTTTAGGTGCTTTAATCTGCCTACAGAATAACATCCAACCCCTCCTTTGAAAACACTCCTTCCTTTTTTAAAACAGTGCTGAAAGTCAGGGGCGGATTACCAAGGCGGACATTCAGGCATGGCCCGAAAGGCCAGTGCCTCAGTGCCCTCTGTGGGGCGTTTTTTTCTCCCCTGCCCCAGTCCACACAGAGTGCACTTGGAAAGGGGAGAAAAAAAAAGCCGACCCACAGAGTACACGGAGACAGACAGCGAAAATAAAAGCAACCTCTCTGTGCGGCTGAACACCCCTGCCCTACCAAGCAATAAAGCTAAGGCTGGGCTGGGGAGGGGTGATTGTTGCCAAGAATCGACCTCCCTGGGGGCTAGGTGTTTCTCAGGCCTTTCAGCCATTTTCACCTCAGCCCCCCTGGGGCCCATGCAGCCCATGCAGCAAGTATCTAAAGTAAACAAAAGTAAAAGATAGCATACAGTGTGACACCAACAAAAACTGAAGTGTGCAAGTAACAAAAGAGTACCATACACAAGTACAAGGATAATACTACAGTAAATGGTAAAGACTTAATCTGCCAGAACACACTGGGATGGCACTTCCCATGCACCAGCTTCACCTCAACCTCCCCCTGCCTACCTGGCTGTGTTTTGTGCTCCCCTGCTAGGACATTTTCCCGAGGCCTGTAGGACTGATTAATTACCTAATTGCAGGGGCCTTACCTCTCTTCAAGTGCTCCTAAGCTGAAGGCCTGGGAAGGACTAAGTAGGTTAATAATAGCAGCGGCTATTCTGCTTTTCAGGTGCTCCTGTGCTGAACGGCTGAAATAATTTTGTGACAGAAAGGGGCCTTGCTATTTTTTTTAGTTGCTCAGCATGTTCCCATTAGCACCTTGGCCCTGTGTCCTACAAAAGAACAGTGTCCTCCCACTTTCATGCTTTGTATGTGCAAATGATGTTTCATGAAAGGGCACGCCCCTTGAATAAGGACCACACCCATTAAATATGGACCACGCCTCTTGAATGTGGACCACTTTTTTTGCTCAGGGGCAACTATTTGATTTTGATCATTTTCAAATACAGCACAAATATGTTCCAAAGTGGGTAAAAACAGATAGTAATGTTAGCAACTGTTTGCAGTCACTTACATCTTGCAATGTTAACTTTGTATGTCAATTATATTAAATTTCACAGACAAACAAAGCAAATCCCAATATACTCATTATCTATCATTAGTTGTCACTAACTGCTGTTAGCATCAGCTACATACTAATAAGACAATTTTATCTGCACTATCTTGCCTTTTAAAATCAAAAATGCAAAATAAAATTCCTTTAATAATTTCCTGAAAAGTTCTGTAACACATATCATTTACCTGCAATATTTTCACACATCCGCATTAGTGAACTGACTGACTGAAATGTTGTTGATTTCTTAAATTAATTTTTTAGACGCTCCTTGTGACCGTGCAGCCAATCCTCCTTGGAAATGCTTATATAAAACACAACACTAATATCACCATGATACTCAAAGAAATAACACAGGGTGTAAAAAGTATTTTTATTATTTATACTTACCTAAGAAATAGTAATAAAGAAAATATTGAAATTTTTTAAAAACATGGTATCTGTGAAAGAAAAGTAAAAATATGGTTATAGTGTTATTTCATTAAACAAAACAAAGTAGAAGTGATTGAAGCAGAAAGTGAAAGAAAAGAAGACTGAGGGACAGAAAGAGACCAAGACAGAATATTTTGAAAGAAATAAAAGCACTCAAACAATGACAGTCTAAAGGAAACTAAAGTGACAGCCAAAATGAGAGTATCATCAGTGATAATACACAAAACAAATAGTCTCTGAAATAAACAGACTAAGAGTACCTAAGTATCTTAAACAGATAGATAAAATAAAGAACCAACACTAAGAGAAAAAGAGTCAAAAAGGTAGAGTAACAGAAGATGAATAAAATACAAACAGACATGGAGTATAAGAGAGACATATAAACAAAAATAAAGTAGGGTGAGAAAACTAAACTATAGATTTTAGATTGGAAATTGTTCATAAATAAAGAAAGCAGAGTAAGGGAACAAATTGTAAGGTACAGTAAGACAAACAAATTAAGATTCAGGAAACAAAGCCAATAAAAGATCAATGAAGGTAACTCTCTGTAAAGCAACGTAAGTAAGAAACTGAAGACTAAGAAAGACTGAATAGAATACTAACAAAAAAGATGTAAAAGTAAAAGCATGAGTTAAAGAAAATAACCATATCTAAACACCATTATCAAAGGAAGAGAATGAAGAAAAGTAGAGTAAGAGATAGGTACATGAAACTTTCAGATATGATTAGTTGTTCTTACCTTAAAAATATAATATCTGTGGAAGACAATAAAGAAATCTGTTATAATACATACTTCTAAATCCAATATAACAAAATATCTTAAACAATATATTTACTGGTTTATTTTTGCTGTCTTCAGATAAATAGATTTTCACTATAAACAGTGATTTCAATAGTAATCATCATGTAACAGCGGGGAAAAAAAAACACAATCAAAATGATTGTATTTAAAAAACCCATAAAAGATCTCTATACATACTATAAATACCTAGAAAAAAACATGTCTTAAATGTTTTTCTCTAATTCGCAATTTCTTGAGTAAGCACACCACATATTCCACAATTATAAACTAACTAAAGTATACCAGTTACTTTTAAATACCGCTCCACAAATAACCGTGCAACTATGTTCTTAAAACATTTATCTCAAATCAACATTTTGATATCTAATTTTTTTCCACATGGCCAAATACTATGAGATAAGTCCTTATTTTTTTGAGTACCTCTCAACAAACTCGCGAGTAAGTATGTTCTGGAAACATTTATCTGTATTTCACATTTAGATATCTCATACATTTCCGCAAGGCCAAATGGTATGAGTTAATTCGTTTTTTTTTAGTACCTCTCCACAAACTTCCAAGTAAGTATACTCTAAAAACATTTATCGTAAGTCAACATTTCAATATCTCATTGTTTTCCGTGTTGCCAAATAGTATAAGTTAATTCCAACATGTCCTGTTCCAGAAACATTAAGAAAACCTTACCTGATGCTATAACTTTGGCACATAATAGTCTCATTTCCATATTTGAACACCTTTAATCACATCATATTTGTAAAGAACACATTTTCATATCTTTACAGTATTACTCTGACTCGACCAAGTAATTTCACTGAAATTTTGGTTGCAAAAATATCAAATAAGAATTTCTTAACTCAGAAGGCAAACGTTTCTTAAAACTTAATTGACTATCATTGCACAGCGTCCAACCAGTTGGACTCTTCAAATAAGCTATGTAATGTCCTGATGATATAGATGACCCTTCATGAAAAATAATTGCTACAGTTACAAATGTTCTTCTAGAAATAGATATTTGAGAAGCCACATAATTTTTAATTAAAGTTGACAATTTACTTCCATCAGCTCTGCATCGTTGAAGCATTAAAATAACATACTGTCCATATCTATGGATAAATAAGGTAGATAACATTTCTGAATTACATTGAGAACAGACCATGTTCTGATATGCATCTTTAACTAGTTTATTAAACGACACTGTTTTACAATCTGGTAATGTTAAATATATAAATCTTTCTGTGTGTATGTCAGTACTACTTGTAAAAGAGCAATTATCGCAAATATGTTCCCATTTATAAGAAAGGCCAAATAGACTATCAATACCTACACCTTCTTCTTCCAAAACTGTAAGCATATACATAATAAATTCCTGACAATCTTGCTGAATATTCTGAGAAAATTGATTTAGTTCTGCACATATGTCTAAAACATTCCTTACTTCTGAAACACTTGCTACTTCACTATTACCACTAGTACATTTTTCAAACACTGAATTTAAAGAACAACAAAATGTTTGCTCCTGATTTTCTCTAATCTGTTCCTGTAACCTTTTTAGAAAAAAAACCACATTAACCACTACATTTGCATAGCAGTTGACACCAGACCTTTTTTCAAATTTAAATCCAACAATCTCTGTCGAACTAACGTTTTTCTGACTCTTATCAATGACAGTCTCATCTTTTTTTCTTTGTTTCTCTAATACTTCACTACATTGTTTCTCATTTCTCCTTTTCTGACCAACTATACTCTTTTTAATTAAAGGATATTGAGGTAAACGTGGAGCGTATTCTCTTCTTAACCTATTATACTACTGTACACATTTTAAATCTGCACTGATCTTTGTCTCATCAAAATCAATTAGATAAAGCCCAGATAAAGTTCTAACTCGTGATAAAGCAACATATCCCATACCCTCTTTGAATACACTATTTCCAATATTTATCAAAGCACAATCTACACTTAAACCTTGCGATTTGTGAATAGTCACTGCATATGCCAAACAAATTGGAAATTGTTTCCGACGGACATACAAGTCTTTTACAAGTAAAAAACGACTTGAGCAGCGACTGATTAGTTGAACTTCCTCTATTTCATCAAATTTTATTCGTAAAAATTCAATCTCATCTCTATTTGGGTAATTTACAAAACTAACAACATTACCCATTGCTCTATTCACCAGACCTCTTTCTACAAGTAAATTTCTCCGTAAAATAATCCGACAATTTAAACATACATACAGATTCTTCTCTAAACCAGCAGTTTTAGATGTAGATGTCTGTAGACTATCCAATTTTAACTTTAATTTATCAGACAAAACAATAGTACTTCCTTCATACTCTATTTTATCTTTTGCTTCCAGTTTCTTAATTTCTTGATTTTCCAACTTTAACATTTTCTCATTGAAAACTGAGCATTCCTTTAGAGTTGGCATCAGGCATATAACTGACTTATCTTTTACCTCTTTACTATATATTTTCTCAGGTACATTATCTTCATTGGGAAACAACTTACATATTAATCGAGTTTGTAGAGCTTCTTTTGCATCTTCAGTTAGTCTTCCAATCCTTATATCTTGAAGAATCTCTCCATATTTAGTATCCTTTGCCTGTCGCATATTTTGAATCAGTTCAGTATATTTGAAATGTGACCATATATTTACATTTCCAATACTGCCAAGGCACTTTCTGGTGTCTTCATGTGTCACAGTTTCAAATACAGATTGTCCTTTTACAGGAGTTAGTTGCAGTAGATCTCCAAAAACGATGACATGTTTCCCTCCAAATAAAACATCATAGTCAGTTTTAAGTATCTGCTGCATTCTTAAATGTACAAAAGCAAGCATTAAATTGGATACCATGCTTACATCATCAATAATAAGAAGTTTCATTTCTTTAAGAACTCTTGAAACTTCATAACAAGCATCTCCAGAGGAGCTTGTGATATTGTAATTTGTTTTCATGTTCAACTGGCAGCATTAATAAACGATGTAAAGTAATACCTTTAATATTATGTGCTGCCAATCCAGTTGGAGCTGTCACAACACAAGACAATGGTGACTGAGTTTTTTGCTGTAGATATGCAGTAATTCATTTTATAAGAAAACTTTTCCCTGTACCAGCTTCTCCACTTACATATAGTCGAATAGGTTTAAATTACATACATGAGCATTCTTTTTTCTCATGACGAAAACCATGCTCAATGTGCTCTGTCACTTCCACATATATTTGTCTTTGCTCAAGATTAAATTCCTTCTCCAATTCTTCTAAGTTTATTATATCCTCTTGAGCTTGCTCCATTGCTCTTTCCACCTCATCCATGGCAGTGGCTGCTTCATTTCGGATAACTGGTTCTCCCAGTGGATCCTGACTCAACGATGCTGAACTTTGTGTATCTTGTGAACTTTCTCTAGCAATCTCCGCTGCAATTGTTGCTTCTTGCTCTATTTCGTCGTTCAACATTTTCAGATAATTACTAAAAGCAGGACATTCTATACTACTTTTAGATGCGTTAAAAGAATCTTCATAACTTAGAAACTCTCCAAGTAGTTCCTCTTCGGTACGCCATGGTTTAAAGAGTTGCAAAAGAGCTAAATAGTAAAATTCTCTTTTGTCTGGATTTTCGCAACTCAGTTTTCGGTGATTAATCAAATGTCCTTTTGTTTGTTTCACCAGACATCCTTCCTGTCCAATTACAGCATACATACCTTTTTCAACATTCTCTCTAACATTCCTTTTAAAAGTGTATTTTTCAAGAACTTCATACAGACAAATATTTTCTAGCAGAGTACTTCTATTTGGATAGTATGTATCCAACATATTTGTTTTCAAAATGTCTGTACTGTTCAGTTCTTTTTGTGCTAAATATTCAATTTCTTGCACAGTTTTCAAAACACGGTTTCGTGTTCCTGCTAGACCTAAACTCACCCACAGGATACTTCGAGATTTCGCATAAAGACTTGCTGATGATAATCGATCACAGCATTCATATGCTCCAATTTCTCGATGTGATAACATCTTCAAACTGTATGTATACAATTTCTTGCTTAGGCTCTTTTCATGAGAAATATCTTCCCACATCTCCTTCAGTTCCGTCTTTTCAGATTTTGTGATGTAAGACGTTACATATCGAGCCACAGCAATAGAGTTGTCCGCAACATATTGTATATCCATGTTAGCATTCCACATGGACAAAATGACAGGGTTGTAGTCATTTATATATTTGGACTCTTCTCCTCTTCTTAAATTATAAGTATTTTTGGGTGATCTTCTAGTGATGTTATGTCGCAAAGATGACATCAAATTATTCACTCTTCCTTTTGAAAGCACTGGTCGTGCAAATCCAAAACGACATTTTGTATAGAACTTATCCTTTGTTTTGAATTTTCGCAGACAATATTTCCCACAACGATGTCTTTGAAACCGTAACACTTTTCCTCTTAAGTCTTTATCACTTGTACTGTTAGGTATGTCACGAGTGGCATATTCCTCAATAAAAGACAGTACAGTTTCATCGGAGTCTTTTCCAAATTTGGGAGCATCCTTGATCCATAGTAACATATGAATATGTGGTGCACCTCTAGCTTGATACTCTTTTCTCCAGAAGAAATCCAAAACTTCACCAAGCGGTGGATTCTTCTTGTTTGTAAGAAACGACATCATTGCTTCAAATCGATGATTAAAATATCGGCAAACATTAACCGGATCCAACGAACACAATTCTCCTGGTGTCTTGTAGTTTATATTTTCAATATTTACATTCGCCTCTCGAAGATATTCAAGTAAATCTTCCCAGGCGTACTCTGCACAGCTTAGAGTTACAAACCATGTTGGTGCTCCCAAGTTTCGTAGCATGCATTTTAAATCTCCATGACGACGGTACCAATATTCATTAGTACCACGCTGACATGCCATTAAATTAATTAGATGAGAATCCAAAACACTATCTTTCTGTTGCACTTTATCCATGAAATCCTTTGCTGAAACATTATGCAGATGCACTCCACTTTTTAAGACATGGTTTACTGCATAAGAAAGACCAGATAAGTCACTCTCAAAGAGAAGATGAAACAAATATGGAATATATTGACGAAATCTGGGATCTTCTGCATATAACCTTGTAGTCCGGTACTCAGAAGCAGGAATCTGCATAGGTCGATCATCATATCGCGCACCTTCACCTGTTGGGAATAAGTGTGGGAAACAACAACCTTCCAAACTTTTTTCCCACACACTAATAGGACTTCCTTCTGCTTTTTTCATCTGAAATAACTCAATTGCATTCCCCATTGCTTCTTTGGAATGCAGTGGATGAACACTGTAATGTTCATAAATTTCTTCACTTCTGGACATGTCAACTTTTCCAATTTGTCCAATAGAGAAATCATTATTCTCTTCATCACTTACATCTTCTTGTTCTACATACACATTTTTATAGTATTTATTATTTTTAACTAAATACAACGTTGCCTTCTTCACTTTCCTAACATCCACTAAATCTTGCCAGATTTTCTTACTCTTTGTAGGTACACCATTAACTAGAATAACAAGAGGTTCCTCTTCTACATTTTCAATACCAATTGTCTCTATATTTTTTTTTAAATCAAGTGGCAAATATACAACTGTACCCTTTAATCCTCTTTGTAAATCTGTAGGATTTAATTTCCCAGTCTTAGGCTCCATACGAACAATAGCCTGAAAAGGATGTACAGATTGAATCAAAATAGTCTCATAAGTATTTAAATCCTTCAGTTCCGATGGAAACTTTATCAACTCAAGATTATTATGAACAGCTCTAGCAGGCATTTTATTTTCATTCAATTTATTATAACAATATTTACAAATACGTTGTTCAAAACCCAAATCAAAATAGTTTTCTACCAGCAAATAAGTCGCAAACTCTCTCCACTGAGTATTATCTTCATCTTCACTTTTTAAATATAAATCAACTAACCTAGTTTGACTTTTGTAATGAATGCGTCGACAACACACACAAGTTAAATTTGGTTTTTCACCTGCAATGACGTTAAATTTTGTTATTTCCTGTTCAAATTCTTCAGTATTAAAGTGTCCAACATTTTCTAACACATTTCATTCTATAACTATATCAGTTTCTACATTCTCTTCATCTCGACCAAAATAACTTACCTCAATTTCTGCACAAATACTCTTCACATCTAATACACACCCATGCAAAAGAGCACTATTTAACTCTTTAAGTTTAAGTGCTGGACTTTTTGCATAATACATATTTCTGACTAATTTTCTCATTTTGGTATGAGGCACTGCTAACATCCTAAAGTGATGAAAGACACTTTGGCATACTTTTTTTGAAAGACAAGCCAAAGAATGTCCTTGCAAACCCATTTTTTCTCTCACTCTGAAACGATCTAATTCTTGCAACAGTACAAATTTTTTTTTTTTAAACTTTCCTTAGTGTACTTACGTAAGAAATTGCGAAATAAATCAATTGAATCCTGTCACACACTGCAAATACTGCTATAAACAGGAGCATGAACACGTCCCTGTAAAACATCTCCACCTATTTCCCCTTCTGTATTTCTGACCTCAACTTTCTCTTTCTCAATAGGACAGCCATCCTTCACTTCATACGCTCGACCACTGGTGTCAACTGCATGCAACAAATCGTTACTTTGAAAGTAACTCTCTTCATTAAAAAATGGCTCAGAATTTGAAGTATGCATCCATTTACCAGAAAAGATTTTACAAAAATTAGTTCTATTTATGTGTCTCTTCCATTTACTCTTAGCTTTTAAAACTCTCATTGCCTTATTTAGTGTATTTATTCTTTTAAGCACTAAAATAAACAAATTTTTTTTCGTCTCAAACGCATCATCCACAACTTCCTCTATATATATTTTTTTCTTATAAAAAGCAGATATCCTTTTTGAAACTTTTTCCTTTTGTAATAAATTCATAACAACTCTCTTATGAAACATACGTTTCCTTATTTCCGCAAACTGATTTGTACGTCTTTTACTGTACATATTTTTTTCACCACTCTTTTCCAACACGGTTTTCTTTTTTCATCCATTTCTCCTTGTAGATCCTGAAAACTGTTTTTCCTTTGCAACATTATCCAATTGACTTTTCCTCTGACACAATTTTTTTTTAAATTCCTTACTGCTCTTACCAGGAGCACTCTTGTTTTTCTCCGTCCTTTGTTGATTATGTAAATCTTGTCCCTCTTTTCTCTTCAAATGGTATGTCTTTTTATACATCTTTCTTTTTTCATTTCTCGTCGGCATACTGATTGATGTTTCTGATATTAATAATAACCTGTTTGAATAAAAGTTAAAAAATATTATAGACCCCTACTTCCATATACCATACAAATTATAACCAATGCTTGATTTTATAACTTAAATAAAGACAAATAAACAGTCTCTGGTCAGAGTAGGAAATCCTATAGTGAATATTGTTTCTAAATTTGTGACACTCCATATCTATGTTATCCTTACACATGTATTCTATGAATGTAATTTTTGAAACATATAAGTACTATTCTAACTTTCAAGCATTGTCGATGTTCCTAATGCTTTTTATTTTTATAACTTTAATCTTTTATCCACCTTATCACAACTTTTACTGTCATTCTTAAAAAAGAGAATACTGATTAACGGTACAACAATAATATTTTCACAACATTTTTTATTTAATTAAAAATAAATTTTATTCATTTAATAATTCATATTCCAGAATCACATTTAACATAATTTCATCTGATATTTCATTACTATTTTGCTCTTCCAAATTATCTTCTTCCACCATATCTAAGCATGCACTATCAAAAGTGCTGTCCAAAAAGTCCTCATTTTCAGTTGAAATTTTATCCTCAAATACTCCTTCAATTAATTCTTCTAGGACTTCTTTTGCCATTTCAAAATTGATATTCTCATTTTTACAGTAATCTTCCATGTTTTTATTAATTTTCTATCTTCTTTCTCCTTTTAAAAAAATATAAAGACTAATTTATATATTTGTTATTATTAGTTAAGCAATGATTACCTTGAGTAATCTTTTAACTACATACACTTTCATACTTTTAAAGACATTAACTACATTGATTATTATAAGACCTTCCTCTTTATTTTTCTAAAAAACAGATACTTTCATCCTAGACATTAACAGTTTCCTATTTAATTTTTTTAATTAAAATTCTGCTATAAAAACACATTTCACTGTGAAATTTGCTTTCTGCATTTCGCGCTGTAGAACTATTCATACACTTTCTAATTTTATTGTGGAGATCTATTTTCTAACTTCACCACTATAAACTGTGATTCAAACTGTATGCAAACTGAAGGAATAACTCACAACATACCAATTAAGCATTCACTAAACCGATTGCTACTTCCCACAGAGGCAGTTGCTTTTACCTTTAACAGCATACTCATCATGTAAATTTCATCTAATGTAAAACATTTCATCATAGTCATATAAAACCACAATGAGCCGCAACTCATGGAGGCAAATATGGTGCGACAGGGAGACGAGGAGGGGAAGATCTTTGCTGGAGGGACCTAAAAACCAGGATACAGATAATTTGTAGTAAATACATAATTTAATGATTTAAATGAATTTTACAGTGTGCACTACATTCCAAAATGCGATGCTGTGTACACTGAAAAATGTTTTTTATTAATTAAAATATATACTTTCCTACATTTATCTATATACCATATTTTAGATCTCTCTACCCTACACCTCCCCCTCCCTCCCTCCCTGCCCTACCATTACTCCCTCGATGGCGTCCGACTGACCTCATCATAATACACCTGTGCAAATGCATATAATAGAATGCAAATACATAGTACTGTCACAAAAATGCATCCGAAATGCCAATCACGCCAACAGCCATGTCATAATATACCTCTATAATTTCTTAATAATTACTGTACACAAATGATACAGCATAAAGTTGAAAGATAATGATGACTTAGCAAAAATTAACCAAGGTAAACAGCAAACTCTCACAGTCAAAGAATAGATGAACCCAAACTGTATACAAAATAACACATGAATCCGGCCCATCAAAAGATTGTAACAATTAACAATAAAACCGTATTTCAAAATACATATGTACTACAAGCATGTTCAGACATGTTGAAAGTACAAATTAAAACCCTCATGTATAAGAGAAGCAGTGTTAATTTTTTTTTTTAAAACATGCATATTATGATAATCTTTTCCAAAATAAGTTATCATTTTAAATTTATCAACTCACCTGTAAAAAAGGATTTTCTGTTTCTATACTCTCACGTTCAACCTCTGGTTGTTGCTTTTCAGCACCAAACACTCTTTAAAAAAAATACACAACTGAATTTTAGTTAACATAATACACACATATGTATTACACAACATCCACCCATGTTACCAAATATCATGCTTACCATATACATTCCCTAATTTTCTATCCAATATATATCGTAAAGCCTAAGTTTAAGGGGCCTTATTTATGAAATCCTTGCGCCACCGGTGCGTCACTTTTTCCCATGTTAAAAGTGACGTACCAGCGGCGCAATGCCTTCATAAATGAGGCCCAAGATATCTTTGTGAACCACATTTATTTATCAAATTTTTCCCCCTACAATTTTTTTTAAATCAATCATTATATACAATATAATCTACCATACATTACCAGGATACTACATGCAATATTTTTGATATGCACTACTACACAACCTTACTTTCTATATTTATTTTTTACGTAAATACATATACATTATGTGCAGGGAGTTTTTTAACATAATGGCGCTCAACACTTTCTAAATTCCCCCAAATTGGGCATATTATCAAGGGAGTTTATCTCCACTTTTTTGCCTTCAAGTGCCAACAAAGCGAAGATAAAATGATCTCCCTATTACGTAGCTGTCGCTAACACCAGTTAGCGACAGCTAGTAGCAGATAGCAACCATCTAGTGCGCCACTTTGCATGTCAGTAATAATTATCACTAATGATATCCTAAAGTGGACGTGGCAAGATGATAGCAACTGGAAACAGTCACTAACATCACTATCGCCTATTACCAATTTTGAAGATATTCGCGCTAAGCGTGAATATCTCCAAAAGCTAACATCTGCCCTGAGCTGTTTTTAGTCATGTTATCCAATGGGACCTAGATAACATAGCTAAGAGCATTAGCTCGGTATAGCATGAATATCGCTAACTTTTTAACAATATGCATGCATTGCAGCCGTTTTTTATACCATTTATTATAATTAGCTGCTGAACGTCTCTCAACATTCCATTCGGAGGAAATAAGGAAGTGTTGCCGCCATTTTGTTAATACGACTGCATATATTCTACCGAACAAACGGTGAGAACATGGAAAGAGAAAAAGGTACAGATTATCTAAGCGAGTACGTTTTCTCAGGGAGTGCACTATAGACCCTGAACGCCAGAACAACATTTTTGTTTCTGAAAAAAGTTACGGGGTGCGCGCACTCGATCGCGCAACCCTATTTACAAGACTGTGATTCACATGCTTTATAAGTAAAATTTAATGCTGGAAATGCAGACGACACTTGAAGATCGTTTTTGATCTTTAAGTTTACTTATTTTGCCTATTATTTAAAATTACAAAAATATACAGTTTATAGAATTCTCATTTGCTGTTTAGCATCTGTTAACATTAGAATCAGTGCAAATCAGAAAGTATTGGCCGCCATTTTGTAACCACGAGTGAATATATTGTACTGATCAAAGGGTTAGAACATGAAAAAGACAAAAGGTACAGATTATGTAACCCAGTACGTTTTCTCAGGAAGTCCAGTATAGACCCTGAACGTGAATGAAACTTTTTTTTTTCTCCGTAAAAAGTTACGTGGTGCGCGCATTGGATCGCGCACCCCTATTTACAATACTGTGGACTATTACCTTTTCTCACAGATTATTAGCTGCACATATAAATACACCATAATTTACTTATTTCACTAATCTTTATCAAACTTCAACTAACAGTTCTGCTAACACTGTAACAATATTCTCATACCTTAGTTTGTCAAAAAAATAAAAACTATTCCATACTAAATGTAACTCTCTTTAAAGGTTTTCCGTTCCATAACTACACTACACTCACCTAACATCATTTCATTGCGTCACTTCTCCACTAGTCACAAGTACACACAGAGCCTTATTTATGAAGCCCTTGCGCCGCCGGTGTGTCACTTTTAACATAGGAAAAAGTAACGCATCTATGGTGCAAAATTTTCATAAATGAGGCCCATAGTGTCAAAAATATCAATGCCGCACATAATCGTTCACATCCAGGAACTACCAATTGCACAACTTGTTTAACATGAAACGCTGTAATGTTGCATGTGTCTTCAAAGGTACACCGGTATCTCCTATAATGCCTAATTTTACCATAACACTCAGCAGTAATTATTTATTTTCAAGCAATGTTAATTACTAAGACTTTTTAATAAACGACAAGCTTTAGTCTGAAATAGTCACTCTGCAAATGTTTCTCTGTAAAAATGAACTTCACCCACCCACGCATGGGAACCTTCATGTTTGCATCTGGCCGCAAAATACGGCCTTGAACTCAAAGTTCCATCCCAAGACTTGAACAACAGCCTTATTGTCCCAAAATCAAGCTACCCGAGCATCTGTTCACAAACATATCTCATTCACTTAGCTAACACTCGCAGAAAACTGCATATCTTATTAAATAGTGACCTTCCTTTACAATTTTCTAAGGTGACTCTCATAATCTTTAACGCTCCTCCACTTCCCAGCTGCACTATTTTTTTTGCAACTACTAACCAATGGTTTGGTGCTTTTTTTGCACCAAATCATTTAAAGGCATTCTGCTACTCCCACTCCATACTCTCTGATCTATGTTTCTGGACATCCTCATCTATTACCAGCAGCTGCAACCTTTGTATTCCTATTTTCTTTATTACAAAATGGAAGTCCGTCCCGCCTTCAGAAACGAGCTGGAACACTTAGAACTATTTCGCCACAGGATGCTTGACCAGTATGGCATTCTGCCACTCGCGACTTTGAGTGCATCATATGGATTATCGTTTCGATTTACCTATTTCACCTGTGTGCAGCCTGTATTTCATTGCCTGAGCTGTGATTTCATGTGGGCCCTGGACTTATGTCTCTGCAACTCAGTACCTCCTGAAGTGAATTCCAATCATCTCATGAATCCGTTACTTGATCATGAACAACTTTGTTCCGACGGAGGGATTATGGCCTTTGCAGCGATACATGGACTTCTGGGTCATTGGAATATATTCGCAGCGGCGCAAGATTTCTTGGCACACAGCTACATTAAAAATTCACCAAGTTCTCCTCTGATGCTACTGGAGGCTCCGGTGATTAATGACCATGTATGTTCATTTCCTCTTTTCAATTGGATGGCTGACTTGTTTTCGGATGATAACAATGACTTTCTTTTAGAAGCAGTTGCCACTTACTTTGCCTATTCAATGGAAGGATAGCTGTTCTGCAAACCATTGACATCTTGACTGTTTTTTCCCTTCCTAATTTTTCTTTTTTTTTTATTATTATATTTTATATAAACTGACCTATTGGCTTTACTAACATTGAACATTGTAATTTCCTGCTGGTGTGAATTTTTTAAATTATGTGGAGTTAATTTTTTCTCCACACCTCCTCGATTTTGTTCAAAAACTTTCATGATGCTCTAATTTCAACAAATCACTACCTTATGTTATCTTATCTGATTTAAAATATTCTCGAACCAAGGCTGCGTAAAATATGGTTAAATGTGCCCTGAGAAATGTGTATAGTTACAATGACTTTTTATATGATTTTATATGGTTTATCACCATTCTCCCTTTCTACTCCTTATTTCCGCCTCACACACATGTGCTGCTTTTAATTTCTGCCTATTGAAAGATTTTTGATTCATAACTAAAAAGTGTATGATTACCCTTATATTACCCTTGCTTATCAACCTGTATGAGACATTGTGTACTGAAACCTTTCAAAAAATTATATCAATACAATAGTTGTTCTGAGTACTTATTTTCGAATGTCCCTGCACATAACATACATGCACCTCGAGCCAAATTCTCCCTTTTGGTGCGTTTTTCATTTTCTTTCACAATACCATACAACAAGCTTGTTACTGTTTCGTATGCTGAAACGTAACTGTTAATGAAGTGATGTTTAACCATTACTATTTTCATATATGATTACTGAACTTAAAATCAAAACACACCTTCTTGCATGCAATATAATTAAATATATTTCATTGCGGGGCTGTACAATGTTTTTTAAACGATATTCATTTTGCTTCATACTACATTTCCATCATTTGTGTTCTATGAACTAGTAACTATACCCACTTTTTTCTTTAGATTATGATTACTTGTATTAAATAAAAAACTTTCTCTCAAAACACTGCATCATTGAATAAAAATTTAAAATATATACGTTCCCTCTTTTAACCCATATTCACAACTGAAATAATTTATACTAAAACTGTATTCATGTGTTTCACGTAATCTCAGCTGCACTCAATTCATGTTTTCTTATGTCAACCTGAATTTTTCATACTTCAACCCGCTGGCCTGCGACGGTCAGTCAACCCTTTCTTTACGACTTGTGAACCATAGCATCAATCGTACCTCTGGCAAAAAAAATATTTATTACTGTAACAAAACTCCGCCGCAGTTGTGCTTCACTCAGAGTATTAATCACTGCTCCCGCGCTTCCACAGAGCGCACGCTATATCCTATTTCAGTACTTATCACCCTTTCATCTCCACTATAACAACTGTGTCTGCCTGCAGAACAAACTTCCTTAGCTCAGACTGAATGCACACATACACACACTAACATAACACAAAGCAACTAATATAGAAAGCAGGAGTGAGATGAAAATGGAGTCACACTGTGGTACACAGAAACCTCTAGATATATTTGCTCTTCTACATCAATTTATAAAAGGCATATACTCCACGAACCTGTCTACAACCTCATGGTCACAATTTTTCATTTGATTGTACTGGGACACCTCTCCTTCTCACCCCACCCCCACCACTGCATCCCTCAGCTACAAACCACACTGTAATTTTTTCCTCAGACTTAAAGTTTAAAATACCTAAAGCATTACCAATTTTTTTCGACAATATCACATTTAATCAACTATTTTTCTCTCTACCTGCATTATCTGTACTCTACCAATTCCTTTTTTTTTATCTGTAACCGACTTTACAAATTATGTGCAAACGCTCCCAAATGTTTATTAACTTCTGTCTATTTCATTACATTTTATTTTCTATTTATTCAGTTTTCCACAAATACATTCAAAACTATAATTCAGACTTAAAGAAAGTGAAGAAACGGCGCACAACCCCCATTAACTTAACAGAACTTCAGCCCCTCCCCCCCCTCTCACGTCTGCTGTGGAAGCCCAAGATAACACACATCCCAGATACACACAGAGCCGCACCTGAACGTTTCACATCTCTATAAAGAACCATTTCAATATTAATTAGGCCTTGCACTTGTTTTACCCATTGTAACACCCCTCCACCTTTACTCTATCTACTGATTACACGTTCATGTCCCCCTACAAAAAATCATTTTTTTCGTCCTTCCCCCCCTCTAAATTTCGTTGCAGATCCTTCTCTAAGTAACATTTAATTCATAGACCTAACAGTAGCTCATAACTTAAAAACATGACTGAACTCCACTATCCTTAATCAAATTAGTTAATCGTAATTTTAAACTAATAATTACAAAGAAACAATGTTCCAAAACATTGATGTAATAAAATGGAACATTAGTTGAAAACATATCAAACTGTATCAAAGTCAAAAATGTGCTTCCTTAGACACAGTAACTCACATAATCAAATATAGTGATCAAACCACAGTTAACAGTACATCATAAAACAAACAGTTATACACTCACCTTTTGTCAAGGTCTGCACTCCGCAGGATCGTTGTGATGTGATAAAGCTCCACCTCCGGACCTCCCAAACACCCTGAATAGTAATTCACAGGGTGTTCGAGTGATACGGTGAGGGAAAAAACCCCTAAAAGGGGAAAAACCCGGGAAAGGAAAGGAAGGGAGCAGCTGGGAAAGGGAAGCTGTGAAAAGAAAAAGTACACAGGTTAATACAAGTAACAAATCCCTACTCTCTTTCAATTCTCACTGAAACAATAGTCTAAAGCCACCTGCCTGTTGCTGCCCTTTGAACGTCCAGCCAACCTCTACTCCTTCTTCTCTCCTTCCCTGTACAACAGGAATGCCAGCATTAGTATGTGTGCATAAAACACCGTTATAGGGATATACATCGATGAGGGATGAAACCTACCCCAGGGGGAATAACCACCCGCTCCAATCAATATCCTAGGTCACAGCAGACCTGAGAAGTGGATTCCATCATCCACAGAACCTGGTCAGTTCCTGATATCAATGGCTGTACCCCAAACACGGCAAGGCGTAGTTACTGCACCACCACCCTCCGCTTTGGTACCTGTAAGCCTTCAACACAAAATAGTCAGTTACCCCAAACACGGCAAGGTGTAGTTACCGCACTACCGCCCTCCGCTTTGGTACCTGTATTCCACAACAATTAGTACAAACCATATGTCAATGTTTTCATGTCGGCAATGTGAAGGAAAAGCCTCCCTCTACATTCCGCCACTAGACGAGATCAAAGCACACACAGTAAACAAAAGATATGTGAGTAGCCACTCACTGTCTCCACAGTTTCTGCATCCAAACAAACGCCCCAGATAAACGCTAAGTCTGACTCCTGTGAGCAGGGCTCACACGCTACAAATGCCACGAGCGCCACAGGGAAATGGCGCGGTACTGTACCAGAACGTTGGTATCGCCGTCAGTGATTCTTCCCGAATCTTGGCAGGACAAGCAAGAGAACCGCCAGAGCTTCCGCGGGAAAGGCAGAAAGAATCAAGTACACCCACGCCCTGTCCAAGGCGCGCTATAACGCTGCGCCGCAAGGAATCATGGGAAATGTAGTTTTGGGACTAAGCATCATGGGGGATGTAGTGTGAGCAGCTCAAAGTCAGGTAGGCGCAAAGTCAGGTCCTGACACCTTTACCAATGCTTTATCAGATGTAGAACAATGATAGTTGTAAAACGATAGCCGTTTGACGGAGCTTTCAATAATACTTCTATCACTGCAACCAAAGAATAATGGCATAGATTTTCTGTCAATACACACTCATATATGTCTCTTCAACCAATCATATTTGTTCCCGCACAATTTCATATTTAAATTAACATTTCAGTTTGTTATCCTTTCAATGTTTTCAAAGTCACATAACGGTCACCCTTCACCCTCTGCCTTCTCTGGCTGTTACGATGGTAACAGCTCAATCTGCACCTGGCTGAAGGCACAGGTCAAAAGTTCATATCTCAACGTTCTAAATCCAAGCAAAAAGGATAATTTCCCTCCAAACACACCTGCCTATCCACTCTTGTTTTACATTTCTTTTTTTCCACGACCAATAGAAGATTTGTTTGTAATAAAACTATAACATACAGCGTAGTCTTCAATCTTGAAGTATATCAATTAACCAATCATGTTCAGTTTTTCATTAACACCAATCCTCACACACTTTTTTTATCGTGACTTTCATCATCTACTTGCCATTCCACTTCCAGAACCCATCGGAGTACTACTGCATCTACCTTGAAAATGAAGGTTTGGCTTGTAGGACACAGTTATATTCACTGGAGTGAAAAATATGCTGCAAACAGACAAATTTCTAATCTTGATTTACCAAATGTGCAGATTACGTGGATTGGCCATAGAGGATTAAGATGTCACCAATTGATACCATTGGTGAAAACTTTTACGCATCTCCCTGAACCTAACCTGATAATTGTGCACTGTGGTGGGAATGATCTAGGCACATCAACAGGTGTAGGTCTAGAAATGCTTCTAAAAGACACCTTTCGTCAATTGATGTCACTCTTTCCTCGAACTGTCTTGGTGTATTCAAATATATGCCAAAGACAAAAATGGAATTGGTCCAATGAACGTTGTCCACAGATTGAGAAAGCAAGGAAACATGTAAATAAATCTGTTTCTGCTTTCCTCAGAGAATATAACATGGGTTCTATATACAACAACAACCTACGTTTCAACATGGAAGGCATCTATTGGAGAGATGGTGTTCATTTCACGGATGAGGGAAATAGAATTTTCCTCTGTAACATGAGACTCTGCATCGGAACTTACTTATAAGTTCAGCAAAAACTCAATTAACACAAGGGCTCTTTTAAGAGCCACCTTAGATCTAAACACTCAAACTTGTAATTTATCTCCATCTTTCTTTATGTTTTTTGATCGCTGTGCGCGACCGAGTGCGCGCACCTCGTAACTTATTTGCGAAAAAAAGCTACTTTTAGACTTTCGTCATCCTTAATAAACCCCTCAAGAAACCTACGAAATCAAACACTCTCCACCCTGCTACCTTTCCATTCTCACCACTATAGTTTTTCACAGTCTTGTAAATAGGGGTGCGCGACCAAATGCATGCACCCCGCAAATGTTTTCTCCCCAAAAAAATTGTCTTTTCGCGTTCAGGGTCCATACTGTACCCCCTTAGAAAACCTACCCAGCCAGACAATCTCTACCTTCTCCCCTTTCCATGTACTAACCCTTTGTTCTGTATTATATATTCACTCGCACTAACAAAATGGCGGACAACACTTCCTGATTTCCTCCGAATCGAATGTTGACAGACGTTAAACAGCAAATCACAATGCCGCTCGCGCACACCCGCATAGGTGCGCGCACCCATGCGCGCTTATAGATATATAACTGATTTCAACTTTGATTTTCTCAGCAACTACTGAACGGATTTACACCATTTAAACAAAAGCGTGATCTGTGACCCACACTCTACCTTTCTACCAAATTTCTTATAAATCCATTCAGCCGTTCGAGCTGTAGCCGTGTCTAAACGTCCTATGGAAAATAACATGGGAAAAACACGTTTTGGGACCCCCCTTTTATCTCAGCCCCCATTTCACCAATCCCCCCAAAACTTTCACAGAATCATTCGTCCACCAGGGCCAAAGTTATTCCCAATAGAATGATGCGGATTTCCTATGGAAACTAGGTCCTAACTATAACTACCTACTGGCGACTGCCAGTAGGTAATATATATATATATATATATATATATATATATATATATATATATATATATATATATATATATATATATCAAAGCTCACATTCTCCCCAGTCCTCGGGAAAGAAGGCAGCACTCACGGAAGTGTAAGCAGTGGTTTTATTAATCAAACAGACGCGTTTCGGAAAAACTTCCTTCTTCGGTGTTCCAGTCAAATGCCTGCGCTGCGCCATTTTGAAGGCAGGCACATTGTCACCAAATACAAAGGAAGGACTACTGATGGTTCTGAAATCAGAAGCGCCATCTTACAAAAATAATAATACAAAGCCGCAATTGCTAATATTGCTTTTTACATGGTTGATACTATTACCAGCTCACAGATAACGTGAACACAGTTCAACTCGTTATATCTGTCCAATCTTGCCGTGGATCGGCAATGGCAACCATTATTGGTTGCCTCTATTTCCTCCTTGGTATAAAAACAATTTCATTTAAGTTCTGATGTGACTGCTTACAACAAATCTCTGGATCTTCCTAAGTAAACCAAAACAGAGCATTTACAAAACAGATAATTAACTTAGTGATCCATATTGGAAAGACAAATGGACACACCAAATGTAGGGATACACTTATAAGGAATTCATCGATATAAAATGAGTTCATACTTCGAATCAAATTCCCAACAAAATATAGTCATTACAGTTAGACCATGGAAATCAATGTACCCAACAGATGTTCAATCAGTATCATTCAAAACTGCCATTCACTCACTCCCTTCAACTGCCTAGGTGGACTGCCAGTTCTTCCCCACTGTTTAGGCCTACCGGGATCTTTGTTTTTAAATCTACAATATAATGAGATTCAAGCCTTCACAGTTTCTGTAACCTGTCTACTCCCCTCGTGTTCTCAGGTACAAAATCTAAACAAAAATATTGCAATAGATTTCTGTCACTTTTGTGTTTAATGGAGAAATGGCGCGCTACAGGGTACGAGAAATCCTTGTTTGAAATTGCGCGCATGTGTTCCAAGATTCTCAGTTTTATGGGGTTGATTGTACTTTTCCTTATGTACTTTAACCCACAGGGACATTTAAGGCAGTACACTGCAAATGGCGAGTGGCAGGACATTAACTTGTTAATTCTCCTTCCATCTTTACAACCCATCACTTGGTAAGACAAGGTTCTTTTGCTGAAGGCCCAAGCCTTGCATCTTCCACAAGGAAAGAAGCCCTTGGCTTCCTGTAATGATCCTGGTTTCCTAACTACAGGGTCCAGATGACTATGCACCAACTTTTCACGAAGGGACCGTGCTTTTCTAAAGGTAATCAGGGGGGCAGGTGGCACATCTACACCGATGATGGAATCGGTCTTTAGTACGTGCCAATGTCTTTTCATCATTGCCCTCAACCACTTGGCATCTTGGGAGTAGGAGGTTATCATTCGAAATCTCCCATCATGGAAGCAGGCCGCTCCACCGATGGCTATCTTTTTGTCTCGAGGGCCCATGGGGTCCCGAGGTCCCGGGGGCCCGTGTCCCCCCCAGAGCCATGGCGCTCCACCGATGGGGCAATTATTCCTTGTAGGGCCAGAGTGGCCCAGGGGCAGTTCCAGGCCCCACCATTGACCAGAGCCTGAGGGCTCCAACGATGGGCACGTGTTGATTCAAAGTCTAAAGGGCTCCCAAAATGTGCAGTATTGTTCTAGAGCCTAGAGGGCTCCAACGTTTTGGCGGTATGTTCTGGATGGTTAGTGAGAGCCCCCCAGTCGCAGTTTTGATGATTCCCAGCTGCCCAGCAAGTAGTGGGCAGCTGCACTGTTTAGGTCTTTCTTTCTAGGGGACCTGTGCTTGTAAATCCAGGAGTGAGACGCACTCCTTTGCCCTACCTTGGCCTTCCACAGCTGCGCAGCACTTAGTGCCAGCTGCAGCGTTTAGGCCCCTTGTCATTGTTCTCAGCTGCCCAGCAAGTAGTGGGCAGCTGCGACGTTTAGGTTTTGGTGCAGTGGAGCAACCTGGACTTTCGCTGCTTAGACAGCAGCCCTGACTCTGTGGACATAGGGCATTTGAGCCCCTCCTAGAGGGCCAGTTGGCCAGGGGGGTTGTTACATTTATAGGGTGCAGGCCCTACTGTGATTTATGTGCTAGATGTGATTTATGTGCTAATACTTCCGGGTGTTAGGAAATGTACTGTGTATACTATGCTTTGCGCACCCTGTGCTTGATGCCTCTAGATATGATTTATGCATAGGAGGTTGTTTTACCTGTTTAGTTTTATGTTTTGGAGATTATACTGCCCTGTGTGATTTACGCCCCTAGTGTAAGGTTTACTTAAGTGTTGAGGGTCTAATGTAGTTAGACTGGTGGGATACTGTGCATGATGGATTTCATGGCACAGACGGTTGCAAGTGCAGTGATTATCAGTGTTTACTGGCTGTACTATGACCTATTTTTACTTGTATGTTTATGATGTAGTTCACCTTGACCGAGTAATCTATTTTTACCAAGTGCTGATGCTGACAGTGGTCCATGTGTCCCTGTCAGGTGTACATAATCCCCTGTAAATATTGCCCGTGCCAGTTGGCACAATGTATAAGATGTGATTACTATCAGATGTGTTTTGGGAATACAAAGGCTATTTTTGATATAACCTGGTATGGAGTTCCTTTTGTAGGGGGCCTGGGATGTTGTTGCTGGTGGGTGCGTACACAAATGGTTAACACATGGCCTCCAGGATAAGCCTTACTGCTCGTGTCACGTTGCGAAGAGGGTTATCTTGGCGTGTAACTCCCTTGCCCTAACTAGAGTGGTGGTTTCTGACTGGCTTTGGCGCAAGCCTCAGCCAACCAGAAATCCCATTTCTAACAAGAATTAAGTCTGTTTAAAAGCATACCTGAATACAGACACCTTCCCCTTGCCTGAACCCCTTCTCCTTACCCTGGTTTTTTATGTGTGGGTCGCAGGTTGCGTCTTACTTGTAATTGTCACCATTTATGTTCACAAAGCTTATCTCTCAAATAAACGTTTTCCGGCTGGACAGAGTACATACTGTCTATTTAGCATATGTTTATAATGTTGTTCTCTACTTGAAATTGTCTAGGGACCGCTGTCTTTAGTAACAATCGAGGGACATAGCTGTTTGCTCTGGCTTAGGTTGGAGCTTTACCGCTCCCGCCAAGCCATTTTAAACGCTACGCTTCCAGCACGAATGAGCATTAAAAATGCTCTTGCTTGCTGGAAGCAGAGCAAAATTACTTTCACAAACATGGAGCTGCCGTTCCACCAGCACCCTGTCTGTGAAAGCAATATGCAGCCCCCGCAGGAGGCGGGGAGCCAGCAGGTCCCCAACAGATTTGAGTGGATGCTCTGGTTGGGATCAGATAACCCAGAATAGATGTCGTGCCATGGGGATCAGATCTTCAGGGTCAAAATCAGCCCAGGAGGGTGGGCACACCGCCCCTCTCCCCTAATTGAAAAAAATGTATACAAATGCATGGCATTGAAGGATGGGGTCCTCAAGGCTAAAATCGGCCCAATAAATCAAAAATTTTCACAAAAAAATGCCAGCCAGGCAAGGCGCCGGAGGCCCCACCCCCTTTCACAACCACTCTGTAAACGCGACCTCTGGTGAACAGCTGGCTCTTGAATAAAGTCCCCTTGGCTGCAGAGGGTCCTTGGGGCCAACAACCCATTCTGTTACCTCCAGTAAGTCCCACACAGTGAAATTGCTGAGAGGTCATCGGAGACCACGCCCCTTTTCTCCATTTTTAAACTTACATTTCTCTGAAACTATTCATCGGATTTGCACTAAATCACAAAACGCACGCTTTCTAGACCATCCTCTAGATTTCTGCCAAATTTTGTGTAATTCTGTTCAGTGGTTTGGGCTGTAATCGGGTTAAAATAATGAAAAATCCCCATAGACATCACATTGGGAAAACTCCTTTTGCATCCTCCCTTTTTTTTCAGCCCACGTTTGATGGATCATCCCAAAATTCTTAACACAGCAACTGAACCAAAAAGGGGAAGCTTCTTAAATTTTTTGTGAAGATACATCAAGCGGCGCCAACGTTATTGGCAAAACAATAAACGCTTTTACTATGGAAACTTTGGTCCTAAGTATAACTACCTACTGGTGGTTGCAATTAGGTAGTTATAGTTAAGACATAGTTTCCACAGAAAAATAGTGTTTTGGTTTGATTATAACTTTGGTGCCATTTGATGAATCTTCATGAAATTTGGGGGAAAAAGTGGCCTGGTTTGTCTAGTTCTGCAAGGAAAGTTTCAGAGTGATCCATCAAGCGGGCCGAGAACAATGGGAGGTCATAAAATTTGCATTTCACATACAATTTCCTATAGGGATTTTGAACATGGCAACAGCACGGACTGCTGGATGAAATTACACAAAATTTAGCAGAGAGGTAGCTCTTGGTCCAGAAAAATCCCTTTTTGGAATTTGGGGTAAATCCATTCAGTTGTTGTGGGGTTATTAAAGGAAAAACAAATTTGTACCTCTAGGGATGTGGACCCAACGTCAATGCCTCGTAGTGGATCTCCGAAGTCACCTGTCTAATGCAATTTGAATTTAAAAACATTTGTACAGCGCTCGTTTACCAGGCGGTTTCATGGCGCTAGTGGCGGACGGTGGGCGGCGGTGACAGGAGAAGTCTATGTCAGGAAGGCTTGCGTGAAGAGGAAGGTTTTAAGGTTCTTCCGGAACAGGAGGTAGGAAGGAGAAGTGCGCAAGGCAGTAGGGAGGGAGTTCCAGAAGGTGGGAGCCAAGACAGCAAAACTAGATCCACCCGCTTTCTGTTTTTTAAAGCGGGGAATAGCAAGAAGGGCCGAATAGGTGGAACGGAGTTCTCTGCCGGGAAGATAGGGCTTAATGGCCGAACAGATGAATTCAGGGGCAGTGCCTGATCTGGCCTGGTAGGTGAGGCAGCCAAGCTTAAAGCGGGCGCGCTCTTTTATTGGAAGCCAGTGCAGGGTTTTAAGCAGTGGGGTAGCCCGATGGTATTTGGGCTGGCCATAGATCAGGCGAGCCGCCTGGTTCTGCACCAATTGCAGGCGGTGGAGTGCGTAGGCCGGGGCCCCATTGTAGACTATGTTACCATAGTCTATACGGGACAAAACCATGGCCAGCACGATGATTTTTAAAGCAGGGGTAGAAAAGAAACGGGAGACTTTCCTAATTATTCTAAGGGAAAAGAAACAAGAAGAAACTACGGAACTAACCTGTGAATGTACAGTGAGTTGAGAGTTGAGGTAGATCCCCAGGGTTTTCACTTTGGGCATGGGGAGTGGGGGGACACCAAGGGAAGGGGGCCAAAAGGAGGGGGACCATGGACTGCAACCACCTCCAGTCAAAACCAGCTCGGTCTTGTCTGGGTTAAGCTTGAGGTGGTTGCAGTTCATCCAATCGTGAATGAACGTCATTACTGTCTGGACGTTCAAAGCAGATGAAGATGAGTGGGATAGATTGAAGATTAGCTGGAGGTCATCCGCGTAATTAAACACGGTGACCTCCAGCTGCTGTAACATAAAAATGAGGGGAAAGATATAAAGGTTAAACAAAAGGGGGGAAAGTGATGAGCCCTGGGGAACCGCGCACTCTACCTTGCGTGAGGCTGCAGCGTAGCCGGCCAGACGTACCGCTTGGCTTCTCCCCGCAAGAAAGGACTCAAGCCATGAAAAGGCCAAGCCTTCTATGCCCGCCACCCTGACACGATGGAGAAGGATGGAGTGGTCCACCGTGTCAAAAGCGGCGGACAGGTCTAGGAGTATCAAGGCTTGCGGAAGGTTGGTGTCAATACCTTCACTCAGTTTGTCCATTACTGAGACGACCACCTTCTCAGTAGAGTGCATGGGGCGAAAACCAGCTTGACAGGGGGAGAGACAATGATTTGTCTCAATATGTGCGGTTAAGGTAGTAGTGATGTGGGTTTCAAGGACTTTTGCGAGGTAAGGCAGGAGTGAGATGGGACGATAGCTGGCAGGAGCCAATGAATCGGCATCCGTTTTTTTTAGGAGTGGTATGACAATCGCCGATTTGTGTGTGCTGGGAACAGAGCCGTGTGTGAGTGAGTCATTAAGGAAAGTGAGAGGAGGTGTAGGACAAGCTGAAAAAATTTCTTTAAGAATGCGAGCAGGAGCAAAGTCCAGGGGAGAGCCAGATTTGACCCGGTGAAGAAGAGGAAGGAGAGTGTCATTAGTCAACAGTGGAAAGGTAGTTAACTTAACAGAGGTGATGGGTGGGGACGGGATAACAAAAGTGGGGGAGGGCAAGGGAATATTGAGTTTGATTTTGATCACTTTGTCTATGAAGAACTCATTGAGCGAGTCGCAGAGGGACTGGGAGGGGGGAGTGGTGGCCATGGTTCTGCTGGATGATGCGAGTTCGTGAACGGTGGAGAAAATGTCCTTTGTTTGAGATTCTGCTGTCATTATCCTGTTGGTGTAGTATGCGGTTTTTGCTTCCAGAATGCCCTTTTTGTAGATTTGTAGGGTGGACAGATAGGTTGCCTTTTGCACGGGATTGTAGGTGTTTCTCCAAGCCCGCTCGGCCCTTCTTGCGGCTAGTTTCATTTCCTTAAGGTCCGATGAGAACCAGCGGTTTGCTGCGTGGGCCCGTTTAACTGTGAGCCGCCTTAAGGGAGCGAATTTGTCGCCCGCCGTGGTAAGCCAGTGATTAATAGCAGCTAACTGAGAGGTAGCTGGGAGGCCCGATAGATCAGGGTAGGTTTTAGCCAGGGCTGAGCAGAGAGAAGGCATGTCTGTTTTGCCCCATTTCCGGACCCAGATGTTTTTAGGGAGCGGGGGCTTAGCCGTGGGCGCCAGGGCAAGGGAGAACGTGATGAAAGAGTGGTCCGACCACGAGCAGGGGGATATGATAGGGGGTGTGGATGGAACGTTCAGTGACCAAATTTGGTCGAGTGTGTGACGGTGAGTGTGAGTGGGGCTGGAAATCAGTGACCTAAAGTTTAAACTATTCATAAGATTGGTAAATTCCTTGGATTGTGGGCTTTCGGCAGGGTCATTAGGCCAGAAGTTGAGGTCCCCTAAGACCAATACCGAAGAGTTGTTGATTACCAGGGTAGCCAGAAGGGTCTGGATGCTGGAAAGAAACAAGGGGGTGGGTTGGGGAGGGCGATAAATCAAGACAAAAGTAAGGGTAGCCCCGTGGGAGGTAGAACAAGCTACCAAGTGGTCCACATCAGGAATAGGGGAAGATGGGAGGACTTGAAAGTTAAGATCGGTACGGGTTATAAGGGCCACTCCTCCCCCCGCTTGCCTTCTGGATGATCCGCTCGAATGGAGTATGAGGATGGTAAGGCGGCAAGCACATTGGGCAGGGAGTCGGCCTTGAACCAGGGTTCGGTTAAGAATAAAAGATCTGGTTCATGAGACTCGATGAAGTTGAATAGTTCGTATTGGTGGTTGACTGCGGACCTAGTGTTCAGGAGGGCAGCCGAGGTATTAAACAGAGGGGCAGGAGGTCCAGGGGGTCGGGAAGGGGTGGGGAACGGTGTGGAAGGTAGTGAGGCTAAGTGTGATACAATCCCGGAGGGGAGGTGAGGTGGGGGTGTGAGTAGACCAAGATGCTGAAGATGGGTCAGGGTGGCAGGGTCAAGGGGACCAGGAGCCCAGAGGTGACATAGCTGGGAGGGTGAATAGATGGTACAACTGGCAGCATCTCGAGCCCCTAGCCCCGGTCGGCCGCGGACGGGCGCAGACGGGCTTAACTCTGGCGCTACACCGGCGCGACTACGGCGCGCCCGCTGCGCTCGTCCGCTGCGCAGACGCATGGGGGACGTTTAAATAGACGAGTGACGAGGGAGGTGGGAGGAGTCAGCAGGGCGGGATAGGAGGGGTTTAAAAAAGAGTAGATGGCGTCCAGCGCTAGTAATTAGCGGGACAAGGAAGCTGCTCTTAAATCAGCAAGAGAAAGGTATTTAAAACCAAGTAATAGCGCCCAGCGCGCGCAAGCCCTCTGCCACAGGGCTGCTCGTCTGAACAGGAGAAAAAAGGGGCGGAGCCTAAATAGACGAGGGAGGTGGGAGGAGTCAGCAGGGCGGGATAGGAGGGGTTTAAAAAAGAGTAGATGGCGTCCAGCGCTAGTAATCAGCGGGACAAGGAAGCTGCTCTTAAATCAGCAAGAGAAAGGTATTTAAAACCAAGTAATAGCGCCCAGCGCGCGCAAGCCCTCTGCCACAGGGCTGCTCGTCTGCACAGGAGAAAAAAGGGGCGGAGCCTAAATAGGCGAGTGACGAGGGAGGTGGGAGGAGCCAGCAGGGCGGGATAGGAGGGGTTTAAAAAAGAGTAGATGGCGTCCAGCGCTAGTAATCAGCGGGACAAGGAAGCTGCTCTTAAATCAGCAAGAGAAAGGTATTTAAAACCAAGTAATAGCGCCCAGCGCGCGCAAGCCCTCTGACACAGGGCTGATCGTCTGCACAGGAGAAAAAAGGGGCGGAGCCTAAATAGGCGAGTGACGAGGGAGGTGGGAGGAGTCAGCAGGGCGGGATAGGAGGGGTTTAAAAAAGAGTAGATGGCGTCCAGCGCTAGTAATCAGCGGGACAAGGAAGCTGCTCTTAAATCAGCAAGAGAAAGGTATTTAAAACCAAGTAATAGCGCCCAGCGCGCGCAAGCCCTCTGCCACAGGGCTGCTCGTCTGCACAGAAGAAAAAAGGGGCGGAGCCTAAATAGGCGAGTGACGAGGGAGGTGGAAGGAGTCAGCAGGGCGGGATAGGAGGGGTTTAAAAAAGAGTACATGGCGTCCAGCGCTAGTAATCAGCGGGACAAGGAAGCTGCTCTTAAATCAGCAAGAGAAAGGTATTTAAAACCAAGTAATAGCGCCCAGCGCGCGCAAGCCCTCTGCCACAGGGCTGCTCGTCTGCACAGGAGAAAAAAGGGGTGGGGCCTAAATAGGCGAGTGACGAGGGAGGTGGGAGGAGTCAGCAGGGCGGGATAGGAGGGGTTTAAAAAAGAGTAGATGGCGTCCAGCGCTAGTAGTCAGCGGGAGAAGGAAGCTGCTCTTAAATCAGCAAGAGAAAGGTATTTAAAACCAAGTAATAGCGCCCAGCGCGCGCAAGCCCTCTGCCACAGGGCTGCTCGTCTGATGTGATTGGCTGACCACAACCTGACCGGGAGGTTGTGGTCACCATTTTAAGTATCAGGGAACGGTCCTGGGGTCTTAAAATGTATCTGTAAAAAGATCGTAGGGGCCAGGGTAGAGGTACCCTGACCACATGGATGTGTTATAAGAGTGCCAGAGGAATTTATGTTGGGTACGAAATTGAGTTGAATCATTTTTCTTTCCACTTCAGGAGTCTGCGGATCCACCGTGAGGCCCACTCACAGAAGTATGCAGGTATTACACATTCACTCACATTCACTCACAGACCCATGCATCCACTTATATATCTACTTACAGACCCACACAGACACTCACATATCCAATCACAGACTCAACAGACACTTACACACCCAATCACAGTTCTAAGCAGGCACTTACTCACCCACTCAGAATCCCACACAGGCACTCATAAAGCCATTGAGAGAGTCATGCTGATACTCATATACCAACTCAGATATCCATGCAGGCGTTAACAAATCTACTCAGAGACCCACACAGGCATTGAGAGACCCACACACAGATCCATGTAGGTACTCACACGACCACTAACAAACATGTGCAGGCATTAAATACTCACTCACAGACCATATATCCACTTGCACATCCCTTACAGACTTTCACAGGCATTTGCCCACCCACTCACATATCTATTCAGGCACTAACAGGACCACTTAGAGACCCATTTAAGTATTTACACACCCATATACAGACCCACACAGGAACTCATAGACCCACCCAGAGACCAATACAACCAGTCACAGAGCCATAGAGACACTCACACAACCACTCACAGGCCCACACAGACACTTACATACCCACTCAGTGAATCATGCACACAGTCAAGTGAATGATAAATGTACTGCTTTGTATAGAATGTGTGTCTTTGGTTTGTGGATCTGCAACAGTCCTGCAGAGTTAAGTAAACATTTTAAAAAAGGATTTATAAAGAAGATGAACTAGTGTTTGGGTAAAAGGCTAGCTCTAAAAAGAACATTTGTGTTTCTGGTGCGCAGATGATAACTACACATAAAAGAGGATGCAATCTTTCAACTTGTTGAGGAACACCCTGTTGCCTTTCTCTGTGAAATGAACTCCTTCATTTCTATATACATACTGTCCATAACAAAGCATACGTTTTAGTTATATATAGAGCCCATGTTGTGGTCCCTGGGGAATGCAGAAACAGTTTTAATAACGTTTCCTCGATTAGTCCATCTGTGGGCAGAATTAATTTGACCACTGCCACTTCTGCCTTTGGCAAAAGACAGTGTGTGGGAAAAGTGCATTTATTTACCATAGACATCCTTCATTAGGATTTCCAGTCCAACCCCAGTGATTGTGCCTAGGTCATTGCCACTACAGTGCACATAAATAACCCAAAAGGAGTCCCTTCTATATCAAAAGGAAAAGCAACCTTTTACTTGGACTTTCGAGAAAGAAAAAAGTTTTCTTTCAGATAACCCTCACCAACCCAGGTTTTCCCTTGGTGGCATGCTTCATCATAGGGTCCATCCCTGCCCTCTACAGACAGGGGTGTGCTGCTACCTACGGATACGTGGGAGCACTTAATAGAAAAATAAGAGTCTCCCTGTACACCTCTACACCTATGTGGTCTTAATATGAAGATGGAGTGGGTTTTAAAAAAATATCAAATTAGTGGGATTAAAAACAACTTTATTTTCTACCCCTAAAATGATATGCTAAATTCTGGGAATATGCGGGAAAAAGCTTGAGACATGATTACCTACGGTTTCTCTGGTAGGTCAACTAGTTTCAAGCCTTACCCCAAAGGAGAAATGATGCTCCCACTCCTGATGTTGCTGTAAACACAAATATATTGATAACCAAAAATACAAAAACAAATATAAGGCACCTATTTGGTCTGTTGTATATATCAAAAATCATGATTAGAGACCATCATTGGACCACATGAGTCCTTTGAGAAGTTTGAAGGGACGCCTGTAGTCAAACCTTTGTCAAGGTTACTGCCTCTCGGCAAACCTGACTGTGCTCACTCGGGGCTCCGATGTCCATTTTGGAGGCAAACTGGAGTAGCACACAGGAGACTTCTGCAGCTGAATGAGACAGTTTTCAAAATGAAAGGCAGTGTAAATGGAGGACAGTACCTAAATAAAACAAGCATTTACAATGCAATAGGTTTCGCATTAATTAAGTTTGAGCTATTTGCATTGCTAAATATTGCAACACCAATTGCAACAAAAGACTATAAATTGTAGGCCCCAAAAAATGTTTTTGTAGCAATGGTGGCATGCTGTGCTTCAGATGAATATGTTTACAAATAAAATGCGCCATACTGCGATTGCTACAATAGTTAATTGTGGATGCGTTAACAATTGATGTGTGCACTGATGGCTGGTGGTGTGTGTGCCTGTAGAAATTGTGCACTGATGGCTGGTGGTGTGTGTCTGATGAAACTGTGCACTGACAACTGGTGGTGTGTGTGTGTGCCTGATGAAAGCGTGCACTGACGGCTAGTGGTGTGTGTATGCCTGGTGAAAACGTGGACAGATGTCTGGTGGTGTGTGCCTGGTGGAAGCATGCACTGACGGTTGGTGGTATTTGTGCCCGGTGAAAGCATGCACTGACGGTTGGTGGTGTTTGTGCCCGATGAAAGCGTGCACTGACGACTGATGGTGTCTGTGCCTGGTGAGTGTGCACTGACGGTGTGGTTGTATGTGTGGTTTTGTGTGTGTGTGTGTGGTTGTGTATGTGTTGGTGTGTGTGTGGTTGTGTGTGTGGCTGTGTGTCCACACGCCGCACTATTGATAGGTACTCCCCTGCCACTCCGATGTGTGCTCGCAGCACATGGGTAAGCCCAGCAGCCCAGACGCACTTCTATGGTACGTGCCTCCAAGGGCTTGTGTACATATATACTTTCAGCATTAACCCTTCGGTGTCACATTCTATGCCTTGAAGCGTACGGATTGGTGGATAAGTACATGCATGAGTGATGTATTAACCATTGCAGTTCTCATATACACGCATAGAGATGGACTGTATACAGTTTGCCCTGTGTCTAATCCCTGTCACCCGAAATATTTTTATATAAAATTACACGCTGTAAGCAGGATTCGAACCCCATTGGATTTCGAGTCCATCGCCTTAACCACTCGGCCATCACAGCAGCTGTATGGAAAGCTTTGTTTGTTTCTGAAAACACGAAGTCGATGAAAAACGCGTGACAGAGCACGACATGTGTGAATTCATTTTTCATTTATACATAGTTAAATCACCTGAGAAATTGTATGTATGTATGTGCATACAGTGCGCTGCGCATTGCAATAGCAACAGGTCCCATATACATGGAATGCACGCAGGCACTGCAACTGCGCAAACATTCCTCCCCGAGCCCCAACTGGCCCTTTGTTGGATGTGTTGTATTGCCACGTGGCTCGGGAAATATGGGCAATCTTTCACAGATCCCTGTGAAATATAGGTTGCATCACCAAACTGACAGCCCCTAAACCCTCTTTAGCGCGTTACCATTATCAATGACACTAGTATTAGACGGCAGTGATCTAACACATTTATGCAGCATGGCTCTCTGAATTATGCAGCAGGAAAAAGTTAATTATGTGGCATCATGCGGGGTGGGGTGTGTGTGGGTGTGTGTGTGTGCGTGTGTCTGTCGGTCTGTCTGTCTGACCGACCGACCGACCACATCCTCCTTGAACCGGAACACAAGCAACCCTTGGGCAGTTTCGACCTGATTGGGGCTTGTCAGTTGGGTGTACCTTGCCTCTGAGGGCGGTACATCAGTGGAACCAAGCTATAGCCACTGTTTACACTTCCATCACCTTCTGTGTGTTTGAGGAACATCTCCCGACACCATGCGTATATCTGACCCTTTAGACCATAGATACTCTCAAACTTTTTCGAAGGGGCCGCAAATTGTGGTCTGTGGTGAGCCGGAGGGCAGCACTGATGATAGCAAGATGGGAGTATGGCATTATGGGTGGGTAAATGTTGCAGGGTTCTCCATTAGAATATTTTACTGAAGTTCAGTTAGGTTGTAAATAGCTCCCCCATGTATTTAACATCTTGCTGCATGGCAGTGCTTGAAACATGGTTACACTAAAGATAAGTGGATGATGCTGGGTTTGGGCTCGAGTAGGGGAAGGGCCCCATAAAATGCTGGCGTTTATTGCTTCAGGAAGGGGCTTCCGGTGTCCGCCTTGCAGTGTGATTAATCATGGCCAAGGGGTCCCGGCCTGTTGCTAGGCCCCACGGGATAGACACGGCCTGGGGCGAAACTAGAGATGGGGGAGCAAGGGACGGGGGAAGGAAGATGTGCAGGAGTGATGCCATGCCCCCACAAGCAGTCCTCATAGTTTGGCATATAAAGAGCGCATTCTGTCCTGTTTCCAAGTCTCAATACCCAAATACTGCAGGAGCTGTGACAATGTCCAGTAATCCTTTCATTAATTGTAATATCCTGGGAACAAATCCTTTTTTACCCGATATCACAAGAGCAATAAGAAATAAGAAGTAACGGGCACCGGAAGGGGAAAAAAACACTACAAGCGGTAAAGAAAAAAACCCACTAACTAATAGAGCAGAATACAGCTCTCAAACTATATAAGTGCACTTATTTCAAAGCCATCATTTTTACTGTGGCCAAAGGAAACCTTTATACAGGGAACATAACTATGGTTTCCACAGGCACGCAGCCGCGTAGCCTGATATACCACCCTCCAGTAGGAGCCCCTACCGAGGTAACCGATAGTAAAAAATCACTCGAAAAAGCGGGACAATGAATGAACTGAAAAACTGGGAAACAACTACCTGTACTGTCCTGCCACGCGAGGAAATATCCCAAAAACAAGTCCAGACAGGGATTGTCCAGCAGATGCTTGATCCTGACGAACGATGTCTTCATCCAAGAAAACGCCAAGACTTCGAAAACCGGAAGTCAGGCAATGCACGACAGGAAGACCTGAGACCTCCGGCTGAACCACAATAGGAAATTACCTGCTTCCATGTCACAGGACTGGGAGAGAAACCAAGCGCTGGCTGCAAGAACTCAGTGCCTTATATCTACGAAAACCCCGCAGAACCTACCCAGGAGAAGGAGGAGGAAAAGGGAGTGAACATTAAGGTAAATCGATCGTAGTCTCGAAACCTAGGCACACTGCAATATCCTTAAGGGGCTGGGGGGGGGGGCTAATTCCCAACACATGCGCAGAACCCAAACAGTAAAAATGCCCAAATTAATGCGACAAGATGAATGATGCTTCCACCTTCGAATCTGAGACCTAAAGCTTAATTTGTAAAATATGAAGTGCAGGTGCTGAAATGTTTGTCGGAGGCCACACCCACTTTTTTCTGGCTCCACCCACTCCCTCCACTGGATCCACCCACTTCCTCTATTAGCTCCACCCACATCTTCAAGTGGCACTGCTATAAGTCAAATATAATACCTGATCTGAATTTCAGAAAGGGAGCCTTCGTAAGGTTTTGAAAACTGCCACTAAAGCAGTGATAATGGGCTTGATAATATGCCCTAGAGAATTCCCATAGAATCCCATGTTCACACCAGAACATGGGCTTCTATGGGAATTCACAAGGGCATATTATCAAGCCCATTATCGCCGCTTTTGCGGCAGTTTTCTGCTGCTTAAGCGGCGATAATTATAACGCTGTTCCTTGATAATATGCCCCCAAATCTTTCCACAATCCTTAACTCACCACCAACCCCAAGTGCCTCAACTTCCTGCTCTATCCGCTATGATAGAATTCATTTTTAGCTTTAAAGTAGGTCACAGGAAAATATAATTCTTATTACTGGAAAGGAGGGTTCTTTGTTCACCTGAACAAGAATGACTAACAGCATAAAAAATAAATTAAACACATCAATGGCAAAGTAAGGGATTGTGACTGTCCCACCAGTCTTGGCACTGAAGTGCACTACTTTTGAGGTGGATGTGCACATACGATCAGGACCAAGGCGTCACTCACACTGAAAGAGCCAATAACTGAAGGGGTCTGAAGCAACTTGGGAATGAGAATGGAACAGATGATAAGAGAAGAGGTCTCTGTGTATATGTATTTGTTAAGTATACCTTTTTTTAATACAGGAGGCTGGCTGACTGAGGCTGCTGATGTTACAGCGATAACTGTTTCTAGTCTAGATCGTATACAAAGATGTTAACACATATTTTAGACAGAGACAAATTGTGAATGTGATTACAAGAATATAGCTATAGCATATATTAATAAACTTCAAAATCATAACGTTTGTTGCTGCAGTGTGTTTCCTTCGGTAACTTTTAGCCAAGCGTCTCGTTTAACCCTATAAATTAATGTTATTTTCTGATTTTACTTTACAGCTTTTGAGTAGACAGAGGCAAGCCGCTAATTAATTTATGTCCTGGCCTGTGCCTACCCAAAAATGAATGTATCCTCATGTCACGTAACTGGTGCTCCTGTAATACCTCCTCTGGGTCAAGTTCACGTTATATAAACCTGCAAAAAAAAGTCAAGTTCCA
This sequence comes from Lissotriton helveticus, assembly GCF_964261635.1. Taxonomy (NCBI): domain Eukaryota; kingdom Metazoa; phylum Chordata; class Amphibia; order Caudata; family Salamandridae; genus Lissotriton; species Lissotriton helveticus. Next base: position 1,016,733,347 of record NC_136071.1, read on the forward strand.
TGATAGAACTGGCCTTGTCAACGTCCCTGTTCTGTACACAAGATGTTCAAAAATCTAATATTGGATTGGGATGCAATATACAACATTGGAAAATGGTCTGTGGGATTTTCCTTCAGGGTTGTCACCTTTTGCTTTGAACTGTGCATACTTCGGATTTCACTCGTCCATGGTCAGGTCAGGGAGAGCATTAAAAACGGAGAGGGACTGGGGGGGACGGAAGACTGTTCACAAAATGGCAGATAAACGAAGTGACGTGGTCCGCCCGGGTGACAACATCAGGGCAAAGACAGAGTAAACACATACATGAGCGCGCAAGATGTGCTGAAGACAACATGGGGGCTGTGCCCCTTTAAACCTTGCTTGCATAAGTTGCATGCAATCAATCTTAGCGCCGAACGGAGGTGACAGCCAGTGATCCTTATCATCCTTGGCAAGTCACTTCACCTCTCTCTGCTTTTAAGTTGTAACCAAAAGCTGCTGGTGCTGGAGTGCAGAGCCAGAGAGACAAGCTAAACTCCAGGAGTAAGATCGGAAAATATACTGACTGACATCAACGTAATTCTGTTGTTCAGAATATTGCAATGATATTGATAATGATACATATGAATTGATACAATGCGTGTCATGCTGAAATGAGGGGTGCCATGGTGCTTGTGGTGATGGTGGTTTGTGAGAGGCACATTGCTGACAATCATGGTCGTATTCCCTAAAACACAGGAGGTACGAGGCGATGCCATGATTTGCCAAAGAAAGACAGGCTGCTGCGCCACACTGGTGCGCTTTGATAAATCCAGATGGCTGTTAAATGAGAAACTAGGGTGCCACGATGCCTGTGTGAAGCAGACACGAAGCCCTAGAATTACAGAGAGAGCCCCCTGACATGAAACTGAAACGAGCCCGAGCCACTATTGTGGGATTAATTAGGCCCGAGGCGAGGGGCCCGAGCTAAACCTCTAAGTGACATCCGCCAGTGCGGTGCCCTGCTTTCCTGCCGAAAGTTTCATGTGTGACTCTGATATCACACATGACATGACACAGCGCCCTTCTCCGTTGTGGGCGGCGCTGGCACCTCAGTGCCACGGTCTGTGCTACTGCTGGCCCGGGTATTTTTTGATAGTGTATTGATCCATAAACGCCACGTGTGTGTGTATTATTTCTTCCTCATTAGGAAAATCACTCTTGACTCTCACTCCCCGGCCGCACCGTGACCTCTACAGAAACCAGTTACAGCAGTGAAATCAACTGAAAAATGTTAATGACTTTGTAGACGTTATTTTTCTGGTTAACCTTAAATTGATTACAATTTAAGGCCGCCATAGACAAAGCGCGTTGCTGTCTGATTTTCCCATTGCGTGGCTGCTCATTAGCATTGAGCGCATCTTCGCGTCCCGGCGTTTGCATCCATTTATTCGGATGCATTTTAAATGGGGAGAAATTATCATCATTTGGAAGCCTCTTAGTCGCAAATCCATCTGCCAGTGCCTTTACGTTAATGTTGAGTCAGTGAGTCACTCAGACAAAAAAGTAAAGCAGGGTACATTTACAGTGCTTTAATTCCATCTCAAGTTAACATCTCATCAGGCTCACAGTATGGAGCTGATTCGCTGCTGTGTACAAGATTTAAAACTCCCACTGCAGCCTTGAAGCCCCTGGTTTTTATCCCTAATTGTTTCATTCATTCAACGATACTGTAAAACGATGGGAATGCGTTCGAAATTACACAGCAGCAAAGCAAAGAGACGCGCGTGCGGGGGCGCCACGCAGAAGGTAGTGCCGCCGGTGACTGCCTGGTGAGGATGCATGGCTTGTGCTACACAGAAAGTGCAGGGCCGACCTGGGCTAGAAAGAGTGACTGCCTGCAGTGAAAGTTTGGAAAATTCAGGCTCAGGCCTATATCATCATGTCAGCCAGATGGAGAATGACTGGATATGCCAACCCACAATATAGGAAATAAGTCAGTGTGACTGGTCATTGTATAAATGAAATAAGTTTAAAGTGTTGTTCTGTCAGTAGCGGGTTGTGAGACGGTATGCTCTCGGTTCAGTGTCTGGATGGTGACGCCGCATTATTTCGGCATAAATTGGCTGTGGGCTGTGTAGTGGCATCCCTAGTTAGCTCAGCTGGCTTCGCTTAGCTTACCTAGTTAGTTAATTTACATGCTACAAATTACAACAATTATTTCAATTACTGCTGCTGTAGAGCTTAACTAAACTTTAGGTGCTTACGACCGTGCATTGCTTAACTCAATTTCTATCTTCACTTCGTTCTTCTTTCTTACCGTTATATTCTCGGTGGGTCGATCGGCAGGACACACACTGCTGCTAGCCTAGCTAGCGCTGCTGCACTGTCTCTCTGGCTCACTGCAGTGCACTGCACACTGACTGCTGCGCTGCTCACGCTCAGTGGTCTGCGTGTCGGAGTTGTGCTGCCAGCAGCCTGCTACGGTTGCTACCACTAACAGGCCACCGCCGCACTGCAGTCTCTAGTGCGCCACCACTGCACCGGCAGTGACCACCAGACACCCACAGCCAGGACAGCCCAGGCTGCTCTCGTCGTCGTTGTTGGTAGCGTCCGGCCGGGGCGTCAGTCACCGGGCTAACTTAATGTGCACAGCACTGCAGTGGATGGATGACTCGTGGCATGGGCCGTCTGTCCGTGACGTGGGAAGCTGCCGGCGGTTTGCCGAATGTAACTGCCAGTGCGCAGTTTATGCTGGGGCGTGGCACCTGGTGCCTGCCTGTCTGAGCCAAAGTGAAAAAAAATCTGCGCGCTACCTCGCGCACAGCCTGGCTGGGCCCTGCCTACCCCCGGCCGGGCCCCATCAGAACCTCCAGCCCGCCCAAATACATTTGTGCACGTTCGAAAGTTCCGCGCCCGCCCACCCACTGGCAAACTGAACTCAAACAGAAACTGTCAATAGGTCCCCATGATGAAACGAAACTTGCTGCACATATTTTATATGTCACCTAACTGAATAATAAATACTACTATTATTCGACTCTCTTAGTCTGGGCAGCAGGGAGGGGCCAGTTATATTAGTACTACCACCGGCACCACCTGCCTCACGGCTCACGTGCAGAAGAAATGTGAGTTTGGGGGGGGGGGGCACTCACTCGACTCGCAAAACCGAAAGTAATAAACACCGTGAGAGAGTGACGTGACGCCGGTGATGACAGACTCACACACACACACTGCTATGATGACCTGAAAAAACACGCTGCGGCCGCAGGCACGCCTGGGGCTGCAGATAGTAAAGTACAAGAGAATAAAAAGGTTAATACCGATAACATATATTTATTTTCACAAAACTTTCTTCTATGTGGGTGTGCCCGCAGTAGACCCGGCCCTGACATTTAAGTGCCGGTGCTAAGCACCGGCACAAATTAAGCACTGCCAGTGATGCAAGAAAGTGTGTATGAGAGTGGCATGATTTTTTTTTTTAAAGAACACAACGAAATAAAGCGAACGGTAAAAAGATGAAATGAAGAGGTACTGAACCTGTGGATTGGGGGAAGAATAACAAAAGAGGCGAATAAAGCGAGGAGGGACAAAGAGGAAGGGTGGGAGTGGGAGTGGAGACAGCAAGAAAGTAACAAGTCAGGTCCCGGGCCGCGCTGTGATTGGCTGACGTCACGGGGGTGTCCCGGGCCGGCAGCCAATCACAGCGCGGCCCGGGACAAAGGGGCGGGGCTTAAAAAAAGCACCAGAAACGCCCCCGAATCGCGTTTTCGAGAGAAAGCGCGATTGACAGCCTCTGCCTCCCAATGGCTAGCCTCCATTTATGGAGCTAGCCAATTGGAAACAGAGGCTGTCCTAACCTCACTATTAGAAACAACAGATTTCGATCTGGGAGTGGCTTCGCCCCTCGCCAGGTTACGAAACCTAAAAAGAACATATTTGAATGGATGCTGTTCATATGCAGGTAGCCAAAAATAATTCCTGATTTTGAGAAAAGAGTAATTACCTCTTTGATTGGCTTTTGGGAAAAAAGTATGCTGTTTAGGATATGCCGATTATTCCAAACAGTCAACCACACCTGATATAGTTCAATTTGAAGGTAGTATGGTGCTCACAGAAAGGGTTATGAACTTCTCACCTGTTGCTAGCAGAGAGTGTTCTAACCATGGTTACTATGGAAAGGAAGCTACGGGAGTGTGTGGGTTGGGAAATAAAAAAGTTGTGATGTAACACTTAAAAGGAGAGTGGTGTAGACATATTGCTATTCTGGACTGTTTGCCTTTAATAATCACTAATTTCTTACAACGTTAAATGTTCATGCAAATCATAAACAGTAAATAATAAATGCATGTACATGGTTCCGTGTGGAATCGTGGATCTGGGCACATTTTCACTGGGGGGGTCATGCTGAGCACCACAGTGGATCTGCAAATCTGACCAAAAGCACTACCAAATTGGGCTTCTGGACAGGAGTCTAATAAAGGGTTAAGAAAGACTGACCATCAGGGGTGCTTTAACAAAAATAAAATAAGGAAGGAAAGATAAGATAAGATTCACTAACTACATCAGTATCACTGAGAGGAGAGTGGGAAGGGTTGCCATGCTTGGTTCTTCTGTACTGAGAGTGGTATACTATTCTTGTATTACTTGCTTGAGATTTTCACTGAGAAGCAATTCCAAGTGACACTGAGAAAACAAAGTGGAGCACAGCAAAGACATTAGCATGTCAGTAAATGTGTTCATTTTAAAAGTTATGTGTACATAGTAAGTTATGAGTGTAAGCAAGCCATACAGCCCATTACATGTAGCATTTGCAGAGCCATAGTTACTAAGAGAACTAGTAATATGGTGACATAGTTATTTACAGATCCAGTGACGCACCCTCAGAGGGCCTGATACACTCACTCAGATATGGACTCAAGTACTGCCACTCCTAGACACCCATCCACATATGTGGCCCTTTGAACATATATCGGGCCAGCTACTGCAGAGCTTGTGTGTGCAGTTTTACTGCCAGGCATTTTAAACCCTTTGATAGGCCTTAAACTCCCCATTTTCTACATGTAAGTCACACTTAAGGTAGGCCGTTGGAAGCCCATAGGGCAGGGTGCTACGTCTTTAAAAAGTAAGACATATACTTTGAACATTCAGTGAGTTACACATGCACTTACAGACCCATACAGCCAGTTATATATCCAGTCTCCACCCATACTGCGACTCACACACCTATGTACAAAACCATAGAGTCACTCACACATCCAATGAGAGGGCGACAGAGGCACTTACAGATCCAGTCACACATCTGCACAACACTTATGTATCCAGCAATAACAGAACCAGTTGCACACACAGTTACATACCCCAACACTCACTAACACAGCCATCAAGCAATTCATACAACCACTTCCATATACCTTAACAGACCCATAGAGTCACTAAGAGCGCTAGTCATATAGCAACCTAGTTACTTACACATCCAGTGACACACCCATAAAGGGTCGGATACAATCACTCAGATATGTACTCAAGTACTGATACTCCTAGACACCCATCCACACAAGTAGCTTTTTAAACATGTCTTTGGCCTTCCACTGCATAGCCTGTGGGTGCTGTTGTACTGCCAGAACTACTTTGCATTTAAAACCCCTTGCAAAGCCTTAAACGCCCTACAAATAATTCACCCCAAAGGTAATCCAATGGTAGCCCCTAGGGCAGGGTGCTATGTGTTTGAAAGGTAAAACATGTACTTTGAAGTTTCAGTGAGTTTAATGCACAATTACAGAGCCATATGCCCAGTTGTATATCCAGTCTCCCACACATACATGGACTCACATACCTATGTACAAAAGTATAGAGCAACTAACACACCCAGTGAGACAGTGACAGAGGCACTTACACATTCACTCACATACCCACATAGTACTAAGGTATCCAGCAGTAACACAGCCAGTTGTACAAACAGTTACATACCTCAAAGCTCCCTAATAGTCAGTAAGCAATCTATACAGCCACTTACATACACATGCAGACCATAGAGATACTAACAGAGCCAGTCACAAGCTGACATAGTTACTTACATATCCAATGACACCCCCACAGAGGGACTGATGCATTCATTCAGATATGTACTGAAGAACTGACACTCCTAGTAATCCATCCTGACAAGTAGCCCTTTAAGCATGTCTTGGGCCTTCTACCACAGAGCCTGTGTGTGCAGGTTTACTGCAAGACCGACATGGCCTTTAAAAACCTCTTGCCAAGACTTAAACTCCCCTTCTACTACATATGTCACCCCTAGGAGAGGCAGCCATAGGGCAGGGTGCTATGTGCTTAAAAGGTAAGCCAAGTATTTTGAAGCTGCAGTGAGTTGCATGCACACTTACAGACCCATACGACCAGTTATGCATCTAGTGTCCCACTCATACTATGACTCGCATACCTGTTTGAACTACTCACAAACCCAGTCAGACAGCAACAGAGGCACTTATACATTCACTCACACAGCACTTATATGTCCAACAGTAACAGAGCCAGTTGCACACAGTTACATACCCCATCACCCACTAACACAGGCAGCAAGCCAGTCATCCATACACTAACTCATTAATGAACATATACATCCAAAGTAGCAGACTTACTCTGCCTGTTAAACACTGAAATTACTACCTATGTAGCTATTTAATTGCTTATGGTAGGCAATTTCATAGTATGTAATGTAAAAGGAAATGCATTGTTTATTTTCTTTTCAGACATCTACTTGTATTTACTGAGGAATATTAACAATGCCGAAAAAGACAGAAACAAGAAAAAACTGAGGAAACTGTACTATCTGATTACAACTGACAGTGAAAAGGGTCATAATGTGGAGAATGCAGTAAAAGAGAAAAAAGCTGCTGGTACGAGAATAAAGAAGTTTCTAAAATAGAATGTGGGGAAGAAAACGTACATCATATCCATAAACAACTAGAGAGTAAGGGCATGAGCAGGCACTCCTGTACCCCAATCAATATTTAAACAACAAATAAGGAGTGTCTAGGTGCAAAAAAATTAAATCAAAAAAAGGGTTTGTGGTGTCTTTTTCTTTATATATGTTCCTCTTACTACTCCCCTCAAAAACTAAGAAAACCCCTATGGTGAACAGTATTCACACGGGGAAACAATGTTCCTTATGTGATTTCCAGGGGGAAGGCAAATTCATGTCTTTTTGTAAAAGGACCCTCACTCACCACTATTTGGTGACATGCTTCATCATTGGGTCCCCGCTGGGGTGGCCGAGTGCCTCCCCAGCGTGCTACAACGCCTGATTTACAGCGGAGCGGGATGTGGTGAGTGCAACAGTGCTCAAATTAAAGTTAAAGTGTAACTGTGGGTGCAATATAAAAAATACAAGGTTGAGGCATATACAAAAAATTTTAATACCGGCCAACCTGTATTGCGTTAAAAAACAAAGTGGCGGACTACACGGTTCAGTTTCAGGAAACCTGTATCCTTTGAACAAACAACTGGTCAACATGTTTCTGCTGTTACTATTGCAAATTTTGCTCAGCATTCTTCAGGACCTAAATTTAGTCCTCCGGTGGTGTACGCGCGTTATGGCGCACCCTCCCGTGAGGCTCTTAAATGTAAAAAATTTTTAATATATTAGTCACGGTTAGTCGCCGTGGTTGCTCACTGCGATTTGCAGGAGTAAAAAAAAACTGTGTATTAATCACGGTTAGTCGCCGTGGTTGCTCACTGCAATTTGCAGGAGTAAAAAACGTTACTAGAGTAATAGATTCTCCCCATGGGTCGAGACAGCGCGGGATGCCTTCACGCGGAGTCTGTTTCGGCTCTCGCGACTCCCCGCCTTATACCTGCACTCTGGGCTGCTGTCTCCCCGGAGGCTTCCCGCCTTATACCTGCACTCTGGGCTGCTGTCTCCCCGGAGGCTTCCGGGGAGACAGCAGCCCAGAGTGCAGGTATAAGGCGGGGAGTCGCGAGAGCCGAAACAGACTCCGCGTGAAGGCATTCCGCGCTGTCTCGACCCATGGGGAGAATCTATTACTCTAGTAACGTTTTTTACTCCTGCAAATTGCAGTGAGCAACCACGGCGACTAACCGTGATTATTACACAGGTTTTTTTTTTACTCCTGCAAATCGCAGTGAGCAACCACGCCGACTAACCGTGACTAATATATTAAAAAATTTTTACATTTAAGAGCCTCACGGGAGGGTGCGCCATAACGCGCGTACACCACCGGAGGACTAAATTTAGGTCCTGAAGAATGCTGAGCAAAATTTGCAATAGTAACAGCAGAAACATGTTGACCAGTTGTTTGTTCAAAGGATACAGGTTTCCTGAAACTGAACCGTGTAGTCCGCCACTTTGTTTTTTAACGCAATACAGGTTGGCCGGTATTAAAAATTTTTGTATATGCCTCAACCTTGTATTTTTTATATTGCACCCACAGTTACACTTTAACTTTAATTTGAGCACTGTTGCACTCACCACATCCCGCTCCGCTGTAAATCAGGCGTTGTAGCACGCTGGGGAGGCACTCGGCCACCCCAGCGGGGACCCAATGATGAAGCATGTCACCAAATAGTGGTGAGTGAGGGTCCTTTTACAAAAAGACATGAATTTGCCTTCCCCCTGGAAATCACATAAGGAACATTGTTTCCCCGTGTGAATACTGTTCACCATAGGGGTTTTCTTAGTTTTTGAGGGGAGTAGTAAGAGGAACATATATAAAGAAAAAGACACCACAAACCCTTTTTTTGATTTAATTTTTTTGCACCTAGACACTCCTTATTTGTTGTTTAAATAAAAAAAGAAGAAAACGTACAAACACATGCTAATAAAAAGCAATGTTTAAAATCAGCTCTGAGAAAGGAGGAGGAGTAAGTGAAATTTAAAGTGGGAAATCCTGACACAAAACAACTAGTTCAACAAGAAGACAGAAACAATTTAAGGAATATGAGTTTGGTGGTCACGTGGACCACGCAACCAGCATTGGCAGTTTGAGCCAGGTGAACTTTGTAGTCCGACCGGCATATTATGAGTAGGGCGGATCTACTTTGCGAAGACCGCCTTTGAACAGCTGAGACCGATAACAGACTGCTGGGTTCGCTGTCGGGGAAAGGCACCCACCATATGGCGGTACAGGGGGGCTGCACCAACATCTGTTTTATGAGTTGCCTAATCTATGTGCGGACAGCAGCGGTCCAACCGCCTGCTTCAAGGTGGAGATGGTGAAGGATTTGGGATACGTACTCACCCCTTTCAACCTCTTCCAGGAAGATTCAGACATGCATCCCTGTCTCCAGTCCCCCTTTACAGCAGGATCTTCAACCCAAGGATTACAAACCTGTGTGCATTGAAAAACAGGTGAGTCTTTTCCGTACCATATACCTATTGCCAGGACTGCCCACATATGGGCTGAACCCTGGTAAGAGGTATATGGTATTCTGTCACATATATCATGCACATGTGTGGATCCAACATATATGCAGTCGAAATGCACACACATGCATCAATATATTTGTTTTAAAATACTCACCACCGTGCCAAGATCCCCACCTCCTGCCCCATGGTTGACTCATAATACGGCAGTCTTTGGACTGCTTGCGCCGGGGACAGCTAGCGGAGGCAGACGCGGTCCAATGGTGGTAGGACCACAAAACTCGTAATGAGGCCCTATTTATTTTGATACTGAAGAGAATGAGCCATTGTGCAACATTCCGTCCATCATCTTGTGTGTTTTTCTGTTCACCCTATGTGGGAAGGGTATGCCCAAATGTGGGTCCCTTGCTCACTAAGCCACTGGAGTCAAGCTATCCTGGCTGAAGATGGCTGATAGCCAGAAACTGGTCTTAGGATGCTTGATTCTGGTCCAGGAAAGACATGGCTTGGCAGTTCGGGCTGGACTGTTCCCATGAGGCACAGGGTCAAGACTGATTTGCATATGGCCATGTCTGAACTGGGGTAGCTTGGTGAGCAAAATAACGATGGATTAAACCCAGATCTGTGACTGGGGGTGAATGTTTTGCCATTGTGCAACATTCCGTCCATCATCTTGTGTGTTTTGCTGTTCACCCTATGTGGGAAGGGTGCCCAGTCGTGGGTCCCTTGCTCACTAAGCCACTGGAGTCAAGCTATCCTGGCTGAAGACGGCTGATACCCAGAAACCGGTCCTAGGATGCTTGATTCCAGTCCAGGAAAGACATGGCTTGGCAGTTCGGGCTGGACTGTTCCCATGAGGCACAGGGTCAAGACTGATTTGCATATGGCCATGTCTGAACTGGGGTGGCTTGGTGAGCAAAATAACGATGGATTAAACCCAGATCTGTGACTGGGGGGTGAATGTTTTGCCATTGTGCAACATTCCGTCCATCATCTTGTGTGTTTTGCTGTTCACCCTATGTGGGAAGGGTATGCCCTGACGTGGGTCCCTTGCTCACTAAGCCACTGGAGTCAAGCTATCCTGGCTGAAGATGGCTGATAGCCAGAAACCGGTCCTAGGATGCTTGATTCCGGTCCAAGAAAGACATGGCTTGGCAGTTCAGGCTGGACTGTTCCCATGAGGCACAGGGTCAAGACTGATTTGCATATGGCCATGTCTGAACTGGGGTGGCTTGGTGAGCAAAATAACAATGGATTAAACCCAGATCTGTGACTGGGGATGAATGTTTTGCCATTGTGCAACATTCCGTCCATCATCTTGTGTGTTTTGCTTTTCACCCTATGTGGGAAGGGTTTGCCCAGACGTGGGTCCCTTGCTCACTAAGCCACTGGAGTCAAGCTATCCTGGCTGAAGACGGATGATAGCAGGAAACCGGTCCTAGGATGCTTGATTCCGGTCCAGGAAAGACATGGCTTGGAAGTTCGGGCTGGACTGTTCCCATAAGGCACTGGGTCAAGACTGATTTGCATATGGCCATGTCTGAACTGGGGTGGCTTGGTGAGCAAAATAAAGATGGATTAAACCCAGATCTGTGACTGGGGGTGAATGTTTTGCCATTGTGCAACATTCCGTCCATCATCTTGTGTGTTTTGCTGTTCACCCTATGTGGGAAGGGTATGCCCAGACGTGGGTCCCTTGATCACTAAGCCACTGGAGTCAAGCTATTCTGGCTGAAGACGGCTGATAGCCAGAAACCGGTCCTAGGATGCTTGATTCCGGTCCAGGAAAGACATGGCTTGGCAGTTCGGGCTGGACTGTTCCCATGAGGCACAGGGTCAAGACTGATTTGCATATGGCCATGTCTGAACTGGGGTGGCTTGCTGAGCAAAATAACGATGGATTAAACCCAGATCTGTGACTGGGGGTGAATGGTTTGCCATTGTGCAACATTCCGTCCATCATCTTGTGTGTTTTTCTGTTCACCCTATGTGGGAAGGGTATGCCCAGACGTGGATCCCTTGCTCACTAAGCCACTGGAGTCAAGCTATCCTGGCTGAAGACGGCTGATAGCCAGAAACTGGTCCTAGGATGCTTGATTCCGGTCCAGGAAAGACATGGCTTGGCAGTTCGGGCTGGACTGTTCCCATGAGGCACAGGGTCAAGACTGATTTGCATATGGCCATGTCTGAACTGGGGTGGCTCGGTGAGCAAAATAACGATGGATTAAACCCAGATCTGTGACTGGGGGTGTATGTTTTGTCATTGTGCAACATTCCTTCCATCATCTAGTGTGTTTTGATGAGGTAAACGATGGCACTCCCATTGCAAAAGAAGAGATGGCTCTTAGAAATGTAGAGAAAGAGATAACTGAGGAGGTACAAGGAAGGTGTGGACATGTCCCTTTGTATACGTGGTAGTGTAGCAGTATTTGTAGTGCTTACCAGGGATCAATAGATATAGTAAGAATTTTTCTACATCATTTTCCAAGTAAAAGTGTGAAGCAGAAAATTGTAATGTTGCATCTATGCAAAGGGAGGAAATATACCAACTTACAAGGACATTCACTGCCATCTTTATCCAAGAAAGAGTGCTCAAGCACCTCTCATAATTTCCAAATGTCTGGGGAAAATGAAGAGTTTGTATGGCCAGGTGTAGAGAAAGAGAACACAGATGTCATTACTGATAACTTTGCATGAGAAATAGTAAAAGTGAATGCAGTTTCTACGGAGAAATAAACCTATGTTTGTAAATGTTGTTGGCGCACTTACTACAAAGGCCAAACAAAAAATGTTGATGTTTTCTTGAAAAGTGAGCAGGAAAACAGAGAAAAGTGGCTAGAATTTGATGGGCATTTTTTTGTAGAGGAACGGGTCGAATTGTGAACATAGGTATTCAGACAAAATGCATGTCAAAACGATCAAGATGCAGAAATATTGAGCTTTTTATGTCGCTATCCAAAAATATCATGATGCAGGAATATCGTTGACAAGAATATCGATTTTCTAAGGTGAGTAATATCAATGTCAAAAATATCTACACTGTTAATAGCATTTATAAAAATATCTATGTTGCTAATATCGATGTTAAACATTTCTATGTTTTTATTAGTTAGTTTATTAGTCAATTAAAACTATAAACAAAATCACATAGTTCATAATGTTTAACCCCTTCAGTGCTCAGGACTGCTCCCGGCCATCCAACATCATGGTGGGCTGGTGCGGAGGAAGGCCCCCGGCCGTCCAAACCCCGCCTGCTCATTAATTCGCCCGCACAGCGGGAAAATTCGCGCAGCGCCGAAGGGGTTAAAAATAAATACAAAATGAATTAAAAGGAGATTTATCATACAACTAATACAGCCACTAGGCATCGTGCCACAAGCCCTTCGCTTTCTTCAACTTTTCTTTCTTAGGTATTTACGTCGAGATGCCAAACACAAAGCTACATTGGATAGAAGTGGCTAAACAGGGGCTGATCTTCTCCCCAACGTCTAAAATGCAGGAATGCCATAGAGACAGCTAAAGTTCCCTTAATAAGATTAATATCAGTAATTAAGGTGCATATAAGCAGGGCCGAGGCGGGTATGTGTACAGTACCGGACGGGCTATTAGTCCTGCTGTAAAAGTGCAATTGTGCAAGACTTCAAATCTTTAAAAATACAAAAAATAGACAAACTAGTTATCTGAGTGTAATGGGATAGGGAGCAGCTGATTATTGAAACCCCTAGCAGCCGACTTTAACGATTATCTGCACATGTTAAGTTTGCCTAAGAGGTTTCTGATTCATCACGTTTTAGAAATAGATTCGGGATCCCCCTCCAGTTTACACATCGCATAACCTGTTAGCTGATCATCCTTTTAAAAATGTTCAATAACTGAGTCAGTCTAATGTTCAGCATTGTGTTGCTTGGGTCCATGGACTCCACCTGTGCAGGCCTGCTGAACCTAATTCCCCAATCAAGGAACTCCCGTCTTAATAAAGATCTTCGTTGAACCATCAATACAGGACAAACGCATGCAATGTGAAGCAATGTTTCATTCCCCTGGTGGCATACACAGTGTTGTAATGTGTTCCTGTCTTGGTGTCTTTCCTTCGCTGCATCTCGTGGGGATTTTGTAGCATCTGTGGAACTCCTCCGGGGTTTCAGGGACGCACGGCGTTCTCTGAGAGGCGGTTGAAGGAGTCAGCAGGTTGTGATCCCTGTTCTGCAGAACAGTAAAAAAAACTTACCATGTTGGAGCTCTTGCGTGTCCGTCTTGAATGCTTCTGACCTCAACATTTTGGCAACGATTGCCTGTAGCAGCTCTTCGCCTGCGGGGAGCAAATCCACGCGTCCTGATTTTTCCAGTTCCCACTGTTGAAAGAAGCCCTGCGTTCCATTTCTGTGAGGTCTTGTTTGTGAGGCCATGTCTAAGCCCAATCACTTACTTCTTTCTACGGTACTGTTTTCTTCTCGTTTTGCAAATTTTCGCTGGCAAGCGGTTTCGTGCTCATGCACGTCTCTCGCTTCTCGCCACGTTGCGAAGCAACGCCAATGTCCAACCACTCCTCTTTTTCCTGCCAGCAATGGCGTCAGCATGTACACGCTGACTGGACACCATTTTGGGACTGGCTACTCTTCACATCCTTGTGCCGACGTCAACACGTAACGTGTAGCAATTTTACTTTGACCTTCTTTGTTTTTGCCGTTTTTCTCTCCATCATTTCAACACGCTATACATTGTTACTTCGCCTTTCCTAAGCTATTCACCGCTTCATCAGCTGTTTAAGCCATCAAATTTAGCTGTCTAGCCTTCGTGACTTCGTGCTTGCTTGTTTGCAAAATCCAAATTAAATTGCAATATACAAAATACATCGCAGATCTACACGGTGATCTGCACACCTTATCGTTTATTTGTGGCTGTACCCACATCAACTTGAGTGTCTTCAGTTACAGTGTTCAAAGTTTTCTGGTAAATCCTTTATGATGATCTACACATTATTCATTCTTGCTTGTTCTCCTTTGGTAATCCGCACACCTTGTATGTGCGGATCAAACTAGGTTCTGGTTTTGTTTTGTTTTTTTGTAAACAAAGCATCTGTCACACATTATGGCAGAAGTCAAATAATACCTCCACCGCCTGTATTTTTACTCGAAGGCGAAACACCATCCATAGAATGGGAAGAATGGATTGGTATTTTTTTTAATTAGTTAGAAGCCATTGATGGCCTCAGGTTCCAGGCATCCAGAAAGAAAGCTTTAATATTAAACTCATTAGGGAAAGCAGGCCAACATGTTTTCAAATTCCTTCCCGAGATTATGGGTGCTGATGATGAACCTTTTGACAATCCTTACATTTAGGCAAAACAAAGACTAGCCAAATCTTTTCGAAAACAAATCAACATTGTCATGCAGCGTAACATGTTTTATTCTCTACCCTTGAAAGAAAAAGAAACAGTTGATCAAATGTTTACACTTCTACGTGAGCTTGCAATTAAATGTGACTTTGGCACCATGACGGATCAACTGATCAGAGACCAACTAATTGTAAAGTGCAAGAATAAGAGAATGCAAGAGAAGCTTTAGAGCACTAGAAACCCCCACCTTACTTGAGGCCATTTGAATCACAAAGGTTGTCGAGGAGTCTGATAAATGCATGCAAGAAATGCATACAGGTGAGTTAAGGAAGGAAGACACGGTCAATGTGGTGACAAAAAAAAGCAATTCTTCGGACAACGATGATAAAAATAAGCAATACACACCAAGCTCATCTAAATCTAAAATTAGGCCACCAGGCAATAATAAAAGCAAATTGTACAGGTGTTACAGATGTGGCAGCATGGGTCATGCAGCAGATTATGCTGGTTGTTTTGCTAGAGATAAAATGTGTAAGAAGGGTGGGAAAAAAGGCCATTTCAGCAAAGCTTGTAAAACCTCTTCAAGAAACAGAGTTGCCTTTATCGACGAGGATTGTGTTGCACCGACATATCACTGTGTGTGGAAGATGACTACACAAGAACTTTACAGAGGCCAGAAGATACCTTAATTTTGAATGGAGTCTCTGTAGCTTTAATGGTTATCCCGCCTTCTATGATTACAATTATTCCTTTTCGCATTTTTAATGAATGTTGGCCTAATGTTTCACTTATTAACAGTGATGTTTCTCCCAGACGGTACAGTGGCGAAGCCATTTTCATCAAAGGTGTCATGCAAACCAAGTTTGAATTCAAGGGTAGAAGTGCTATGGGTTAGGTGTCCGTTTCGAATGATGGCCTTGCTATTCCAGGCTGGGTACAACAGCATGACTTGCATGTCATCATTGATCCCAGGTCCTCTGAAGAAGTATTGGCTGTGGAGGACTCTCCCACCATTGACTCTGTCTTGTCATAATACAATGATGTTTTTCATGTGGATTTGGAAAACTAGTGGGGTGCACACATGAAATCAAACTCAATGATGATGCTCATCCTGTTAGGCATCCCCTAAGAAAGATCCCCATCTCTATTCATGATGAAGTTAGGGAGGGATCACTGAAAGAATATTGACTGAAAGAATATCGACTACCCAAAATATCGTTGAGAAAATATCGACAGTCAAAATATCGAGTTTCTATCTACAAACAGGTAAGTACAAAAATATCGAGTACAAAATATCGTTTACAAAAATATCGTTGTAAAAAATATCGACTTTACTAAAAACAATGTTTAATTACATTAATATAAAAAATTAATTACTAACATATAATTAACAATACTTAAAATAACTTTTAATAATTAAATAATTAATGAAAGTAAAAAAATAATTTTTTTTCATCATATTTCTTAAAACATATATATATAGTAACAAAATTTAATTAAATAATAGGCAATATTGTATATGTACCCCAAAAACCCAAAACTGACCCTGAACCCTAAAAATACCCCTTTACCCAAAAACTGAAAACTGACCCTGAACCCTAAAAATACCCCTTTACCCAAAAACTGAAAACTGACCCTGAACCCTAAAAATACCCCTTTACCCAAAAACTGAAAACTGACCCTGAACCCTAAAAATACCCCTTTGCCCAAAAACTGAAAACTGACCCTGAACCCTAAAAATACCCCTTTGCCCAAAAACTGAAAACTGACCCTGAACCCTAAAAATACCCCTTTGCCCAAAAACTGAAAACTGACCCTGAACCCTAAAAATACCCCTTTGCCCAAAAACTGAAAACTGACCCTGAACCCTAAAAATACCCCTTTACCCAAAAACTGAAAACTGACCCTGAACCCTAAAAATACCCCTTTACCCAAAAACTGAAAACTGACCCTGAACCCTAAAAATACCCCTTTGCCCAAAAACTGAAAACTGACCCTGAACCCTAAAAATACCCCTTTAATTTAACATAATTAGCAATTAATCAATTAAATTAAAGTAATTACCAATTACATTTTAATTAATTAAAAAATATTTTTTAATTAACAATTATTTAAATATTACTACCAATTATTAAATTTACATATTTAATTAATTATAATTAAATTACTTCCCACCCTATTCCCCTATAAACCCACAACCAGCTACAGAAAATACATTATTTTAATTTACATAATTAGCAATTAATCAATTAAATTAAATTAATTACCAATTAAATTGTAAATAATTAACATATATTATTTAATTACCAATTAATTAATTATTACTACCAATTAATAAATTTACATATTTAATTTATTATAATTAAATTACTTCCCACCCTATTCCCCTATAAACCCACAACCCGCTACAGAATAAAATTACACAATAATTAAAAAAAATTATTAATTAAAAATAATAATAAAAAAAAATGACACTTTTCACATATAATATAACATAAAAACACTATAAATAATTAAATATTATTTAAAAAACTATATTTTTTACTATCTAGATTATATACTTGGATATTTTCACTGTCTATATTATTTACAGTCGATATTACTTCACTTACCTTAAAAACGATATTTTGACTGTCGATATTCTGTCTAGTCGATATTTTCTCCAAACGATATTTACAACTCGATATTCTTTCCAGTCGATATTTTGGAGTCGATATTATGTCTGTGCACCGTTAGGGAGATGTTGGATGAAATGCGGAAACAAGACATCATTGAACCTGTGGAAGTCTCAGAGTGCCTTTCTCCAGTGGTTGTTACCAAGAAAAAGGATGGTAAACTTTGTTTCTGTGTTGACCTCAGGTCCCTTAATCAGAATATTATTGTCAATAGTTTTCCCCTTCTCAACATATCTGAGATGGACAAAGCTAAGTTTGTCGCTAAGCTTGATCTAAGGTCAGCTTACCATCAAGTTGCCTTACGTCCTGGTTCAAGGAAATTAACTGCATTCCTTACCATGGAGGGCACCTTTCAATGTAAGAGACTTCCTTTCGGCCTTGCATCAGCCGCTAGTGTATTCCAGCGCATGATGCATGGCCTACTTAAAGGCATGAGGAATACTCACTATTTTCAAGTCAACAGCCTTATCACTGGTAAAAATAAAGTAGAACATACACTTACTTTTGGCCAAAGTGTTAGAGATATTACATAAGGCAGGTTGAACCTTAAGAAAGGACAAGTGTAAGTTAATGATGAAGGAGGTGGACTATTTGGGTTACACCATTTCAGAGAGGGGAGTGCAACCTAAAGAAGATTTGTTGAAAGCCATCAGGTTGGCAGCCACGCCTACCTCCAGGGAACGCCTAAAATCCTTTATGGGGTTAATCGAATACTACTCTAAGTTCTATAGCAATTTTGCACACAAAACAGAGGCATTACAAGAATTGTTGAGGAAAGGGGCATCTTTCTTTTGGGATGTACCACAAGTTCAAGCTTTTCAAAATATTAAAGATGAGATTATCAATGCCGGTATTCTGACCCCGTTTGAACCTGGCAAATAATACTTTATATATTACCGTGTCCAATATTTCCCTACCTACGTGTGGGGAACACACTCCACTCTTAGAACAGACCGTAAACCCCTTATCAAAATGCTAAGTCCGGGATGTGCAAGTAAAGGTTCCCCTCACCTGATGAGGTTTGCAGCAAGGTTGCAAGAGTTCATGTACAAACTTGAATACATCTCCGGTTGGAAGAATGTCTAGACGGACTGTTTATCAAGACTACCTCTCAGAGTGGAGGAGAATGCAGAGCTCGATGAGGAGGTGGTTTGTGTGATGGCAAGTGTTGAGGATGCATGTACGGAAGAGTTAAAATCTATCTCTAAGGATGAGTGGCATCAAGCTGTGATTGATGATCGTAACTATTGTGAGTTAGTCAATTCCATTCAATCCGGTTGGAGGCGTGAAGGTAATGTTAAGCCCTCTTTACATATTGATGTGAAATTGCAAAAGGAACTCAACATTGTGGTCTCCGATTATTTAGTTTTGGGGGGTGAGAGATTTATTCCCCATAGGGCACTTATAGGAAGAAGCTTCTTCTTTTTGCACATGAAGGGCACCTAGGTCAGACCATCATTATGAAACGTATTAAAAACAACTTTTGGTGGCCAGGTCTTGAAGTAGGTGTTAGAGTGTGGGTGGAATATTGTTCCCTATGCAAAGAGAGTGAGAAAAGATTGAAAGTAGGTTTGCAGGGCATGGGACCCATTTCTGGAGGACAGGGTGGTTTACCTTCCTGGCGATAAACAATTTACCATGGTTTTGGTGGATGTTTCTTCTAGATGGCTTATTGTAGAATTTTTTACGAAACATTACTTTCAATACAGTCATTAAGAACTAGGGCTCTATCTTCAAGAGGGAAGGTTTTCTACATGTATTAGTAACTGATAACTGTTTCCAACTTACCTCCCAGGCAGAGTTTTCTTATGGGCAATGGCATAAAACACATGTGTACTTCCTTGTACAACCCCCGGGAAATGGCATAGTGGAACGCTTGATTAGAATCGTCACGGGCACTATTCGAATGTCCATGCAAGGGAGTCAAGATGTTCAGAAGAGTGTCGAGGGCATGGTGTGGTCTCACAACACAAATGTACATGGAGTCACAAATGAAGTGCTGTTTACCAAAATGAGGGGCAGGATACCGAAAACTAAGCTTACCCCTCAATGGATGCCAGAGTGTCTTGGTGATTCTGGTTGTGTAAAGCATTTTGTGAAGGGTAGCAAGGTAGAAGTTGGTGATATTATATTATCAAGGTGAATTTGGGAAGAAGAGAGCATGGGCTGAATACGTTTTCCATTCCCATGTTGGTGAAGGAAGTACACAAATGGCATGTAGTACTATAGAATGAACAAAAATTGAACATGAGGAGAGTAGCTCTGTAAAAAAAACAATGATGTCATGTGTGGAAATTTTGTTCATAGGAACTTCCCACAGGTTCTTTCTGAGGAAGGTGGTGGGCCTACTTGCATTGGAAAACAACCACGGTTACGTCATGTTCCAGTGAAATTTAAAGACTTTGTAATGTTTTAATTTGTCTAGTGAAGCTTGTGCAAACTTTTACGTTTTCATGATGTTTTATGTTGTTATCTCAAGGAGTAACCAGTTCATATCGTGTTACTCTAAAGTTTGTAGTTTCTTTTTTTTTCCCCTTACACGGAGTGGTTGTGGTAGCATATGTGGAACACTCCTCTGGGATTCCAGGAAGGCACGGCATTCTCACGAGACGTAGCGAAGGAGGGACTCCAAGACAGGTACACATTACAACAGACAGCAGGAACGATCTTCACATAGACCGGTCATCCTCCATTCATCAAATCTTAAGGCCAGAATGATTGTTTGACCTTCTGGTGGAAAGGTGCAGCCACCAGGGCTGATTCTCTAAGAATGGAATATGATTTCAACACCAGTCACCCATGACGACGTCTAGACATGTTGTTAATATCTTTTGAAGAAATATTATTTTTAATAATATCGTTGTTCAATTATTTTGATGTATTGTAGTATATATTTTAATTGTATATACTATAAATTGTTTGTATAATGTAATGTTTTTTACTAAAGTTTGTAATTTTTGTGTTGTTTTTTAATGTAATTTAATTTTAAGTGTCATAGCGGGTTGAGGTGTTTGTAGGGTTACAGGGTGGGAAGTGAATTTATTATAATTATTAATATTTACGTTTTAAATATTATTATTGATTACATATTATCAATTATTTAATTGCAAAATAATTATGTAAATTGTGCAATTAAAAATGTTGTGAGGTTTTCGGTGTGGTTGTGGGGTTTGTATGGGTGCATGGTAGGAAGTAATGTAATTATAAAAATTTATTAATTGCATTTTAATTATTATTAATTATTTAATTGGGAATAATTATGTAAATTGTGTAAGTAATTACATTTTTAGTTTATATTTGAGGTGTGGGTTGTGGTGTGAAGGGAGGGAAGGTACTAATTATGATAAATAATAATTAATGTTAATTAATAGCAATTATTTAAATGATAATTATGTATATTGTGTAATTAAGATATTTTTTAAGTTATACATTGAGAGCGGTTTTTGGGTTTGTAAGGGTAAAGTGTGGAAAGTTATTTAAATATGATTAATTAGTTATTAGTTAATTATTATTAATTATTTAATTGATGATTAAATAGTTAACTTCTGTAAATGTTATCATTTTAAAGATATATTTTAGGTGTGGGCTGTAGGGTTTTTTGCGCGGATAGGGTGGGAAGTTATTAATTATTTACTTGATAATTATGTACATTTTGAAATTATCATATTTGTTAAGTTATGTTTTAGGTGTGTTGTTTAATTTGTAGAGTTGGAAGCAATCTAAGGAATAATATTGTAAACATATTTATTCACTTATCGAAAATTATATTATTTATTACACTATAAGTTCATTGTGTTATGATTTTCAATTTTTGTAACATTTTATTTGTTTGTTTTTATGATTGTGAGACTATAGTTTGGTATTTTACTTACATTCATATAATTTGTTTTAATGTATAATAATTATTAAACATTGCAATAAATATGGGCTTTGTTTAGTTTGTGTTTAGTTGTTAAAATATGTTATTTGCTTGAAGTGAAGTACTCTCTCTCCACTGTTCCATCAACTGAAGTGGGAATAGCAGTTTTTACCCTTCCTGAGTCCAATGCTTTCCCTAATGTTGCGCCGACTGGAGTAGAAATTGTAATTTTTGCCCCTCCAGAACTAAATGCCTTACATACTATTGTACAGACCGGAGTGGGACTAGAAAGTGTAACCCCTCCAGAGTTCAATGCATTCCCTACTGTTGCACAGATTGGAATGGATATACTATTTTTTACCCCGCCTCAGTCCAACGCTTTCCTACTGTTCCACAGATTGGAGTGGGAATAGTAAATTGTGCCCCTCCTGAGTTTAACGCTTTCTCTACTGTTGTTTACAATGGAGTGGGAACAGTTTATAATTTATCAAGTTTGATTTACTTTATTAATGTTGGTTAAATATAATAATTAAAAAAAACATATTATTTTTTTTTATTATGTGTTTGTGTATTTAGTTCAATATTTTGTAAATATATACATTTATGTAGTTGTTAAGATATTTTAAGTAAAACGTATTTTTATATATTGTCTATTTTTATGTACAATTATATTGGAATTATTTAACATTTGTTTGCAGTTAGTTAGTTGAACTTTTTGCTCTTTAAGCCTGGGCGGTAAACTCTGCTCCGCTCGTGGAGTTTCCCGCACTCCGTGTTACGTCAACCCCCTGCCGAGATTTTTCCTCATTCGCGATTGTCAACATCAAGTTAGCGAGCGTGGAAAATAAACATACTGGCGTGATTTCTCACCGCGGGGTGGTCAGGTTTCCCATCGCGTGTGGTTGCGTATGACTATGCTTGTGACAGCTTGCAATGAGAAACTGCTTGTTCGCATTAAGAAAGCTGCCGCTCGAGTGAAAATCTACTTGAGCGGCAGAAACGAGAAAAAAGGGACCGCTTGCGATGTGCAAGGTGCCGTTCACAATGATTGCACAGTGCAGACAAGCATCCGCACTGTGCATTCACAGCAAACGTTTTTTTCTATGAAACTCCACTGCTTGCAGAGCTCTGCATAGTGCGACTGAGTTTTCATTGCACTTTGTCCATTGGTGTGACAAATTACAGGAAAACAGAATGCCTGTCAAGAGCTATACATCAGTTGTTATAGTTGGTACAAATTCCAGAGGAGCTTTGACATCTAAATGTTTATGAAACAATATTGATTTAATCTATCCACCCAAAAAAGATAGTAAGGAACCAAAGACAGGGAAACTACAACAGACTGAGCAACAGAAAGGCCTTAACAGTAGAGTTGTGTACTTACCTTTAGATTTTAAATGTAATGTTGAAACTGTGGGAGTAGAGAACAAGATATAGATGAACCACTTATTATTCTAGTGAAAGGTGTGGCCACAAAAAATAAAAAAATAAAAATGTCAAGAACTAGTGGATGTGAGTAAGGTGAGGAATGCTACATTCTATCTGAAACGGAATAATGTGTATTACAAAGATGTAGATGCTCTCACAGATGAAGTTGCATGGAGTAAGAAATTGTACCTTCAAGTGCAAAGTGTGAAAAGTGGACAGAACTAAATCTGAAGAAATCTATAAAAACTACACCATCTATCAACTGCATTCAAAACAAGATATGGAGGGTGCCATTAAACTGTACTGTATGAGCTACAATGGGTGTCTGGGATAAAAGTTTAGAAGCTCGCTATATTCCACAACTATTTCCAACTGGAGTAGGTGGATGGTATGATGACCGCCCAGTGCAAATACGAGCAGCTGGGTATAGATGAACAAGGTTATAGTCAGAGAACCCTAGATTTCATCAAAGTTTTCCATATATATTCCACTGTTATTTGAAAACTATTTGTCTGGACTATCATACACTGTTCACCATATTCCTAAAACAGGAGATAATCTATTAATTATGTCCGATAGAAACTTTGCAAACAACATTAATGGAAAAGATGAGAAGTTGGGATAGATTGATTACTTTGATGGCATGTCAACGTGGCACCAATGAATTTTGGTGTCATTGTCATGGTGAACGAAAATGAATGTTATTAAATTTAGGTGCACCAACATGATTTGTGACACTCAATTGTTCAGAGTATGCATGGGAGGACTGACATGACTTTTGAGAGAAACAAGCTAAATAATAAGAACATCAATCTAAAAATACCAGGAGAACTTTGCTCTGTGGATCCTGAAAATGTTTGTAACCACAGATTTCTTGTCGTGCTCACATTCAGCTGCAACAAAAACAATCTACCTCTTGGAGAAGTCATTCATTTCTTTTGGCATAAAGAGTACCAAGCAAGAGGTGCTCCTCATTTTCATATGTTGTTTTGGATTAAAGATGCACCAACATTTGGAACAGACACAGATGAGTCTGTACTTTCTGTCATAGAGCAGTATGTTACATGTACCATCCCAATAAACAGTGATGAAAAATGCTTTAACAGCAAGTTCTGTATTTTCAATCACATAAATGTGGGAATTACGGTCGGTGGAAGTACAGAGGGAAAGAAAAATTTGACACTAAGGGCCCCATTATGATGTCGGGAGAAAAGCCTCCTCCCAATAGTCGGAATCTCCTCAACCGTGTCGGAACTCTTCTGACCAACTTGGTTGGTTTACATTCTGACCAACCAATTACGAAGGCCCCGGTAGGAAAGTAAATTGTGCGGTCATGCCAAATAGGTTCTGGCTGGCTCTAGGAGTATCCTTGTAGTTCCAAACCGCATTGTGGACCTCTATGGACAGCGTTTTCCGACCCTCACGATTATGATGTTGATTTCCAACTACCTTTCTGAGTCGGCCTGTCTGACATCAAAAAACTGTTGAAAAGTGACTTTGGGGGCTGAGGGGGTAACTAAGGAATCCCCCTGTAAAACCCTGCACTGTGCGATAGGTGCAATAGGGTACAGGGTGTAGGGTTTTACACACACCCCCCATTTCCCTATAGGAGCCATTGTTACGGCCAGTTGTTTAGTGGAACACAAGTTCCCATAGGAAACAATGGGGCTCCGACCCAACAGTGTTCGGTCGCGTCATAATCAGGCGGGGGGAACCACCGACCGACCGCGAGTCGGTCAGTCCAGATTCCGAGTCGGTGTCTGGAGGAGGCTTTCCGACCAACATCATAATAAGGCCCTAAATATCGCTTTGGATTTCCAACACCTGGTATTTCCAAAAGTAGCGTATACAGTTTTTTGTCTGCAGTCAGAGATGTGCTTACTTAAGAATCACCCAAAAACTCCTATAACCTGAGGAGAACAGAAGCATGAAAATATATCAATGACTACAATCCTGTCAATCTGAAAATATGGAATGCCAATATAGATATCCAGTTTGGGCGGACAACTCCATAGCTGTTGCTCATTATGTTACGTATAATCAATAGGAGGGGGGAGTCCGAGTATGAATCCTTTCAGTCTCTGTTGTGATATCTCATAATCAGGGGGGGGGGGAGGATCACTAGTCCTGCTTGAACCAAGGTTTTGCAGGTCGGTAAGTAGGTGTCTCCCAAAAAAATGTTACTTCATACATAACAAAATCTGAAAAGACCGAGATGAAGGATATGTGGGGAGAGATTTCTGCTGAAAACTCTTCAAAAAGAAACTGTACAGCTTCAGTTTGAAGATGCTTTCACACAGGGAAATTGGATCTTATGAATGCTTTGATCGGTTTAGTTCAGTTTGTTTATACTCGAAGTTGAGAGGAATTGTTTGGGTGAGTTTAGGCCTAGCATTCATGTGAAATGGAGTTTGGAAGTATTTTCCTGAAAATCAGTACCTTGCAGAATTTGACCCCGAAAGTACAGATATTGTCAGATCAAACACCTACTATTCAAAAAGAAGTCCAAATCTTGAAAATGTATGTCTTTATGAAATACATCAAAATTACATATACAGAAACAATGTGACAGATGAAGGTAAATTTGCAGTAGTTGGTTGTGATGGTTGTTTGGTACAACATAGCAAAGGCAGTCTAATTAATCATTAAAAACTGAGTTGCCAGACTACTGAAAAAATAGTTTTTTTATTTGACACTTCTACAGCTCTTTAGGCCTTGGCGTCCTGATTCAAAATTGCTGGAAGAGTTTGACTGCTAGGGAGACTCTTTCAATTCTGGAAAGAATAGCATTGAGTGTTCAGTTTCTCCCAACTATTCGAAAATATTACATGATGATATTGAACAGGAAAGAAGAATTGCTCCTGAGATAGCTAAGGAGAGTACACAAAGCAGCCAAAGCTCAGGTCCTTTAAGTCAAGATCCTTTAGGACAGACAATAATTGAAAATGATGCTGCCAGTGCAGGAAATGAGGTGGAGTTGAATGCAGGAATATTTTGGAGGATATTAAAGTAGGTGTTCTTTCTAAAGAGGAAAATAGTCTGCTAGAAAGTCGTCTTCTTAAAAAGTGCTTTCAACACACAAGACAGCAGCAAAAAGAATGTTCACTTTCATTCAAGACGGAAAACCAATTCTGTGCCTAATGCCTACACCAGCGAAATCTGCCTCTTTCAACAAAAAATGCTGGAATTGGAGAAAGAAGGCATTCTAGGACTGATAGCCATAGACAAAATGGAACACCAGGGTATCACAGTATTCCTAAATGTAAAATTGTGAACAAACTTAGATTCATTGGAAACATCTGTATCAAATACTGCAGGATTGGAAACATGTTTAAGTGTTTGCAAGAACAAGAACTGTAGAGTAATTTTGCATCAAAATATAAATGTTGAGGAGGGATTAGGTAATGGTGATGTGGGTAAAGTTATTGATATCATTAGCTTTCCTAGCATGAGTGAGATAGAGTACCTAACAATCAGATTAATAGCGTAAAGCAGATTGGAAGGTCCATAGCACGTCTTTTGCTTCTGACTGACTTATATGCCCTAGTGGAAACAGTTTCCAGTTAAGTAAAAGCGTTTTTGTTATTTAGTTACACTTTTAAAGGGTTAATTAGATTTTCCAACTCCACAATAAAATACTTTTCACAGAAAAACAGTCAATTTTTCCCTATGGAGGAAAAAAGGGTTATCGGTTCAAAGGTAAGTGTTCAGTTGTGGGAGTTGGGTTTCTGGGGTTAGACTCAGGGGTCCCCCAGGGTCAAGGATGCACTCTTGCTACACCCTCAGTGGCACTAGGGGGGCTGGGTGCAGAATGCTGAGGCCCAATGTTATGCAATGGAAGGTAGGGGGCCTCCAGTTGGTGGCTGCTGACAAGCAGGCCACTGGGTTGTGGGAGCAAAGCTCCCGGACTTAATCTCAGGGCAAATGGGGGTTCAAGCCAGCACAAAAGGTGCACCCTCAGCGGCACTGGGACGGCCCGGTGCAGAGTACGGTTTTGGTGTCGGGCAACCTGTAGCTTTTAATAGGGTTTCTCCGGTTTGCAAACACACTGCAGGCTTGGGACGAAGGTCTTCAGGGTGTGACCACCAATTGGAGAGGTATGTTGGGATGCTGGGGGTTGGTTAGGCACCGTCAGTTGGGCTACACAAGGCCACTGGGCATCAGGTACGGGGGTGCCTTTTAGGGTTGGATCTTCTCACCAGCTCCTGGTAGCAGTTGGGGGAACCTTCTGGATTTAGGCTGCAGGCGTCGGCTGGATGCTTGAGGCAGGTCAGGCATCAGTGGATCTCGGGTCTGGATTGCCAGGGAAACCTCCTTGTGGTGTTGGGCTACTCAAAGTCTGGCCATGGGCATCAGGTGTTGAGTGGTGTAGACTTGCGGACCCTGCCAGAGCTGGAGTCTATTTTGGTGAACAAATTGGTGTTCACAGGAGACTGAGTCTTTGGGTTGGAAGGCAGGGCAGGTCCTTGGGGTTCTTGAGGTTGCTGGCTGCAGGACACACCTGAGTTTCTCTTCTGCAGGTTCGAGGTGGGGACAAGCCGGTAGAGCTGGGGCCAAGTCAGTAGGCGTCCTCCTCTTGTTAGCTTCGGCACGGCTGTTCAGTCCTTCTTCTTCTTTTCTTCTTCTGGTTTCTTGTCTGAGGAAGCATGCTTCAGGGGTCCCTTCCCTGGGGTGAGTACACCCCCTATTATGCCACCCTCCAGTGGGAGGGGGGCATATGCCTCACCCTGGTTGGCTGGGTCTGCAAGATGGTGGGGAGTGAGAGTGGTACATCACCTCACCTCCCCCACCGGAGGGGTGGAGTTGGTAGAGGTGGGCACACTTCTGTTCCTCACTTATTTTTCCCACCGGTTCTCTGTCCCAAAGTGGGGGTCAGAACCAGTTGCTAAAAGGGGGAAAGCCTTTGAAGCTTTCCCTTCATGGACCCTGCCCATCCTGGTGGAGGAGGCTTAGCACGTTGTCCCAGGATGTGTATTGTTTCAGGCCCCTGAGAGCAGCAGGCTCTCGACTGAGGTGTCCAGAAACATGTCTGGTGGTGACAGGTGAAAGCAGCCACTCAGCCTGGACACTAGTGGTCGTTTTCATTTCAGGGGGCATCTCTGTGTCCATTTTTCATTAAATCCCACACTGGCATCAGTGTGGGTTTAATGTGCTGAGAAGTTTGATACCAAACTTCTCAGTTTACAGTGTAGCCATTATGGTGTTGTGGAGTTGGTAATAACAAACTCTCAGCACCATATACTCTTAATGACAACACTGCACTTACAATGTCTAAGAATGGACTTAGACACTGAAGGGGTACAGGGCTCATGCACCTGTACCCTCACCACTGGTATAGTGCACCCATCTAGAGGGGTGACTGATCTATGCCAGGGCAGTGGATTGTAGGCATGGAACAAAGGGATTTGTGCCATGTCGATTCTTCCCTTTGTTCCGCACCAAGACACGCAGCCTGCTAAGGCAGTGTGTGAGTGTAAAGGTATAGGACCTCTAAGGGTAGCACAATAAGTGCTACAGCCCTTTGAGGGCTTCCCTGGTCATAGTGCCCTGAGTACCCGTGGTACTATTTACCAGGGGCTGGCCTGTGGCCAAAGATGCCAATTGGGTTTGGAATTCAATGCAGTTTTAGGTAAAGAACATAGGCCCTGGGTACTGATTAGTAGGAGCCCAGGGCACACTCAGTCAAATTACATTAGCAGTTCAGCAAAAAGTGGGGGCAACCATTCAGAAAGAGGGCACTTTCTCACAGAGTGCACCTGCTGCCAGTAGATCACGCAGCCATGTCTCAATATATGCCACTGAAGAGAAGAAATACCTCATGTGTGCTAATAAGAGCAATTTACACGATAAAGTTAAAAAAAAGTTCAAAGTTTTATTCACTTTGTTCTTTCGCAAATGTAATTCATCCTTCTGAATTAGAACATATTCATTGAAATAAACAAAGTTTCAATTGAATACTGTTTGGTTATTCCATAATCAATCCATGAATTGGAACAGTTCAATACATTAGGTTTGTAAATGTGAACATCCCCGATGCATTTCGAGCTAAAGAGCTCTTCTTCAGGGGGTCATAGTGTTCTAGGAAAGAGGAGGAGAATCCAATGTTACTAATCAGGTCCCGAGTGAAAAGCAAAAAAGGCAAATGAATAGAAGCAAAATGATAATTAAGGCTGTTATTAGCAAGTGAAACGGTGACGTGAAGGATAGTTAAAAAGAGAACCGAATGTCATTTTAAAAAACGGTTTAGAAATGGTGCATCAAGAATAATCAGTGAATAGCTGAGTACTGGTCATGGAGTGCGTCTGAATTTCACCAAGGATAAAGGATTGTGAGGTGTAACGTATTAAAAGGAAAGAATATGAAACACGTGCATGCATGCGGTTTAAAGCTTTGATGTCAGCCCTCAAGAGTGAGAAAAAGATTGGAATGGCATGCCGAGTGCGAAAAGGTTAACGTGTTCAAAACAGGGTCTACTTTATGACAAACAAAAGCTGGCGTGATACTGAATATAGAGTGAAATGTGCTCGTGGGTGGTTTAAGTGTCCCCTAATTTAAAAGGTCGAAATGAACCAGTGCAGTCATAAAGCTTACAGAGAGTATGAACGCAGAAAACGCGAAGAATCCAAACACTGTGAGCGTGGAAACGATGCCGCCCGTGTAATGCGGAAGAGTTTAAAGGGTATGCACATGCGTGGGGTGAAAGTAAAAAAAAGAGGTGAAAAGTGGACAACGATATGGAAACGTGAGCTGGTAGAATAAAGTTATGGAAGGAAAGTGAAGAGATGATAATAAAAAATATAAGGTGAACAAGATAACAAACAATGATGGACGATGAACAAAGAAAGGAAAGGAAAATAGAATGTAAAGATCGAACATAGAAATATAAATGCGGAATGTTGATCAGTATTGTGCCTGAAGAAAAAATAACAGTATGGATATTTGCTTTCTCACGATCAACAAAACCCCGGTGTAGGAAAATTCTAGTATATTGGAATAATAGGTAAGAAGGTGAATGAGAAAGTATAGAGGTCAAGAAAAGTGTGTGAATCAGAGTAAAAGATGGTGTAGATAGTCAAAGTATAAATGAAGATTGAAGAACCATGTAATGTGATGTGAGAGTAAGAAGGAAAGAAAATAGAGGAAAGACGAGAGAATAAAAGTGTGAAGGTTAAACAAGTGTGTCATCAAAGTAAAAGATGGGGTAGGTGGAAGAGTGTAAGTCAAGGGTAGTAGAAACTAATGAGAATACATGAATGTAATATAAAAGTTAAGAAAGAAAGAGGGCGGAAAAAAAGGGGTTAATGAGAACGTTAGATTTTAAGTAACAAGTCTGAAAATGTCACTTTAGGAAACACTGTTTGATGCCTGCTGCCAGTGTAAAGAGTTACTTGACTGTGAATAGCTTAGCTGTTGGGCTTTTGTGTATTTTGCACAGACAGTGAGACAAAATGGGACTAGGTGATGGCAGGATGGGCCATCCTGCCAGGATGTTTGGAGGCTAAGTTGTTCCTTGCACCACTTACATTTCAAAGGGCTTGCCCCAAACACATACACAAAGGAACCTGATACTCGTCTTTTGTCACCCCAGGCCATGTCAGAGAAACTGGAGAACTTTTCAGAACCTGCTTTGAGGGTTGCCAGGATATCTCACACTTCAAAGGCTGGTAACAGTTCTAAATATTGGATCCTCAGAACAACTCTTCAGTATGCTCCTGGACCTGAATACACTACAGGAGAAGGACTTTTTTGTTCACAAGAGGACTACACACTGCTTGAGGCCTGCCTTGTTCCCCACAGTACTGCCCTACTGCGTGAGGCCTTGCCTGTACTCTGAGAAGAAAGACTGACCTACTCCCTTCATCCCAGGCTAACCTGAGTGACTCCAAGGTTCAGTCAGCTGACCTCCTGCTGTGAGCAATAGGGACACAACAAGCCCCAGAGCAGCTAGACCTGTTTGAGCCCTCCTGGCCTCTGCTGGTGCGAGTTCCTGATCCTCAAGAGCTCCCCCTGTAAAAGAAGCTGAAATACAGAAGTTTTGGTCTCTTCATGGCCGCGAACGGACCCATTGACACTGATACTCTGCTTCTCATTACAAGCCAACTCTTCGCGCTACAGCAATTGCTAGAGACGACACAGTATTGTACTTCACACTACAAGAACTATTGCCTGCAGTGACCAACAACGCAAAGTTTCAACAACAACTATCTGGGACGCCTGAACAGATATTCGCGGTACAGACACAACTGTCCACAATGCTAGGTCTGCTTTTCGCTCTACTGCAACGACCATCACACAACACAGACCATGCTCCTCTCGGCCTCCACCAAGGTGAAAGGATCCCTACATGATGGACTTTGAAAAGGTAATGTTTTCAGCTGGGCTAACCTCGTCCCTGTATCCAGCCCGAGCTCCATCACGGCCGGCCCGACCTTGTAACTTTCCCCCAGTCTAGCACAACCAGATGACCACGAGCGGTGCTTTATGCTTTATGGTGATATATATCTACTTTGAAATAGCATACCTAAGGTTCTATTGATTGGATTTTTGTGATTCTGGTATCATTGTATGTATTAATTATTTCTCTATTTTTCTAAATTGGTGTGGAATTTTGCTTTTGTTGTGTTTTCATTTTTTTATGGTTTGTGTGCTGCATATATTCTTTATACATTGCTTCTAAGTTAAGGCTTACTGCATTTGTGCCAAGCTACCATAGGGTTAAGCAAACGTTAATTTAGTGACTTTTGAGGTTCACACTGACAAGGATTGTGGCTGTTCCTCAACCAAAAACCTAATTTCTTACAGTATCCATCAGAGAATATCAGCGGCCACATGCATAATTCACAAGCACAGTAAAGGAGCATCCATAAAGTAAGCAAATAGAAACAAAGACACACAACGCATCGAAAAGTCTGTGCCCTATAAATCTCTCCGTGCTCTCTCCCTTTCCATTTTTATCTCTCTCTCAGCTCGCCATGTTGATTAGCATTTCCTGTTAAATCACACATACAACAAATCAGGATCAACACATATTTACCAGTTCAATTGGACAACAGTCAGCACTCACATTTGTGTCTGAATATTAACATCATGTTCAAACTGATTTGGTTATTTTGAGTTTTCAAATCTATTATGAAACTTAGTCAACTTGCAACATTAAATCATATACGTTTCTGTCATACTTCGCACAAGGAGTCAGGGTATTTACATTTCAAAACAGCATCTAAAACTGCTTGTAGAGCTCTGATACACAGGATAAGTTACTTCTTTAAAATGATTGCATAGATAGCTTTTCTTGACTGCAGCAATACATATACTTTGCTGCAGTGGTATACCCTCTTTTATAAAACTATATATATAAACCATTCTGATTAAACAGTGATCTATTTAAACTAATAAATAATTTGTTATAATTTTGCTTGTGCAGCAAAATCTATTCACAGGGGAGTAGCTTCTAATTATGCTATTAATTATAGAAAAAGATAATGAAAACCAACAGTGCACGTTATAAATATTGGAAAATGTAAGTGGGGCACTGCCTAACGAATGTTATTCTAACTCTGAAGGTTTTGTATTTGAGGATGTGACATGAAATTAAGAAAGCAGTGTCAAGTGCGGCTCAGACTTCTGTAGCAATATTGACACTTTTCAGTTTAAAAGAAAACTATAATAGTAACACCCACATGCCACAAATATCCTAATTCCATTTAATTTCACTATGGGCATGGATTCACCAAATTGTCATGGGTAGCGGAAATCATCATATGTCATTTGACCCCAATGGTTTCACAGGACATGGTGCAATATGACCTTTTACCCAACTTTCCATTCCCTCATCTGTTTGTGAACTATCTAACATTTTTATACTTTACCCATGTTCTGCCTTTCTCACCCCTCCTGCCTGTCTATCCTGACTGTGTCTTTCCTACTGATGTCCTCATAAAACATGCCTTCCCGTCTCTCATCTGACATTCTCACTTGCTAAGTCCTTTTCAACTCTTTTACTTTCCCCCACCTCTCCTACTGTCTTTTCTGTCTCCTTGTTACCCTTCTCTGTGCCATTATCCTCTAAATATCGCTCACCTTTCACCCTCCCTGTCTCTCCTTCAGCTATTTTAAGGCGGAGGAGCATTGCCCCACTACTCTCAGAGCAGGAAAAAGGGAAAAAAATGATCATAACATCGCTATTATCATTTTATTTAATTTTGATACAGGCTATGTTGGGGGGGGGCTGGGCTCACAGGGGGAGGTGTGGTGAGCACACTCTAAGTGCAAATGACTGTTTTGACTGGCTATCTTGGGCCAGCCAAACAGTCATACACATTTTTCATGTTCTTCACTAGGCTGAAATACACTGTCTGGTGGGGAACATGCACAAGCTCCCAGTTCTCGCCTGAGCAGCAAACCATAGGACTCAGACCAGTCAAAACGCTACATTGCAGCATTGTGATTGGCTTAGGGGAGCCTGTGGGCTTCCTGCTTCTGGGACCGAAGCTAAGGAGAGACGGCGGCCTTAAGGAAGTAAGTGCGTTTTTTATTTTTTATTTTTTGTCCCATTCACCTGCCCGCCACCCTGTTCCCTGCCAGCTGCCATTGACTGTCAGTGTCTCTCTCTAAACTGTACTACCATTCTGTATATGATTCAACTTTGTCACTTTATCACATCTCTCTAAATTGTCTCTCGTCTTTCAGCTATTACGTTCTTAGGTGCCTACCTTTCTGTGTTGTCTTTCTAAAATGTCTCTTTATCACACCTCTCTCACACCTGTCTTCCCTTCTCTCTCAGCTGTCTCACATCATTTTATATATCACTGCTTTCAACTGTCCCCTCCATCGTCTGCCTCTCTGAAAATAATCTTTCTCAGTATTCTCTCATCTCTTCCACCGGTCTGCCCACTCTTTCTTTCTGCCTCTTTATTACTTGACTAACTTGCCCATTCCTGAGATATTTCTTTTCAACAAATTCTCACCTACCTCCTTCTACCTCTCAGTTGGCAATCACCAGCTGTCTCTTCATCACTTTTTACACATATGTCTACTCTTCTCTTTTTATTATCTCTTTCTCATCTATCTCTATACAGCTCTCATACTGTAATCCTCTATGACCATTATTTCCCTCTTTCTGACTCTCGACTGTCTTTTGTCATCTATATGTTTATTACTGATTGCTTACACCAGTCTCACTTTCTTACTAAGTTATATATATTTCTCTCACACCTGTTACCTATCTCCGAGTTCTCTTTATTCCCATTGTCTTTCTCCCCCCACACACACCTGACTGTATCTCTCAATCAGTCACCCTTCTCTCTGTAGTCAAATCTTCCTTAACTTTTGTTATTTTTCCCTCATTTCACCTCCTAGTCTTTTTCCTTGGTACCCCCCTCTCTCTCTCGCACCACTTCCTTGATCCCTCCACATGACAGAGGCAGCAGAAGATACAGAGTGGTTTTTTTATTGACCTACACACCACTTGAAGCATTAACGGCTTGTTTTGTAAGTGTGCTACTTTCCTCTGCACAGTGCTATGGGTTGCGCTATGACATCCATGCATTTCATCTCTTTGGGATACAGAATGCGTCGAAAATGAACCAGAGTATAGTCAAACCTTCTTGCTGTTCTCAGGGACTTGAGAATTCAAAGTCACCCCCCTATGGGTTTTAAAGCAGCTGCATTGCATCCTACGGATCCCTAAGAGACTGCCAGCCATCCTATAGCATTGAAATCACACTCATACAGAAACAATTGCAATCATGTATAAGGCCAATTGCAAAAAATAATCTTATCAGTTAATCTAATCAAATGTTTTGTAGGCTTACACTCAATGTGGAAATATGTTGTGTTTCTTCTTTTACCACCTGTGTTTCCAGAAATCATTACAAGTAAGTTCATTTACTCTCACTAACTACCACGACTAGGTGAGGTGGTGGTTTACAATGGAATGCCTATTAACCTTAACTCCACCATGTGTGTGCTCTCCACAGTGTCTCACACAGGTCTTGGAAGGTATAAGTTGGTATGAAAACACTAAATTTGAATTTCTTCCATTGCTTATTAAGAATGACTATCTAATTCCCTATAATATCATTTTTATGTAGCATCCTGCTCTGCTAAGTTGGGTATAGCCCTGAGGAAGACCTTGTTTTAGGTCCTGTAACCAAAGATGGAAACGTGTTGACAGGCCATCAGAGATTGAGGAGTTTGAAGCCAATTCATGAAACTGTTGAAGACCAGAAACTTGGTAAACATATAGGTCCGACATCCACGCAAATTACTACCCTGAATATGGGAATCCCTGAACTGCATTTAAAGGGAAGTTTCTGTCAACTCGCATGGTCATTATTATTAAGTTCAGGGCAGTGTTAGATGACTTTATCTACAAGTTGTGTACATACACAAAAAAAAAATATGTATATCCAAATCTTGCAGGAAACCCATTCGAAGAACTGCCACAAAAAGTTAATAGTTCATAGGGTTAATGGCAGCATGCTGACGGCATCCCTGAGCACAGAATGCCTCTAATACTTCACTCGCCAAACGCGTTTCGAGAGCTCCATGCTCTCTTCTTCAGTGGCATGTAGCAGGGCAGCTAACTGAATCCTTGGTGACCTCGACCCACTTGGGACATTACATTTGGTTTTTATTGTTGAATGTGAAGCGCACCCACTGGGGAATGTGATTCGGACTACAGCATCCAGTCCAGGAGGCCGTGCTGTCGGCCACGCCCTACAGGCAAGTGATGCATAAAGACTGTGTGAAAGCGCTGGCGCTTCACATCAATTAACTACATGCCACTGGAGAAGTGATCAAGGCCTCTTCAGGCTGAAACGCATAATGGCAGCATGGTGTTGAGCACGAATAAACGATAAACGCACCAGTTTTGGGTCTCGCTTCGTCTTTTGATGCCAAATATCTGAGAAGACGTCCCTCTGCTATATATATATACATATATATATATATATATATATATATATATATATATATATATATTTATATATATTACCTACTGGCGGTCGCCAGTAGGTATATATAGTTAGGATTTTTTCCCTATGGGATTTTTGAAAATTCTATGTCTAATAACTTTGGCGTTTGTGGACGGAATTGGCTGAAATTTTCAGGAAAATGGAACATTTTGTTTCTGAGCAGCCACTGGAAATTAGGGGGGTGTTTGTCAAGGGGGGCCGAGAAAAAAGGGGGGTCCAAAACGGGTTTTTCCCATGTTAATTTCCATAGGGCGGTTGGCCTCACTTTTAGGCCCAACGGCTGAATGGATTTGCACGAAACTTGGCAAAATTGTAGGGACTGTTAGCCCGATGTGCCTTTGCTAGGTCTCAATATATGTGCTCCAGTGGATTTTGAGAAATTAACGTTCAAAAAAAGATATATATCTGTAAGCGCGCTCCCGGCAGCTCTCCGGTTCGCGTACTTGACACGTAACGGAACTTCGCGTAGCGAAGCTGATTGGCTCTCCGGTGTCTGTCAACATTCTAAACAGTCCGGAGCGGCCGCCATCTTGTCTCTTGGTAGGATCGAGAGACAAGAGGAGGCCAAAACAAAGGGGAAAATGACCATAAGGGGGCATAGTAGATCCTCCCTGACCCCCTAGGTTTGATGTGGAGGCTTTAAAAGGGCCCCGCAGGGCAAAAAAATAAAATAAAAAAGTTTTTTGTTTTTTTGCGTGGGGAGCGCCCGGTCCGCGAACCGGGAAGCATTCTGGGGAGCGTACTAAAAGTATAAAAGAATGATAGACTTTTCTAATATTGTATGTTAATTGATTGTTTGTTTTGTTGATTATTTTTTAATTTCTTTATTTTTTAAGCAATTATTTATTATTGTGATTGTGTTTCAAAATTTAATAAAATGTCTAACATTTCACTGTCTGAAATGTCGTTATTTTCATTGAACATAGCTTGTAATGTTTGAGTGTGTAAAATGTCCTCATTTTCAAGGAGGACATCTACTGATTGCACACATTGCAGAAGTTCTTGGTCCCAAGTTTCATCCATAAATTCTATATAATTTGGATCAATTATTTCTTGGTTGCTCTCTTGCAGGACAATTTGAAATGAAACTTTCTGTTCGCCTTCCATTTTGCCTGAAATTTGGATTAAAAAAAATATATTACTATAGATAGGGCACTGTTGGGATTAATTTTAGATAGGCAGTTTTTATCAGTGAATTTATCTTTGGGCAGTGTATAGTATCAGAGTGGAAGTAGGAATATAAAAAAGTGTATGTGATTTAACGTAAGTAAATACATAATTATACAAGAGAAACCTAACTCCATCCATAACTATAACAGAGAAGTCTATCTAAATCTATAACTACTACAGAGGGATACTATATAACTATCAGAAAAAGTTTACCATATTAACTTATAGTGCACAATATACTTCAGTTTTTAAAATAACAACTTACCTTTACAAAGAAGTTGAAGTGATTAGTGAAAATCCTATTGAAATGTACACCAGGAAGTAGTAGTCAAAATGGCTGTGTTTCCTTCTCTTCCTTTATATATATTCAGGTATATAACCAATCAAATGTCAGGTAAAAAAAGTAGAAAATGAAAGTAACATTTTCATTGGTTGTCAATTCCAACACTTCAGATGTGTTCTGTGAAGTAATTTACCTCACGGTATTTAGAGAGGTCTACAGGCTAAATGGCTTAATGGAATTTCAATCAAATTTGTGAAAATGGTAGGGATTGGTATGTAGTATGAGCTAATCTATATTTGGTGAAAGTGTCTCCAGTCGTTTTTCTGTAAATTACTTTCCCACCTTTTTTGATGGAGCGCTTCCCGGGGAGCGAACTGGCGAGCGCCCCGGTACGCGAACCTGAAGCGTTACGGGAGTCCACCATTTTGTGTTTTGGTCGAATTAAGATACAAGATGGAGGGCAATTAATGTTCAGAATGGGTAGAAGGGGGTACGGTGGACGTATCTTGACCCCCTAGGTTTTCTGAGGGTGGCTGAGGAGGCCCATATGTGCGGGAAATTTTATTTTATTTTTTTTAATTTACGCGGTTAGCTTCCGGTTCGCGTACCGGGTAGCGCTCCGGGGAGCGTACTTTGTTGAAAATTAGTGAAAAAAGTTAGAGTAAAAAAATAATTGTGAGTGATCAGATGTAGGGTAGCTCTGAGAAGAGCTTTTGGGTTTATTGTACATTTAGGTACTTATAAGTATGTACCAATGCACAGTCTTAAATTCAAAATGAAAATTCTGTTGCCCTCATCTGAGAAGTGAACTCCATCTCCTCTGTAGATATCTTGCATGTAGTAACACAAGTTATTGTTGTACACGGAGCCCATTCCATGGTCTCTCATGTAAGCTGAAACAGATTTGTTTACATGCTTCCTCGACTTCTCAATTTGTGGACAAAATTGGTTCGACCGCCTCCATTTCTGTCTTTGGCATATATTTGAATATACCAAGGCAGTTTGAGGAAAAAGTGCCATTAATTGCTCAAAGGTGTCCTTTAAAAGTATTTCCAGACCTACCCCAGTCAAAGTGCCCAAATCATTACCTCCACAGTGCACAATTAACAGGTCAGGTTTTGGCAAATGCATAAAGGTTTTCACCAATGGTATCAATTGGTGACATTTTAATCCTCTGTGGCCAAACCACTTAATTTCCACATCTTGTAAATTGAGGTTAGGTAAATTTCTGTTCTCAGCATACCTCTGAGCCCAATAGATGTAACTATGTCCAACAATCCAGACAGAAAACATGGTGAGAGAAGGTTCTGCTGCAGTCAGATGAAGTGTGGCAATGAAATGGCAGTTGAAAAAATAAGAGTTTAAAATGAAAAAAACTGTGGAGTTTCTGTGTTAATGAAGCAGTAACAGTGATTGGTGGATTTTGATTGCGGAAAACAGAAAGTTAGGGTGCATGGATGAGTTCTTTGAAAGATGTATTTTGAATGGTCAATAAAAAATCATTAAATGAAAGATTGCACTGGATATGCAGGTGCACTGAGAGTTCAGAGTTCAATTGAAACATTGTTGTGTGAACTTGCAAACACCAGAGGTCTTCCAGGAGGTGGTTGCTATGCAAAAAAGGCAGAGAGGGCAGAGGGGGGAAGGGTTTTGATTTGAAAAAAGTGAGGGAAGAGTTTTGATTGGGTGACATGAGAGATATGTGTGATGAATTACAGCATTTCTGTGCTTTCTATAGCTGCAGCCTCTGGAGTGCATACCCTTTGTTCTGCTGAAGACAAATTGGTGTATTTCTGAGACTGTTTTGAAACTCATAAAGTATTTGCTAAGGTGAGAAAAGATATTATTTAATTTAGATAGAGAATAGTGTGCTTTAAGGAGAAAATTATGAAGAAAGTTGTGTTTTTAAAATGTTGCTTTGTCTCAAGTGTTTTACAAATAGATTTTGTTTCTTTGAGAAATTGTAATTGGAGAAAATGTGAAGTATTAGTACTGACAGGGTGTTTTTGTGCATAGGAGCTGTGCAGTGTTTTCAAATTATGACTTGAAAATCGTTTTTGAGGAAAAGGAATGCTTTTAAAATTCATGACAAGGAAATAATGGTGTCTGCTTCTTTATAAGGCATTTGAGTGTCTCTGATGTTATTTTTCCCATTTTAATTTAAGACCTTTCTCCGTGGGGCAAGTTCCTTGGAAATATGTCCGCACCTGTGCTTGGCAAATTTAGATTTTGATTCTTTGAGTTACATAGCCATGTTAAAAGTGACCCAAAAATGCTGCAAAGGCAATCAAAAAACGCTTTCATGTGTCTTAAGGACATTTTAAGTCATTTCCCCATGTGCAGTGTTTTCAAATTATGACTTGAAAATCGTTTTTGAGGAAAAGGAATGCTTTTAAAATTTATGACAAGGAAATAATGGTGTCTGCTTCTTTATAAGGCATTTGAGTGTCTCTGATGTTATTTTTCCCATTTTAATTTAAGACCTTTCCCCGTGGTGCAAATTCCTTGTAAATATGCTCCCACCTGTGCTTGGCAAATTTAGATTTTGATTCTTTGAGTTACATAGCCATGTTAAAAGTGACCCAAAAATGCTGCAAAGGCAATCAAAAAACGCTTTCATGTGTCTTAAGGACATTTTCAGTCATTTCCCCATGTGCAGTGTTTTCAAATTAGGACTTGAAAATCGTTTTTGAGGAAAAGGAATGCTTTTAAAATTTATGACAGGGAAATAATGGTGTCTGCTTCTTTATAAGGCATTTGAGTGTCTTTGATGTTATTTTTCCCATTTTAATTTAAGACCTTTCCCCGTGGTGCAAATTCCTTGTAAATATGCTCGCACCTGTGCTTGGCAAATTTAGATTTTGAGTCTTTGAGTTACATAGCCATGTTAAAAGTGACCCAAAAATGCTGCAAAGGCAATCAAAAAACGCTTTCATGTGTGTTAAGGACATTTTAAGTCATTTCCCCATGTGCAGTGTTTTCAAATTAGGACTTGAAAATCGTTTTTGAGGAAAAGGAATGCTTTTAAAATTTATGACAAGGAAATAATGGTGTCTGCTTCTTTATAAGGCATTTGAGTGTCTCTGATGTTATTTTTCCCATTTTAATTTAAGACCTTTCCCCGTGGTGCAAATTCCTTGTAAATATGCTCGCACCTGTTCTTGGCAAATTTAGATTTTGATTCTTTGAGTTACATAGCCATGTTAAAAGTGACCCAAAAATGCTGCAAAGGCAATCAAAAAACGCTTTCATGTGTGTTAAGGACATTTTAAGTCATTTCCCCATGTGCAGTGTTTTCAAATTAGGACTTGAAAATCGTTTTTGAGGAAAAGGAATGCTTTTAAAATTTATGACAAGGAAATAATGGTGTCTGCTTCTTTATAAGGCATTTGAGTGTCTCTGATGTTTTTTTTCCCATTTTAATTTAAGACCTTTCCCCGTGGTGCAAATTCCTTGTAAATATGCTCGCACCTGTGCTTGGCAAATTTAGATTTTGATTCTTTGAGTTACATAGCCATGTTAAAAGTGACCCAAAAATGCTGCAAAGGCAATCAAAAAACGCTTTCATGTGTGTTAGGGACATTTTAGGTCATTTCCCCATGTGCAGTGTTTTCAAATTAGGACTTGAAAATCGTTTTTGAGGAAAAGGAATGCTTTTAAAATTTCTGACAAGGAAATAATGGTGTCTGCTTCTTTATAAGGCATTTGAGTGTCTCTGATGTTATTTTTCCCATTTTAATTTAAGACCTTTCCCCGTGGTGCAAATTCCTTGTAAATATGCTCGCACCTGTGCTTGGCAAATTTAGATTTTGATTCTTTGAGTTACATAGCCATGTTAAAAGTGACCCAAAAATGCTGAAGAGAAATGAAATGAAGAAGCAAACACCATTATTTCCTTGTCATAAATTTTAAAAGCATTCCTTTTCCTCACAAACGATTTTAATTTCATTTTAAGTCATTTCCCCATGAATGTAGGTATACAATTGATTTATATGTTGTGTTTAAAAACGTTTTTTGAAATCAATTACATTTCTGGATATGTACTGCTAGAGCTTCATGCACCTTAAACAAACCTCTGGATAGGCTACACCTTATCGTCATCCTGAATTAATCATTTAAAATGCTAGGGAAGAATTTATGATAGGTGTATGCCTCTTTTGCGCCACTCTGCGTCACTTTTGTGACGCAGTGGCGGTGCAAAAGATTTGATACGTGGCGACAAAATTACAAATTGATGCATCTAGGCAGATGTGTCATGCTGTAAAAAACCTGTGCCACATGAAACCGATGCAGCAGTGATGCAAAAGATGCACCATGTTGCAAGACAGGCCTCACTTCATCTCCGACAAGATAAGAAGCTGAGTCTTCTGTAAATGTGAAAATTGTTGTATACACTGCTCAACTTCTGTGTACTCTTTGATATGCTAGACTCCATCTGCACTATGAGGTACCTAAGCAAAGGAAACACAGGTGATGTAATTGTAAAATGAGGAAAAGAAACTCCACATTTTTCAATTACATCACCTGTGTTTCTTAAGTTTACGAATGACATTGTGCAGATGAAGTTAAGGTCTGTCCACGGACACAAAAGAGGTCTGGCCTTTGTTCAAGAGTGAAGTGGACATGACTTACTTCATTAGTAGGCCTTCACATGTATTATCTCCTCTGTATTCTTCAACAAGCGTAAATTTGATCTGCAACCCTGAGTAGGCCTCACCTTAAACAAACCTCTGGATAGGCCACACCTTATCGTCATCCTGAATCAATCATTTAACATGTTAGGGACAGATTTATGATAGCCGTGTGCCTCTTTTGCACTGCTGTGCGTCACTTTTGTGACGCAGCGGTGGTGCAAAAGATTTGCTATGTGGCGACATATTTAAAAATTGATGCATCTAGGCAGATGTGTCATGCTGTAAAGTCCTGTGCCACATGAAACCTGCGTCAGTTTTCATATAGGTGTTTTGTTGCAAGGTATGCATTAATTTGCAAGAAAGCCCTGTAAAACTAACACAGTGAAATTTAGAAGATTTCACTGAGTCAGCTTTATAGCATTGCTGAATCAAATCCTTATGCCTGTTTGAAACAGGCATAAGAAGTGATGCACCATGCAATGTGAGGGTTCCTCCTGTGCATTGCAGTAGACATGTCGCGCTTATGACGTGATTCCTGCAATGTGCTGCTTTTGTGGCACAGATGTGTGACGCATCTGTGCCGATTTTGCTCAATGGTGCTCCACATTGTAAATTCGGCACACTATGGCTGGCAGAGCAGCGGTGCACATTAACTGGTGCATCCGTGGGGATGTGCCATTTAGCATAAATCTGCCCCTGTACATTTCAGTATGAGCAGGGGACACAGAGTTGGTGAGGCTTATCCAAGGTTAAGAAGAGATGAGTCCTGTTCACTGAAAACTTGGACATAGGCTTCACCTCCTCAGCATCGCTGGACATGGCTAAATAATAGCTGCAAAATGTTACTCTTGTTAAACAATTTTACTATTATAATCTCTGAGATTTGTCTCTTACTCTGCAACATCTCATTGTTGTTCTCTTTCTTTAAAGATAACGACAACATCAACCATGAGTGACAATCAGCAATCAGTTGATTATGACATTATCATTGAACTTGTAATTGAAACGTCAGTGGAAGTAGATCCCTTGGATGATTTAAATTCTGAGGATGATGAAGAAAATGATGAGGATGCCGATTTGACAGAATTGTATGACATAGGGTGGGAAGCTGACGTGCTTGAGCCTATGGAACTATAAACATTTATTTTAAAAATTTATAATAAATGAAAAGTAAAAATGTAAACCGTTTCATTTAAAAATAAAGACACCTTCAAAAACAGGTTATGTGTAGTGTCTTCAATAAAATATTAAAATATGCTCATAAAATTAGATCAGATTCACATATAAAACAGCACAGGTAAAATGAATATGAATTCCATTTCTTTTCTGCTATTTCTGTATTCTAAATTTGCCAAGCACTAAAAAATATTCTATGTAAAAATGTCAAGTAGTGTGTTTAGTTTTTTATGACTGTTATTGATTTACTGTTTGGTAATAGTGGTTAATAACATTTTTTATTATATTTTAGCACAGATTCAACTGCAGATCATTTCAAGATTTCAGCATGCCAACCAAGGATAGACTTAGAAAGGCTGCAAAACGTCAAAGACAGCAGGTCCATGAAATAATGCAGCAGTCCTCTACCAAAAAAACTTGTCAAGTCACCAAGAAAGCTCCGGGTAAGACCATAAAAACATTCATAAGAAATATTTGTAGTAAAAAAAGTATTACTACAGAAAATGTTTCAGTCCAGAAAAAGAGAAGCAATTTAAACGGAAAGGAAAGGCCAATCAAAAATGTTACTGCTAGAGCAAGAGATAACTCTGTGCATGATAGTAGAAGGAAACAACAGTGTAGGGACATTCGTAAACGAATGTTCCGCAACAGGATAATTGGCAATTTGTTAAAAAATATTAAAAAAGGTCAACAGAAAGTGGTTTTTTTATAAGAGAAAAAAAAAAGTTGAGAAAGTTATTGATCAGGCATTTGAAATTAAACGTAAGTTATTTATTTTGATAATCAATAGAATTAGGAAGCTAAACAAGGCAATTTATGATTTCAAAAGAAATAGTAGATGGAAGAGAATAGTTAATCGTAGTAATTTTTGTGAAGTTTTTTCCGGAGAATGGATGCATAGTTCAAGTTGTGAGGTATTTTTTAATGAGGAGAGTTATTTCCAGGATAATGATTTGGTGCATGCAGTTGACACCAGTGGTCGAGCTTATGAAGTGAAAGATGGTTGTCCAGTTGAAAAAGAAAAACTTGTGACAACAGAGACAGAAGAGGTGTTAGGTAATGAGGTTTTAGGAAGACGTCCTAAGGGTCCTGTGTACACCTGGAAGTGTAGTAGTATTTGCAGTGTGCGACAGGATTCCATCAATTTGCTTTGTGATTTTGTACGGACATTTAATAAGAAAAGTTTGAAGCAGAAAATGAAGTTGTTGCAAGAATTAGATCCTTGCAGAGTGAGAGAAGTGACAGGTTTGCATGGACATTCACTGGCTTGTCTTTCCAGGAGAGTATGCCAGAGTGTTTTTCATCATTTCAGGATGCTAGCAGTGCATCATAATAAAGTGAGGAAATTAGTTAGAATGTTGTATTATGCTAAGAGTCCAGCAATTATGCTTAAACAATTATGCGCTGCTCTTTTGCATGGTTCTGAAATAGATGTGAAGAATATTTGTGAAGAAATTGAGTATTGTTACTTTGGAAGTAAAGAGGAGAATGTTGAAATTGACCAAGAAGAAGAGGGTAATGTGGAAGATAGTGTACAGGTTTCCAGTACAGATAATTTTCAGAGGGAAATTGCGACGTTTCAGGTGAAATCAAGTGAGAGGCCTAATTTCACTTGTGTGTGTTGTCGACGCACTTATTATAAGAATCAGACTAGGTTAGTGGATTTATATGCAAAAAGTGAAAGGGAAAATAATAGTGAATGGAAGGATTTCACAACATACTTGATGGTAGAAAATTGTTTTGATTTGGGATCAGATCAACGTGTGTGTACTTATTGTTGTACCAAATTAAATCAAAACTAGATGCCTGCTAGAGCAGTTCATAATAATCTGGAATTGGTTGAGATTCCTTCTGAATTGAAGGATTTAAATACTTATGAATCTATTTTGATTCAAAGTATCCATCCCTTTCAGGCTATTGTAAGAATGGAGCCAAAGACAGGGAAATTGCCTCCATCAGATTTACAGAGAGGATTAAAGGGAAGAGTTGTTTATTTGCCTCTAGATTTGAAGAAAAACATTAACACAATTGGAGTAGAGAAAGTGGAAGAGGAACCTCTGGTTATCTTAGTTAATG
This sequence comes from Lissotriton helveticus, assembly GCF_964261635.1. Taxonomy (NCBI): domain Eukaryota; kingdom Metazoa; phylum Chordata; class Amphibia; order Caudata; family Salamandridae; genus Lissotriton; species Lissotriton helveticus. The sequence continues at coordinate 1,016,778,300 of NC_136071.1, forward strand.
GGGTTCCGACAAAGAATAAGAAAATATGGCAAGATTTAGTGGATGTTAGGAAAGTCAAAAAGGCAACATTGTGTTTGAAAAAAAATAATAAGTACTATAAGAATGTATATGTTGCAGAAGAGGAAGTAAGTGAGGAAGAGGATAGCGATTTGTGTGCTGGTCAAATTGAGAAAGTAGAACCCTCTACTAGTGAAGAAATATATGAACATTATAGTGTTCATCCTTTGCATTCCAAGGAAGTCATGGGGAATGCTATTGAGTTGTTTCAAATGAAACAAGCCAAAGGGAGTCCCATTAGTGTTTGGGAGGAAAGTTTGGAAGCTCGGGTGTTTCCCACAGCTTTTTCCAACAGGTCAGGGAGGAAGATATGATGAGCGACCTCATCAAATTCCTGCTTCTGAATACCGGACTTTGCGATTGTATGCAGGAGATGCTAGGTTTCGACAATGTATTCCCTATTTGTTTCATCTCCTGTTTGAAAGCGATCTGTCTGGACTGTCATATGCAGTGAACCACATCTTGAAAAGTGGTATACACATGCAAAACATCTCGGCAAGTGACTTTATGGATAAAGTCAATGTCCAAGACAGTATTTTGGATTGTCACCTTATTAATCTCATGGCGTGTCAGCGTGGTACTAATGAGTACTGGTACCGTCGTCATGGTGATTTAAAATGTATGCTGAGGAACTTAGGAACTCCCACATGGTTCCTCACTCTGAGCTGTGCCGAGTATGGCTGGGAAGACTTACTTGAATTTCTACGAGAGGCAAATGGAAATATTGAAAACATCGAATTCAAGACACCCGGAGAACTGTGCTCTTTGGATCCAGTCAATGTATGCAGGTACTTCAATCATAGATTTGAAGCTATGATGTCTTTCATCATGAATAAGAAGAATCCACCTCTTGGAGAGGTGTTGGATTTCTTCTGGAGAAAGGAGTACCAAGCAAGAGGTGCTCCTCATATACATATGCTGCTGTGGATCAAGGATGCACCTAAATTTGGAACAGATCCAGAAGACTCAGTGATGAGTTTCATACAGCAGTATTCTACGTGTGCTGTTCCAAACGTAAAGGAGAAGAAAAGCCTAAGAGAAAAAGTTCTACGTTTCCAAAGCCATCGTTGTGGAAAGTACTGTTGTCGTAAATTCCGAAACAAGGACAAGTTCTACACCAAATGTCGTTTCGGCTTTCCACGACCGGTGATTTCTAAAGGAAGAGTAAACAGTTTGATGTCTTCGCTGCGACATAATGTGATGAAGAAATCCCCGAAAAACACATACAATTTGAAGAGGAACGAAGAGTCCAAGTACATCAACGACTACAACCCAGTGATTTTGTCCATGTGGAATGCTAACATGGATATACAGTTTGTGGCTGATAACTGTATGGCTGTGGCTCGGTATGTAACATCTTACATCACCAAAAAAGAAAAGACAGAATTGAAGGATATGTGGGAGGACATTTCCCATGAAAAGAGCCTCAGTAAGAAGTTGTACAGTTTCAGTCTGAAGATGTTGTCGCATCGAGAAATCGGAGCTTACGAATGTTCTGACCGGTTGTCTTCAGCAAGTCTCTATGCCAAATCTAGGAGTATCGTTTGGGCGTGTCTTGGTCTTGCTGCAACGCGTAATCGAGTTCTGAAACCTGTGCGGGAAATTGAGTATTTGGCGGAAAAGGAGCCAAACAGTACTGACATTTTGAAGACCAACATGTTGGATACATATTATCCAAATCGAAGCAGTCACCTCGAGAATGTTTGTCTGTATGAGGTTCTACAAAATTACATATTCAAGAGGAACATCAAAGAAGATACTGAGAAAGGAGTGTATGCTGTAATTGGAAGTGAGGGATGTCTGGTCAAGCAAAGAAAATGCCACTTGGTAAAAAAACGAAAATTGAGTGGCGAATCTCCTGAAAAAAAGGAGTTTTTCTATTTAGCACTTTTGCAACTTTTCAAGCCTTGGCGTGCAGAAGAGGAACTGCTTGGAGATTTCCTCTGTTACGAAGACTCTTTCACTGCCGCCAAGGAGACCATAGAATGTCCTGCTTTTCCCAAATATGTAGAAATGTTGAATGCGGAAATCGAGCAGGAAGCAACGATTGCAGCCGAGATTGCCAGAGACAGTTCTCAGGACAGTCAGAGTTCTGTTTCATTGAGTCAGGATCCACTAGGAGGACCTGTTATCGAAAATGAAGCTGCCACTGCCATGAATGAAGTGGAAAGAGCCATGGCACATGCTCAGGAGGATGCGGTTAACTTAGAAGACTTGGAAAGACAACTCAACGTTGAGCAGAGGAAAATATATGACGAAGTTACCAAGCAAATAGATCATGGATTAAGTCATGAGAAGAAAGAGTGCTCATGTACGTCGTTGAAGCCTGTCCGACTGTACGTGAGTGGAGAAGCGGGAACTGGAAAAAGTTTCCTCATTAAAGCAATTGCATCTTATCTGCAGAAAAGGACTGAATCACCGCTGTCTTGTGTTGTTACCGCTCCAACTGGGCTGGCAGCACATAACATTAAAGGGATTACTTTACATCGTTTACTGATGCTGCCAGTGGAGCATGACAACAAATTACAATATCACAAGCTATCTGGAGATGCTTGTTGTGAAGTTTCAAGAATCTTGAGGAAAATGAAACTTCTTATCATTGACGAAGTAAGCATGGTTTCCAATGTCATGCTTGCCTTTGTGCATTTGAGAATGCAAGAAGTTCTCAAAACAGAGTATGATGTGTTATTTGGTGGCAAACACATCATTGTTTTCGGAGATCTTCTGCAGCTGACACCAGTGAAAGGACAACCTGTGTTCAAAATGCTCACGCATGAAGATACCAGGAAGTGCCTAGGGAGCATTGGCAACGTCAATATATGGTTAAACTTCAATTATGCTGAACTGCATGAAAATATGCGTCAGGCGAAGGATGAAGTTTACAAGAATATTCTACAAGATGTTAGAATTGGAAAAGTGACCGAGCATGGGAAAGAAGCTTTACATGCACGATTACTGTCAAATTTATATCCAGAACAAGATGTTGTGCCTGAGAATATTTTTCAGAAAATTACTGAGAAGAAATCTGGAATATGTTTGATGCCAACTCTTGCAGAATGTGCCATCTTCAACAACAAAATGTTGCAATTAGAAAACCAAGAGATTGTGAAACTGGAAGCTATTGACAGAGTAGAGCATATGGGATCAACAATTATTTTGTCTGAGAATTTGAAAACAAAATTGGATTCATTAGAGAAGACTATATCTAAAACTGCAGGTTTTGAAAAGACTCTGAATGTGTGCTTAAACTGCCGTATAATTTTAAGAAGGAATTTACATGTTGAAAGAGGTCTGGTAAATGGATCAATGGGTAATGTTGTTGATTTTGTGAAATACAGAAATAGAGATGGAATTGAATTTTTAAAAATTAAATTTGATGGCATTGAGGAAGTACAGCTAATTGGTCGTTGTTCTGCTAGATTTTTTCTTGTAAAAGACTTATATGTTCGCCGTAAGCAGTTTCCTGTTTGCTTGGCATATGCGGTGACAATCCATAAATCGCAAGGTTTAAGTGTAGACAGTGCATTGGTGAATATTGGCAGTTCTGTGTTCAAGGAGGGTATGGCATATGTGGCATTGTCACGAGTTAGAACTTTATCGGGATTGTACTTGATTGAGTGTGATGTCACAAACATTTGTGCGGATCTAGATTGTGTTAAGGAATACAATAGGTTAAGAAGAGAGTATGCGCCACATTTGCCTCAATATCCTTTGTTTGAGAAACGTGTGGTAGGCCGGAAACGAAGAAATGTGACCAATACTAGGGAGGTTGTAGCAAAAAGACGAAAAGTTGATGAACCTGAAATTATAAGCAGAAACAAAAAGGATTCTGTTGAAGATGTTGTTGGTTTTCAATTTGAAAACAGTTCTGGTGTCAACTGCTATGCTAATGTAGTGGTTAATGTTTTGTTTTCTCTAGAAAATGTAAAAGAAGAGATTGTGGTAAATTCTGATCAAAGATTTTGCAGTTTGTTAAATTCTGTGTTAGAGAAATGTAGCACTGATAGAACAAAAATAGAAAGTGTGTCTGAAATTCGAAATCTGTTAGACAGATGTTCAGGTCAAACACAATTCTCTCAAAATATTCAGCAAGATTGTCAGGAGTTTTTAATGTATATGCTTGATGTATTGCATGCTGAAGGTGTAGATGTAGATCACCTGTTTGGGCTTTCTTATCAATGGCAGCATGACTGCGAGAACTGTAGGGTATCAAGTACTACTAGTGTAGACTCAGAAAGATTTATATATTTAACTTTGCCAGACAGTAAATCAGTCTCTTTTAATAAGCTAGTAAAAGCAGCTGATCACAACATGGAGTGTAGCCAATGTAAATCTGAAATGATGTCAACATTATTTATACGAACATATGGCCAGTATGTCATTTTAATGTTCCAACGATGTAGGCCTGATGGAACAAAATTGACAACTTTAATTAAAAATGTTGTGGCTTCACAGTTGTCAATATCAGGAAGGACTTTTGTAACTGCAGCAATTATATATCATGACGGTCCTTCAATAACATCAGGACATTACACAGCTTATTTAAAGTCTAGAAATGGCTGGTCATTCTGCAACGATTCTGTTTTAATTTTCAAAAAAAAATTGCCGTATGACCTTAAAAATTCTTACCTGGTGTTTTTAAAACCAAAATTGTAGGGAAAGAATCTCGGGATGTGCTCTGAGGAATTTCAAGAAGATCTAATGGCTCCTACACGATTTGGCCTTGAGGATAAGTGTAGTACAGAGACATAACTTCTTACCATAACACTTGACGTCATGGAAAAATAACTGCACTTTGAATGAGTTCAGAAAAACTGTTTCTTTTTATAAGCTAATTGAAGCAGCCAATCAAAACATGGAGTAGAGGGAATGTAAGTCTGCAATGCTGTCTACTGTTTGATATTGCTTTGTGATTAAAAGTGATGTAGAGAATTAAATAATTGTAGTAGTCATAGAGGTAGTGTAAGTCTGCTTCATAGTAAGCAGTATCAGTGTCATAGGAAATGTAGAACATGAGTGAGCAAGTAGGGTAAGATATTACTAGTCCAGGATTGTGAAAATGATCTTTAACATTTTAATTCTGAAAGTTGCGGAAATACAAAATGACTGGATTGGCTTACAAGAATTCCAAGCGTTATAAATGGCTCTTACATGATTTGGCCTTGTGGAAACGTGTGGTAGAGAGCGAGAAGTCATTTATTGTATGTAACATATTTTTTAAAACGATGGAGGTTTTCTTTCAGAAATTGGCGGGCTGAAAGTAATAATAGCACAACAGAGTGTAAGCTGTTCATAGGACATCCTTCGACGTCATGGAAAGTAAGTTAATTTTAAGGAGTTCTGAATTCTGATTTGTTATGTTGTATGGGTTTTTTAAACACAATCATTTTGATTGTGTTTTTTTTTCCCCCGCTGTTATATGATGAATACCTTCAAGTCACTGTTTTTAGTGAAATTTGATACATTCTGAGAACAGCAAAAATAAACCATTTAACATGTATAATTAATTCTGTACTGTTTGCATTTATGATGTACATTTAGAACTGTGTAGGAGGCATGGAGAAGGAGAGGCTTCTGTAAGTGTCAAAGTTGTTGCATACAGTGCTCACATTCTACGTAGTCTTTCATATGATAGACTACATTTCCACAATGAGATACCTAAGCAAAGGAAACACAGGTGATATGATTGAGGAATGAGCAAAAAAAATTGCACGTTTTCCTATTATATTACCGGTGTTTCCTAACATTACACATCACATTGTGTAGATGAGGTTTAGGCCTGTTCCAGGAGACAGAGGAGGTCTGACATTTGTTGAAGAGTGCAGTGGGCATGACTCACTTCGTTGGTAGGCCTGCACATGTATTATCTCCTCTGTATTCTTCAACAAACCTAAATTTCATCTGCAACCCTGAGTAGGACTTACCTGAAACAAATCTGTGGATAGGTTACACCTTATCGGCATCTTGAAACAATCATTTAAAATGTTAGGGTCAGATTTATGATGGCCGTGCGCCTCTTTTGCGCCGCTGTGGGTCACTTTTGTGTAAAAGATGCACCATGTTGCAAGATAGGTTTCAGTTCATCTCCAGCAAGATACCATCAGTTTAAAATGTATATAATTAGCACTGTGTAGGGGGCATGCAGAAGCTGAAGCTTTTGTAAGTGTCAAAGTTGTTGCATGCAGTGCTGCACTTCTGGGTACTGTTTCATATGCTGGACTACATCTGCACAATGAGATACCTAAGCAAAGGAAACACAAGTGATGTGATTGTGAAATGAGCAAAAGAAATTGCACGTTTTTCAATTACATCACCTGTGTTTCCTAAGTTTACGAATGACATTGTGCAGATGAAGTTTAGGTCTGTCCACGGACACAGAAGAGGTCTGGCCTTTGTTCAAGAGTGAAGTGGACATGACTTACTTCATTGGTAGGCTTTCACATGTATTATGTCCTTTGTATTCTTCAACAAGCGTAAATTTGATCTGCAACCCTGAGTAGGCCTCACCTTAAACAAACCTCTGGAGAGGCCACACCTTATCGTCATCCTGAATTAATCATTTAAAATGTTAGGGACAGATTTATGATAGGTGTATGCCTCTTTTGCGCCACTGTGCGTCACTTTTGTGACGCATTGGCGGTGGAAAAGATTTGCTATGAGGCGACAAAATTACAAATTGATGCATCTAGGCAGATGTGTCATGCTGTAAAAAACCCGTGCCACATGAAACCGATGCAGCAGTGATGCAAAAGATGCAGCATGTTGCAAGACAGGCCTCACTTCATCTCCAACAAGATAAGAAGCTGAGTCTTCTGTAAATGTCAAAATTGTTGTATACACTGCTCAACTTTTGTGTACTCTTTGATATGCTAGACTCCATCTGCACTATGAGATACCTAAGCAAAGGAAACACAGGTGATGTGATTGTGAAATGAGGAAAAGAAACTCCACATTTTTCAATTACATCACCTGTGTTTCCTAAGTTTACGAATGACATTGTGCAGATGAACTTTAGGTCTGTCCACGGACACAGAAGAGGTCTGGCGTTTGTTCAAGAGTGAAGTGGACATGATTTACTCCATTGGTAGACCTTCACATGTATTATGTCCTCTGTTCTCTTCAACAACTCGAAATTTCATTTGGAACCCTGAGTAGGCCTCACCTCAAACAAACCTCTGGATAGGACACATCTTATTGGCATCTTGAAACAATCATTTAAAATGTTAGTGTCTTGCGACACTTTTGTGAGACAACAGCAGTGCAAAAAATGCACCATGTTCTAAGATAGGCCTCACTTCATCTGCATCAAGATACTGTTAGTTTAAAATGTATATCTTTAGGACTGTGTAGGGGGCCTGGAGAAGCAGAAGCTTCTGTAAGTGTCAAAGTTGTTGAAAAACTGTTTCTCCTTCAATCTTTTCCCTTGTCTTTTCTAATTTTTAAATACATGTTTTAATATTTTTCAAATGTTTGTTCTCTCTTTCACAGATTGAAAGTATAAAAATAAAAAGTGAGTAATTTAACGACAATTATAGGGTAAATGTTTTGTAGTCTTTTCGTTACATTTCTATCACATTCACCTACTATTAGTTCCACAGCTTCATTTCTTTAACCCTCAGTTTCCTGCCTTTGCTACTTCCCTCATTCCTTTCTCTATTACCTACTTACTCTACTCCTTCCACTCCTTTTCTCAGTCCCTCTCTTCTCATAGTTCCTCACTCTTGTTCACTCAATCCGTCTCTATTACTCTTAGTGTCTTTGACTGATCACTCTTTCACTGCTTGTTCATTATGCTTTTTCTGTGTAGTTGAAGCACACTAAGGGGCATATTATGAACACAGCCAATAAAATTATTGCTGTTTTTATCGGCAGAAAACTGCTGCAAAAGTGGTTTTAGCGGCAGTTTTCTGCCGCAAAAGCGGCTTAAGCGACACATTTCTGCCGATAAAAGCTGCAAAACTTTTATTGCCTATGTTGATAATATGGCCCTATGTTATTTACATTTCTTTGCTGTTTCAATTATTCTTTTTCTGTTACTTCTTCTTTTCTGCTTTCTGTTTTTTCTCTCTGTTATTCCACATGTTTTAATCTTATTTTGAACATTCACTCATATTCTCTAAGAAACTCTTCTTTGTTATTGTTCTACTCTCTTTTTTTTCTTTCACTTCCTTATCTATTTTGTTTTTCACAATTATATCCTCTTCCCTCTTTTCTTCGGTAAATAAATCTATTAAACAGTATCTCTGGTTTAGACCCTATAGCTGTCTTTGTTTTAACATTACTCTCTGTTTACTTCCCTTATACTTACTCTTCTTTTTTTTTTAACATTTTTTTTTGGTTCGCTCCCGGTTCGCGTACCGGTGAGCGAACCAGGAAGCGAACCAAAAGAAATACAGCTTGCCAGAGTGCTAAACATTCTAGCAATTTTTTTTGAAAGGGGAGGTAGTTCTGAAAATAACTTTTTTTTAAATGTTTTTGTTGTTTTATATTTTTTTTATTTTTCTGAACATTTTTTGTTTTTTTTGTATTTTTTGAACAGTTTTATGTTTTTTTTGTTTTTTTTGGAGGGGAAACAACAAAAAACAGGCATTGGAAAGGGTTCAACAGGAGCAAAAAAAAAAATTTACTTTCTGGGGCGTTTAGAGCACTTGTGATTTTCAAATGCTCTGTTGATTAAGTTAATGCTCATATTGGCACATGACAGTAATGTACCGCAATACAAACAGGTAATCTTCATATGGATAAAGTTGTCCTGAATGTTTGGCACGGTTTCCCGTGCCTCTGGTCCTGACAAAGATACCTGTGTTGATGTCGTGGCCACAGGAGTTGGTGGGTTGTCCTGCAGGTCACGCATCTCTGCCCGGCTGTAGTTTAATGGATGCCACCTCTGCATGTGACGGTGCATGGTGTAGTTGCCGAAGCTATACTTTTTTAAGGTGCCTCTAGATAAGTCCTCTTTACATATGAGGCACGTCACATATCTAGCATTAACTTTTTTCTGCCCTTCAGGGATTGAAAAAAACTGCCAAATAAAACTAGTTTTACGATGAGAAACCCGGGGTTCCTCTTCTAAAAACTGTGGTCCCTCTGTCTCCTCTTCCTCTTGTTCATCCTCTTCCTCCTCTGTGTTGCTGATGAACTGTGGAGGTGGTCCTCTCTTCCCATGAGGAGGTGGTGGTGGTGGTGGGGGTCCACCAGCTGAAGCTACCAATGAAGCCATTGCTCAAATATCAAAAAAGGTCTTCCTCTCACAAAGATGAAAGTCAGAGTGAGGAAAGAAGGAGGGGTTTTCATCATTTGGGAAAAAAAATAGTTCTAAACCAATGAAAAGTGTTATTTTTAGGTCACCTGACTTAGCCTTACATCATTAGGAAACCAAAAGTGAAATGAACCAATGAAAAGTTTTATTAACAAGTCACATGACCTGTTACGCTTATGTTACGCGCTGCGGAACGTGCCCCAAATCGCTTCGGGGGAGCTGCGCTTCGCGTCTCAGTTCGCGTACCGGAGCACTTCCGGGTGCGCTAACGCGGCGCGTCATAAGACGCATTACGCGACAACGTGATACGTCGCGCTTCCGCTGTTGATTTCTACCGCGGCAGTTGCGCAAACGGAACGTTTACCGGTTCGCAGACCGGGTCGCGGCATCAAATTGAGCTAACGGGAATCTTCCCGGTTCGCGAACCGGGAGCGAACAAAAAAAAAATATTTTAAAAAAAATTATTAATAAACATATAAAATATATTTTGGGATTTAAAGAAGAATACATTTTACAGCTACAGATATTAGCTTTTAAAAAACCAATGAAATTCATTGAAAAAACCATAGGTTATAGACCATATATAGTTAGGAATTAGCATTTACAAAACCTTGAAAATTCACTGAAAAAACCATAGGTTATAGACCATATATAGTTAGGAATTAGCATTTAAAAACCTTATTTTACTCACACAAAACCATTGAAATTCCATATATAGTTAGTTGCACTAACTATATATCGCGCACCCGCAATCCACTGCTGATGATGTCACATATTACATCATTCATGACATGGTCAGTGACATCACTGATGACATCACTGATGACATCTCAAATGACATCACTGATGACATCACTGATGACATCATCCAGTGACTGTGTGTTTCTGTAAAGTTTAAATATGTTTTACATATTGAAGAATGAGTAGATGTATAAGTGTCTGGATGAAGGATTTAGTAGGTGCGTGACTGACTGTATGAGTGAGTGATTAAATGTGTCTCACTGAGTGCATGGGTTAGTGACTAAACTGTCTTAATTTGTGCATCATTATGTCTGTTGTTCTGTAAACTGCTGCATGTGTTGATCAGTAGCTATATGAGTAACTATATGGGTTATTGATTGATTGTCCAAGTATTTGTATGGGAGACTGAGTGTGTGTGTGGCTGGCTGGGAGATGTGTGACTCTGTGCAGATCAATGTGTACTTGTATCAATGATTGTATAAGAGAGTAAGTATGTGTTAGTATATGTTTGAAAATGTAAGGTACTCTATGTTTAAGTGTATAGATTAGAAAATGGAAGTGTGATTGATTCTTTACAGGACTGACTAGGTGTGTGAGTAACTCCATGGATGAGTGGCAGAGTGTGAGTGTCTGTATAGGTGTATGAGTGCATATGATAGTGTTGTAAAGATGAGTGATTGTATGTATGAATGATTGTATGGGTGAATGAGTGAATGTGTGTGTAGACATAGGAATCAGTGAGTGCGTATGTAGTAACTAGTATTGGTGTGTCAATGGTTTCAAAAATTATACTCTGTATTTAACACTGGGTGTAACAGAGGTTATATTAAAATGTGAGGAGATGCATTGTATTGTCACATGAATGATATCATCAGTGATGTGGTCATTGATGTCAAATGAGATGTCATCAGTGATGTCATCAGTGATGTCATTTGAGATGCCATCAGTGATGTCATCAGTGATGTCACTGACCATGTCATGAATGATGTAATATGTGACATCATCAGCAGTGGATTGCGGGTGCGCGGGTGCGCGATATATAGTTAGTGCAACTAACTATATATGGAATTTCAATGGTTTTGTGTGAGTAAAATAAGGTTTTTTTAAATGCTAATTCCTAACTAGCACCATCAACTGCTGCAACAAGAAACGTCTGACAGCAGTTTGAGGCCGGCGCTTCCAATCTGGTTGGAGGTGTAGCACAGGACTCCTCGATGAAAATCACAGCGCATCGAACCACAACGCAGCCTACTATAGGTTTATATGTGCCTCAATGGTCAGTGACTCTTGTCTTTACTTAAAAGAGAACACTTACAGTGCAGCGTAAAGGACTACAAATCCCAGCCAAACCCAGTATGACGGCGCACTTAGCACACGCCTACTGTTGGGACTTGAATGAACAAAAAAGCTCAGAATACATCGCTGCACGAACGAGTCTCGCTGACGGCAGCCCCTGATGACGGGAGTGATTCCCAGAAACGCGTCGGGCATTTTAATGACTTGCAAAGTGGGGAGACGTGCTGAATGTGAAGCCGGGAAAGGCGGAGACCTGTTGTGTGCCTCCTAAATGCTAAGGGCAATTTGGTGAACAATATATATATAATCTTCACGAACACCTTAAAAAGATTGAGAAAAGACTAAGTAGTAGGCGTGTTTGTGCTCGTGAAATATAACAGCAAAAGGAGTTCAAGTAATCTGTGGGAGAGGCATGTCCGCCGAGGAGTTCCGTGCAAGGGAGGAGGAAGCCGAGGGGCTTTTTGAACAAATCTCTGCGCCGGGACATACTAGCAGTAAGCAACCCCCAGCTAATGCATCTGTACGGGAAGAAACAAACATCGGAGCGCTTTATAAAGAGTTGGAAAAGCAGAGGCGCCTGGAAATCACAAAGTGGTGGGAGCATTATTCTTTATCAAAGTATGTTGCTGCTGGGCGGGTGCCAAGAGGACTGCGAATACTACTTGCACCCAGTTTCGAAAAACCAAACCCACTGATGCTTAAAGAATGGGGCGAAAATAATTTGGCTGCTTCTATGAACTTGGTTCGGATTTTAATAAAATATGCGGCCATAGACCGGGCAGAGATTTTGCAAACCATCGAAAATAATCCAAGAGGATATCGACAAAATTACGGAAACTGAAAGCTCAAAAAAGCTAAAGGATGCAATGCTGGAAAGACTGAAAAAACATGGGGACAAAATCAAAATGAGAAAAATAAGTAAGTTTGCACGAGACCAGGCAGACTATGCCAACGGCCAGATATTCACTTTTGCACGAAAGTACAACAATACAAAACGACAACAGTACATGGGAAAGGGTAATAAGCAGCAGACCGCAACAGCTGCGGGAACAAATATAAGTACATGTGCAAGCGGTGGAATTAATGATGATACATTGAGTATAACTTCAGTGGAATCCAGTACCCTTTCGAGTGCTTTAAGTGTCTCAAGTGTGGACTCACTTATTCAACAACAACCGGAGACAATATTTAATCTAGAGCAAGAGCTAGATTTTTTTGTGTCGGAAAGACTCTCAACACTACGACCGCGGCAAAGGAACTTAGGCGGAAACGCCGGAACACGAGAAGACGCGAGAGACGAAGGAAGCAAAAACAAAAATGTGCAGCAAAAAAAACCACAAGGTTGGCGGAAAAAGAAACATCAATAAATAGCTCCGTCATTAACCTTAGGGATGTTGTTCTGACAAAAGCAGAGGAACAATTGCTGGCTCTGGGTTTGAATTACTGCCCAGCACAACCATTCAAATATGCACCAACTCGTGTTGATGTGTTCTGCTATATACGCAAGCTTAAACTAAAAAAGTTCTTTGCTCTGCAAAAATTGAAAACCGGCACTAACACCCGTACTGCTGCTACAGTCTCAGGGGCTCCTGAGATAGTGGCAGCTGATGTCCCCTTATTTTGGATATGCATGACTTAAATGCAACATCGGATTTGCAATCGATAGCTCAAGATGAAGAAATCTCAACTCAAAGACGATTGAGTAAAATCAATATGGTACAGAAAGGCGCGGGATTAACTCCATACAAAGGCAAGTCTGATTTTGTACCATTAATGACAAAGGATGCGATTGATACTTTTTATGACTGTGTTATTTCAGAGGTAAAAACACTCTATAAGAAAGTTAACAGAAATAAGAGACAAGAGTTCCCACAGCAACGGGCAAATTATTTTGCATTGATGAAGAAGCTAGGTACCAATCCGAACATTGTGATTAAAACAGCGGATAAGGGTGGCAACTTGGTCCTTTGGCCAAAATCTGACTACATTACCGCAGCACACAGACAGTTGCATGATGGCGAGTGCTATATCAAGGCTAGCAACAAAGAGTATGGTCAGGCCAAAGATAACCTATACAAACTGTTGAATAAATGGAGGAGAGAAGGTTTGATCTCAGGAGAGGAGTTCAAATTCTTGTACAATGAATTTCCCACCCAGCCAGTTTTCTACCTTATCCCTAAAGTACATAAAGGCATCTCACCCTTGTCTGGGAGACCAATTATCTCAGCAATAAACAGCATGGGTGAGAAAGTGGGCCAATATATAGATTTCTTCTTGCAAGAACCTGTGAAACAACTACCGAGTTATGTGAGAGATACCACTGACTATTTGAAAAAACTTGAAACAGTAGAATGGCAGGAAGATATGGTGTTAATGACGCTTGACGTCGAATCATTATACACCAGCATAGCCCATACTGACGGTCTCAATGCTGTTAAACACTTTTTGAGCCGTAGGCCTGCACAATTCTATGAACATAATAAGACTATATTAAGCCTAATAGAGTGGTGTTTGTGCAATAACTTTTTTGCCTTTGAAAAAGATGTTTGGCGCCAGGTGAGGGGTGTAGCAATGGGGGCCTGCTTCTCACCCAGCTACGCGTGTTTACACGTGGGCTGGTGGGAGGAGCAGGTCCTCAACAAGATACATAAAACATGGGTAAATGAAAAAATAATCAAGTTCCTCAGGTACATTGATGATGTGTTCATTGTGTGGCAGGGTGAAATAGAAGAGGCTATCGCTTTTGTCAATGACATCAATGTCAATCATTTGAACCTAAAATTTACATCCCACATCAGTAGGAAGGAGGTTGAGTTTCTAGATGTTAAAGTATATATTGATAATGCCAACAGAATTCAAACAACACTATTTAGGAAACCAACCACAGGTAACACCACCCTACATGCGTCTAGTCTTCACCCCAAACATACCATCCACAGCATCCCTTATGGAGAGATCCTTCGATTGAAAAGGATCTGTAGCACCAATGAAGATTTTACAAACTGTGTGAGGGACCTAGAAATTCGATTAAGGGAACGAGGCTACTCCAAGAAGATCTTTGACCAAGCTTTGAAAAAAGCAAATTTGAGAACTCGAGATAGCCTCCTCCCGGTCGATAATGTCATAGAAGACTCCCCTTCTAAAGGAGACACAAACAATGAGACATGCCCTAGGTTTATTACAGCATTCAGTGACCAGGAAAGTACAATCAGGAAGATCATTACCAAAAATTGGCCCATTATTATGACAGATTCGGTCTTGGGTGCATTACTACCCCCTAAACCCACGATAACCTTCCGCAGGGCACGCAATATGGGAGCCGTTCTGGACCAGCCAAGTCCAGAACTTAAGCAAAAAGCGAATTGGATGCAGACAGCAGGTGGATTTCGCAAATACTCCAGTTGCAGGGCCTGTAAATTTGGTACTAATAAAACCCACTACTTTACCCCATTCAGCGAGACTGCAATCCCGATTGTAGGTCAATATACATGCAAAACTGAATTTGCGGTATATGTCCTGACGTGCACTTGTGGCCTCAATTACATCGGCAGTACCAGCAAACAAGTGCACGTCAGGATCCTGCAACATTTGCCTGCCATTCTGCACAGTGACTCTAGTTATCCAGTGGCACGCCACTTCGAGTTAACACATAATAAGGATGTAAACTGTTTATCTTATTATGTTGTGGGGGCAATACCGAAATTACGAAGAGGTGGTAACAGGGATTTAAAATTAAGGCAATTGGAATCAAACATGATATTGGAATTCGATAGTAAAAGTCCGAATGGCCTTAATAATACGGAGGATCTGCATACTTTTCTTTAGAATCCCCCATATACTGTCAAAAGAATTCTCTCTTTTTTTAGGTCTGATTGTCAGTCACTGATCTTTGCTCCCAGGTAGTCAGGTTCCCTGTTGCCTGGAGGTTGCTTTGGCTTTTTTCATATGTAAAGACAGTCCCTCTATGTAATTATTACATTCTCATTCTGTCTAGTCAGGTTCCCTGTTAGTCGGAAACTATGAAATTCTCTTAGTTTATTCCCTATCTGTAAATATATGTAATTTATTACCTATATTTATTCTGTATTTTTACACAATTTTCATACACAGGGTGTTTTTATAATATTTACTTATTTATGATTATGCTTGCTTGGATTATCAAATGCTTTTATCATGTTTTTAATTTTTGCAAAATGTGGTCTTACCTAATTGTTGAAAATACTATGATGAGGCAAATGTTTACAAGCTGGTTTATCATGCACATTGGCACTTTTTCTTCCTCTAGACAAAATATTTGTCATAATTGGTCTTTTGCACTTTATGGACATGCACTGTTTGTACTTTAAAAATAGCACAACAAGATCTTACCCATTTACTATTTTGTTCTTGTGGAACATTGTATAAATATTCTAACTATTTAAAGAAGGATTTTTTATAATTCGCCCCTTTTTTTGCCCCCTTCTAGATACAAGTATTTTGATGGATTTATCCGGAGACTTCTGGCTCAAACGTGTGTACATATGTGATTTTATTTAAATGTATTTATGTATTTATACGGACATATAGGCTTTTCTATTTTGAATATGTCTTTGATTTCCATGATCACGTGATGTATGGAGGGGGCGGAGGCGATTGGGGAAAGTGTGCAGTATAAAAATAAAAAATGTACAAACATTGGTTGCATGTGAACAAGGGCTCTAGCAGCCCGTAACGCGTCATGCACTTTTCCACGAACTTGAGCAAATAAAAAAGAAACCTGACATCTGGTCTTGTGGTCTGTCTCCTGTGTTTCGGTGACGAGAGGAGTTTCTTGTGGATATATATATATATATATGCATATATATATATATGTGTGTGTATGTTTTCTTTGAATATCTTTCTTGTGTCATATGAAATGTTTGTGTATAGGTGCTATCGTGATATTTAAAGTAGAAATATTTAAACTAAATAATTCCAATATACACATTGAATAATCTCAATGTGTCTTGATTTTTTTAAATTCCGTAATTTGTGGCTAGTGCTGGGTTACTATTATAGTTTTCATATAATTGATCCATCCCCTTGTGCCTTAATTGGGTCAAACCCCAAATTGTTTGAATTTCCAGTTTAACGGTGCCAAAGTGCGTTTGTAATGGAAATCTTATCTGGTTTTTATTCACTAAAGCATACAAAGTATTTTATGAAAGGTACTGTTTTCCCACTGATCCACATAAAGTAATTGTAACAGGAATATTATTTGTAGTAACATTGCTCATGTTTCATATGGACAAATAGGGGTAATCTTAAATCCATGTATTCAACTTTATCCATTATCCTTAACATAGAACCTTGTAAATAGACCATTTTGTTTTGTTGGATTGGTATGGTTAAAAAACACGGATGCGGCTGAAGGGATGATGATGAATATGTGCAGAAGCATTAGCCTCTTAGCAGTGGCCAGGCTTACGCTCAAAATGAACCAGCTACATGACTGTAAACTGGGAAGTTGAAAAGAGTAAACAAGACGTAATAGGTCCTTTCAATCTGAGGTGGAAAGTATAGATGATCAGATCAGAGAGATGGAAACTCAATGTAAAGAGAAAACATCTTTTATTTCTTTCTCTGAGCTGAAGTTACCACTGTACATCCAAGCAAGATACAAAAACTGAGAAAGTGGTCAGAGTATCCAAAGACATACTCTGCTCTTACAAGAAAGGATGTTTAAGAGGTGATTGAGGCTGTGCTACCAGAGTAGGAAAATCAAGACTGGTAGATAGGAGTCTTGATCCTTATTATCGCAATTCTACTTCTATGGCCATGATTTCTTCTCTAAGAATAAGGAGAAAATAGAGGGAAATGGCCCTAGAGGCAAGTTTAATGTGAGAGGCAATATCTTTCCTATGAAAGCCTGAAATGTAAAATATAGCATTTCCAGAGATGAAATCTGTGGGTCATTTTCACAGGTGAAATCAAAGTATTTGAAGACAGAAGTAAAGAGAAGAAGTAAGTGACATACACTGGTATATAGCAGTTATTTTGCCCTAAAACAGCCAGCAATGCTACAGAGAACCTGTAGATACATGCAGTACCCTCAAGTCCTTCAGAAATGTCCTATTTGGCAACTGAGGACCCAATCACAACTGATCAATGGATAGGAGAACAGAATCCGTTTGACAGTCATAGGCTGATCTGAGCCTGCCACTGGTAGTCAATATAAGGAACCGTCATTCAAATTCTCCTCTTAAGACTTTTCACACCCTTTATGACTAAATTCATTAGGGCAGTGAATGTTCAAATTTTGGTGTTTTATAGCCCAGTAATATTTTCATATTCATCAGTGGTGGACAGACACAGTATAAAGCAAAATAGTAAGGGGTGCGATTAATCACCAGATTTCTTGTAGTAACCAACAGTCACTCTCCATTACTTCATTCTCTTGGTTTCTCTAATATACAACATACAAGCACGTAAGCACTTATCATGATCATCAGTATTTAAAAATATTTGGACCAATGCACCACCCAGACTCTACTTGAGATTTGTGCCCTTAAATGTTGCTTGTAATTCCTTTGAATTTGCTTTGCTTGCTATCCTGATTGTGAGAAAATCCCCATTTGCATTTTGTGCTGAATTTTATTTCTGGTTTTTAGACTCTTCATTCTAGGTTTTTGTGTGCAAGTGTGGTAGGTTGCCAGGCCCTGAGCCAAACCCCTGATATGCACAGCTCTATCACCCAATAAGGGTTCAGTGCAGAACCTAGTCAGAGACCTGGCCCTATGACCAACTTCAAGGGCAGTGCTGAAAGCTACAGACTGTGAGTGTTGGCTGCCTAAAATTAGTTGGGTGCAGGAATTGACCTAAGGCCAGGCCATGTGCTCCACACACTCAAAGGTCGACCTGCTTGAGGGTTGGTTGCAGGACCTGCTGCCGTGCATAGTGGGGGTAGACTGTCTGTTGGAAGGTGAACTATTGGTATGCACCTACCACTAGTAATACGGCCACCAACACGGTATAAGGTCCAGTAAAGGTCTCAGTAAATTAACCCCTTGTTCAACGCTTGGTAGCTGACAACAAGCAGTCAGGTCTAACTAGGTTTACAGGAGTGTAAAGCATTTAAAAACACCAATACATCAAATGAATAAGACACAACAGACAATCCCACACCAATTTATGAAAATAGGAAAATAAACTATTAACAAATAGATATCTAAACAATAAAAATACAACGTAGCGAACCGGAGGTATGAATGTTTAAAGATGAACCGCTTCATACTGCTAAAAAATATTGTAGCACCACTCTAGTACATGACTGGGACAAGGTCAAAGTTTGAGGCCGACCGCAATGGATACACTAAGTGAGAGGCCTTAGTCAAAGTTTCACCTTCAAACGTAGAAGTTTTTCTGGAGCTTTTTCTTCCTACATCGCTCGACCTTTCACAGCAGGGTAGATTTGGTGAGAGTTCACTGGCTTGACTTTCTGTGAGGCCGTATCAAATCCTGGAAGTCTGGAGCTCCGGAGCATTCACTGGGACTAGCCTTGAAATCCCGTCCGGGTCCCAGTTGAAGGTAGTTGACGTTGGGTTGGTGACCTCATGGAGCTTTGTCACAAAAGTTCTCCAAAGTTCTCCAAACTTCAGAAAGTGCTTCCTGATGGTATTCTTGGTTCAAAGTGTCCAAATCACCAATCCAAAGGTCTGGAATCCCCTGGGATGTCTTGACTACAACCCTCACAATGGACCAGGCCAAATCCTTAAAGGTCCTCTGGACACACTCCAGGATGGGGACTCATTGTGGAGATTAATCAGGGGGATTGTGTTAACCTGTATCTTGCAGAGAGTCTACTTCTTAGTCCTTCTTGAAGCAAGGAACAGTCTCCAAGGCTATATTACCGGATGGTGCAACAGGCCTAGTTATTCAGAGTGCAGACCTTTCAGTGCAGATCCCGATTCCAGCAGGGAAGTCCTTGTTTTTCTTGTAGTTTCAGGCAGAAGATCTGAGAAATTATGCAGCTCTCACTTATTTATTCTGTGTTCTGTGGAGACAAGCATGGGGGTAGTTCCGTCCAATGAGATGCTGTGTGTCACCCCAAAAGCATGACAACTTCCCTCAAAGTACTACATGTTCTTGCCCTACCCAAAACTGCACTTCTAAAATCCAACATAGATGATTTCCCTGCAGAGGAGTAAGTTGATTGATTGGAATACTCCTACAAACCTACCAGTTGTAGGAGCAGCAATCCAGCTTCTACAACTGGGCTCAGTTCAAACTTGTTCAGAATAACGATATGACTGACAAAATTCCAATAAAGAGAGGCTTTAAGCAAGGCTGTGTCCTAGCACCAATTCTTTTTAATCTCTTCTTGGGGGACCTAAGTACCTACCTAGATGCTGCCAGTTCCCATCCTCCAAATCTCACTTCTCGAAAAGTGTCTGCACTACAATATTCCGATGACTTTACCCTGAGGAACCTGACTGGGGTTGGCCTACAATAACAATGGTAATCTTTATTGAATCAAAACCAAAATGACGATCAACCTTAAAAAAACTCACGTTGTGGTTTTTGGCAGGATGATCAACAAGAAGGGGAGCTGGTCTTTGGGTGGGCAATCAATTGTTCAAGGCTCATCATATAAATGTCTTGGCATCTGGCTACAAGATTGGCTATCGCACCACCTCCATCGTAACTCACCGAAACCAAGAATTTCTTCCTTTATTAATATATTGAAAACTACAAAGTTCAACCTGCCAGCCAATACTCACAGCAATAAAGGCCAAGTTCATCCCAACACTTTGCTATGGGACAGAAGCCTTTCCAGGAAAGCTTGAGGCTTTCTTTAACTCTGCACACAACAAGATATTCCATCTCCTATTCCATCTTCCCCAGAACGTGTCACCTTCTCGGATTTGTGTTGAATTTGGCTTGAATAGCCAAGATCTAACATCAAAAGACTCATTACTTAAATAGGTGTCCCTCTTGAGGTCCTAGGTGAAGCCACATTATGAGCTCTGATGTGTGAAGAAATCATAACTGGTCCGCAGACAAATTCAAATCACTGGACCCCGGCCCTTGAGCTGACGCTGAAGGACCTGTGAGCAAAAGAGCTAAGGGCTTCATCACTACCCCACAACTCCGTTAAGAGTGCAAATATTAAACAAATAAGAAGGTTGGCTTGGCACAAAGATAAGGAGTTCAGCAAAAGAAGTCACGGATGGACGATTATTGACTCCTATAAGGAGCCTCAGCCACAAACCCATATCAAACAACCCTACTCAGATCTTTCTACAAAAATAAGCTACTTCATCTGCACTTTGGTCTATGTCAAACAGGCAAATAACCCTTGAAATGGTTGGCGAAACCACTGATTACTAAGGGCCTGATTCTGATGTGCTTAGAAAAGCATTCCCACCTAGGGCCTGATTTTGATGCGGTTAAGAAGGCCTCCTAATGGCATTTGCTCCTTACAAATCGGATCAGAAACGTGTCTTCCCGACTCAGGGCCCAATTATGATGCGGTTAGGAACATATGCTCACATTGAAGTCAACGGGAGTCCAAGCAAATCATATCTAGAAGGATCCGGATGCATCCCACTCCGTCGGTCGGACTCTCCCGATCCGAGTGGATCGGAAACCATTTCCAAACCGATTCGGTCAGGATGCTTTCCAACCTGTATCAGTATCAGGCCCTAAGTGTAGACTATGTTAGTAACACTGATAGAGCAGAAATTTCTTCTAACAAATTTATGACAAACAAGAAAGAGAAAATTAATTTGACAATGCCTTATATAAATGAAGACAAATATCTGATAAGTTTCAAGTTTCTGAAAAACGACAAAAATGCAAAGACAGGCTGCAAGGCAGCATTGCCTTTAAAAAGTCAGTAGGCACACAGCAGCGAACACATGCAAGTGCAGGAAATCGGCTGGGCCTCCCAATATCCATGCCCCATTATATAACAGAGACTTATATGTAGATTGCACCCCCTGGCCCTGTTATCTACTAGGGTCTTATAGGGCTGTCATTGCCAATTGTAAGTATACCCTATTACATGTACCTTTTTAAACATAGCACTGGCCCTGGGCATGGTTATCAGAGCCAACGGTATGGTCAGAGTCAGTTACCACGAGTATCATTCAGCATAAAATGTGGTGAACAGGGCAAAAGTATGACTTGCTAACACTGCCCACGGAGTGTTTGATGTAGGGCAATTTCTATTGTAAAGTGACATGTTACTGTCAACCTCAACTGGAGTTGCAGTAATCTTTCTGTCACTGGAACCTATGGTCTAACGTCTAAGGAACCTTTCCTGAAAGTTTAGAGACTTCCAGACATCCACATTCCAATTTTCAGTTTTTTTCAACATTTTTAAACTAAGAAGAACTGACTTCCTCTCTGCGGGACTGGGGCAAGATGCCAAGCTACTCTGAAGTGCGGCCTCTGCTACTTAAACTTAATGTGTTCTTCTATTTAAAGCTTTTCAAGGCATAATTTGTGGAAATATAGGGCCTGATCTGCAGACCCGGACTACTTTGTGGAAACCTTTCAGCTCCAGCAGCATAATTTTAAGATTGTGTGTGTGTGTTTGCGTGTGTGTGTGCGTATGAGTGTGAGAGAGAGAGAGATAGTTAGTTTTGTAACATGGACACTTTGGGCCATATTATCAAGAAAGGGGGATAGATTATCGCCGCTTTTAACGGCAGGAAACTGTAAACAGGAAACTTGTAAATTCCCATAGAAGCCCAGGTTCTGGTGTTAACCTGGACTTCTATGGAAATCACAAGGGCATATTATCAAGCCCATTATTGCCGCTTTAGCGGCAGTTTCCTGCCGATAAAAGCGGCAATAATGTATCGCCCTTTCTTGATAATATAGCCCTCACTTCCCTATTTTGGGTACACAGGCTCAGTTGTTTCTTTGCATTGAGTAGCCTTTACAATCTGATATAGGTTGTCACTAATGCAGTGTGCAGTGTTCTGCTGGCATTACATATATGTGCCTGTTTGTTTGCTGTGGAGCTCTGCTTGCTTATCACAGTTTATCGGAATGTGACAAGAGCAAACTCAGTCATAAATGTTGGCCTATATATTGTATTTATGTGGAAGGGAAATTCATTTTGTTGAGTTATTCCCCAGAGGTTGTCCTCGAACCTTAATAATTCTGTTTGTGCTGTACATTCTCATCCTTCTCTTGCTCAATTAACCCGAATGCCCTCTCTATGCATTCACTTTTTTGATGGCATCAATTTTGAAAACCTGAGCGCCGGGTGCGTTCCCTTTAACTGATCAGCGTCCTTGAGGCTGGTGTGAAGCTGACGCTTAGAAGAACGCATTGCGGATGAATCTGTACCAGGGTCTATATATACTTCGATAACAGAATCCAGAAGCAAGGCTAAACTGCTCCCATCAGGCTGTTACTTTATTCCAATCTTCCATTGCCATTAAATAAATTAAATCTTATGATACTGAAATATAAATGTCATCATGATTATGAGAGATAAGCTTTACATTGTAAGTGCATTCCAATAAATAAGACGAACTGATGGAAGCCCAATTGAGACATGCCCTTTGAATTTGCATGTCTTGATGTATTGCGCTTTTTATATGATATGACGACATGATTCTGCAACAAAATACATCTTGCCAACACTGTTTAAATAGAAATATGTGGTAATAATATAGGTATGGTCAAGATACACACTTTAAACTCCTGAACTCGTTCTAAGGCTTATGTCGCATCATCAGCGACATTCATCTTCACTCTTTTATATGTCCCTTTGGCAGACAGATTCCCTTTACAGTACAGTACAGACTTCACCTTTCGGAGATATGCGTTCTCTTGCAGATACAAGAGATTACCTGATCTACTGTTTAGCCGAAGCACTATAGTCCTACTACAAGTGACTGTGACAGCATGCTTTTTCTACTGTGGCTTGTATGAAATGTTATAACAATCTGTCTCAAAGATGTCGAGAGACGCAAATATTTTAGTTATAAGAATATCGTTGTACAGAATATATCAGGTAAGAATATATTATTTTAAGTGTTTAATGTCATTTCTTTTCAAATAGAGTTAAATATATTATTGTTTTTGTAAACTTTTGTAATGTTTTATGATTGTGTGTGTGTTTTAAATTAGTGGTATGCTAATTCGACTTGTTTGTGATCATTTGAGTAGCTGTTTTATTTTGTAATATTTTAGAGTGTTGTTTTTGAGTTTAACTTCTTTTTTAAATTGTTGGCAAGTTGTTGAGTTTGTAGTGGAGCAAGATAAAAAGATATTGAAATGTATATTTTCATTATTTAATACATGTATTACCATAGGTACATGTAATTGGTTAATTTGATTATATATTATGCAAAATTATTTAATTGTTGCTGTATTCAATGTATATGAAGCAACATTAATATTCAATTTTTAAATCATTAAACATATTATCAATTATGTAATTTCCTATTTCATTATTTAGCTCATGTATTTGTTAACCATTTGTATAAATATAAATTATATAGTTAGTTATTAGTTATTTAAATTAATTAGTTGATTAGATTCATGCATTTTAGTGTGTTTCTTTTTGCTTTATTAACTTTTTCTAATATTTAAAAGAAATTGAGATGTATTTAATCTTTAAAGATTATTTAACTTTTTTTTGTTGTGGGTTGTAAGGCACCTAGGGGGATATGTTGGGAAGTGTTTGACTAGAGCTCTGAAAACGTAGCCCACATCAGTTATTCTACATGGAAACATTGCTTTAACTTTGCTACGATTTGGAGCAAGTGACTCTCCACCACCCGTGGCTGACCTGAAGCAGCCAAATCTGGGTAAATGCTGGACATGCTCGTACGACGTTGAGGCCTTCTATGCTACTGAATCACTGAACTTGCATAGATGTGCTGGAGTGACAGGGGTGAAGTATGGGCCACTACAGGGTGGCACCCAAAGCAGCGCCTGGAATGACTGACCACGTTGTGAATGGAGGGTAAGATTCCTCAGTCGCTACCTCCTGCGAGGACCGGGGCCCAGCTGCGACTGGAAAGGGATTGCACTGCTGTTGGAGGGCCCTATGCTTGGAAGGCCTCTGAGTCTTGCATTCACTGAGAGATAATGGGAGAGAGCTCCTCTGTACCACCAGAAGCAAAGGGAGCTAAATTCTGGCAAACCCTCTCAACCACCTTTGCTTATCTCCAGTACACAATTTCTCATACAGGGTGTACGACTTAACGATGCAATCACTACACTACCCACCACCACCTAGGCCCCAGGGTAGTCCATGATTTATGTTTGTGAGGGTGGTATACCCCACTGTTGAGATACAAACCACTACATCATTACATACCTGATTGAGGAGATTGCTGGGACTGATGGCGGCCCCCTCTCCAATCTGACAAGAACCGGATTACCTCCATTTGCCTAACAAGGCCAGGCGTTGAGCTCACATGCACCTGACCTTGGGGAGGGGGATAAAACAAACACCTGCCTGCAGCTGAGCTGCTCACAACTATTTTACACATACCTACCATGGTAAAACCATGAAGCCCGAAAAGCATGCAAAGCATGCAACTTGGAGAAGTGTGGCTCACTGGTTAGAGCGGCAGACCCTGATGCAGAGATCTGACCCGGGACCAGGGTTCAATTCCCGTAGCGGCAGGGTATTGGGCTCAATGTCCGCGGACCCGATAATTCTCGCCACGGTGCCTACTCTAATCATGGGTCCCACTCTGCAACTCTGGGCAATAGCTTGCTTAATCTCCACACCGGCCCTAATGGCTAAGGATGCCTGGCTTCACCTTGGGGTGCCCAGGAATGGGCGCCTCACAGGAACAGGCCAGGATGGGTTCCTCAGCGGTACAGCGCGGGGACACACTGGCTAGTGTAACCAGCCACTTTATAAGCTCAGTTACTACTACTACTACTACAACTGTTGGGACCAGGGGAACAGCTTGAACCTCACCTTTATGACAAAACCTTCTTTTGACTACCACCACATCTTTTGAACCAACACTCTGAGAACACTCAAACAAATTTGACTCCATATAATAGGCCATTCTGGATCTTAAGAACACTCTACAACCTAAAATTGATGCAGTAGCACTGGAGGTGACTTTACTTCGAGCTGACCACAAAAACGTGTGACAGAGTAGAGGCCAATGAATCAACTATAGCCACAATATAACCCATGGTGATAAAAATGCAGTCACAACTGAAGGAGCTGCACAGGTGAGTCAACCTACTGAAGCTGAAGCTAAAGGCTGATAGTGCAGGGGGCAGATCATGTAGGTACATTGTGTACATAATTGGTGTACTGGAATGAGTAGAGGGCCACAATCTGGAAATGTTTTTCGAGAAATGGTTTGTCAGCACTGCACTGGATGACAAGAAATCAACCTTTTTCTCATCTGAACAAGCTCCCAGAGTTCCAAGCCACATATTAGCACCAGGCACACCGCCAAGGCCAGTCGAGACAATCAGCATAGCCTGCAAATGTCTCATAGTAAACGACCATGGAATGTTGAAAACTCAAAAGTGAACATTTCCTGCACTACACTGCTGCGGTGCGGAGACAGTGAGTGCCATTCCTGGAGGTCAATAGGCGCTGCGGTTGCTAAAGCCTGGCTACTCCTTTTTATATCAAGCCAAACTGTGGGTTATAGAGGGTGATCAGCCTTGCTTATTGTTCACCTCACTGGAAGTGCAAACATGCCTGGAAATATGAGGAGAAACTAACATATGGCCATGGGAAGTGCCAAGAAAGTCAGAAGCTGACAACCTGTGAGCAGACTGCAATAGAAAAATCCATAGTGATAGAGGAAATCAAACAACCCCCCCACCCCCCATGACTGAACCAGACACAGAGTGCCAGTGAATTACACAATCACTTGGAAATGTGGTACTGAAAATTTTGGACCTGTGTCATAATCATGACGATTTTGATATCAGCAGACCGAGAATGGCTAGTACACTATGCACAAGCATTTTCGTCATATTCAAATGACAGAATCACCCTGAAATCACAGTTTTCGTCCTGAACCCTCGGGTTCCATTTTGCGTACGGCAGCCATTTTGTGAGTTGCCCTCACATAGGCCAATGATTACGGCCAAACACGATTCTGAAGGACACGTACACCTTTCCTGACTTCTCTGCGACCTGGGCAAGCTGACTCCACTGCCCAAGGCCAAACCTGTTCGACCAGTTCCTTTCCCAGTAGCTGATCAAGATTAAGCATGAAGGCACAGGAGATCATAAACCTTTATTGCACACAACTATGTCTTATCTTACTCACACCTGTCTCTGCTCCTTTCTTTATGGCCAGTTCACGATATGGATGTGCCGGGTTTTTATTATGGGTTTGTGCAGCTTGTGTAAGAAGGAATGTTGGGTTTTGCATGCTTGCAAAACCTAGGACTGCCCCTTGCTTTTGTACTGAGTCATGTAACGCTAAAAACATATAAAAGGCCTCTGTCCTCTGTGTTCCTCAGACTACCTCATTCACTTGCTACGGCTTCTGGGTGACGTGGCCTCACTATGTTACATTTAATAAAGATGTCTTTTCATATTACAGCTTCTGTGCCAAGTTTTTGTTATATTAGTAAGTATTCCCTGAGAACAGAAATTACCTAGTTCTTCGGTTGGCGCAGCCAACGCGGGGATCATCAGAGAAGTGACTTTCTGTGGAAGTGATCGTGCCAGGAGACTGAAATAAACTGAGGAGGACAGAACAGGATTCTACTAAGAAGGTACTCTGTGCACGGGGATTCTGGAGATTCTTTGATTCTGCAGCCCAGTATATTTCTGATCTTCCTGATTTTTGATCCTCCACATGATGTCACTCCTGACTGATAACCTTTTTGCGTGAGTATTCTTAAAAAGACAATTAGGTCATGTAGAACTTGACAGTTAGAATCTTGATAATATTTTGATTAGTAAAAGTAAGAGTTAAGTATGAGTGAGTCGCTCCCAGTCCTTTGTTCTTTGATTTTTGCATTTTGATTGGTTCTTAGTTTGATTTGTCCTTAGTTTTATTTGAAGATTGCAATTTTTGAAAACCGAGGGTCTTGTATATTTACGAGTGTATCGATAGAGATAGCCCCTTGAAGTTTGAAGCTAGATTAGTGAGCTATAAGATGCCTGATCTTAGCGAATTTGGAGATTTGTGTTGGCCAACTTTGGATACGTTTGTATTAGCCGGCTTCCCCTAAAGGGAATATCTAAATAGGTTTAGATTTAAAAACATATTTCTTCCTTGGTGATTTTGTATCCCCAGGGAATTAAAATATGACATAATACAAAAACAAGGATCCTTTGTTCTGCGCACTTTTATGAATGGAGATATGCAGAACGATTTTTGGTGTTCTGCCAGTCAAAGCTAGTGAATTAAGTGTATTGTGGCTTCGTGCACATACAGCAGTCTGTCGGGCTGTGTTTTTGCAGTCTTTTGGAACCCTATTGAGACGTGTTTCTTGTAAATATGACTTACAGTTAGTATTTACAAATGGCTTTGTTTTCGTCCTGAGTGTCGATTTATGGGTTCAAAGTGTGTTTCAATGTCTATGTGGTTTTTTCATTGGTGTAACTTCAGTATGTGAATTGCGATGGCAATTTATGAAAACAATAGCTACAGCACTGTATTGTGTGTCCTGAGTGTTTGAATCATTTCTCTTTATGTTTGCAATGAGCTCAATGTGTTTGTGGGTTTCTTGACTTCAGTCTGTTAAGTAAAATGTCAGATTAATTAATATTTAGTAGAAATTAAATAACACTCCAGCAATTTACTATGTCACATGCTAAAATCGCTATATGTTGCTATTTAATTTACAGACTAAGCAAAAACGCATATGTGCAAATTGTTAAATGCTTAAAATAGATAAGTTAAATTCACATTCACTAGGAATATGAAGGGCCTTAAAGATAATTGTGTGTTTTGTAGCAAAACGAATTTATAGCATTTTTTACTTACATACATTGTAGTACATGTAAAAGGCAAACACCTCAGCTAAAGTTAATTTTTTTCTTGCTAGATTTAAATGCATCTTTTTGCACTCGCATTTTCAAAACTTGAAATGTCTGTTTTCAGTAAAACTGAAAGCGTGCTCAGGTTTCAGCACTCTTTCAGGTTTCAGCCTTTCCTGCCTTAAGGCAACAGATGTCGTTTTTCGAAGGCCATAAATAGCATTGGAATGTTTATTTAGCCCAGGACTTAGCTGTTAGTTAATCACAGTTGGCCTTTTTCATTTCAGAATAGTGTTTTAGAGGGTTACAAAAATAAGGTTCATCACTTTGTATCACTGGAAGACATTCCAAATGCGGTTTTCCTCTCTTAAAGCTTTGTTTTCAAAGTATATTTTTTGGGTTCTATTGCTAAATACTGATTGTCCTTTAAAAAATGGCGTGAAAAATGTCATGTTTTAAGTTAGGCTTTTGTGCTTAGGCGCATAAATGAATGCATCTAAAAATGATAGGCAAGGGATGCAGCTTACCTTTACATGTGGAATTATCATAAAAACAGATAATTGGTTTCATTGAACGAAAAATTATTAATTATGGAAAAAATATTTGAGCAAAAAAATAAGTGCTTTTTTAAAATCGGTTTTTGATATTTATAAAGCTTAATACTCATATTATGAACTCCTAGTATTAAAATTTGATTTAAGTTATGTGTTACGGTGTAATTAGGTAATTTGCATGTTGGTTTTCACTTGGCACAGGCGTAAAAACTAATTTTTTCAAAATGAATTAGATGTGATATGCTTAATGTCCAGTCTTTGCAATGTGTAAAGCACATTCTGAGGATGATTAATAAGTAATATAATTGTAGGATTTATATTTTTAAGTGCCCCAAAGATAAAAGTCGAAATTGAGTCAAATGGGTTTTTAACACAGATTCTTGTCATTTACCATAGCTTGAAAGTGTCTCTGGCTTCAGTAAATGCATACATTTGTGCATAATACAACTTGTGGGTTGTTATTGAGGTTGTTTTTCATAGCTCAGTGAGCCAATGTGCCCGGTGCAGAGGTTTGTGTTTAATATCAGGGTTGAAGGTTCTAACTTTAGCGGGGCCCATTCAGACGTTCATCAATGTTAGGTTGCTAAAATGAGTACCATTGTATAGGGTGGTAGCAAACATTTGTTCTAAAAACTGGTATGTGTGAATCCTTCACAGTAAATGTAGTACGCCTTCTGTCCTTGTCAGCCTCGAAATGAACAGAAACCGTGGGCTAGGAGAACACGTTGCTCGAGTTGCGTTAAGATGCTATCTTTAGTTTTCTTGTAAACAATGGAGGAGGCTGTCATGTTGATATTGTGACCTTTTAAATTCGAGCCTTGTCTCTGTGTAATGCAGAATAACCTTGCTAAACAGGCCTCTGAAAGGTGGAATTTCTGGTTTAAAGTTAAAGATTTAATTCCAAAGGGAAATATAAAAACGTTTCTTGAAAGGTTTCTTTAAAAGTCCCAACATCATGACATTTGTATTTCTGCTCTAAAAAAATAATGTCTGCTAGTACAGAAAACGAAGTGTTGCATTACGTCTTAGACAAAAAATAAGATGCAGCCTTTTACTAACATTTTGAAGCCTACATGAATAAGTAAGAACGATTTGCCAATCAAGAATTTTTGTTTTTTTTTATCGTGGAGATTGTGGCACAAGGCTAATTTTAGGTGTCAGGGAAAGGATTTTACCTCTAAAAGTTAAAAAGGCTTCATGTTGCAAGGTGACTGATAAGATGGTAACAGTTAAGTAATGGAAATTTATTTTTGTGTTTGTTAATGTGTATCATGTTTTGTCTTCCGCCTAAAAGTTACAATTGAGGTCTGTTTATTATCAGAAATGTCTCTCTTTTGTGTGCTGTGTATTTTTTTTCTCTTTTCGCTTCTGCTCACAGATCATTCATGGATTGCTCTGGCTGACTTTAAGCCTAACAAGACACGTGAGTTTGGTTGGTTGAAATTAGATGTTTTTTTTTTTTGCGCAACTCCTTTGAAAAGAAATGTCCATGCGTTTTTCATGTTTGTGTATTTTGTTCAATCATGAATTGTTCTTGCTGGTTCTGTGTGTCCGAAAGTTGTATTTGACAGCAGATACCCATTATTGGTGATCTACTGTAAAAAAGAAGGGTATCCTTACACGGTATTATGCGTCACCGCTCATTTATATATGCTATCGTTTTACAGCGAGTATATCTGATGGCTTGATGTCCGTTTTGTGCGTTTTTGCATGATTTATGCTTTATGTTGCTTCTTAAGAAATGATTACAAATTCACCCGTGTTGTTGTGAGGGGACATGTATGACGATACGTGTCGCTGTCAACAGTTGGGTAAAATTTTCGCTGATACTAAAATTCACAGATATGATTTTTTTACATATTGTGACCCAAACAGACAACACTTCACCTGTGTATGTCAAATTTGGCTATAGGTATTGAAGAAAAATAAACAGCAAATTGAGTCATCTGTAGTCACGATACTGCCCTTTCCTGTAAGGAACAGGCAGCCCTAAAATTATATATCCTGATTGGACGTAAGGATAAATTATAGACTTGTGACTCTTGTACATGGTGACCTAATTTCTATATTACATTAGTCAGTTTGATTCTGCTTCCTAAGAAGTATATGGCTTTGTACCATAAAAGAAACCAGGTTTCATTTTTTTTCCCTGAAGAAGGAACTGGAACATTAGCTGAGATTACCGTATATGGTGTAGTGGCCAGCGGTAGAGTTACATTTGTAAACTATTGTGATTTTTTTTGTGTATCACCCATACTCTTGGTATTGTGCCACATGCCTGACTATTACCCAAGCACATCATGCCTAGTTATTGGGGGATTTTAGCTGTGTCCTAGTCCCATTCCTCTTTTCAGTATTCCTTTCACCAGTCAGCTTTTATTATTATTAAATGCATTGTTCAGGTTCGCACTTTCAGATTGCAGTAATGTACCATGGACCCCCATTTTATGTATAATTCCCTGTTGCATAACTAGACTGGTTTCTAAGAATTTTCTTTAGGCCTATTCTGATGTTTTTCCAGTCTGACTGTTAGGACTGTTAGGACTGATTAACTAACTCAATACTATAGTAAGATAAGCTTTCCACCTCAATAGGAGACACATTACGTTTTTTGAATATGACAAATTCAATGCCTATTCTAAATTGGTTTTTAGTTCCTTTTTACTGCTTTAATTTTTGATGGACCAGATGTATTATAAATAATGGCAATACCAGGACTCTCTAGTTCTTGTCTTTTGTTTCCACATCTTGATAATTAGCTTTTGTATTGCATAGTCCACCTTATGCACAATTAGTAAAAGAAAGTATCTACATGTCCCTGATAATATGTATGTGATCTCTCTTTTGAGATGTGCTAGATGAGGAATTTAGGAACACCTATATGAAATCATTGAGATAAAATGTGTTTACCCAATTAGACAATGCCACTATGTGTGAGGACATCCATTCAGACAGAATTCCCATGTCGCTATGATGATGAAAGATATGCTCTCACACGGAAACCCAATTGAAGAGCCTAGAGGCACTGTTTTGCCTATTGCCTTTGTTTTTGTATTGCCTTTGAGAATGACAGTGTATTTCAACGTAGAATTGTCCCATGGCGTGTGGCCACTCCTTTGAAGATCGCAGGCCACCTGTTTGCAGTCCCCTTGTTGTACAATGAACTGTTTAAAGCATCGCACTTGCTTCATCAGAAGGCGTTCAACATCAGAAAAGAAGAAGGAGCTTGTTTTGCCACAGTCCCCTGAGGTTTCAGTGCAAAAGAGCGCCTGTCATATGCTGGTTAACCTCTGACAGTGTGCAGTCCCTTGAGATTTCAGTGCAAAAGAGCGCCTGTCATGTGCTGGTTAACCTCTGACAGTGTGCAGTCCCTTGAGCCCCTTGGCCTGAGTTTTGGCCACGCACTTCTTTTTTTTTTCCCTTGCTTCAACGGAAGTGCAGTGCACCGGAGGATCCAAGAGTGGCAAAAGGCACTCCATTCTGGTGCCCATGAAAGAGCGGCCTGAGCGTCCTCTGACACTGAATGATGAGTGTTGGAGTCTGAAAATGGTCCCGGGTCTGCACGAGATGATCTGTGCCCATTGACCAATGAAGAGCACAATATCTGTAGTGTCTGCCGCAGAGGAGAGATACGGTGCACTGCCTTGAGACATTGAGACTTTGTGAATGAGCTATGAGTGTTTGCCAGGAGGGCACTCCAACAGATACTGAACATCAGAGCATGGGAGGCCTGAATCCAAAGGCCCATGCAACAACGGGAGCAGACTTGATTGGACAATAGAAGCCTGCCAGAGAGGCTTTTTGAACATACTCTGGGCATAGTTGGTTTCACAAGAGGTTTCCGTGTGATTGTATAGACTAAGTGTTAGGAGAATGATTTTATTGTTCTGCTGGCATTATTTTAAAGTAGTATTCTGTTTAGTTAAAGCAGAATAAAGTCCATTTTCTGTGAAAGAGTATCCCCTTTTCACCTCAGAGCATTAATGAGGGTCACCACTGTTTCACTCGAACATATAATGAATTACATAAATGCATAGGAAGACCTAAAATGTTACTAGATAATTTTAGGATTTACTTTTTGCTTAGGGTTGTGAAAAATTATGATTTCATTTGTAATTGCGGTCACTACTTCGTCTATATGTTCTTAACAACGTGTTTTCTAGTGTTTTTAAACATGACATTGTCTTTTATGGGTGGGATTGTTTTTGCTGCCCAATTCACATCTGTACCCACCTCCCAACCTATGTCTCTTCCTACTTCTACTTCTTTGCATTCTTTCCAGATTTTACCTGAACATGGACTAGTTAGGAGGTCAGAGTTTACTGATAATTCCTTTTGTACAGTTTCTGCATCGACACCAGTTAGTAGTGAACATCACTAATTGTTGGGTGTGTGGTCTTATACCACATACTACAGATAGAGGCATTCCCTATTTGGTCCTGCCATATATGGCCTTTGTGCTACTGCGTGTGTAAGGAGACCTGTCCCGAGAAAGTCGCTAAGTAATAGGATTATGCTTCAGCAACATCTTGATGATTTGATAAATATAGACCTGGACTCAGACTAGCGTGAGTATAGGTTATTGCCTATGTAAGGGCAAAAGGAGCGTCTGTGGTACTGAAAATTTTGGACCTGTGTCATAAACATCGTCGTATCATGACGATTTTGATATCAGCAGACCGAGAATGGCTAGTACACTATGCACAAGCATTTTCGTCATATTCAAATGACAGAATCACCCTGAAATCAGAGTTTTCGTCCTGAACCCTCGGGTTCCATTTTGTGTACGGCAGCCATTTTGTGAGTTGCCCTCACATAGGCCAATGATTAAGGCCAAACACGATTCTGAAGGACACGTACACCTTTCCTGACTTCTCTGCGACCTGGGCAAGCTGACTCCACTGCCCAAGGCCAAACCTGTTCGACCAGTTCCTTTTCCAGTAGCTGATCAAGATTAAGCATGAAGGCACAGGATATCGTAAACCTTTATTGCACACAACTATGTCTTATATTACTCACACCTGTCTCTGCTCCTTTCTTTATGGCCTGTTCACAATGGGGATGTGCCGGGTTTTTATTATGGGTTTGTGCAGCTTGTGTAAGAAGGAATGTTGGGTTTTGCATGCTTGCAAAACCTAGGACTGCCCCTTGCTTTTGTACTGAGTCATGTAACACTAAAAACATATAAAAGGCCTCTGTCCTCTGTGTTCCTCAGACTACCTCATTCACTTGCTACGGCTTCTGGGTGACGTGGCCTCACTATGTTAAATTTAATAAAGATGTCTTTTCATATTACAGCGTCTGTGCCAAGTTTTTGTTATATTAGTAAGTATTCCCTGAGAACGAAAATTACCTAGTTCTTCAGAAAGTGGTGATCTTGTAAAGATAGGAGCTCAGACAAGGTCCTGAGCTTAAGTCAATGATGGCGGACATGGTCAATTCAACATTTTCTTGCGTCACTGTTCTCTCCCAATTCCAGAACAGACACCTCAAGTCCATGTAGTATGGTGGTGCAGGCAAAGAACATCTCTACTACACACACTCCACTATACAGATATCTGATAATGTGGCACCCTCATACACCAAGATAGACAATTTAAACATTTATTTAAAAAGTGCTTGCATTTTAAAGAGTTTTCATTATTTTAAACTTTCTCAATGGTTGGATCCTTGGTTACACTACAAATTAGGGTGGGGCGAACAACGAGAGATCCATAGACATCTCAATATTTCTTTACTCGTCATTCATGATTAAAGTGTCTTGGAGGAGCTCATGGATGCCTCAGTTGTGGTATATTAATGATCAAAGAAAGCCAACATTAAATTGCTTTGTGTGAGTTCAGTGGACATCTTGGTGCTGGATGCACATACATTGTGAGATCTAAAGTAAAAGTGACCTGCAACAACACTTCAAATATCACACTGCACTGCAAAATGTTAATATGGATAGATGTATCATTAGAGCACTGTCCTGATTAGGATCATGGGCCACATAAAAATCTGGCACTTACAAGTTTTCTCTCTGGAAATCATCACACAAACGTAAGAATCTCTGCTGTCTTTCTGGGTTGTTTTCCCTATTTGTTGGAGAGAAACCCAGATATATTTTCAACCTGTTGTGGGTAGGTGGAATGTGTCAGCGACAGGGTCAGTGGGTGTCAGGGGTATGGGTTGGTGGGCAAGAGGGTATTGCAGGGTAGAGGCAGTACAGAGAAAACATTGTTTGCTCCCCTGTGGTGCGGCACAAGTCTGCGGGTGGCTGAGCTGGGCTCCTGCACACAGCCCAGTCTCTTTGTCTGCACACTGTCAGTAGGTGTGGACTTTACACCTGGCCTGATGAATAACTGGACCCGGTGACACTAGGATACTCGAAATGGC
This sequence comes from Lissotriton helveticus, assembly GCF_964261635.1. Lineage (NCBI taxonomy): Eukaryota > Metazoa > Chordata > Amphibia > Caudata > Salamandridae > Lissotriton > Lissotriton helveticus. The sequence continues at coordinate 1,016,813,506 of NC_136071.1, forward strand.
CTGAAGCCATATCCCACCTGGACTTTCCATTCTGCGTGGGATTCCACAACTCATAAAAAAGACATCAATAGAAGATTAACGATGCAAGTGTGGATATGTCCTTTTTGAAAGATCTGTGAATGACAAAATACTGGGATAGCAGTGCATATAGCATACGAAAATAAAATGGTAGTGTGAGAAAGATCTCTGTGAATGTACCAGAAGTGGCATAGCACATATCAGCACAGAGGTTCATTGTGAGAGTTTTGTGAATGTCTGAGTTATATAATACTAGCAGCCCGTCCCGATGTTGCCTGGGAGCAATTAGGCTTCAGGGCCCCCTCCCGCCGTGCTTTTGTAACCTGCAGACGTCACTTTTTCCTCCTGTAATTTACTTTGCTTCAGGGCCCCCGCTCGCCCCACTTTTGTAACCTGCACACGTCACTTTTTCCTCGTGCACACGTCATCCACCCCCTTCCCTGCACTCCACCCAAGGGACGCAGGTATTCGTGAAGGAAATATTCCTATATAAATATAATCTCCAATAGTGAAGCAAACGCATCTAAACAATAACATATTCACCGCTGACAGGTATGTGAGCAAACTCTCCCCTTTTTGACAGAAAGTGGCCTCGTTCGAGGGGGTACCATTTTTCTCCTGACCGTGTGTAGGTCTTCGTTGCGCACTTTGTTAACGGCGGAGCACAGAGTCCCATTGAGAAGAGCATGGGATTATCCTACGAAAGCCGAGGTGGCTCAAACGTTTACAGCATTTAAAACCCCTCTGGCTACACGTCACTTTTTCCTCCTTTTCCTCCTGTAATGCACCGTTTGTCTGACATTTGTAGTGCACCGTTTGCCTCCTCTTTCTTGTCCTCAGGCTTCCCAGACGGCCGCCCGCCCGTCCCGTCCCCAGCCTGGCCCGTCCCGTCCGCCGCCTGCTCCGACCCCCGCCTGCCCCTACATGAGTGCCCTTACCACCACCGTCGCTGCTCCCGCCTGTCCGCTCGCACCACCGCTCCTCCCCTGCGCCATGTCCGCCGCTCCTCCTCTGCCACCGGTCCTCTGCTCCTGATGTCACCGCTCCTCCCCCGCACCATGTCCGCCACTCCTCGGACGCCGCTCCTCCCCGTGCTCCTAACGTGACCACGCACGTCGCGGCCGGCGCTACTTTTGAGGGACTACTTTTTTTTATAATCTAAAATTTTAAATAACGTTTATTTTTTTAATTTATGTAGCCTATAACCATCTACACACCCTGCCGATTTCAACGGTGTATCGGGTGTGTAGATTGGCGCAGTGGTTCCCGAGTTTACCCGCCTCAAAGCCTGAAAGTTTCTGCTTTATTATAGTAGTATAGATTAAGCCAGAATGGTGGTCAGAATTGACGTGATCTGTGTAAACTATTTTGATATCTCACTAATACCATAAATGATGTGGCTGGTCAGACTAAATGTGCATTATGAAAGTTCCGCCGATGTCTGAGTACGAGAATGATGATGAATGGTGCAAACCAAATCAGATGAGCTAGGGATGGGGGTATGAAAGGGGAGAGGATGTGGTCTAACGCCAGAGGAGCCAACTTTAGATTTGGAGAACCAGGATCGAGTCTTAGCTTCAGCTCATAGTCCTGTTATTCTGGGCAAACCACTTAAGATCCCCGTACCTACCCAAAATGAATGAGTATTTGTGTAACATAACTGGTGTTCAAGCGCTCCAATAACTTAGGGTTGAGTTTGCGCTATATAAATCTGCAAAAAAAGAGTGTTATTGACGTAGAAAATGAATTTAAGTTGTAAAGTGATAATTGTTAGCTATCCCGACTATGTGAATATTCTAATGTGCATATTTACAATGTTGTCCCGTTTTAAAGTACTCAATAAAAATAACACTTTTATCAATATATAGTGTACACTTTGCAAATGTGTGTCAGCCATTGCTAGTTCACTCTGCATACAGGATGGGTATATTTATGGGCCTTGCCCTGCAGCGAGACTGCAGGCCCTTAAAAAGCTACAGTGAAATTTGTCTTAGGTCCTGCAAGCTGATAGTGCACTTACTCGTGCAATGGAGATGGGGTCAACCACCCTTACAAACTGTGGGGGCCCCTCGCCCTGCAACAAAGGCAACAGATTCAACTTCTTTGGTTAGGACGTAACACATTTACTCCACATGAAACATGGTGGTATAAGAAAAGTTATGAGTAGGGAGCTACCCTTTCTGTCAGGAAAAGGATTGGGTCGACAATTGTGCAAAAACGGAGTACCTTTTCCTGATTGTACCTAATGTGCGGTGTGCCTAACCCCTTTGGGGTGACCACCTACGTGAAAGAGATTATGCAGTATTGTCTAGGTTACCAAATTTACAACGTGAAATATCAAACCCTTCTGTGTAATGGGGGACCATATATGAATGAAAGACTTATTTTTTTAAAAAATATTCATACGTTTATTAATAAAATTTTGTTAAAAAGATCATAGTATCACAATACTGTTACATGAAAAAACACTGTAAGATATATATTCAATTAATACAAATAATATTTATAACACATTCACTGAAACAATTTTAAGTTTAAAAACTGCTTGTATAGCAATGTTTACCAAAGACATATTTATACATAATAGTAGAACAATATCTTAAGAGGAACAAAACTGTTGACGCGGAGTTTCGGTGCCTCTTTTATTCTTGCACCTTCTTCAGGACTCGTTCCCTGATTGATCACATCTACAAAAACATATATCATAAAGCATTTCATTAGGTCCCATCTTATAGCATCGATTACACTTTCTTTGTACATCATTAATTGCATCCTAATATTTGGTAACCTATACATTGACTTGTGCACAAACTCACTAAAGACTTCCTTCAACGTCCTTCACTGTCTGTTATCATTTCTTATAGACAGATTGACTAATGGACAGGATAACAGTGGTGAAGTGTATTTATCTTACATCAACACTAATGACTGGCTCAGTTTTCTTTACTTTCCAGGACAGTCCTGTTCCAAACACCGCACATTAGGTACAATCAGGAAAAGGTACTCCGTTTTTGCACATGGTGGTATAAACCACTGTAAACAAATGACATTACACAATAGAACATATTGCAAAATGCACAGCAAACCTAAACACGGCATTGAACATATCCTATTTGGGGTCAACATAGTAGAGAAAGCCCAGTTGAGAAACTGTCCCATCAAACATTTCTGACATCTCCAGAGACCACATAGCTCATCGGTCCTTGCCGGGAATCCCATGACTCTTAGTTATGCCCTAGATAATCTCCGGGGTACCCGAGCTAGGGCTGGACGAGTAGGGATACCAGCAAGTCAGCTCTCCTTCCAACCAGCCTCACCCCTGAAAGACTTCTCCAGAAGGAGGCGACCAACTAGGCAGCTTAGTGCCTTTCAAGCATTAGTGTCATTACATGACTACGATGGGCACCCAAGTAGATATGTTGAAGTGGGCGGGTGGCAAACGTTCAGTCCAGTTCCCACAGCACATCAAGGGACAAATAGGGGTTTACTGGGGGGTAGCCCAGTTCTAAAGGGCTCCACTCTCCCCCCTCTCCTCTGTCGCATCACCCATGAGCACTTCCGGTCATGATCTCTCACACCTCCACGGTGGAGTGTCTAATGACGCTCACCTGCAAATGGCCGATGGGCTCTTGACCAGGACAAATTGTTATCGCTCAGTCCCTCGTATATTTTTATATTTTCTATCCCTTTCTCAATGACAAAATTAAATGCTTTCTGCACCATAAACATTAAAACATTTTTTTAAAAATCATATTTATTTGTGAACCTTCTGGTTTGTGATAGTATTTTATAAACTCTGCATTTTCAACTACAATATTACTTTTTGGAGAGGCTTGTTCTAAGTCTTGAATGCCTCCTCTGCTATCCAGTGAGCTTCAGGGGTGCTCGTTTTACTCCTAGCATTTTAATTAGGACAAGGGTCATGAACAGTCAGTGTCTTGATGTGGTGGCCCGGAAATGAAGTTTCTTTGATCACTCAGTAGACATATCTCATCCACTGAGGTTTTCCTCAGGTTGGCCAAAGATCCTTTCAGAAAATCTGTGTAGTAACATCAACCAACCATACGATCTCAAAGATAACACCAGGCACCACAGTTCCAAATGTGATGCAGTGCGCGCCACGAAATTCGTTTTATTTATTTAAATGTTTACTTACCTGTAAAACTCCATAATCCATACATTACTACCCCCCTCCCTGCCCCTCCCCTTGCCCACGTCACCGCCCTGCAGTAACTCCTACTGCCGACCGCTACTGATTGCTCCCCGAGCATGCAAACAGCATTCCCGAACAGGAAAAAAGCATCGCAAATGGGCGGAACAGCAATTCCGCGTATTCGTGGAGCTTTTACGTTCTCACAGAGATATTTTACTGTTTCGTGGAGCTTTGCGTAGCGCGACTATGCAAATTCTGCCCACCTCTATTTAGGTTATGGGTACAACACTACTAAGAGCATCCTAATTTTACATGCATTACACACAGCAAATTTCCTATCACCAGTCCTGCGGAACAGACGCCTCCATGTGTGATAAATTGGTGTCCCTGTGTTTTGCTGTCCAATTTTACTTAGTGGTGATTGAAGCATTAACCCCCCCACCCCCTTACAACATCTCCACTGTTCCCGTACAGAACTCCCCACCTTACCTCTCTCACTGACAGGGCACGCTCTTTGTTTCCTGTTGCATTTTTATTCAGCTGTAGGTTGATGATTTGTCATTGCAAACTCCACATGTCCCTTTATTCTTTTTATCCTCCAAGATAAGTGTTTGCAACGTGAGAGAGGCAGGCCGCCTCGTTAACGCTGGGTACGTATGTGACTCTGCCTTGCAGTCGAAGCCAGACTCCATCTGTCTGTCATAAGCTTTAGCATTGCAGTTGGCAGCCTCACTCCGATTTCCCTGATCCACAACCAATAATGTTATTGGAACCCCCAAACCTTGCTCCTTGTCCAACATTCTTTTTCTGAAGTTAATTGTGAAGAATAAAAGTACTGAAACATATTTAATTTTCCTATCAAATTCTCCCTTAAAACTGCTCAGACTCTCTCTGGAAATTCACCTTCTTCCCACTATTTTTCTTTTTTCCATATTTTATTAAATACAGCTCCCAAACTTTCTTCGCCCTTTCTGCACCCCAGCTTACCTCTAAATGATGTCAATGGCTGGCCTGCACACCTTGTCTGTGTCCGCTCTGCATCCCTTCACCTCTTTCTCCATCATAATCTATGTTCTGCTACCTCTTCTCATTCTTGGTCCGGGCTCACATCTAGGTTCTATGGATTCAGCTAATCCCACCATCACTTTCCTTCCATTTCTCCTTTGTGTTCCTCCATCTTCAGCATCATTCACCTCAGAACACATTTGTCCTCCCTTACTCCTTCACCACGAGCAGACTGGAGGTTGTGCCTGATTGGGTACAGACTGAGCAGTGACAATGGCAGAGTGACATTGTCCCTGTGTGACTGCAGAGTGTATGTGCTTGTGAGTGCAGTGTAAGGGATTTGCTCGTGTGAGTGCAGGGTGAGAAGTCTGCCTCTGTGAGTAAAAACTTGAAGAGTATGTTTAAAAGAGTGTAGTTCGAGAAATGGGCCTATGTGTGAGAGATCCAATTAAGGCCCCGAGTCCAAAAGTCAAAGTTTTGAATAGGCGCTGATGCGTCAGGTATCTGATAATGATAGGACTTTGGTGGGTGCAAAATTAGAATTTTCGCACTCAAGGTTTTCCCGCCAAATTCAACATCATCAGCAGAACTTTTTCCAATGTCTATCTGACTTCAAGAGGACCTCGCCAAGAACACCCTACAGCTTTGCTCTGCTGGAGGATTCCAGCTTCCGTTTCAGAGACTAAGGGTCAGATGTAGGTAATCCAAATTTACCAATTCAAAAATACCGAATTTTACCGATTCAGTATTTTAGAATCGGTAAATGCTATGTAAAAAAAAATTGAGTAAGAATTACCGAATCGGTACGATTCGGTATTTACCGAATCTGTATTTACCGATTCGGTAATTCCCATTCATTCCTATGGGCGTGGGGGCCATAGGAATGAATGTGAATTACCGAATCGGTAAATATCGATTCGGTAAAATAGGGAAATATTCAAGGGTGGCAGGATGTCACATTGACACCCTGTTGCACCCCTGAATAGGGCTTGTGTGCACATGTGGCACACATACATGCCCTAAGGGCAAGTATGTCTGCCACATGGCACTGTTGAAAATGCACAGATTTGCATTTTCAAAGGTATTCGGTATTTACCACCAACTACCAGTTGGTGGTAAATAACGTATCCTTAAAGCACATAAGCACTGTTAAAAGTGCTTCCTACATGCCATTTACCGATTCGGTAAATACCGAATTGGTAAATAAGGATTCGGTAAATACAGACTTGTTAAATACCGATTCGGTATTTACCAATTCACCCCCTACATCTGAAATGGCTCAATACCGGTCGGTAAGCCAGAAATTTACTGATTTTCGGGTTTACCGACCGGTAATGGGCCACCTACATCGGGCCCTAAGAGCCATATTTATCCTTTTTTCATGCAAAGCAGCAAGACAACTTGCTGCGCTTCACTGCGTGAAAGGAAGAAGGCAGGAATGCACAATACTTAGCATTGCTCTCTCCTTACACTGGCACACTTTTGGATGCCCAATGCCAGTGCAGGCAGCCTTGCATCATGGTGCAAGGGTGCCTGCGTTGCAGGCAGGATTATTTTCATGCAGGAGGGGACACCTTCTTGCAAACAAACATTCAGGGCTTTTTGCTCTCTGCACGAGTAGAAAGAGGAAACATGAGACAAAATTAAGATATTTCTCCTTGTTATGCCTTCCCTGTGTAGCATTTTGACACATTTCCAGGGCTACCACTCATTGTAATTCTGGGAATGCGCCACAGTCCGTGGGTGGATGCATGGAAAAACCCACAATCTACCATGTAACACCTGGCTTTAGGACTCTGCACACTTTGCCACTCTAAAAGTGTTAACATGCTTGTGCTCTTTCCCCTAAACATGGTAACATTGGTTCATCCCCAATTGGATTGTTTTATTTATTTATATGTCCATAGTAAAGTGCTCTAAATGTGCCATAGGCCTATAAATTAAAGGCTTCTAGTAAGCCTGCAGCACTGATTGCGTCACCCACAGAAGTAGCCCCTTAAGCATATCTCAGAACTGCCAATGCAGAGCCTGTGTGTACAGTTTGTAACTGCCATGTCGACCTGGTAAGTGAAACCACTTGCCAGGCCTAAACCTTCCCTTTTCAAACACATATGTCACCCCTAAGGTAGGCCCTGTATAACTCGCAGGGTGCAGTGTATATAAAAGGCAGTGCATTGGACATGTACTTTTAAGTTTTACATGTCTTCCCAGCGAAAAACACTGAATTTCGTTTTTCACTACTGCAAGGCCTATCTCTCCCATAGAATAACATTGGGATTACCTTACGACACCTTGTAAGTGTAACTCCCAAATGTGAAGAGAAGAAGTTTTCGAGTTTGGTGTCACTAGACTCACAATTTAAAATCAAAACTTATGGTGAAGTTGGATTTTAAGTTGCAGGTTAGCAAATGCCACTTTTAGAAAGCTGGTATTTACTTACTTTAGACATTTGGTTCCTGCTGCCTGTCTCTTATCACTGACTGGGTGATAGCTCACTTTGTGTATTCCCAGTGACAGTACCACACAAAGGAAGGGCTGGGTGTGACTTCATGTATCGTCCTGGGAGGAAGGCGGGCTGGGCACAGCCTCACACTTACTCCTGCATTTACACATGCACTTAGTACATGTGCTAAGTGCATGTGTATATTGAGTAGGTATGACATGTAAGGATGGAGCCAAAAGTATGCTGCTCCAGTAGTGATGTGATCTTACCGTTCCTGTAGCCGGCAGGCAAGACAATGAGTATGCCAGCTGGCCAACAGATGGTATTGAATGACTCCTGTCGCCACACATATGAGAACATGTTTGTCAGCATGAAGGGGTGACGGATGCTGTGGAAGCCACTGCGTATCATTAGAGAGCAAAGCTGTGATGGTTTGTGCTCTTCAAAATGTGTTTGCGTGTTACAGTGCGATAATGCAAAGTATGTTCAAAGAGTTTTCAATATGTGACCATAAAACCTAATATTTTACACCTTCTTTAATACTGCAACCTATGTTCTACAAGGTGCCTTTTCTGAAGTGCCCAACAACGGTTATGTCTCCAAAAGGCTAATCGCTTGTTCCTAACCAGCACGACTTGAATGCGAACGGGCTAAAACTTGTGTGCAAAAGAAATAGTAACTCACTCGTAAAAATAGCTTTGTTTTGATGTTTAATCACACTGATTTCGCTTTTATGGAATTCTGTAAGGTTTCTTTCAGAAATATACTCTTGCTTTCTGGGCATAGCTTTTAAAATATTAAACAACATAACCTTTTTTTCTCTTAATTTTCTTTGTAGGCAATTTGGTATGCTCCTTGAACTAAAAATGCTAGGACAACCCATGGAGCTCGACAGACCCCTCAGGAGACCTGATTAGTTTGACCATGGGCTACAAACTTTGAAGTGTGGGATGTTCAGCTGATTACAGGGCTTACCCATGCTGCTATCTGGAGGAAGTGAATGGCATTGAAAGCCTTCTACACCACACGATCAAAACACAGCCCATAAAATTATAGTTATACCTTTGCCTGGTAGAAAAATATCAGGTAGGGAAACACCGTCCGTCTTGACTTTGAGTGTTTTCATTTCAAAGGCACAAAGACACATTTCTTGAAGATTGCAACTTCAAACTATAGATTATTTTTAGTAAAATGAATGTCACAAAAAACGAGCACATTAGAAAAAATCATTCAATAAATAGAAAATCACCACTATTCCAAGTGAGATTTTAAAGGGACGTCCCAGATATAAAACTGGAGACAATGCATGCAAGCTAAGAATAAGCTATACCAGAGACTGATGTAAAAAAAACTAGGCATAGATTGGCAAAATCTAGCGTACAGCACATATTTCTGCATGCGCAATTGCAGCACTGAAAACTAACCGCTGCCAGGAGCCGATTGTGAGAAAAAAAATACAAAATCTTCTCCCAAAAGCCCTCACCCAAGGGTTACATACTAACCAGCTTGTAAAATAAACAACTGGCCAGGAATTTCAAGTGGAACAGCTGATGCCTGTAATTTAGAGACATATGTTATGTTTGGGTGCAGCAAAATATCCACCATCCATCAGTAAAGTTTTCCATTTCCTTTGTGCCAGGTGTTCACACCCCTTGTTTGCCTTCAAGAATATAGGGGCAGATTGCTAATATTTGACACAGCCCAATGCAGAAAGGCAACTTGATTTGCTGCGTCAAATGGAGAGGGCAGGAATGCGCTATACCTACTAAGATATGGCACATCCCAGCTCTCTCTCTATATACGCTGCCAAGCAGAATTTCTTTTGTGCAGAAAGAACCACCTTCCTGCAAAAAAAAAAAATTGAAGCATTTTCCTTTTTCTACATGTGCTGCCGAATGCAGCATTCGTAGAAAGAGGAAAAAACGGGGAGAAAAAAAACACATTGTTGTTATTATTATTATTAACAATACTACTACTAATAATAATAGTATTAATACTAATAATGATAGTCTTTTTTTATTTTTTATTTTTTTGTTTCGCTTGTTTCTTAGCCTAATAAAAATCCATACAGCGTCTAACACTGTTTAAGAGCGTCCAGCTCCTTTCTGGGCACACACTTTTGTGTCTGTGCCTGAGCAGGGAGCCAAATTCTGCTTGGACATTTTTACACGCTAAAAAAAATCAGAAAAACATCCGCCTCCTTGCTGGACCACTACACGCATTTCTTTCCTATTAGAGTGATCTTCATAGACAGATAAGCATAATGTGATTATGGATGTGTTTGAAATGAACCATTATTGGAAGGTAAGGTAAGGACTAGTAACAAACCCAGTCCCTCCTGGTTCATTTCTCCTACAGATAAGGAGGTTAGGGTGGTGAGAGGAAGAATATTAGGAGCTGGGATTCCCCTCCTGCCCTTTCTCTCAACTCTCTTTCTGCCCATCACCGGCATGGGATTTGAATGCTGCCATTCGTCCATCCATTTAGCTGGTGGGTACGGGGTCTATATATATCTATACGAAAGGTAATCATTTTGTGATGCCCATACTACTCTGAGTATTATAACTACAAACATGCAAAGTTTTAGCTTGGGAGAGGCCTTAAAGGGTGCTTCCTTGCATTAAAGGCTGCAATTTGAGGTGACCCCATGGGCTGTAAACATTTCCTTTATCTCTTGTTTTATTTGATTTTAGGTGCATTTGCTGTAGTATTTCAGTTCAACAAGTGAGATACCCATGCACAGATGATCTGTGACCACATGGCAGCCCCAAGCCCATACTGTCCAGTCTAACTACCTCCCCCCTGGTACTCTCTACTGGATGCCTGAGGTGGAGCTGCTTCTCTCCTCTTGTACACATTTGCCTGTGCTGCCTCTCTTTTAAAAAACATTTTTTTTATTCTTATACCTGGTACATACCAATAGACACATCAATACAATAAAAAAACTTCATATCATCAATGCAATGGTACAAACATACTTAAACATTAGAGAATCGGCCCAAATACATAATATATAAATATTTGATTAATATGATAAAATCAGTGGAACAAATTCATATTCATATATATACACTAGGGTACATTTCACAAAAACAATCCTGCTTATAACGCAGGCCCCCGTGCACCAATATTTAGGGGCCTGAGAAACAATGTTCCAACTTTTTCAACTCCGTAACACTTCTCTGTGTGGCACCCATGCCAGTGAGTGTACATTCTGTTCGGCATGTAGTTACACCTTTACACTTGCAATACAGTTTGCAAGAGCTTAGCATTCTGCTTCGTTTGTTATTTAGAAGTTGTAATGCATGATGACGTGATTTACCTCCCTTCACCTATCTTTATTGTCTCTCTCTTTTTTTATGGAAAATGTTTTGATTCTTATTGATATTGATTGTCTTGTTTCTCGATTATTTTTTATTAGTACCATGATGTTACAATTACTATTTTATCCTATTCATATTAACTGTTGCTTCAAAAAGGACAACCCATGTTAGCTATTTAATACATTATTTTATATATAAAAATAATTCTGCATCGTTAATTTCTGACATGTGCTTCCATTCAGTACCACTGTGCTAGTCGAGTCAGGTGCTGCCAGGCAGCATTCAGTACGAGTACTGTGGATGTCTGTTTGTACTTTGGTGAGCATGGCAACGCCTGCGACATGGTACAGCCATTGACGTAAATGAAACTGCATAATTCATGTTCTTTCACCTAAATAACTTATATTGTATAGAGTACTCTTTGATAAACACATTCACAACAATTTTCCTTGCCAGACTCATTTCCACCCAAAGAATATGGCCCCATGGGTGTTTCTGCAGTCAAAAGTAAGAGCTGGTGTGTGTCTAAGAAAGACATCAGAGAGTTGCTATTACTAAGCAGAAGAATATCTGCTATTCCAGAACAGTGATAACATGTAAACAAACACTTGTTTTTTTCGTATGGAAGCTATGATTCAGTTTTTCTCACAAGGATGTAGCAACCCTACTCGCTCATTCACTTTGTTTCTCTAGCACATGATATAACAAACTGGGGACAAATTTAGGAGATTTGTAGGAATCTGATTTTATAGCTAAAAAATGAAATTCTCATGAATTCCCTGCATGTTGGCTAGTAGATTGTTTGCATTCAGTATACAGGTTCAGATCAATAAATAGTAAATACAGGGTTCCATGTGTATAACCCTCTTCTGTTGTAGACTACAGATGGATGGATTCATGGATCAGTATAGATGCTCACATGATTCTTGCTAGACGTGTCTTCAAACATGAATCACCCTGTAAACTGTTTGTAGTTGCTCGACTTTAGGAATGCTTGCAGATGTGCAGAGGAAGTGAACTCTGCAACGCCATTACATGGATCATCAACTAAACGGGGTGATTTCTACAATGAAGCAATTTTACAGGGAAGTTCATGACATCACCAGCAGTGCCCGCCAGGAGCTGTATTATAGAATATGCCCGAGGATGCAACTAACAAATGCATCTGCTTTTTCCACCCTTGGGACACTTTGGAAACGGAGATGGTACCGCAAATGCTTACACTGCCTCTTTTATAATGCAGATGGCCCAAGCACTAACTATGTGCCAGTACAGTCCTTGAGGGGTGTGTCCTCATTTGGATGCGGCATAGCCCATCACAACAGAATTATACTACACAATTCAATTTATCTGGCGACAGCGGCATGAATTAGGCACAGATACAGATTTCTATTTTTATGCCATGGGGGTCAGAGCACAACTTAGTCACTTTAACTTATTCTCAGTTTACTTTAGGTAGAAAGTCTCAAGTGCCCGCATTTGAGTCCAATGGAGCATGTCACTGCACTTTTGCTCTAGTTACAGTGAAGCCTCACAATGTGTAAATGTTGGTTGGCGTAGGTGGGATGGTGAGGTGGCACAGCTGGTGCCTTCTGTCATCATGGTAGCCTCTCTTTCGTGCCTTAGTAATCATGTGAAGGCAGCACTTGCGGTCAGGGACCATGTCTCAGATCCACCAGGAGTTGCTCCCATCCAGGCCAATCAGGCTCATATCAGTGAAGTGCAGGTACAGCCTCTCTGGCTGGCCAGGTTCACAGTTGCAGCCTACCAGGCCGATCTGGTTCACAGAGGCAAGGCGCAGTTGTGGCCTCCTAGGCCGATCAGGCGCACAGTGGTTAGGTACAGTTCCTGTAGACCGTGTCTAGGCTTTAGATAGACCATTAGCTTCTCTAGCTAAAAAAAGGCAGACTTCTAGTGATGTTACCGGCCCTCTGGGACATTGACTGTCAGGCAGAAAGCAGCACTGATTGGGATTGGTACATAGTGGGGTGGTTTGGTTCCAACTTGTATACACATTTTCAAGATAGGAGTTGTGGATCCACTGTCTCAAGCTTTAGAACCAGTTAGGCTTTGTGTAAAGTGACGTTTCTCACAGCAGGCAGCACTGGGGCTGTGTCAAAGCAGGAACAGCCACCGAATGGATACAATGAAGTGCATGTTTCCTGCATCTGGCTGTTATCAGCCTTTCCAATACAAAACGAGAGACTATACTAATCATTAGAAAAAACATCACCTGTAGTAGTTCACTCAAACATTTAATTATATTAGAACATAATCATAGTCATGTTTTTCAGCAAATATATTTACATATTCATGCTCAGGTGCTCCAGTGGGACAGAAAAGAAGGGAGTGCTCAGGTGAAGGTTTATCGGAGAAGTAAAGGCAATGTGCAACATTTACGTCATAGAACAATAATGGCCTGTCCCGCCATATTAAGGGCTACATCTGTATAAAACCACACAATAATACAGTGACACAGTGAATTAATTGCTGTTGTCTATCCGTTGTAACAAATGAGACTGTCTACGTTTCAACCCCAATGGTGAATGAAAGGAAGTTAGATCTTTAAGGTAGGGTCTTCATCAGGACATGTGGAGATACCCTTAGCCACACTTAGAAGAAATCGGGTGGATCCAATTGAGAAAGTTGGGACAGTAGGCTCCAAATGTTGAAGGGATGAGGGCGATGTTGGTTACGGAATTGATTACACACCGGTATTATTAAACTCGTGGAAAGAATCACCGGTGCTGTAAAATTTAGAACAGAAATGAATTCAATTACGATCTCCACGCTCGTCTGAGGTTACTGGATCAGCCTTTCCAAAGTAGTTATAAGGAACAGAAAAAAGGCAGACCTGGCCTAGAAACTTTCAGTGTTTAAACAGAATATCAGAAACACAAATATCATGGGACAGAATGTTGTGTCAAGATGACATTGATGACAAAAATGATGTGAAGGTAAGTTTCTATAAGTAAGCAACATTTTACTATATATAACTCCACATATATGTAATTTTACAATATATATACCTTCAAGATATGCAAATGTGTATTTAAGAGGAGCAGGGTAGTGCAATGAGGTCCGGCTGGGTTTGGGCGTTCCAACCTAGCCAGACCTCATTGCACTACCCTGCTTGGTGATTGTACCTTCACACGGCGCAGGCCCTCTGTGCCTCATAACCTCCATACAACGCAGCCACATTGCAGACTCCGAATCCCTTGGTCCAACTCTCCCCGAACTTGCCTCTCCCGAACACCCACGTGCCATCGAGCACTCCTAGCAGTTAACCCGTGTCACAGATCCAGTGGGGGTTGAGACCTTGCTGTACTCTACATCTGCCTCCCGTTTTTTCGGACCCCTTTCACGCTCGTATCAGCCATTCTGGACGGGTGTGTTCTGCTCCTCATGACCCTCATTGGCAGCGCACCCAGCAACCCACAGCGGGCGTTGAACATACAGCATTGGTTGGAACAACGCTTACTTCCATGAGCTCAATGTTTCACTCCTGGCAACATTAGAAACTTTCCAGGCAATTTTTGATCGTTTAGTCCTGATGATGATCCCATAACCATTGTTGGGGATTGAAACATCTTCGACAACAACGTCTTAAACTCTTATCTTTATTTGAGATTAATGCGGAATACAAGATGTTCCTGTTATTGTGACTGTTGTTATTTCTTATTTTCACCAATAAGTCACTTTTAAGTTATATGCCTGAGGTAAGGAAATCTGTTGATTTCCTTAAACCCTGTCACGTCCTGCTCACTTTAGGTTAATGTAATGGTTATGCGTTAATTTTTGTAAATAAATCCTAAATATCATCCATTTGGACACAAGTAGATCCAATCCTGAATGGAGTGTTGTGGTTATATGTATGTATTTTTCTTGAAAGGGACCGCTGTTTCTAATAACTTACTACTACCCTTGGTCCCTTCTGACTATAAGGTGTGAAAATAAGGGTGGCACTACCAACCAGAATATAAGATCCTTAAGTATTGCCCGGCGGTGTCGCCTCTTGAACCCACAAAGAAGTTAAACTATTGAAGAGGCAGGCGCTGGAGACTGGAAGGCAGGAAACAAGGTTTTTTATTCTCTCCGGAGGAGAACACAACAAAACGGGCAGAGGGTATCGTTCTGAGGTGCTCTAACTGCATCCCTGAGGCCTGGCCTCTTATACACAAGTTTATCTTTTTATTGCATGTAACACATTCTCGTCGATACTTTGATGTACGGAAAGACATCCTCAGAATTCCCCCTTCCCAGCCCGTTCCCACGCAAGGTTACAGTGGAAGTCCCCGCCCCGTTCACAACAGGTGATGATCATCGCGCAGCTGGATATTCCGCCGATTCACGGAGTGTGTGGGGTTCGATCGGATCTCGTAGGGCGGGGGGCTTTGATCAACCCGGGGATCCCTTGCTGGGGGGAAACTTTCTATTGCACGGGGAGGGGCAAGGAACAGTATCGGCAGAGCTGGGTGTCGGCCTGGGAACGAGGAAGACAAACGGGCACACGGGGAAAAGGGGTTTGCATCAAAGGGCCGGGGATCATAAATGGGAAGAAGGGAGGTGTTGCGCTGGGAACAGGACGAGGGCCTGGGGCAGAGCAGCGCCGAAGAGGGGTTTTACGATTCGCGGCAGGTGCAGGCAGGGGGGTTGTCAGCGAAGCTAGGAGGGGGAGAGAGGCGCGCTGGCTCTCGGCGAGAGCAGGGAAGCCATGGTGCTCAAAATGGCGGCTGTTTTACGCGCACAAAAGGTTTAAGGAGAGCAAGAGGGCGCCGATAATGTTGACGGTTTCAGCCCAACTTTCAACAGTCCCCCCTTTTCAACATATCTAGCCACCTTGCTTTACTCAATGTCAATTTTCATCAAATTCCTAACTTCAGTATCATACAATGCTCTCATATGTTCGCTTCCAATGTCCACAGTTTTGGGAAAAATACAACTCGCACATAAAGAGCACATAGGTGGCAGACATTGAATTCCTAAGCATAGGCCACATATTACAACTACGGGAATCAGGATAATGGTGAGCAGTCTCCAGCCCCAGCTTTTGACGGTGTCCCAGAACCAACCACCAAGCGACCATTCTTCTTGCTCTTGGTGAACTTCCGAAGAGAGTCTGTGAAGATGTTCGATGGCTTTGTATACTGAGGGTGAGTTGTCCGGTATGTATGTACAACAGCTGGACCCAATAATGCGGCATGCTCCTCCACGGTCCGCCAGAACCACATCTAGAACGAGGCGGTTCTGAAGAGCCACCAAACGGACCGCTTGGAGCTCGGCAGTGTTGTTGGCAAAGATGCCCGCTGTGATGTTCATGGTTGTCTCAACTGCCTGAGTCAAATGTCGGATGGCACGGCTGTTTGCCATCGGGCCCCAGAGGGGGACGAGTCCTTTCATAGCATCGAGGAACTGTGCCCCTGTTGAGTCGGCTTGCTCAACGTCTTTGGCTCGTTTTTGCCTGTGGTGATTCGCTGGGGCCACATAAGTTGGAGGAAGGACGAAGGAGATGTAGCAAGTGCCCCCCCAGCCTTTGGGGAGCCAGGTGTAGGCCTTCGTGCCGCAGATGAAATACATGTTTGGGGATGACACAAAGGAAGGTGGATCCGTGGAATCCAGAGTGCTGGTAAAGCGGCAAGCGCTGCGACCCACCAGCTGTGTCCCAAGTCCTTCTACACACATGTGGCCTGTGACGTTGATGACCGACAGGGCCACAGTCAGAGTGGCAGCCGTTCGTTTCCGCAGATAGGAGAAGGTGGGTCTGGTTGGATTGTTGAACACCTGCATTTCGATTCGTTCTTTAGCCGGGATGTCCATTTGGATCGAGTCGCTGGGGGTCAGCGGGCAGAAGTGTGTCTTTGTCTTGTTTCGCCCGGCCCCGTGAGAAGAATGTGCTTCAGTTCTGCTGGAGGTGGCATTGCCCGTATAGCTCTCTTGCAGGAGGATCAGCCAGGCAAGGCAGGAGCCGTGGACAGAGAAGGGTGAAGGGATGAAAGGTATTGAATGTCCAGTGGCATGGGGTAGCAACCCACAGATCCAGCAGTTGGTGGTGTTGGTGGCAAGAGTGTGCTGGTGAAGTAGCTGCACGAAAGAGTTGTTCCAAAACTCCTTTCGCCTCTCTCTTAGTTGAGGAGAGAGCGAAATTAGATAATGTTCCTTCATGGTGGTAGGCTGAGCAGTGGTTAGGAATGTTTCGTGAGCAGGTGCGTGTTCTTCCATAATCCAGAGCGTAGTCATGAGGAGAAAACAGAGGAGGAGTACGATGAAGAGTGCAATTGTCTTTGAGCTATGGAGTCTGTCTGTTCTCGGATTTCTGTAGTGGATATTTCCTGCTGTCTCCGTCGGCTTCTTATTTGGCGCTTCCATCATCTTCTTATCTGGCGCTTCCATCATCTTCGTCTTCAAGGTGCTCGGTAGTGGGCAGGACCACAGACTTAGTTTTAGCTTCTCTCCAGGTAACCCTTGGTAGTTTGGGTCACCGTTCTGAGATCCTTTAACCTAGTCCGTGGCCTACTTAGCCGAAGCTCCCTCCTTTCGACGCAGGAAATACCCTTCTCGAGATGGCACAGTGGGGTCAGGATGTTTTGAAAGTTCAAGTGTCTCAGTATCAGGATAGCAGTTCAACGATGGTCGGTCCTGGTTCAGGAGCTCTTCTTGGGTGTTGACGATGTCTGTCGTGGCCAGGGCTGGAGAGACCTTTTTGCAGTGATGAGCGTGCAGCCAGTGTTTCTTCCCCTCCACTCGAAGTGCGGTCCGAGTGGTGATCAGCACTTGCCAGGGGCCCGTCCACCGGGGTTCCAAACTCTTTGATCGCTGAAAATTCCGGATCAGCACGAAGTCCCCCGGCTGGATGGCGTGACCCGGACCCCTGGAAGCATCGGGGATGGCCTGATGCACCTGCTGATGAAGGGCAGACAAAGTTTCAGTCAATTTGTACAGATAATCAGACATTAGGACGTCCGGAACGTCATGAATGGAAGTTGGTTTCGGGGCAGACCAGACGCTCATGGGTCGACCGAAGACAACTTCATAAGGGGTTAAGTGATGTCGGGTGGGGGTAGAGCGCATCGATAGCAATGCCAATGGGAGGGCGTCTGGCCATTTCAGGCCCGTGGTAGCCACTATTTTGGCCAGTTTAAGCTTTAGTGTGGCATTGTGTCGTTCGACAAGCCCAGCAGATTGAGGGTGGAAGACTGCGTGGAATTTCTGTTTAATACCCAGCCCATTTAGGATGAGCTGGATAACTTTGGCTACAAAGTGGCGGCCATTATCACTCCATAAAACACGACAGAGGCCATAACGGGGGAAAAACTCCTTTAACAGAACCTTTGCAGTGGCCATAGCGGTGTTGTCACGGGTTGGATATGCTTCCACCCACTTGCTAAATGCGCACACCACGACGAGTACATATTTCAGGCCTTGGCATCTGTCTAGCTGGATGTAGTCCATCTGCAGGACTTCAAATGGGTGGTTTGGGACCCCAAATCCCCCCCGGGGTACTACAGTTCCTTTCCCGGGGTTGTGTTGCAGGCATATTAAGCATTGTTGGACCAGGCGTTTGGCGGAATCTGGGATCTTGTCATTGTGCCAAACCCTGGAGACAAGTTCGATCATGGGGGCTGATCCTATGTGGGCAGGGGAGTGTGCCATGGTCAATATGGGAATCAAGTATGAATCAGGTAGCAACCATCTGTTCGTGTCTTTTGTCCGCCAGCAGCCTTCATCGTCTTTTAATCCCACCCGTGTCCATTCAGTCAATTCGTGTTGTGTGCTAGCCGTTTGAATGTCTCTAATTGTGTCCTTGGCGTCAGTCCAGTTTTCTGCTTGTGACCTGGTCACGTACATACGTGTTGTCGTTCTATTTTCAGCTGTCGTTCGGGCGGTGATGTCGGCTAGTGCATTTCCCTGTCCAATAATGTCTGTCACTTTCTTGTGTGCCTGGCATTTGATAACGGCAAGTTTGTTGGGGAGGAGGACAGCTTCGATTAAGGCGGAGACTAGATCCCCGTGCAAAATGGGTGTGCCGTGTGAGGTCAAGAATCCTCTCTCCCTCCAGAGGAGCCCAAAATGGTGAACCACCCCGAAGGCGTACTGGCTGTCGGTGTAAATGTTCGCTGTGGTTCCTGTTGCCAGGATGCAGGCTCGTGTCAAAGCAATCAGTTCCGCTGCCTGGGCAGATCGCTGGGCGATGCGGGCTGTTTCTACTACAGTTCGAGCCGTGGTGACTGCATAGGCAGCGGAAGTGGTACCATCGGAGAGTTTGGTGCAAGAACCGTCCACCCACAGCTCCCCGTCGGGGTCAGGGAAAGCCGTGTCTCTGAGATCGACCCTACTCCTGGTCTGTTCGTCCGTGAGAGTCACGCAGTCATGTACGGGGTGCACATTGGGATCGTTCTCTGGCAAGGGTAACAGAGTTGCTGGGTTCAGTGTGGTGCATCTTTTCAGGGTGATATGGGGGGCAAGCAAGGTCAGTTCGTATCCAGTCAGTCGTGCACTCGTCAGATGTTGCGTCTTGGTTTGGTTCAGGAGGGTGTCGACTGCATGGGGTACCAGTACCGTGAGGGAATTCGAGAGTACAATCCCCTCACTCTGTCCGATAGAGATTGCAGCAGCAGCTACAGCTCGAAGGCAGGCAGGCAAGGCTCTGGCGACAGGGTCAAGAGTGGCAGAGAAGTAAGCGCACGGTCGTTGCTTAGGACCGATGGCCTGGGTCAGGACAGATAAAGCGCACCCCTCCCTTTCGTGAGTGTAAAGGGAGAAGGGCTTTTTGTAATCAGGGGTACCTAGGACAGGGGCTGAGCAAAGGGCATCTCGCAGTTCTGTGAAGGAAGTTTGACACTCAGGGGTCCAAGGGAGTGGGAAAGGGACGTCTTTGTTTAGCAGAGAAAGCAGTGGTTTTACAACGAGGCTGAAGTTTGGTAACCATTGTCGGCAGAAGGAGGTGAGGCCTAATAGGGAGCGAACCTGCTTCTGGGTCTTAGGGACAGGGGTATCTAGAATGGTTTGGATTCGATCAGGGGTGAGTTTTCTTCCATCTTTGGACAAAAGGTGGCCTAGGTAAGTGACCTGGGGTAGGCAGAATTGCAACTTCTTCTTGGAGACCTTGTGGCCATTTTCCGCAAGGAAGTGCAAGAGTTGAATGGTGGCGGTAACCGCTAGAGGGGTGGTGTCGGCAGCCAAAAGGATGTCATCGACATATTGTACCAACACCACTCCGTCGGGTAACTGGACTTGGTCTAGTTGTCTTTTGAGGGCCTGGCTGTAAATGCTAGGGCTTTCCGTGTAGCCTTGAGGCGCTCGGCAAAACCTATATGAGCGGGCTTTTAGGGTAAAGCCGAAGAGATATCGGCTGTCTGGGTGGATGGGGATGGAGAAGAATGCGTTCTTGAGGTCGATGACGGAAAAGGTGGTGGCAGTGGATGGAATCAAGGTCAGGATGGTGGTGATGTCTGAGACCACAGGGTACTGGGGTACCACCACTTTGTTGATCTCTCGGAGGTCGATGATGAAACGGTATGCTTTCTCATCTCCCTCTCCCTGCTTCTTGATAATGGGCAAGATAGGGCTGTTGCAAACGTTGCTAACCACTTCCTCTACCACTCCTGCGTCTATCAGTGACTGGATAATCATTACCAATGCCTTCTCGCCCTCTGGCGATATCCGATATTGTGGGAGTTTTGGGAGTGTTGCGTCTGGTCGGACAGTAATGTGCACTGGGTCAATTAACATACGCCCTACGTCCGAATCCGCTTTGGCCCACAGATACGGAGGTAGAGTGTCAAGCAGGGACGCGTCAACGTCGGTGATGGAAAACATGTGTCGGGGGGAGCAATGTCTAAGCAGAACGGGGTTGTCGTAAAGAAACACTCGAACTCCATCTTGAGAACACCTGATCGTCGCTCGGAAGTGTTTCAGTAAGTCAAGTCCCATAATGGCGTCAGGGCTATTGGAGGAAAGCAAGAACGTGGTGTCGGTGGTGTTGTTGTCTACGTCAAAGAGAATCGGGGCAGACAAAGGGTTGGTGGAGGGCGTTCCATCGAAACCTGTCGATGTTATGAGTGAGCCAGACAAGGGTGCCCTTGGAATCAGTCGTTTAGATAACGCACTACGTGTTGCGCCAGTGTCTACCAGAAATGGAGACTTGGTACCCAGGACCTTAGCAGTGACATAAGGGCCCTGCTGGTCAACATAGAGCTCGACTGGATCCCTCCCTCGCCCTTGGCTGTCCTATGCGAAGGTGTGAGTGTCGTCATAGTCAGATTGTTGATATTGGTTCTGCCTGGGTCGATCGAACGTATTTGGTCTGCTTGATCTGTCATTAGTCGCGTCATTTGGGGGCCCTCGTTGTTGTCCCTTAGGTCTCGGTCCGTTTGCTACATCCCTGGGGTCTTTGTTTCTGATCATTTCCAGAAGAACTGGGCACTGGGATTTCCAATGGCCAGTCCCTTTGCAGAAAGCGCACTGGTCTTCTCTAAGGTCTGTGCGTCCACTGTAGGAAGTCAGAGTGCGGTCCTGGGGAAATGTAGTCTTAGGGACGTTTGTCTGGTAGTTTCCCCGGTATTGGTCTCGTCCTATAGTCACCCCTTGCAGTTTGGCAATCATCACCCTCTCTTTTAAGTCCTTCTTCTTTTTCTCTGTCGCCCTATCGTTTTCATTTTTCTGATGCTCATAATATTGGGCCATTTGGAGAATCGCTGTAGGTTTGGAGGCTGCCCAACTACTCTCGCTGGCCTGTAGTTTCTGGGAGATTTCCGATGATAGGCCCTTAACATAATTCTGGACAAACAGATGGTGTCCGGTTGCAGTGGTCATGTCCTGGCCGCTGTAATCGGAGAACACCGTTTCAAACCGGGAGAAGTATTCCGATACATCCTCCTGGGGTTTTTGGCGACAGGCTGTTACTATCGACCAGTCCACTTTCTTTTCTGGGATTAGGGTTTTTAATTTCTCTACGATTTTATCTGGGAGGTCTAGAATGGATTTCAAAGGCTTTTGTCCTGGTCCCCGTTGTTTATCCAGATCATCGAGTTGTGACCAGGTATGTCCGAACAGCTCAAGGTGGTCGACTTTCCGGATTTGCTTCCACACATCAGCTGGTAGACATAACCCGAAGAACAAGTCGATGTCAGCCAGGGTCATAATCGTTGAGCCCAGGGCTGTACCCAATTCAGTATAGAAGGCAGTGGGGTTTTTACGTAGGTCGGGTAGAGATTTCCGGAATGTCAGTATCTCTTGCCGGTCCCATGGCTGGTAGACCCAGTTGTACACTACCCTTCCCTTCGCATCTTGGTTGTTTGCATCATCGTGAGTCCCTGTACCCCGAGGAGGAACCCAGTAAGGGGCAGCCTCTCGTATCGGCATCATGGTGTGAGATTGCTCGGTTGGTGGTTCGGTCACTACGGAGGCTGCGGATTTAGCTCCCGGCTTTCGTTCAGTGAGGTGGCGGAAAACCTCAAGCGTACGCGTAAGGAGGTCCGACACATCACACTCGCCCTCATCCCCGATATCGACCTTCCGGTACAGAGTCCTTAGGCTCTCGGGACCTTTGTCTCGATATCGGTCCTCGTATGCATTCAAGACATGATAACACAGTCGTACGGTAAAATGTCGTCTGTGACTCCCTGTATACGAGCTGAACATATCTGTGATGTACTCTTCATCATCCTTCCTTTCTACCAGTGTCCTTGTTATTTTGTCGATCCCCGCTCGCTCATCTTTGTCTAGTCTGTTTGTTCTTGCAGGGCCAGCCCCTCGAGTCTCATGGTCGTCTAACGTTGTTGTTGATGCGGGTTTTAATACAAGGGGTTCGGCTGGCACAGAGGCCATTGGGGCCGACGCTGTGGCGGTACCTTCGTTTGTACCTGGGGGTGGCGCGTGCTGCGCCAAGGGTTGAGAAGGGGCATATGGAGGGGGCATGTAGATGATAGGAGGACCTAACAGCAGGTCCTCATTGGCTCGTTGTTTCGAGGGTAAATCAGGGTAGAGCATGGAGGGGGTTCTAACCGGACACTGGCTTGGCGTTTCCATTTCTAGTTTCTGTTTAGCTTTCTCTCTTTCCTTTATCTCTTTTTCTAGTTTCTGGGCAGCTAGGTGGGCTGCTTTTCGCAGCTCTTTTTCCAACCTACTCTCAGTTTTCTTTTTACGTTGTTCAGTTTCTTTTCGCCACATGCCGAAGCTGTCAAGCATAGTAGGTGTTGTCTTGTTTTTACCCAGGGCAGTTTCTAGCGTTTTTATTTTATCATCATCGAAGGATCCTATCAGGGGCCACTGACTTTCTTGACCCTTTTTTGTATATTTATGCCATAGTTTACTATAGGCTATAGCGGTCAATCCATGCTTCATGAACATGTCCTTATTAGGGGTGCCTTCCAGTGGGGCTGGATGGTCCATCTCTAATAGGCGGTCCGGGCTAAACAGGCTACTAATCAGTGGGGAGAAGACAGACATGACGGCTCGTAACGAGGGACTAAAAAGTCAGCACTGCCTATCTTATCACTAGGTGCAAAGACTGGACAGAATATTTCTATTCTACGTTGTTTGCAGGCAGTGAATACCTCATGGATCAAAATAACAAAAGACCAATAAATAACAATGGGGAGAATGAGTAGGTCCGCAAAGATCTGCGTTACCTACCCTTTTCACTGTCTGCAAAAAGGGTGGTCTCTTCCCTGTTTGCAGACAGGGAATCTCCAGGAAACAATAGTTTTGCGAACAACAGTTCAGTTTCAAGTGATTATTGAGTGGGGGAGAAAAAATAAGCACGGCTGCTGCCCTACCTATCCTCCACTGCTTGCAAAGAGAGAGCCCGTTGTTTCTCCGTTTGCAGACAGTGAATCTCCAAATAAATAAAAAAGGAGCAATACTAGTATTTTTAAACAAACAAGCAATCAAGCAATCATTTCGCAACTTGTCGTGATTACACGACCTTACCCGGACCGCATAGACAGTTTCTTGTCTTCCGAATCCAGCGCCCGATCGTCCTCTCTTCTCCGTTATCCTCGCGGCACTCCTGATGGTTCCCAGTCAGGACCGTAGATCACTCGAGAGAGGTCTGTTCGGAACCAGTGAAGTTCGGATGATCGGCTGTCAGACGAGGGTCTATCGGACAGACGCGTTCCCGATCGTTGCAGTCGTTCACTTTGTCGTCAGGACCTCTCCCACTGGATCCATGGGTCGCTGATGGGCCCCACGCTTGGGACGCCAATTGTGAAAATAAGGGTGGCACTACCAACCAGAATATAAGATCCTTAAGTATTGCCCGGCGGTGTCGCCTCTTGAACCCACAAAGAAGTTAAACTATTGAAGAGGCAGGCGCTGGAGACTGGAAGGCAGGAAACAAGGTTTTTTATTCTCTCCGGAGGAGAACACAACAAAACGGGCAGAGGGTATCGTTCTGAGGTGCTCTAACTGCATCCCTGAGGCCTGGCCTCTTATACACAAGTTTATCTTTTTATTGCATGTAACACATTCTCGTCGATACTTTGATGTACGGAAAGACATCCTCAGAATCCCCCCTTCCCAGCCCGTTCCCACGCAAGGTTACAGTGGAAGTCCCCGCCCCGTTCACAACAGGTGATGATCATCGCGCAGCTGGATATTCCGCCGATTCACGGAGTGTGTGGGGTTCGATCGGATCTCGTAGGGCGGGGGGCTTTGATCAACCCGGGGATCCCTTGCTGGGGGGAAACTTTCTATTGCACGGGGAGGGGCAAGGAACAGTATCGGCAGAGCTGGGTGTCGGCCTGGGAACGAGGAAGACAAACGGGCACACGGGGAAAAGGGGTTTGCATCAAAGGGCCGGGGATCATAAATGGGAAGAAGGGAGGTGTTGCGCTGGGAACAGGACGAGGGCCTGGGGCAGAGCAGCGCCGAAGAGGGGTTTTACGATTCGCGGCAGGTGCAGGCAGGGGGGTTGTCAGCGAAGCTAGGAGGGGGAGAGAGGCGCGCTGGCTCTCGGCGAGAGCAGGGAAGCCATGGTGCTCAAAATGGCGGCTGTTTTACGCGCACAAAAGGTTTAAGGAGAGCAAGAGGGCGCCGATAATGTTGACGGTTTCAGCCCAACTTTCAACAAAGGGTCCCCTTGTTGTTTGTTTATATGCTTTAAGTAGAGGGCAACTTCAATTTTGCATTGCCAAGCAGTGGTAAAGTGCCAGCAAAAACAAAGTCAGCCAAACAGGAGGTCAGAAGGAAAAAAAAGTCAGGGAGAACCACGTTAAGGATGCCAAGTCTAACAAATATTTGTCAGTTAAATATTATTGTAGGAGTATGGTTGGGTGTGGCTCCGGAGTTTAATTGTGCAATCTGTGCAGGGTCTCCATACAAGCATGTTCTTTTTGTGTGCCTTGCGTGGCATAATCAATTCTTTTCGTCTGTTAAAACTATAATTTTTTAAACATGGAGTGCGTTACACGAAAGATAGATTGGCAACTTTTACCTAATCCAATACATGAAATGATGTGTTTTATCATTTTTAGCTTTTTAAAATGCTTGTTAGGTTTGTATTGATTATCTAATGTGTATGCTATGCAAAGTGGATCTCATTGTAGATATACATTGTCTAAATACATTTAATTGAATAGAATTGTTCAGGCAACCAGTGGGGTCTCTCCTTTCTGTACATACCCAAGGAACGTTCTATGGCCACACATTTGTAGTTTGGGGTTCTTAACAAATATGCATCATTCAAACTGTTGTAAAACAAAACATGCAAATAGCAAAGCTAATATATCTGGCCTCTGCAAGCAGGTAAAATAGTTATTTTAGAAAAAAATATTTGTTATAATTATAACTTGAGTCAAAAATGTTACTTTTAATTGACATTCTCACCTAACTATAACATCAATTTCAACTTCATTTTTTCAGTGAATGTCTAGGGTTCTTTTTTTACTGTAAAATAAGATTTTATTACCATACCTAACTATGCCAAACCCCCATCCCACATGGCATTTAGCCATGCATGGCGTTGGGTTGGTTTGCATGGCCTATCCTAAGCAAGGTTCTGTGCTTACCTTCCCAGCATATAGCCAAACCCCGATGTGCATGGACTTCAGTCACGCACAGCAGCAGGTTGAACCTGTGCGCCCACGCATGCTGCAGGACCTGCATAAACAGTGCCCACGGGTTCAACCCACTGAACACCAACAGACACCAACATCCTCTTTCTCTTTAAATAGTTTTTCTGATCCTTCGGCACACCTTTGGAGTCTAGTAGGCCAGTGTTGGCTCCTGTGGGACTGCCATGGGAGTAAAGGGGCTGGAGGTGGCTCCTGAGGGATCATGCTTCCACAATTTAGTTTTTAATTTATAATTGGACCCTGGGGAGGGGTTCTCTCTTTGTTCGGGGGTTTAAGTGTTCAAGTTACCCCACCTTGCCACTTTATACCTTTTTTTTATTTTCAGGAGACACGTCCGAGTCTCTGAGTCCCGTAATAGTGGACGCAACAATTTTGTTCCGGTTATGGCCAGCGCTAAGAACATGGAAGTGATGTCGGCCAATGGTAAAAAAACCCTTGTGCATTCGGATTACTCTATTTCTTAATGTGTTGTGTCCACAGGACTAACTACACAGTGGGGGTCGCCACTAGTTACTATAGTTATAGTTAGAACCTAGTGACCAAAGGAAATGGATTTTTTGGTTTGCTAATAACATTGAAGATTTTTCACACAACTTTCCCCCAAAAGTCCACCTCAGCTCCATCCTGGAAAGTTTCAGTGTGATCTGTCAAGTAGGGACTGAGAAAAAAGGGGCGGGATCAAAACATAAACTTCCCATGCAGTTTCCACTGGGAATTTTAGACACAGCTACAGCCAAAATGTTGATTATTTCTAGGTGGGCAACTACTTGATCTACAGCAAAATCGTACTGTCCAAAATGCAACTCACGGCGGACCTAAAGCATATGTTTGTGGACTGCCCTATGCTGAGCATGTCCTTAAAGTTTCCAGGGCATCTTGGCGTGAATTTCAGTGCACGGAGAAGGAAAGTCTGTTGGGACTTAAATATGGGGCTGGCAGTGGGGAGAGGTCCTTAAACTCTATCATTATCACATGCGCTCACCTGTGTATAGCAAGAGCCTGGATAGATTCTAATCGCCCAGATGCTGTTGAGGTCTGGATACTTCTCATACAAGTGTTTGAGCTTGAACTAGCGCAAGCCCGGGTTAGAGGTCCTTAATCCTGGCTCAGACTTAAGCGAATCTGGAGTAGTCTCCAATGGATTTGATCCTGCATCATCTTATTATACTTTATGGCTTCAGTTTCATTATTTGATTATTTTATTATCTTATGAACTGTACTATAATGCCAGGATAATGTGTATTAATTAAGCATTGCGTGTTGAAAGAATCTTATAATCTATGTAAACATTTTCTTTTCTCCACTTGTTGCTGTCTCCCGGTTTTTTGTATTGTATTGATCTTATCTTAAGCTCTTGTACTCTGTCATACTAATGGCTAATAGCATAAAAAAATGCTGACTGAAAATGTACACAACATTTGTAATAACGCTAGATATTTACCCAGGAAGCATGTTTTAGTGATTTGTTGTAATTGTATTCAGTAACCATTGAGAAAATGAGGTTCAAAATCTATAGATTTCTTGACCAATAGGCTGTAATTCAATTCAAGCATTGTGATTGGCTGAGGGGACATTTTCAGTGCAAGCTCTCCTAGCTTATAGCCACAAAATGACCAGAAATGTTGCTGTGGCCATTACAAGACTTGGGGATTTGGTCCCCTGTCCTGCAAAGGTTTTTCAAACGGGAGATAAGAGGACAGAGCAGGAATACCCTGACTCCCTAGGTCTTTTCGGGTGGTCCCAGAGAGACACCCATTGTGCTATTTTTAAATACAATTGTTGCGCAATCCTGCAGGGGTCCTGTTGAACTGGTAGACAATTTAAACAAAAATGCAGGGATCTGGTTTTTGAATTTAAGAACTTCGGGGAGGGTCTGGGCCTGGTTGCGGGTGGGGTTAGTGCATTGCATTTTTTAAATAAGAGGTGGAAGGGTGTGGCTCACTGGTTAGAGGCGGCAGACCCTTAAGCAGAGAACGGCCTGGGACCAGGGTTTAATTCCCGACGCGGCAGGGTCGTGGATCAGGGTCAAAACGGACTCGATAATTCTCGCCTCGGTGCCTACTTTAACCAGGGAACACACTCGGCAACTCTGGGCATTAAGCTTGCCTCATCTCTGCAACGGCCCCCCACAGATGTCGGGGATGCCTGGTTTCACCTTGGAGATACCCAGAAAGGGACCATCTCACAGGGAAAACCAGGACAGGTTCCCCAGTGGTCTTCAGCGCCAGGATATTCCGTGGAGTCGCAGTGCGCTTTACAAGTACACCCACATTTACATTTACAAGGGGGCTTGCATGGGGCACACTCCCTGAGCTGACAATTGGCGGCTGGTCTACCATCCCGGGGACAAAGTATGCATTTTCTTTACTGCCTACCTTGCTGTTCTCCAACAGACAGGAGTCACAAAAAGGCTGCTTCTGCTTGGTGGGAGCACACAGAGATTGGTGCCAGGTGATAACAAAGGGGCTGTATGTGGGAAGCCAGCAGGCCATGGGGACTCTGGAGCTCCCCCCACATTACCAAACATTTCAAGAAATAGTCATGAGCGGGATCTGACACCCAAAAATATAAAATCTAGAATAAGAATAATAAATGTGCTTCTGAAGCCACTCATTTATTATTCACTGCTCGTGGCCAGCAGAGCCCCATAATACCCTTCATGGGCTAATATGAATGCTTCTTTCTGCTCTGTGGTGCCCAAATCTGGGGGGCACCTACATTCCAGACAAGTGTAGTGGGTGACTGCAGTGTTCTCCCTCCCCTTTTTGTGATTGGCTCCTTGTTGAGTTCAAATCCTGGTGGGTACCCTCCACCTTTGATCCTTCTGAGGTTGATAAAATTGGCACTACTGCTTTGAGTAACAGAAACACCTGTTATCTCTCAATAGCACCTAATATCTACGTGTGTGCTGGATCATCGGCAAATACTCCTGTTAGGTTAGTTGCTCCTAAAGTTTAATCTGAAAATAGGTATATGGTTTCTTTAATAAGAATAGTATCATATTACAGGAAAAAATATCCAGATGACTTGTCTCTGTGAGCTGGGGACTTTTATGTCTGGACTGGTAAAAGTATCTCCAGGGGGCGTGGCTTGGGAGCGCATGGAGTGAGACATGTCCCATCAAGTTTCCACTCTGGCACCTCCCATAACAGCTTTCCATCTAGTTGCCGGGCACACTTCGCAGTCTGTGAGGCCCGGACATCTGCAGGGGAGCCGCTTGGCAATGCCTGGTGCTGGCGGGGCTAACCGGAGGCTCCCTTTTGACCGAGCTCCCATGCCTAAGACGGACCGGCCTGCTCCAGGCACCGTTTTGAGCACTGGCCACGGCAGAGATTTAATAGGCACCTGGCGGCCTTTACTGTTTTTGCAGAGTGGTGCTGACGACGGCAGGAAGGTCCTGAGTGCCCGTACCTCTGCCGATCTGCTTGGGGTCCCGAGTTGTAGCTGGTACCCCCTCTGGACCTTGACACTGGTGGAGATGTGCGTCTTCTCCTGTGATGTATTTCTATAGGTACTGTATCGATTCCCCTATTCCTGACCCTGGTTTGGTTAATAATTAACTAGCAGCCATCCAACGGTGCAAAAACCGTTATCTGATTAAGCCACACCATGGCACAGAAGCACGTTATCTGATTAGGTCATGACGCATGCCATCTAATTAGACAAGCGATATTCCTCCAGCCCCTGATAAGGAATACGGAGTTCTCAAAACAAATCAAACCTACAGCGACCTGGGAAATTCCCGTAGCCATTGTTTTGATTTCACCGAGAACTTCAGTAAAAGAATGTGCGAACGAACCCGTTCGTATGACATCCTTATTGACGTATATATGTCCATCCTTACGTCAATCTCGGCACCTTTAAGGTATAAATATTACCGACATTGCCTTAAGCAAACACACGCGGTGGTGACGAGATTGGAGCAGCGAGACTTGCCGAGGAGCCCAGCAGAGAGCGAAGCCCACAGGCGCTGCCCCGCCTTCCTGACGCGCTGAGAACGAGACGCTGCCTTTCTCCTGCCGAGAAATCCAGCTCCGGCGCTTCCAAGCAGCCCTCGCAGGCAGCTGGAATATCAAGACCTGGGATAAGAGATACCAGCCCTCCACCATTCTAGATCTCAGGTACAGAACTGAAAAACCCCTTGCAGAGAATTCTTGAGTCAGTCCCTTGGCAAAACAAACTTAACTTAAATTGCTACTTATCTACTCCCGCCCACGTATTAGGCTTAGGTCAGGTACACTGGGGTAGGCGTGGTTAGAAGCACCAGTTGAGTACGATTAGTCAAATGTATATATGTATGTATCTATTTTATCCATTTTAAAGTATCATATGGCTCAGAAACCATATCAATGCTTTTTCAGTATTATTTTATAATTCTGTCTTTACTGTATGCACTTTACTTAACTATAAGTATTGCAATAATAGCGATCCATTTCTCTTGTACGAGAAAAGAGACTGATCAATAAATACCATCTTTTATTGAACACGCCCGTCTCTTCCTTTTCTCTACAATCTGGTGAAACTAAGAATGCACTGAACTGACTGAGTAAAATAAGTTGTCTTTTGTTTTCACACGACTCTAGAGATACACTCTTGATTAGGGGAGAGCAAAGTTGTCATGTTCTATGGTTGTCAGAAACTAAATCCCTTCTTCCAGGGAGGTTAAAATCCTCCTTGCCTATTCGAGAAAGTGTCTAGTGAACTCTGAGCTAGCTGGCAAACACAAAACTTTAAGTCTAATATCGTCGGTAGAAGACCTAGTTAACCTCTGCCCTAGGTCTATACTATTGAAGATATTATTCCAATGCGCAGAGCCTATTGGGATGATAGGAACTACACTACATGGCGCCCAACGGTTTGGATAGGCGATAAAACTAACGCAAGACATTAGAGTAACTCAGTCGTGCTTTTTCACACAGAGCCCTTTTTTCCCATAATACTCCAAAGACGTCTGGAGTGGGTGAAAGGTCATATCCGCCAAACTTCGCAGGAGGAGACTCCTATGTATGGTTCTTGGTTTATTCAACGTTGAAGGATACACTGTTCCAAAATATTGTGCATCTAATCTTTGTTTCCATAGAAACGTGATCTGCAAACAAACAAAAGAACCTTCCTGTCGGTAAAATGACAGACAGTGAAGAAGAAAGAGAGACAGTTAGAATAGCAGCTGAACTACTAGCAGCTGATACTACTATGCAGGGAAATGACCCGGATATAATACTCATCCCGGTCAACATAAGAAAATCTATAACTTTAAAACTTATAGAAAATGGACTGACATCGAGAGGTGGTACAGTCATATTCGTAATTGAGGCACACGAATATCGGCAGACAGAGGTATTCTATTCATGGATAAATTTTCCAGCAGCAAACGCTGTAACAAAGGTCTTCCACTATTACAAAACAGAGGAACCTCCTGATGAGTACATTCCTTTTGAGGAGGTGGAAATACCACTCAAATTCCAAGAGCACCTGCTCTTGTTTATTGGCGCCCTAAAACATAATAATCACATCACCAGGCTCGGTCCACTAGGTAGACCAGGAGCAACGTGGCCGGTCCTAGCCGGATACACACCACATCCAGACATTGAAGAAATGCCTGCACCACAGCTTTTAGCACAACTAAAATAACTAATTAAAATACATAGACAATTAGTCCAATACGCAATGCGGACTTCAACAGTCCAACCAGCAATTAAAATTCCACAGCCGACCCCTACTCAGGGGAACACAAATAAAATTACACCACAGAACATACAGTCCTGTCTAGGTAAAGTACCCGCAAAACGGGAACAAATACCTTTCTGGCTAGCACAAGAAATCACTCAAATAGAGGCTGTGTTCCCAGATACCACCTCTGTTGAGAAACACAGGATTCTGACTATCTGTCTTCCAATGGGAATCGCACCACACGTGGAGGACTGTTACACTTGGGGAACAGTCTTTGCTTCCATTTACACAAAAACACATGGTGTACCATCCATGTCAGTAATTCCAGATGTGCTAAAACAAATTCAAGATGAATATGGTCCAGAACCCGCTTTAACTCTCGGTATGAAATTACTGAAAGACTTTAAGCAGGTCTCGGCAATATTACTAGCCAACATAAAGGGAGAAGCAGCAAATGTGGCTATCCGCCAGAGGTTAAAAGAGACAAATATAGCAGACCAACCATCTGAAATTGCCAGAATCATAGAAAAATCCTATGAAGAACTAGGAAGAGATAGTTTGGGTGGAATACCAGTGAAACCCCAACTAGTTGAAAGTCCTGAAAAGGTATTTATCAAAAATAATCTGAACACTCAAAAAAAGAGCTGGGATGGAAATAAAGAGTCCAATCCTAAAGAAAAAAGATTCCAGTCCAGAGGAAGGTCTCCTCGGCGGAGAGAAATATCTCCGGACCAAGGACGCAAGTCTCCCCAGAGGGAGCCATCTGTGAAAAAATACAACCTTAGAAATAGGGATAATATAAAAAAACCTGATAGATATCAAGATATTGATACACGTCCCTCTCAATCTTTTCAGACTTCCTCGCAGAAATCGGAAAGAAAAGGACGATCAGAACACAGGGAAGAGCACGTCAAGTCCAAGGACAAGGAACCTGCTCATCTGAATAAAAAAATTACAATTTCCAAAAAAGAAGGTAGCCTGTATTAAAGTAATCAACAATGCCGAGAATACTGAGGACACAGCTGAAAAACGGAGAATGGGCTCAGACAATGCTAGACAGCGCAGCAGAAGTGAGCATAGCTCGCAAAGTCCTTATGAATCATCTGGAGACAGTGGACACGAATGAATACATTCAAGTGGAAACTGCAGATGCCAGAGTTAGCAAACCTCATAAAATATATGAAATAACATTGCGTATAGAGGGGGATAAGACTAGAAAAATAAGGGGTCTATTTTGGGATAATCTCTCCAAGGGCTATGACATCCTTTTAGCTGAACGAGACTGGCCACCCGAGTTTGTCAGGGAGTGCCCACATGGCGAAGAAATAATTATGCCTGCCTTCTCAAATCATATCCCAATTCATAAAAGATATAAACTTGCAAGAAAGTGGGCAGTAGCTCAAGCTCCTGCTTTATATAAAAATCATGTGGGATGGGATGAGGACTCTCCTCCTCACAAAATCCAGTTAAAATCACAACATACTTTACAGAGGCAGTACCCGATTAAGCAAGAAGCTAAAAAACAGGTAAAAGAGATCCTAGATCAACTTGAATACCAGGGGGTGATTGAAACTTGCACCTCACAAATGAACAACCCTTTGTTTCCTGTCTCCAAACCATACAATTCATATCGTCTTGTTTTGGACTACAGACACCTGAACTCATGTTG
Source organism: Lissotriton helveticus (assembly GCF_964261635.1). Lineage (NCBI taxonomy): Eukaryota > Metazoa > Chordata > Amphibia > Caudata > Salamandridae > Lissotriton > Lissotriton helveticus. The sequence continues at coordinate 1,016,846,861 of NC_136071.1, forward strand.
CAAAACCTTTGCAGTACAAAACTCGCATAGTGCTGCACTAATGAATAACATAGTGCGCAAAAAATACAAAACAACATTAGACATCTCTAATGGATTCTTTTGTCAGAATATAGCACCAGAAAGCAGATATTTGACCGCGTTCTCAATAAATGGCGCGCAAAAAAATTTCTGTTGTTTGCCCCAGGGGTTCAAGAACAGCCCAGGATTATTCTCAGCGAGAGTAACAGAATTACTACAAACATATGATGACGAGGCATTATCTTATGTCGACGACATCTATCTAACAGACGATGACTTGGATACTCACTTGAACACCATAATACTTGGGTTCGCAGCAGAAGGTTACAAATTCAACTTTAAAAAATCAAGAATTGCCCATATAACAGTCCTGTTTTTAGGATATGAACTATCAAGTGAAGGCAAAAGCCTGGCTGACAATTTCCTAGAGAAATGTGCTGTAATCCGAGCACCTAGAACACTAAAAAACCTACAATCAATTCTAGGCTTCCTAAATTTCGGAAGAACTTACATTATAAATTACGCAGAAAGGGTCAAACCCCTTTATGATCTAATAAAACCTGATTTTAAAAGAATCAATTAGACTCAAAAACACACAGAAATTTTGAGATCTTTACAAACAGACATGTTAATTAAAACAAAATTACAAACACGTGATAACACACGCAACCTTGTGATTCGAGTCATCCCAGGAAGATGCGGATTCACATACCTGACCTCTAATGAGGGAGAAAAGGTACCAATTGCATACAAATCACACTTGTACACAAAAGCTGAAATGAAATTTAGCCCAACGGAAAAAATTCTGACCGCGGTACAGACTGCTGTAGCAAAGGAGCGGGCTCTAGCACAAGGTAAACGAATAATCATCGTGTCACCGATACCAGCCCTGGAGGCGGTAACGAAGGCAAGCATTCCGAATGCTAAAGCACTCCATCCAAGGTGGATACAGTGGGCTAACTCTCTTGCTGCAACAGACGTGGTATACGAATTTGATCCCAACTTAAAAAGACAAGAATTTCTCCAATATGAATTTGAATGTCCTCCGCCAACCGAAATTCTGCCTCTAGAACATTACAGCTGTATAATATATACAGACGGATCAGCACAACCCGCAGTGGGGGGTAAACAAGCTTACAGTGCTGCGTGCGCGATTGTTAAAGGTCACTGGCACGAAGGAAAATTTAAACCACTGGTCACTAAAACGCAATCTCTAGGAGATTGTACAGCTCAGCGAGCTGAACTACTGGCATTCAAGATGGCGCTTGAAAATACCGATCGAGAATTCCCCACACTCAAAGTGTGCGATTCGTATTATTGCGTTCAGTCTTACAATGAATACTTGCAGATCTGGGTTCAGAATGGTTTTAAAGATGCGAAAGGTGGCACAATCAAGCATAAAATGCTTTGGGAACAAGTAGTTCTTTTACAAAAAAAAACTACAAAAAACTCATGTGATACATACACTGAGTCATCAACGTGATGGCGTTCACGTTGCAGGGAATTCATTGGCTGATGAGGCCGCGAAGGCAGCTGTGCAAACGGCTTCCGTAGCTGCCATCACCCGGTCAAAAACAAAAATAGACAGCGAAATATTACAGGCTGTCAAAGCTACAGTAAAAAAAGCGATAGAAACACTCCCAAAAGGCTTTCCAGTAAAGTACTCATACATAACTGATGCAAATAATATTCCGTTTGCTCGAATCCCTGGAGTGGGGGATAGGGCAATTCCAAACATGGAACATAGGTGAAAACGTCATCAAAGGGCGACTGCTCAGTGCTACCGATCAATTACCCACTCAACTATACATACATAATTGATGCAAACTCCATTCCTTTTGCTCGAATCCCTGGAGTGGGGGATAGAGTAATTTCAAACACGGAAAGGAGAAGCTTGTTAATAGCGGACGCACACATGGGTGAGGGTCTTAGTCACCTCAAGCTTAAAGATTCTCTGGAAGAATTACAATCAGTGTACTGGTGGCCAGGCATGAGCCTGCATCACCACATTTTTGTAAAAAACTGCCCAGACTGCAACAGAGATCGCAGCGGCGAGAGAAACGGTGTATTACCATGGCGTTTCACTCCAGACGGGCTAGACAATAGTCAATAAAACCAACAAAAAAAAAAAGCGTCAGATTAACATAAAAAGACTAACTTTCACTTATAATGTAGACTCCAGCGCTCGGCTGACGACTGGACTGTTATAAAAAGATTTGCGAGTCTATAATGGCATATACGCTAGGAGCATGCTACGTTTTGACTAATAAATTTCCCTTTAGCCCTGAAGCTTATGGGGAAGCATGGCCAAATGAGCATTGCATAGCGGGACTCTTCTCACTTCCTTCCTGAGGGATACGGGATGGTGTAAAGAAAAAACCAAGGCATAAAGCTATCTATAATGGAAAAGGTATTAGGTTCGGGAGCTGGGTGGGTCACACATCCAATAAGTGTCCAACGTAGTCTAAATAACCTGCCAAGAGATTCTCTGAGGGGATTCAGTCCGTACGAACTACTTTTCGGGACTAGAATGATGATGCAAGATCTTGACAGTCAGACTTCAGTGGTTAAAGATAAATGCTTTGACATCAAAGATCGTTTGGCTATTTTGCAGGACTTAAATGAAACAAGAAAAGACCTGAGCAACATAAAGTTGAAACAACAGCCAACAACCACTGAAGAGAAACCACCTGTCCCAGCAAGACCTGTCTGGATTCCAAAAGTCGGGGATCCAGTCAGAGAGAAGATCGCGGTAAAGAAGGAATTTGGGCCTTCTTACAGGAAAGCAGTTCCTGTCTTGTCTATCAACGGGACAAGATCAGTAGTACTACCGCCCCTTGCTGGTAAAAAGGAGAACAGAGTTGTATCCATCAACTTTGTAAAACCACAATCATGTGGCCGATAACAAACAGTAGGCCAAGTGGACTCCCAAGAAGTAGTAGAACACCGATGTTTGCTACAAATCCAGAGGTTCAAACTAAGAGGCTAATCACATTCGAAACGCCCACAGAACATCAACAAGGAATATGCAACAAAGCAATGGAACTTGAACCTCTAAAAACCCAAATAAAAACATTTAGTTGAGACACACCAACCTACAATGAAGTAACATATGAGTATGCTGATAAAACAAAGGAAACTTCTAGAACAAAAAGTAATCCAGAAGCAATTGGAACAATTGACAGAACAGCATCCGGCTATTTCATCAACTTCGATGATTCATCTGAAGATCTGAGTGAATCTAAGAAACAGCCATCAACAAAAACTTTTAAAGATAAAGCTAAGGAACTTTTTCAACAGCTGAGAGAAACCTATCTGATTTCCCCATGGATTGAATTCTGGGTGGCCTTAGGTGCATTTATCCTCATACTTTGGCTCATCATGGTACTATGCTTGGGACATTTCATTGAAGGAAAATATGCTAAAATGGACACAGCAAGCCAGAAAATCAACTTGGTCCTAAAACCACACACATCTTCACACGTCGAGAAAAGAGAACTTTCTTCAGTGAACTTCACAGCCAATCCTATACCAGGCGGTGTAGCATGGGACAAAACTGATTATGAAATCTATGGTCCGGTTGAAATCCTGAAGTATCCACACCAATTCAAGATCTCATTGAGTGACTTTGTAAAACCAAGCACATTTGCTGATGATTGGGACTTTGAAAGTATTAATGATATGATGTCTGATCTTGTGATGTCTGCTAAATTTACAGAACATGATTATTTGCAGGGTTCGTCTAATTATGATCAAATGTTCTGCTACAACCACTATGGTAACCATTATCTACACAAATCTGCACAACCTAGAAATGTTTTAAATTATAACCAATGGGAACATTGTGCTACTCCTCCAAAAGGTAGCTCGAAAACATTTTATGATAAATATTCATACTTTTCAGGGTTTAACACAAGTAATGCAGAAACATTTTATTTCAAATTGTCAAATAAGACAGGTATGAAGACCATGCTTACAAACACAAAATTGACATATTCAGATTCATTTTTTGAGCGAATGAATACATTTGGTTTTTATTTCTGGAACAATAATATTGAAGCAAAAACTGTTTGGGGTACAAGAGATTGGCAAGTACAAGGTATAGAATCATTGTTTAGAGCCTGTATGATCCCAGAACAAATTATATTTTTGAATGACACTATTCAACAAACTACCTGTCTTGGCTTAGCCAAAATCAAAGATTTGAACAAACCGTCTATTCCAAAGCCAACAGTGAACGATAATAGCTCTATAGATGTTGAGATAGACGTAAACCATATACTAAACCAAAACAGAACACATCCTGAATGGAAACAATGGTTGATCTGGCCCACAGATACAAATAACTGTCAAGCCAGATTCCTGAACAAAATACAGGGGTTCACATTGACCAGGCCAGACCCTAGATATTCCCAAAGACAACATCCAGGGATAGTAACCACCTACAGCGTGGGCAAGCTCTGCCTTCAATGGCTGCAAACGTCCACACTGGCAGAAATTAAGCAACACCTAACTTTACTTACAGAAGGTGCTGACTTGCGTGATTTCATTATGGGACCACGCAAACAGCGTCAAAAACGTTTCATAGCGGCCTCTATATATGCAGCTTATAACGAAGCCTGGAAAGAAACTCAAATTGAGACAGCAGAGAAAATACGGGAAATTGACCGTATTAATTTGGAAAAATCACTTTCTGTGGTGGACAATGGGTTAATGACTCTGTCCTCCAGAATATATTCTCTGGACAGCATTGTGTCTTCAGCAATCGATATAATATCGCAAGACTTACTGTTGTTACAACACGGTCAGTCCCAGTTGCGTTCTATTGTACAGCTTAGCTGGACGTTACAAAATCTGCGTTCAGGCTATGTGCCTTGGCGTTTAATCAACACAACGTCATTATTTTACATCTTTAACCTTACTGATAAACAAATCAGTTTGGCACAGAAGGGTGCTGACTATACAATTCTGAGCATTGAAAAACTTGAGAGATTACCATTGACAATGTCAGAACGACCTGTCATTGAATGGATAATACATGGAATAATAAATATTCCGATAACTACTTTCCAGTTTCAATACTGCCAAAAATATATACAGGCAGGCCAGTATGAAAGGTTGGGTAAAGGGTACATTAAGTCAACATGGAACTTGCCCTATACACACGAATGTGTCAGTAATAAAGGCCAGAAAGTGTTTCTTAGTGGCGATAATTGTGCAAGATCACTAAGCGGTACACTTCTGTGTCAGGGTATTAGCTTGCATGGAGCCTGTGAAGGGACTTCAAATAACCTTTCATGTTACCAGCTAGGCACACCTGCAACACAAATAGAACCATTCTTTAGGAGACTCTCGAACGGGAGTTACATTCTAATAGTAGATCGCAGATGTTGTAGTTTGCTGCCCGGAAAACCTTATCTCATAACCGTGACTAGGAAGGTCATGTGCTGTGAACGGGTATTGTTCCCGAACGATTCCCCAGACAGGGAGGCAAGGTTATGGCCCGATTTGAAAATTGCTTCTATTCGAATTGATACTTTAAGCAGAATGAAGACAGTGCTCCTACAGACGCCGACCAGGCTAACGTCATCAAAAGAAACGTATGATCTCCAAGTTGCAAGGACAACGGCAGAGATTCATTTATTGTTATCAACAAATTCCCCCATACATTTCGAAGAAATACTGAACGAAATCTTAAATATTTCTGATACCAGTGGTGTCTCAAGTGTATTTAAGACAGTGTTTTCAGGAATTTTGACACCATTCAAAGCCATCCTGGGTATTTTTCCAGACTTTGTCCATTCCATCTTTGGCGGACTTCCTCTCCTTTTGGGACTAGTGGCAGGCATCCTATTTTTGATCCTGTTATTTCGCTATGGCAAACCATGTCACAGACAAAACACCTGTGACAAGGGAAGAAACGATCCTAGCCATTGGCTACCGGGACCGCATAACTAGAGTCCTTGGACTAGCACGGCTACGGGACTTGAACATGACTTGGTTTCTTTTATTCAGACCAATGTGGCAACGTTGTGTTATGCCTGTATTAAGGTGCTTGCTATGCGGCGAAGAATGCGTGTTGGACACCTGTTTGACACTACAATCAGATGTGCCATTGGACGCAGAAACCTTGTTGGGTCCGGTGACGGCTCATGCATTGTGCTGCCCCCAGCGGCTACCTATCCTGATGACGGCATTCGTGGAGACTTCACCACTACGATTGAGGGGTAGTGAAGTACGAGATGAAAGCAGCATCGATCAGGTACGACCTTCAGTCAGCTATGCTGATCAAAACATCAATGAAGGCAATCATGCTCATGAATGCATGGTAACAACTTTTTCAGACTTAGTGGAACTTTCGCAAGAAGCTGTTGACAGTTTTTTCAACAGTCTAAATGATATGATGTTTTCACCAGAGCAGAAGGAATGACTTTGAGCGAGCTAGCACACGGAGTTCCCTGCAGACTTGAATTTGGCCTTCAACTTTAAAAGTAGAGCAATGAAATGGAACAGTTTTTTTCCTCTCACCTCCCTCAATTCCAAAATATTTACAATTTTTTGGGGCACTTATCTTCTGCTTAAAGTAGACATTATTCCTAGAGAACTGAATTTCTATTTTAGGTAGTCAAGAGACATTAGCTACCCTCTAGCATTTTCATACAAAATTTTATGATTGTGATGAAATGGTCTCGCACTTTTCTTCTGTATTAAGAGCCATTTCATGTGTAGTTTTCGCATTTATTCATGCTCAGTTTGAAATATGCGTTATATGTTTAGCATTAATATACTGCTTATGCATACAGTACATGCGATTGTGTTTCGTATATTTCATAATTCCAAATTTTCAGAATGCATATGAATGTATTTTGGGGTGGTACGGTATACACAAACGCTACTAGTTTCACTATGCCTAGATTTGTAAATATGGGCATAGTCTACGTGGAGTGGGTATGATGTATTTCTATAGGTACTGTATCGATTCCCCTATTCCTGACCCTGGTTTGGTTAATAATTAACTAGCAGCCATCCAACGGTGCAAAAACCGTTATCTGATTAAGCCACACCACGGCACAGAAGCGCGTTATCTGATTAGGTCATAACGCATGCCATCTAATTAGACAAGCGATATTCCTCCAGCCCCTGATAAGGAATACGGAGTTCTCAAAACAAATCAAACCTACAGCGACCTGGGAAATTCCCGTAGCCATTGTTTTGATTTCACCAAGAACTTCAGTAAAAGAATGTGCGAACGAACCCGTTCGTATGACATCCTTATTGACGTATATATGTCCATCCTTACGTCAATCTCGGCACCTTTAAGGTATAAATATTACCAACATTGCCTTAAGCAAACACACGCAGTGGTGACGAGATTGGAGCAGCGAGACTTGCCGAGGAGCCCAGCAGAGAGCGAAGCCCACAGGCGCTGCCCCGCCTTCCTGACGCGCTGAGAACGTGACGCTGCCTTTCTCCTGCCGAGAAATCCAGCTCCGGCGCTTCCAAGCAGCCCTCGCAGGCAGCTGGAATATCAAGACCTGGGATAAGAGATACCAGCCCTCCACCATTCTAGATCTCAGGTACAGAACTGAATAACCCCTTGCAGAGAATTCTTGAGTCAGTCCCTTGGCAAAACAAACTTAACTTAAACTGCTACTTATCTACTCCCGCCCACGTATTAGGCTTAGGTCAGGTACACTGGGGTAGGCGTGGTTAGAAGCACCAGTTGAGTACTAGTAGTCAAATGTATATATGTATGTATCTATTTTATCCATTTTAAAGTATCATATGGCTCAGAAACCATATCAATGCTTTTTCAGTATTATTTTATAATTCTGTCTTTACTGTATGCACTTTACTTAACTATAAGTATTGCAATAATAGCGATCCATTTCTCTTGTACGAGAAAAGAGACTGATCAATAAATACCATCTTTATTGAACACGCCCGTCTCTTCCTTTTCTCTACAATCTGGTGAAACTAAGAATGCACTGAACTGACTGAGTAAAATAAGTTGTCTTTTGTTTTCACACGACTCCAGAGATACACTCTTGATTAGGGGAGAGCAAAGTTGTCATGTTCTATGGTTGTCAGAAACTAAATCCCTTCTTGTCTATCCAGGGAGGTTAAAATCCTCCTTGCCTATTCGAGAAAGTTTCTAGTGAATTCTGAGCTAGCTGGCAAACACAAAACTTTAAGTTTAATATCGTCGGTAGAAGACCTAGTTAACCTCTGCCCTAGGTCTATACTATTGAAGATATTATTCCAGTGCGCAGAGCCTATTGGGATGATAGGAACTACACTACACTCCTGAGGACCTAAGGAGAAGATGTATCGCAGACGGAGTGCGTAGTGAGCCCGCATTGCTACCACTCCTATCACAGCGTCAGGATCATCCGCAAAAGACTTTAACCAAAGGTGAAGCAATCACCAGGCAATTCCGACCACAGATCTCACACACTTAGTGCGCCAAGGTGCGTTTTCTGTCCCCCGCATAGCCTGAACCACCGTTACATTGATACAACACAGCCTTGGGTCCGGTTCTATCAGCACACGTGCCTGCTTACTTCACCCTCACATGAGCTCCCGGCTGGGACCCCTGTGAGTTTCTATTATTTCACTAAAATATCATGGTGCCACCACTTCTCTCACTAGTAGGACAGGCCCTCTTCAGGTGTCCCTACAATGTTCAGTCCTGAGGAGACCCTGCACGAGAGGACGGGAGGTCATCATTGTCAGAGTCAACAGGCTGTGCCTCCTGCAGGGACCAGACAACCCGCTATCTACCCTCTTAGGTACATATCAAAGCAACAATGTGGCCCCATTGATATTTAATCTCAAGGTCCCTTAGTTTGCCCAAAGGGGATGATGTACAGAGTGTTGAACATTGCAAGCACTCAACCCCAGTCAACTGATTTGGGTTTAATCCATCATCAATCTTTAGCCCACTCCACCACCCCAGTTCAGACATGGCCATATGCAAACCAGTCTGACCCTCTGCCTCATGGGAACAGTCCAGCCCAAACTGCCAATCCATGTCTTCCCTGGACCGGAAACAAGCATCCTGGGACCACTTTCTGGCTAATCACTTGTCATCTGCCAGGCTAGCTTGAATCCAGTAGCAAAGTGAGCAAGGGACCCACGTCTGGGCATACCCTGCAATCTTAGGTCAAACAAAGCAAACCAAAGGGGATGATGGACGTAGTGTTGAACATTAAAAGCACTCACCCCCATTCAACTGATCTGGGTTTAATCCATCATCATTCTTTAGCTCACTCCGCCACTCCAGTTCAGACATGGCCATATGAAAATCAGTCTGACCCTGTGCCTCATGGGAACAGTCCAGCCCGCACTGCCAATCCATGTCTTCCCCGGATGAGAAACAAGCATCCTGGGGCCGGTTTCTGGCTAATCAGCTGTCATCAGCCAGGCTAGCTTGAATCCAGTGGCAAAGTGAGTAAGGGACCCACGTCTGGGCATACCCTGCCAACTTAGGGCGAACAAAGCAAAATCAAAGGGGATGATAGTTGGAGTGTTGAACATTGCAAGCACTCACCCCCAGTCAACTGATCTCGGTTTAATCCATCATCATGCTTTAGCCCACTCCGGCACCCCAGTTCAGACATGGCCATGTGCAAATCAGTTTGACCCTGTGCCTCATGGGAACAGTCCAGCACAAACTGCCAATCCATGTCTTCCCTGGACCGGAAACAATCATCCTGGGACCGGTTTCTGGCTAATCAGCCGTCTTCAGCCAGGCTAGCTTGAATCCAGTGGCAAAGTGAGCAAGGGACTCACGTATGGGCATACCCTGGCAACTTAGGGCGAACAAAGCAAAACCAAAGGGGATGATGGACGGAGTGTCGAGCATTGCAAGCACTCACCCCCAGTCAACTGATCTGGGTTTAATCCATCATCATTCTTTAGCCTACTCCGCCACCCCAGTTCAGACATGGCCATATGCAAATCAGACATGGGTTCCTTCCTTATTCTGCCGCTGGATTCGAGCTGTTCGAGATGGATTGCTCACTCTGCCACTGGATTCAAGCTTAAGAAGGTAAACAACGGCTCCTGTGGGATAATACAAAAAGACTCTTGATAAAAATAACGCACAATGGCAATATGGGGGGTGGACTGTATGTCAAAAAAGAAGCTGTCTACACACGTATCCAGTATGATATTTCATTGCATCTTTTATATAGACATAAGAGAAACTTAATACAATATACATACAATAATACATATATACACATATTAACAGGTGTTTTTAGTGTCCCAGTGAAATTATCATAGAACTTTTGCTACTCTAGTGACATTAGAGTGGCATATAAAAAAGACAGTTTCTATTTTCCATTTGTTTCATCAAGAATAGTGTATGTAGAATTTGGCCATCAACAATTAGACGATAGGAAACTGCGCAGGAGAAGACGTATCGCAGACGGAGTCCGTAGAGAGCCCACATTGCTACCACTCCCATTACAGCGTCAGGATCATCTGCGAAAGCCTTTAACCAAAGGAGAAGCAATCACCAGACAATTTCGACCACAGCTCTCACGCACTTAGAGCACCGGCCGGAGTGGTCCACTGTTCCTCCTCCTCGTCCCAGATGCCTCTCCAGGGAACTTGAATCTTCTCAAGCCAAGCAGAAAGCCATCAGCCAAGTTTGCTCCTTGAGTGCCTGCCCGTCTCTTATTTATTTATTTATTTATTTATTTTTGACACTTATAAAGCGCTGCTTATACCCTTAGGCGTCAAGGCGCTGAAAAACCATTATTGAAGGAAGTGGGAGAGGAGAATAAACAGAATTGACAGTTGAGCAAGGTTAGTGAGAGAAGAGCCAGGTTTTCAGGAGTTTATGAAACTGATACAGCGTAGCACTTCGTCTGATGTTAAGAGGCAAAGTGTTCCAGAGTCTGGGGGCCGCCACCAGAAAACTAGTCGCCTTCTGCATCATGATGTGCCTGGCTGTGCTCTCACCTTGCTCCCAGTCCCAGGGGCCTTCCAGCCCGGACCTGGTGGCTGGATCCAGTTATGCTCTTTTTTCACTGATGCACGGGATGCTGCCGGCGGGGGTTCTCCACCTCTTGTGTGCCTGCTGCCCCGCCTTTCCAGAGTCCTATAGGAGAGTGACCTCTTCGAAATGGTCCGCCTTCAGGAGCCTGGAGTATTCTGGTTAGACTCTGCATTGACTTGGCCTTGTTGGCCTGTTTTTTCTTTATTCTTTATTCTATATTCTTTCTCTTTTTTCTTTTTCTTCTCTTTCGCTCCCCTTCAACAGGTTTTTTTCAGATGTGCCTCTATCAGAGGCTGGGAAGTGGTGTTATATTGGGAATGTATGGAGGGACTATTGGTCACTATTTGGGGTTGACTGGCCCTTTGCCCCTATGCTTTATTCATTCTCTTTGCACAATCCTCGTTGACCGGTTTCTCCCCCTTCCCTGCGCGATCCTGGCGGGCTGTTTTTTTCCGGTCCTGGGGTCCGTCTCCTTTAGCTCTCTTGGGATGTATTTGGCTGAGTTTGGGATTTGCTATGTTTTATGATTTGCTGATGCTGCTGGGGCACATTGTCCTTCCTCTCCAACACCATGACACACACTGTCACATTCCTCTCTCTCAATGTGAAGGGGCTCAACTCTCCTAATAAGCATCAGAAGGTTTGGCATTATCTTTGATGTGGTTTTGCAACGGGAGACCCATTTGCTTTCCTCTGACACTCACATTATGTCCCACCGCAAATACCCCACCAAATTTTGGGCATGCTCCTCATCTAAGACTAGTGGTGTGGCAATCCTTTTCAAGCCTGGCTGCCGTGTGGTGTCCTCCCAGTGTATGGCTGACAAAGGAGGGAGGTATCTTAAGATTGACATGGTTTGGGGTCGGGGCTCCTGCACTTTTGTTAATATATATACGCCCCCCAACAAGAAACAGGATGTGTTCTTGCACCAGCACCTTTGTTACACTACTATGCTCTTTCTATACCCCTGTTGTCCTTGGAGGCAACTTTAATCTGGTTTGGGATCCTGAGCGGGATCGCACTGCGCAGGCGCACCATGTGGCTGGGGCGATGTCGGCACAGTTTAAGAATGCCATTACTGACTTTGGTTTGGTCGATGCCTGGAGATACCTATGCCTGGACTCTCAGGATTATTCCTTTTATTCTCACGTCCACCGTTCCTACTTGCGATTGATTATTTCTTCCTTTCGCTCTTTCTGGCCCATGTCCTATGCACGGCGGACATCTCGGACATTTCTATTTCTGATCATGCGCATGTTTTGCTTATACTTTAACCTCCCACTGTCTGTGGTGACCCCCTTCCAAGATGGGGACTGCCCCCTCAAGCCCTTCGAGACCCAGTAGATGTGGCAGACATCCAGAAGGAGATTGAGTCCTTTTTTGCAGCTAACTCTCTTACTGATACGCCCAAGGATGTCCGTTGGGACGCCTTCAAGGCTATTGTTTGAGGGGTTATCACCTCCATCTCTATTGCCCGGACCAGTGAGGCCTATTTGGTAGAATCCGCCCTCTCATGTGATATTAAAGACCAGGAACATGCAGATCATGCCTGTCCTTCCTATGCTAACAAACGCCGTCTTGCTGCCCTACGCAGTCAACTGCGCTTACATCGCACTAATAAGGCCAAACGGCTTCTTGTAAACCTTAAACAAAAATTCCATGTGGGTGGTGATAAGGTTGGAGCATGTCTAGCATGCCGCCTGCGAGCCCAGACTGCCCAATCTCACTTTGCGAAGCTTAAATGTCCCGATGACTCTTGGGCTGTCTCGGAAATGGACAAGAGTCGTACCTTAATGGCCTTTTATATGGACCTTTATGCCCATGATCCTTGTCCTTTGGAGTGGGTCGTGACATTCCTCGATTCATTTCCTTGGGACCCTATCGATCCATACTTTAAGGAATTACTCAATGAGCCTATTTCCTATGAGGAAATTGCTAAGGTGTTGAAGCAGCTTCCGAAGGGCAAGACACCGGGTCCAGATGGTCTACTGATTGCTTTTTATCAGGTCTTCTACCCACAATTGCGAGACCATTTGCTCTACCTCTTTAATAGCTTTACTGATCATATGGGTGTCTCTCCTATGATAAACCAAGTGGAAATAGTATTTGTCCTCATACCTGGCAAGGATCCGACCGTCTTGTCTTCTTTTTGCCCCATTGCCCTGTTTTATACTGACACCAAGATATTTACCAAAATCTTGGTGAATCGGTGGGAACCCCATCTTCCGGGCCTTATCGACCCTGATCAGGTGGGGTTTGTCCTCCACCGGCAGGGTGCCGACAACGTTCGGCTTATTGCCCACTTGGTGGAAAAATCGCCTATCAAAGATATCCCTGCCTGCCTGGTTTCCCTGGATGCAGAGAAGGTGTTAGATCGTTGGAATTGTGCTTCCTTCAGGCAGTCCTTCAGAAGATTGGGTTGGGACCTGGATTTATCTCTAAATGGATGTCCCCCTATGCAAAACCTACCACTAGTATTCGTTTCAATGACTCTACCACTGCTCCTATCTCGAGCCACCGCGGCACTCGCCGGGAGTGCCCGCTTTCTCCTCTTCTATTCCCGCTTGTCGTCGAGTCCTTAGCTATTGCTATATGCCGCAATCAGGATATACATATTGGGGGTGCAGACTATAAGGCTTCTCTATTTGCTGATGATCTGCTTCTGCTCTTGTCCTCTCTGTCGACCTCGCCTCCCGCAGTGGCTGAACTCTTGGGTTACTTTGAGGCCGCTTCGGTCTGTTGGATTAATCTGGCAAAATCCCATGCTCTCAATGTCACGCTTTCAGCTTCGAGGTCCAGGGCTTGCGGGACCTGCTCCCGGTACAGTGGACTGACAAGTCGATTCACTATTTGGGCTTAGACTTGACTCCTACGCTCTCTTCCTGGCCTAGATTCCGAAACTCAGTCCGTGAAGAAATATGTTGATTGGAAGACCTTCCCCTGGCGTGGCTGGGCCGCCTTTACACTGTTAAAATGTCCTTTCCACCATAAATCCTTTATTTGTTCCAGTTTATTCTTACTCCTATTCCGCATGTGGACATCCAGGCTTTGCAACAAGATTTTACCAAGTTCATACAGGGGAAGTTGCGCCCCAACTTCTCTCATAAAATACTCATGCTTCCCAGATCTCGGGGTGGCCTGGCCTGCCCAAATTTGTTGAAATTATTGGGCTTGTCACCTCCGTTATATATTGGAATGGATGGTTCCTGAAAGTGAGAATCACTGGTTCCACGTGGACCGTGCGGTAGCTTGTAGACCACTGTGGGATTTAGCTTGACTTCCACGTGAGGCACGTCCTCGCTGTGCCTATTTATTGACTCCGACGAGAAGGGTCCTGGATATAAGATAAAGTGGTGCTTCCCTGGGGACTTACGACCTTCCCTTCCACCAAAACCCCGCTAACACACAAATCTGAGTTCCCCTCTGCTTTTTAGCCTCAGGCCTTTGAGGCTTGGACCATAGAGGGTCAATGTGTTCTCCAGGATTTCTTTCAGGGTTTTGCCCTCCGCTCCTTTGATCAGTGCAAACAATTTTTTCATGTTACTGATAATGCGTGCCTGCAGTATTGCCAACTGCGTCACTTACAGGTGACTCGGCAACTCACCCCCTTTGAGTCCCTGGTCCACAGATTTGATGGGTCTAAAGGCCTCATCTCCATAACCTATTCTGTCCTTCAACACTATGGGCAACTCCCGCTCCATGGCTAACAAACACGTTTGGCATCTGATCTGGCTGCTGACATCTCCCCATCTCCCCAGAGGAATGGGACCGCTTGTGGAGAGACATCCCTAAGGTGTACCGTAGCATTCCCCAGCGCGAATCTGCCTATAAATTGATGACACAATGGTATTATACTCCTACTCGTCTCCACCAGATGTTCCTGAACACCCCTCCAATCTGCTGGCGGTGGTGGACTGATAGAAGGGACTTCCTGCACATTTGGTGGTCTTGCTTACTGGGTTATGGAAGAAGGTCCTCAGCTACATTAAAGAGGTGGTGGGTTTCCCGGTCCCTGCTATCCCATCCCTGGTGCTTCTGGACATTCAGCCGACACACTGTAGGCCATGACCTCGGCACACTGGCACCTCATCCTTCACTTACTAGGAGCGGCACAACAGTCCTTTGCCTCCTGCTGGAAGCGGCCCCACCCTCTGCCAATTGCTGCGTGGTTTCTCCGGCTGTGGGATGTCCTTTCACTGGAACTGCATACTGCCCGCCTCACTCACACTGACACACGGTTTGACCACATCTGGCCTGTATTTATTCACCACCTTACTAAAACCGAACACTCCCTCTTGATGCCCCCTAGACTGCGGGCTCTTCAGCTGTTTGACGATCCCCTGGAGCCTTTCTCTAGAGGCAGGAGACCAGCCTCCCTGGAGTTGCCTCTTGGCCTCCTGGGCACACTCTTCGGGCCTTATGACTGCCAGCCTCCACTCTGGGTCTTGGCCTTTCCCCCTCCCCCTCATTCTTTTAGTGCTCTACTTCTCTCCTCTTTTCCGTTTCTGTCCTCACCTTTTTTCGCCCCCCCCTTTTTGTTCTTCTCTTTTTTGCCTTTTTCTTTCTATCTCTTTCTTGTTTTATGATGGTTCTTCTGTTATTTGCCGCAAAGTGTATTGATGCTATCGCAGTACGAATTGTAACTTCCACGTGGGCAGGGGGTCTCGCTTAGACTAGACTTTGTTAGCTTTGACCAACAGTTTGATTCCCAAGTTGAATAGTTGTGCTCTTCCTTTACCGGACAATGAAACTTTAGCTGGGCCTTTGCCTCTTGGCCCCCTACATGGCTTCTTCCTGAGGTTTGGCTAGAAATCTCTCATTGATGCTACCCCCTATATTTTGGTCAGTCGCTATGCACTCATTGCATATGTTTAAAATCTTCAAAATCTGAACCTACCCCCTTTTGCAGGGACTTTGGACTGATGGTTTATTTTGTCACCATTTTTTGCTGCCCCTTACCCTTGCCCTTCATTCTTTGCGGCATGTGTAATTTTCTATTTGTTTGTATTCAATAAACAGATATTAAATAAAAGTATCTCAAGCAATAAAGATATGTTGACACACAAAATAACTTGTCCATGCAAGACACAATTTTGCTTTAGGGTGGATTTTCTAGGCAGTCACAGTATTTCATTTATGATATAGGTGGTATCGGAAAATGTGCACTGGATGGACAGTTTGGTGAGGAAGACCTTACAAAAATATTTTTAAATTCAAATTTGTTTTATTGGTTTCAAGAGCATCAGTCGACATTACATTGCAAGGGAGTCGTAGCAGGCAAAAAAGGCAGTCAAGCAAATAAGATCTGCAGTATACAAAAAACATGTGAATGGTCATTTGCGCTTGATAGAACAGTGACATGGTACTAGAGGTGCAGACACCCCTTGCCACGCAGCAGTGAAACCATAATAAGAAAAACCCCAACTGTGACCCCCCCCCGCTCCCCCACCCTACCTCTCGGTTCCCACCCCGCCCAGTGTGCCAGTCATGTGGGGCAAGTAGGGCCCTAACCATGTAATAACTGAAGCGGTCACTCAAGTGGATGTATGGAGTCATTTGTGTTCGCAGTAAGTCTAAGAATGCGTTGGTATTTAGGGCACGTGATCTCATTGAATTCCCTGGATAAAAGGGAGAGCAGTGGGAGCCACACTTTCTGATAAGCAGCCGTGGATTGTGTAATCGTGGCGTGAATGCACTCCATGCCCAGGGTAAACCAAATCCTATGTAACCAACCCGTATGAGTAGGTCTGGTGGTGTAGCCCCACAAGGACAGGATGTGTCGTGTTGCGGCCTGCATAGCTACTCCCATCTGGCGACCTCTAAGGGATTTCAGGGGGAATGTGAGTGCGTTGGGTAGACCCAAAATGGCATATACCGGGAATCTGGGGATTTTGGTATCAAATGCAGAATCAATGTCGTCTAGGCCGGCCTCCCAATAGTCTTGAACCTCTCGGCACTCCCAGAGGAGGTGTGTCAAAGTGCCACGTTCCCCACAGCCTCTCCAGCATAACGCGCTTCGTGCGGGGTTGCCTTTATTAAGCCGAGCCGGCGTGAGGTGCCAATATATGGCCAGTTTCGTCTCTGTTTCCCTGGCAGCCGTGTTGCGAGTGGTGTGTGCAGCTCTATAGTAAACAAAGCACCATTCCTTTTGTGACAAGGCCCTCCCCAGTTCCGCCTCCCAACGCCTCTGGCCCGCTGTTTTGCCTGACGGGGGAGTTGGTGTAAGCATTTTGTAAAGGTCTGTGATGAGATGCCTGTCAGAGTCTTTCGTCAACAGCCATTTCTCGAAGACTGTCATAGGCCTACCTACCAAGGGGAGAACGTCCGGATGGGTAAGCCAGTGTCAGAGTTGGAAATATTGAAATAGATGAGGGGATACGACATCGTAGCCTTGGGTTATGTCTGCAAGAGGGAGGAAACCCCGCAAGTCAAAAAGGTGACCAGCGGAGAAGCTACCAATCCCTCGCCACTGCGGAAAGGCTCTAGGAGCTTTGCCCGGAGGGAACTCCGGCTTGTCCAGAACAGGCGTAAGGGGAGAGGGGAAGGTAGTGAGACCCCTTTTGACCGTGACCGCGTTCCAGACCTGCAGGACAGTGCGGGTAATAGGGAATCGCAACAGGTAGCGTGGTCTGTGTTGTCTAAGAAGAAACAGGATCTTCCAAAGGGAGGTGCCCGCCATTGCTCTGTCCTGGAATAACCAGCGCTTTTCGGACTCTGGCCTAAACCATTCTACCAAGTATCGGAGTTGCGCCGCCTGGAAATATTGCAGCAAATTGGGGATACCAAGGCCACCCTCGTCCGTGGTCCTGTAGGCTAGGTGTTTATTTAGGCGCGCCCGTTTGCCCTCCCAGATGAAGTGATGGATGTCAGCTTGGAGGGCTTGAATGGTACCCCTGGGGGGGAGCATAGGGAGAGTCTGAAAAAAGTACAGGATCTTAGGCAGGGTCGACATCCTGACCGCCGCAATTCGACCCAGTAGAGATAGTGGTTGTTTGGCCCATCGAGCCAGGTCAGACAGGATACGGGAGGAGAGGGCCGTGTAGTTGAGAGTCAGCGTGGAGTCCGTGGAAGCTGTGAGCGTTATGCCTAGGTATGGGAGATGTGCTGCAGAGGAGACACCTCCCCCGTAAGCAGGAGGAGCAGTGTGCTAGTGGGCATTCCTGCCCAAGGGTAAAATGAGGGTTTTCCCTTTGTTGATTTGGAAGCCAGAAATGGCTCCAAATTATTCCAGCTCCTTCAGGAATGCGGGGACGGAACAGTCCGGGGCATCCAGAGCGGCAATGATATCATCGGCATAGAGGCCTATTACATGGGGCTCCCGGCCAAAGGTCATACCGCGGATGGTAGGGTTATCCCGAATCTTCTGCGCAAGGGGCTCTCCATAAAGGGCGAAGAGAAGGGGCGAGAGGGGGCAACCTTGCCTCGTGCCCCGCTGGATGTCAAACGGATCAGAGCGCAGGCCTCCCAAGCGGACACGAGCTTGGGGGCGGTGGTAGCAGCTCGCGATCCAGGCCTGAAACCTGTCTCCCACACGAAAACGCCGTAGGACCTGTTGGAGGAAGTGCCAGTCCACTCGGTCAAACGCTTTCTCCGCGTCTATAGCCAGCAAGGCTGAATCCGAGTTCTGGAAGTGGGCCTTATCGATCAGGTGTAGAATACGTTTATTGTTGTCGCTGCATTGGCGATTTGGGGACGAAGCCGGATTGATCAGGCTCCAAGATCCCGGGCAGACATGGGCCAAGGCGCGCAGCCAAGATCCCATTAAAGATCTTCAGGTCCAGGTTAAGTAGGGATATGGGGCGGAATGCTGAGCAGCTGGAGTTTTTTTTGCCTGGTTTGGGCAGCACGATGATCTAAGCCGCCAACATGTCTGGGGAAATAGAGCTCGGGCCCTCGAAGGAGTTAAAAAGTCGGGTGAGGACCGGGGCCAGCAGTTGACAAAAGGTTTTATAAAACCCGGCTGAGAATCCATCCGGTCCTGGGGACTTCAGGGGACGCAGACGAGAGATAGCTGCAGTGACTTCGTCTAAGCGAATAGGGGCGTCCAAGGAGTTTACGTTGTCTTGAGACAACTCCGTTACATTTGCCGATTCCAAGTATCGATCGATCGGAATGCCTCTGCTATCTGGGTCTCGCCAGAGATGTCCTGACCGGAATTATCCGTCAGGCTATTAATTTGGGAGCTTTGGGTCTTCGCTCTCAGGGCGCTAGCCAGCAAGCGGCCTATTTTATTCCCCCCGACGTAATAAGAGTGACGTAGGCGCAGAGCGGCAAATTCCGCCCGATCCGTGTCTACACTGGCCAGCTGGGCTCTGGCGGATTTAAGTTGTGTCCAGACTCTTGGGGCGCCGGTGCGACTATGGACCCTTTCGAGTTCCGAGACACGGGCCGTGAGGTCAGCCCTCTTTGCTTTGTGTTCCGTGGCCTCTGCTGCCGCAATGGCAATAAGTTCGCCTCTGGCTACAGGTTTCAAGGTCCCCCAAAGGGCGGTCGCGGAGGTCTCGGGAGTGTCGTTGAGCACCAAGTAGTCGGTAAGGCATGTGTGGAGTTGTTCGGTCACTTCCGGCCGCTGCAGGAGGGTCTCACTTAATCGCCATGACCCAGGGGGGCGAGTGGACCTGGGGACCTGTAGAGTCAACTTCATAGCGTCATGGTCAGATAACGCCGCAGGGAGAATGTCAATGTCTTTGAGAATGGGGAGCAGGTCGGAAGAGCCCAAGATGTGGTCCAACCTGGCGTAGGTGTGGTGAACGTGAGAGTAGAACGTGAATTGCGATGTGGTGGGGTGTGTGGACCTCCAAAGGTCAACCAGACCTCGGTCACGCAGCCAATCTTTGCCAGCAGCCGTTATGGCTCCCGTGTCCCCACTCCGATGACCTGATCTTTCCATGTCCGAGTCCATTACTAAGTTAAGGTCTCCCCCGAAAAGCAAAAGTGAGGCTGGTGAATGAAGGGATTCTGAGGTGGCTTGTTTCAAGAAGGTTTCTTGACCCGAATTCGGGGCATATAGTGAGGCAATTGTAAAGCGCTGTCCCCCTAGAAGAAAGGTGTGTGCTAGCAACCTGCCCTTAATCTCCCCCACTCTGTCCCCAATGGAGCCGCGGAAGCGCTTGGAGACTAAAATAGCCACTCCCGCCTTCTTTGTTGGGAGCGAGGAAAAGAGCTGTTGGGGAAAAGCGCGCAAGCGCATCCTGTGCCAATCCTTAGGTAAGAGGTGGGTTTCTTGAAGTAAGCATATGTCTGCTCCTGAATTCTCCAGGTACGAGATTACCGCCCTCCTATTAATCGGATTGTTCAGACCTTTAACATTAAGAGTCAGTACCTTCAGAGTGGACTCCATCATCGGAGATTATGTAAGCCCTGAGCTGTGTAGTTGCAGACTTCTTTCGGGAGTGAAGGGGTGAAACGCAACAAGGTCACCGCTGACATTCCCCTTTCAGCACACTGGCCCCCCGCCAACCCTCCCCGAACCTCTCCCTCCCAGACAACCCAACTGTCAAACTGTCTACTCAGAGTCCAAAACCATTGTCCCAAAGCAGAACATACCTCCCACCCCTCCCTTCTCCCTCCCCCATCCCTCCAACCAAGAAAAGACATAGTCCCAGTCCTGTCAGTTCGCACAGGGCCGTGGTAAAGGTTCTTACAAGGGTCATATCCGATGGCGGCCATTCCGGCCCCCCTACCCAACCCCCCCTCCCCCCCGCACCAGCGAGGGTCATGCTGTGAGTGATCTCCCAATCTCGGGTATGAGTCATTCGGAGGAAGATGTCTCTTTGGCCACCCCAGCCACTGCAGTTGCCCGCTCCTGTGAGATGATGGCCGCGTCGGGCTTCAAGCGATGTGAAGGGGACTGCCTACGGCCCACCGTCTGCCAGCCTCCCCTGGAGGGCCCCCGCGGAGCTCTTACTGTTGGTGCATCGGCATCCTGGTCGATTCCCAGAAGGGTGCAGGTGTCCGTAAGCGATCGCATTTGATGCAGGGTTCCATTCCATTTGAAGATCAGTCTGAATGGGTGACCCCAGGAATAAGGGACTTCCTGACTTCTCAGGAAGTCCGTCGCTATTTTAAACTCCTTGCGTTTTTGCAATGTTATGGCCAACAGGTCCTGGTAAAGGGCGACCGAGTTACCCTGAAACTGAAGGGGTTGTGCTCGTCGGGCCTCTCGTAGAATCCTCTCCTTCAACGGGAAGTCAGGGAGAAAGGCCAGGATGTCCGGTGGAGGGGCAGAGGCGCGCCGAGGCAACCCGACCCTGTGCGCTCTGTCAATGCGTATGGTAAAGTCTGCTGGCTCCCCTAGGATGTTCCGGAACAGGGCTTGCAAGTATCCTACGACATCAGTCCCCTCCGTTTTCTGAGGGACCCCCGGACCCATATGTTGTTGCGACGGGAACGGTTTACAAGGTCCTCTGCGTGGGCCTGAAGGTCCAGCTGCTGGTCCGTGAGTCGCAGGACTTCTTATTGGAGCTGTGCGATTTCGTCGCTCCTGGTGTGGTCGGCTTCCTCAATTGCCTCCACGCGTTCACCAAGCCCCTCCACGTCTCGCCGGAGCTCACGGACCTCGCCCGCCACCTCTTACTTCAGGGACTTGAAGTCGTCTCTGAGAGAATTAAACAGAGTCTCTAGGAAGGATCTAGTGATGGGTATCTGGTCGTCGGGCGGTGTTGGTGAAGTTTTCGCGGCCACCGGGGAAGGTGGGTCCCTGCTGGGTTTAGGTTGGGACTTGGCCAGCATTTCGGGGAGTGTCTGGGGCCCCTTCTTCCCTCTGAGGCTTGTCATGGTGCGGCCAGCCACCGAGGTGATCCAGGCGGCCGGCTTTGAGTGATCGGAAGTGGGTGCAGAGAGAAGGCAGTAGAGAGCCGAGGACAGGTAGTGTGCCGCCGGCGGGGCGCGGGGAACTCACTCGGTGTTCTCTGGGCCCAGGCCCACGGGGCAGCTGTGGTTTGACGGGCAGACGGGCAGCGCACGGCAGTGGATCCAGCAGTGCCAAGGTCACCCAGCCGCCAAACAGGCCCCCAGTGGTCTCTTGTGTATCCCTAGGGGGGCAGGCCGCCGTAGCAAGTTCGACGCCTACCGGTACCCCCTTTCTTGTAGCTGCGTTTTACCTCTCAGATATCTCCCCGGCGGCTCTCCGCTCTGTTCCACGAGGCAGAGGGGCCTAGGTGCTGGGCCCGGAGGCTTGTGGTACCGCCCTTGGAACGCCGATGGAGCTCGGCTTGGTTATCGGTCCCCCGCCGGGGGCTCGATCATGCCCCCCGAGCCCTCGTCGCAATGCGCGCCTCCTCCCACCTCACCTTCTCTTTGAGACTGGCGCTGTGGCTGTGGCTGTGGCTGTGGCTATGCAGGTCCGCACCCCTCTCTCTCTGATGGGCCCCGGTCCGGGAGAGATCCTCCACCACCGGAACCTCGAGATGCGGTCACAGGCCTGGCCCGTTCCGGAATGGAGCAGTGTGGTGTACAGCCAGCAATGTCTCTCCCCTGCCGCGGGGGTCGACCGGCAAATCCTCGTGGAGGGCCGCAGGCTCGCGATCGGTAGGCCCGAAGCCTAGATTTCACGGCGCCCGGCCGGACCGCTCCTCACCATGGGCCGGGTCGCGGGCTCGATTGATTGCGCCCCGCAGGGGCCCCAACTCCTCAAGGCCAGCGCCAGAGGGCCGCGGCGGCAAAGTTCACAGATACCCGGCTGCCTCGTCGATACGAAAGACAGGGGCGGCGGGGGCACAGGCTGTTCAGCTGCTCGTTGCGGCCGCCATTACTGAGGCCGCGGCCGGGGACACTTCAACGTCCGCTGCTTCCCCAGGGTGTGTAGGCACTGTGGCTGGACCACAACCGTGTTTCGCTGTTGGCGCCGGCAATTCCCTGTGTTTTAGGGAGATCGGCGATGCAGTTCGGCGCTTACGGGCGGGATCGGGCAGGGAGCCTCACAGACCTGCGTCCGATCACGCCGCCATATTGGACACGCCCCCCCTACAAAAATATTTTTGACTTATATGAGCAGCAATCAATTATTTTCTTACTCCTTGTTGAACTAGCATCAGGTTTTAATGTTATAACTGTCATCTGCAATCAATTATAATTCAGATTTTGTACTAAGGTTTTGCATTATATATTCATCAGTAGGATGAACATAAAGTCAATAAGTGATATGAGAGGTCGCTGGTTTGTGGATGGATAACACATTGTATGTACCGTTCTTGAAAGAGGTGCATCTTCAACTCTTTCCTAAATTGGAGCAGTGTTGGTGTGGTCCTGGTGGATATGGGGATGTTGTTCAAAGTAGGCCTGGGTGGACCAAAGAACTCCACTGCGCTACGCGAAGTTCCACAAATGGGGGAGTACATTTGGTCATGCCATTCGCGTTGCTTCTTTTCTTGGCAGCTTTCTCAACACAAGCGGAAAGTTTTTCAAAGTGAGGGGTTGCGACCATCTGCAACCACACGCATTGAGAAATATGACCCCCCCATTGAGAAATCTCACCAAGAGGTGGAGTTTCCTTGCTCTCTTGGCGAGCAAGAGCAAGGAAAAAACTCTGATCCAGGGACTAGAGAATTTCAGAACTCTGCATGCTCCTCAGACCATGGAGTGCGGAAAACTCTGCAAACTCCAAGAACAGACTGGAGTTCGCTGCCCAGGCCTAGTTCAAAGATCCTCAGAGTGCAGATGGAAAAGTCCTACTACTTTGTTTTTTATTTTTTACACTTCCTAGTCTGCAGTCCGGTGGTGTCCAGGCTTTGGGTGTGCTGAGAACCACCAGAGATTATGTGTTTGTCTGCAAGGAAGCATCACTGCCTGTTGTGATAGCATAGTATATTATGAAGGTGGATTTGAAGATGGAATGGGGCAGAAAAGGGAGATATTGGAGTTCTATCAGGAAGGGGATAAGGGGATCAGATGTTTTCAGGCCCCTGCTGAGATGTGCTGTGGTATGTAGGATTCCTTTAAGGGGTGTATTAGAAATGGGTCTCTAGTTGACAAAAGTGTGCACCCTGTCCAAGGGGGGACCACCACTTTAGTCAGGATAAATCAGATACACAACCTAAATTAACCTGTGCTCACCCTCTGCTAGCTTGACAAAGAGCAGTCAGACTTAACTTAACTAAATAAAAACACAACACCAGTTTAGACAAAGATGTTGTGTATCAATTTAGATTCCTTATGAATTTCCCGATTCATGCCCTTATATAGGTACAATTCACATTGCCCTGATATAGGCATAGAAATTCAGTCCTTATTTAAGCATAGCCCATGCTACCCAAATATAGGCATGGCTACTTACATCCGTTCATCTATGTAACAACGATTTCTTGGAAAAACAGACTCGTAAGCTGTTAGGGACATCCACTTGCTTGAATATTGATTTCTCCAAGAAACTCATTATTATGCATAAACATCTAATCCTTAGAGGTTCATTCATGACGTTCATATGCCCGACTCTTACGTTAATACTGGCATTCCTAAACACCTTCAAGGTATAAATATACCTTCACTTGCTATGGAAAAGCATGGTGTGGTTCGGTGCAGATGGACTACCATACTTGCACGAAGCAGCTTGCCACAGCAAGTACCAAAGGAAGCCAACTCCCCAGCTGACGCACTGACCAAAAGCTGTCATCCTCCTGCCGAGAATCCAGCTCCAGTGTTTCTAACTCCCCTTCCGGAGTGTTGGGAAATCGAGTCCCGGGAAAGAGATACTAACCTCTCTCATTCTAAGGTATGGAGCTGATTAGAACCTAGAGAAACCTTTTGCAATTCTTGGCACAATTAAAACCTATGCTAAACCAGCACCTACTTCTTCCCTCGTACTAGACCTAGGTTAGGTACACTGGAGTAGGTGTATTTTAGAAGCACCAGTTGAGTATTTTAGCCTGTTTTATTTATGTATGTATTTTTATATATGTCATAGCAACAGACAATGCTAGTACAGTATTATGTTATATTACTGTTTACCCTTATGCATTACACTTCGCATTCTGTCTAACAATTGTAGCAGTTCACATCTCTTGCATGAGAAAGAAGACTGTTTAATAAACCCTTTTTATTGGAACGCCTGTCTTCCTATTTCTGTGCAAGACTCTGTAGAACCGAAGCATGCATGAATGACTGAGTGAAACGATTATCTATTGTTTCCACGACTCTGAAGATATTGTTCCGACTCTAAGGAAAACAAAGCTGTCATGTTTATGCAGTTGTCAGAAACTAATCCCTTCTTGTTCATTCAAGAAAATTTCTAGTGACCTCTGAGTTAGCTGGCACACACAATTAAGTTTAATGTACACAATAGAGACATACTGACCTCATTCCTATGTCAAATCTATAAGGTATATTATTCCAATGTGCAGAGCCTATTAGGGATACAGGAACTACACTACAATGAGAGAATAGGTATGTGATTACATCAAGACCAAAATCACAAAAATTCACTAAGTAGTACTTAAGATAGGAATTTTTACAGATTACAATTGAAAGCAGTGCTTTGAAGTCTCTAGTGGTCAAACAGTTAATTGAGACTTCGAGGGACCGGTGCACATCCAAAATTCAGGCCATCGGCAATTGATGGCAGGCCGGCTACAGGATCCAGACAAGCCCTTCTAACAAAGTACCTTGGAAGTGAGCATTTGTAGACATATTTGAGTCAAGGCTGTGCTGCGTCCTTGTCGACCCGTTAATGGAGCAGAGCACCAGTGCTGGTCTGTGCCATCGATGGAGCTTAGGTGTTGATCCCTTTCCCAATGTGGCCACTGCATCGATGGCGAGCCATGCTGTCGTGGTCAATCAGCTTCAGTGGTCGGATCATTGTCTTTGTTGAGCCATGCCAGCACTGCAAATGCTGCTGTCGAGAAGTCAAGGGGCAATGTGCAGGCATCAGGCAGCACAAAGTCGCTGGTACTTTGGGGGTTAAAACAGCTGCACATCCCACTTCTGAGGCCTAGAACTGGAGGGGGCACATCAGACAAGGTCACAACTCACAGATAGCAGAGCCCAGAAACATCAGTAGAGTTGCAGGAAATCGTTTGTGTCCCTGAGACCTCAGAAGAACAGAAGGCAAACAAACAAGTCCTTGCAGACCTTGAGTTCAAAGATGTTCAGCACCTCTCACTGTCAGGGAAGGAGAAGCAGGCTAACACAGCAGTGCAAGATGCAAAGTGGCCATCCATCCTACGGAACAGCAGCTCTTCTTCCAGGCAGTATGTCCTTGGATTCAGTATAGTTCTGATTTGGTGGTGTCAGGGGTCCAGTACTTATACCAAAATGTGCTTTTGAAATGGGGAAGACATCAAAGAGGCCTTTGAAGATCACAAGGTCTGAAAAAACAATTTAGCAGTTTTTAAATTCCAGGACATGTTCAACTCAAAAGCACATGTCCTACCTATCAAATACAATGAACCCTGCCTATGGGGCTGCGTAGGGTCTACCTTAGGGGTGGCATGTATGCAATTAAAGGGAAGATTTGGGCCTGGTAAGTAGTTTAATGTCAGGCCAACATGGCAGTTTAAAGCTGCACACAGGCTCTGCAGTGGCAGGCCTGAGCCAATGTTACCATGTTTAGGGTACAGAGTGTATGCATTTTAGGACAGGTCTGCAGTGGTAAAGTGTCTAGCATCCTCTAACCAAGGGAAGGAGTAAGGCACAATGTTTGAGGGTGACCCTGTAGAAAGAATAATTTTTAACAAGGTGCAAGTGTAGTGTCTGGGAGACCACGGATCATGATGTTACCACCCTACAAATGAAAGTGTATGAGCAGTTCTGAAGCTGTTTTGTGGAAGAAATGGTTTCACTTTCTTTAGAAAAGAAGAAGGAATTAGGCCATGTTTGTGCTTTTTTGGCAATGTGTTCCTTGAGAGCAAGGCTGGTGTCCAGGATGAATCCAAGTGACTTTACAATTCATGAAAGTTGGTATTCAAAACTGTCAGGTTTCTTGACATTAAGCCACGTTTGTACTAATTAGATTTTGTTGTTCCTAGTAAACAACAGGAATTCTGACTTGGTTGGGCGGAGCTTCAGGTTGGTATGGTGGCACTGGACGCCCACGTATGGATGATGTGCAGGCAGTGTTTGAGGCACTGGATGCTCGAAAAGGAGGAGACTTCAAGTAAAGTTGTGTATCATCTACACATTGGTGAATATTGATCTTATTATCTGTGAATAGTGCACCAAGTGGCTCCATGTAGAGGTTGAAGGTGATAACAGATGACAGTATAGAACCTTTTGGAATTCACAGTGCACCGTTGCAATATTCTGTGGTGTATTGCTGGTGATTTTATTGGATTGGTCAAAATATATATGGTTAGATGAACGGCTCACCCTAATCCTTACATCTAGTGATTTTTTGGAAATAGCAAGGACCTTTCAAGATATCTCAAATCCCTACAAAAAAACTGTACATTTTTCAATCATTCTAATGCTACTTCCTTTTCATAAATTAATGGTGCTGTTTTTCTATGCTGATTGAGCTGCAAAGAGAGTCAACAATGTTTGCCACCCTTGTGAGAAGATTTTGCATTTCCTGGAGTTGTTGTATCTGTGAAGAGATTATTATAATAATAAGGTTTGGTAGAATTTATTGTATTTTAGGCTGAATCAGCTCACTTGGCTGGCTTTAAGGAGACCTAGAAACTGATCTACCATGCAGTTTGATTGGTGCAACCTAAGAAACAGTGGGGCATATTATTTTCTTATGTCCAGAATCAGACATAAGATTGAATTTAAAATGTTTGTTTGCTTACTGACGATTATGTTTTATGTTGTCTACTTAGTTTATTTTCAAAAATACATTATAATGACTCAAAATGTTGATTTTAGCTTTGGTAAATTTTGTGGTACACGTATTTTGCAATTTACATGTATATATTTTGTTTCAACTAATATGTGCAATAGAGTTGGATTAATAAAAGGCCAATTTTGTTGTGGGGTGATGAATAAAAAGAGATTTTTGAAGCAAGGGATTAGATACATTAACTATAAAGTTATACCATGCAATAGGTGAACAAAGTCAGTGGCTGTCCTATGAATCCCTGCAAATGTTTCCCTTTAGCATTAAGCAATTCAAGGCAGGGTTGTAGAGTAGAATCAACACATGCCAACATACTTTGGAACTATCACATGTCAAGGGAATGTGTCTAATTATGTTCTCAGGACCTAAGACAAAGCTGCAGGTGAGGGCCTCCTGGGTCTATTTAACACCTCAACGGTATCACCTCTCAGAAGCTTGTATGGAAGAACCTCAAATAACCTGGGCAGTTTATTGATTTAGGTAATTGGAAATCCTGGAAGGTACTGTTCACTAAAAATAAAAGACTGGTGGCCAGATGGATACGTTATTTTGTTTGGTTGCAAACACTGCGAATTGGGGTATGTGATTGCAATGTATGAATCCCAACGTAGTAATCAGTAAAGTTATATTTGGAAAGAGCATGTTGTGAGCTTCTCTTTAAAATTCTGAAGCAGTATGCAATGTATTTTTAGTCTGTAACCATGATTCCAGTTGCAAACTATTGAAAAGTTACCAATCCCCTCATGGGGTGATAACCCATACACAAAAAGGAAGGACCCTATTGCTGAGTTTTCCCTCGGTCAATGCTGAGAAAAGTTTGAGAAAGAGTAGACTGCGCTCCTGCTGGTATTCCAGTGCCCACTCTAAACAAAACTTTAACTAAATCTTTTTTTTTAAAAGCAGCCCTGTTTCTTTTAACCCTGTAGCCTGGGAGGGTTTAAAAGGAACCTCTGATGCTTGCACTAAAGGATTTCTTTTTTAAAAAAAAATCAGATTCAGCTCCCATCCCCTTTCTGGCCATATGTGGTATCAACAGGCTGCGAGGAACAACTATATCGTGCTCTGGTAGGATTTTTAGGCCAGAAACTGCCTCCCCAGGATTTAAGCAGGTCTCCTTGGAAAATGGAGACTCTCCACTTTCCAACAGATATCTCCCTCATGGCTGAAGTGGGTCAGACCTCTTCAGCCATTTGCTAATTTCAGCCATTGGCAGTGATGGAATTTTCCCAAGGAGCAAGTCGCACACAAAGTAGGACTCACTGTTCCAGGAGCAACCATGAAAATGTGTGCTTCTTGAGATCAAAGCCAGATTTTTGCTTTAAGGAAATTGTTTTTCTACAGGCAATGGCCCGCAGCTCCTCCAACAATAAACGTTTTTAAAAGCTATGGCAAACAAAAATTACAAAGCCAAAAGTCTGGCAGGGAACACCAGACCTAATTGCTCTGCATATGGTTGTTTCGCTTTCTGATTTGGTAAAGGGGGACACTTTTATTGTGGTGTCCTGGGCTGTTTTTTTTAGCATCACCTGACTTTGCTAGGTCTTTATCATGGGACTTTATTGTAGTTGCCTCACACCTAAAATGGCCTTCTCTGCATGTGAGTGTCAAAATAAATAAACAGTGGTTGGAGTGGACGGGGTCAATAGGTCTTTGGCAAGTTAAAGCAATCATTTATTCTTTTTCTGCTATTTTCCTGTCTTTGGAGAAATATTTTGGAGGAGTTCTTTGGACTACAACATCCAGAAGCTAAGTGCTTTTTTCCTTTTGAACTTTTACATCTCACACACATACACCCACACATGCACCCACTCCATACATCTGCCTTCTAAGTAAGACATAGTGTTTTAGATGGAACGTTTTAGACAGGCTTTAGACAGTCGACAGAGGTGGCGTCTAGGTGGATGACTGATGCCCAAGTATTAACTAGAGTTATGGATGACAACTCTGAGGCTGGATGAAATAGGGTTTATTGAACAGCTTTCTAGTATTGTTGTTTGCCACAATTAAATGGCCTTCTCCGCTCTTGAGTGCCATAATAAATAAACAGCGGTTATTGTGGACTAACCCCTCATACTTTGATGTAAGCTTTGTTATTGGGTATTTGAGAAGGTGAGGTAACATTTTATTCTCTTTCTGCCTATTTTAGCATCTTTGGAGAAATATTTTAGGGGAGTTCTTTGGACTGCAGCATCCAGAAGCTAAGTGCTCTTTTGATTTTCCACCTTGAAATCTCACTTGCACACACCCACTCACTTCATTCTTCTGCCTTCCATGTAAGGCATAGTATTTTAGATGGAAGGTTTTAGGCAGGTTTTCGACAGTCAACAGAGATAAAGTGCAATTGGATGACTGCTGACCAAGCCCTAAGAAGAGATATGGAGGACAGCTCTGAGGCAGGATCAGATAGGGCTTTATTGTAATTTTAGCCCATTTAAAATGGTCTTCTCTGCACACAAGTGCCACAATAAATAAACAGTTGAAATGGACTCATACCTTATGGTTCACTGTATTATTGGGTATTTGGCAAGCTGAAGTAATAGGCGATTTTTTTCTACCTATTTTAGCGTCTTTGGAGTAAAACTGTGGAGGAGTATTTTAGACAGAAGGTTTTAGACAGGTCAACAGAGATAACGTATTGGAGGGCAATTTTGAGGCAGGATTAGATACTGAGACAGCATCCTAGGAGAGGAAAATGGAGCTGAATCTGGAAGGGATATTTCAATGAGCAGAGTTCCACCTGATGACTCGTCTTCAAGTGAGACTGAGGAACATGGCCATGGCAGTCCATTACATGAGCCCAGTGGATAATTATGACCAAGTACTTGACTTGAACTGTACAACAGGAGTAGTAAGACTTGCACATGGTAGATGAAGCTGTTTACCCACCTCATCCAGTTGGCATCATGTGATGCATATTATATTTACTGGCAGATCACTACAGGAAGACTGGTGTCTTTCCTTGGCTTTCAGTTGACCATCATTGAAAGTCTTGCTGCTGAAGAAGCAGTAACCTTCACTTCATCTTTTTTTGAGGACGTGGCAAGGCGGCAGGATTGGCACTTTGGTGACGGCATTCAACAGCATGAAAGACTTGATCATGACCTCATTGCAGAGTCTACTCTAAGTAGGGATAGAGTCAGGCGAGTCATTGTTACATTCCCCAGTGCCCATCCCAGCTAGGCCTATTTTTTTTAACTTGCCTTACGTTGTACCATGAAGAAAGTGAAGTTTTAGGAAATTGATTGAGGTGAAGCTGTCCTAATATAAATTCCAATTGGCACATACCTTCCATGGGCTACTACTTCATTAGACAAGCGGCCTTTCAAATTGTTTTGGCTAATTCAGAAAAATGTGGACTTGCTTACAGCCTGCTTGACACGTTTATCCTACGTCAGAATGAGGTTGATATCCTGTTTGCTGTAGAATAAGTGCATTACAGTTACCGTACTTCACATAAAGGTGGATAAAACATAGCTGACTTCCTTGTAGTTTTTCAAGTGCTCTTTAGGGACCTTTGCACAGTATTATGCAGCATGTTTACCTTAGTTTCAAATGTATATATGCTCATTATGTTCAGGGAATCAAGGCCCTGACACATTCTTGGATGCCCCCCAACTTGCATCCACTGCCTGAACAGATTGAAGTTAACACTGCAAGTGAGATAAAGGCCCTTTAGCTTCCCGTGGCTGCCGCACAAATAGGTAATTAAGGTTCACTTGGCAAGATATAGGATTAGTCAAAGATTTTAAGGGGACAGAGACATGCACAGGTAGGAAAAGCTCAGGCTAGGTGTACTTTCATAGGGGTATTGCATAGGTAGATGGCAGATTGTCAAGGTAACAGAGATACACATGACAAAAATTCCTCTTCACCAAAAGACTCAACCTGTTTGGTGCAACAATTATACTGATACTCAATGGCCCCCTCAACTAACCAGATGGCTGAAAGCCATACAGACAACAGCAGCCAGGTTCACCTACAACCTCCCACCATGCACACACATCACCAAGCACCTCAAAGAGTTTCACTGGCTCACCATCTGCAAGCGAGCTCTCTTGAAACACCTCAAGCACACATTTCATGCCATGATCAGGGATGTTTATGACCGTTTCATATGTATTCCCATTGACAAGGCTGTTAAAACAAAAAAGAAACCTTTATTCTACAGGACTACTAGTAGCATGATCATTTGCCATGATCTGGCTGGGAGTCTCATATTTGATAGGTAGACATACTTACCAATGCTTACTATTCAAAAATCCCTAGTTGGGCAGAGAGTAGGTGGTCTCTCTTTGACATTCAGTTGACAAACACATGGAAGGAGAGCTTGTATGCTCACAGCAAGCAGAATCATTATGGGGTTTAATCATCTGTAAATCTGTCAAGTGAAGGGGGCCTCTGTTCCACTTTTGTGATGAGCGGAAACACACCCATTTTGGAGAAATCATAGTAAAATTTTAGAACATATGCTTTTGTTGTATGTTTAAGTATGAAAGAAAGTGCATTTGTCTAAATTGGCAGTGAATGCTGTTAGCTGCATTCTGTTTCACAAGCTAAAAGGCTTTTATCAACAATTAACTCTACAGAGAAACACAAGGCTCACTTTGTTTTTCAAGAAGCTCCAGGAAAATGCAAGTATCAGTTGTTTATTAGGGAGAGCTCAATGAGCAACACATTTTCTTTGGCAAATACAAACTCAGATGAAAGTATCAGTGACTTTGTTTTCGAATTAACAAGCCCTGAGGAAAGCGCAATTCGGGTGAACTATAACAGTATTAATGAAGCATCAAGCACTGAGGAAAGAACAGTCATTTTGTGACTCAAAGACACAATGAATTAACAAGCGCTGATGTAAGCACAGTTGTGTGAAGAATCTATCGCATAACAAATTGATAATGCTGAGGAAAGAAAATTCGAGTTTGAAAAGACCTTCATGAAACATAATTATTGCTAGAAAATGCAATCTTGTCATAGACCACCATAAAATGTATTAAATAATAGCTTCCATGCTTTCTAAGGGCAATTTTAACATATTCCCAAGGACAACCTCTATCTCATTTCCTGGACTCACACTGCAAGAAGGGCATGCTGGGCATTGCACCACCTATCTAGCATGGAGCACAGCCCAACGATGAATTATGACAACTAAGTGGGCGGGGGTTCTTGAAGCCTGATATATAATATCCCTTGCACCGGTGGAACTTGCTACAGAGTAATGCAACACAATACCTCACCCCCGATGTAGGAGTGGACTGCCCTGGTTCGTCACATTTGGTCATAAATGATCATGCCTCCAGGTCGTGTTTTGGGGTGCATTGTAACACAGGTGCTTGGCCCAGCCACACAAGTGGGGCACTATTTTTTATCAGGAGATGTGTGGAAACATAGAATAAATAGTTGAACAAGTGTTATTACCAATAAGTCTTTGCTTTTGTGCTTTTCAAATGTAAGCCTGTGTGTAAAAAAGAAGATATTTTCCAAAATCTCCTTTGAATCACAATGTAGTTTGGGTACTCAATTAGAGATGTACAAATAACCACCGTACCTAAACTCGGTATCTGGTGTACATTTCAGAAATATTTAGGTTTCCTTCATACCTATTTTTCGCTCTTTATATTTCACCATATGAATTGCTCTATACTAGGAACCCAATGAAAAACCATTATAAGGTGAAGCTCAGTTTTTGGCTCTGGGTACTTCTGGTTCTTGGAAAACTACAAACTTTATATATTCCCTGGAGCAAAACGGTCTAGCTGATGTACTAGTGCATTGTTTTGTAAATTGGCCACCATGACAAGAAGTTACAAATTTAAAAAATGCCACAATTTGCTGCTTTCCTTAATTATTTTTTACATTTTTTTTTATTGCAGTAGTTTGTTCGAGAAAACCTTGAGGGGTATAAACAAATGACCTTGCTGAATTCAGAATCTTGACTACTTTTCAAAAATGTATAGCTTTTCGGGATCACCCATGGGTTTTCCACCTGTTAACACCACACACTGAAAGTAGTTGTGTGCACAAAAAATAGGAAAGTGGTCTATCTCTTGAAAAATGCCAAAACTGTGCTAATAATATTTTTGATACAGTTCTGCTTGTTCCCAAAAGCGGGGAAGATGGTGATTTTAGCACAGTAAACATTTTGTTGATGCCATTTTAGGAGAAAAACAGTTTTTTGCAGACCATTTTCTCCAATTTTTCCCACAAAACACAACATGTAGCTATATTGGGGCTATTCTCTCGGACCCTCCACAAACCCTGGGTACCTTTAGAATCCACATGATGTTAAGAAAAAGAGAAAGCATATTTGATGTGGATACCTTATGTGGATAATGGTTATGGAGGCATAAGCACAAAGTACCACAAATTGTAAAAAAAAGAGCTCAGCACTGGGGTGGAAAATCCTGAGCAGTTAAGGGGATCTGAACGATTGGCTGAGGAAAAAAAGTTTCTCTATTGAAGGGCATTCACAGACATAGGGGCATGTTTATTTAAGAGTTGTGTTGCCCTTACGCCACACAGCGGGATGCAAGAGCCAGATTTAACAAGCCACGTAATGCAACCTTGCATGACCCTGAGGGACTTGATAAATTATAGTAATGCAATACAGGGCAAATTGCTGCATTGCATTTCCCTGCCCCATGGATGTGTTCAATGGGTGGAGCATGGGTGTTCCCATGCATCACCCATGGATTTTGGTGCATTCCCAGATTTACCATAGGAGCTAGACCTGGAAATGCATTAAAATGCTATGCCTTTCCAGGTGAGGCGTATTGAGGAGAGAGATCTTTATTTCTCCTAGTTTTTCCATCTTTCATGGTATGTTGCATTCTGTAAAAGACACATAGCAGAAGAGAAAGGCCTTAGGGGATTCTTTTTGTGCTGGAAGGTGTCCTTTTCTGTGAATAAAGAATCCTGTTTAAAACGCAGGCACCCTTGTACCATGTTCCAAATGTGTCTGCATTGGCGCTAGGCAGCCCATTGTGTGCCAGCGCAAGGAAAAGAGAGAAATGTGCTGTATAGTGTATGACACATTCCTGCCCATTCCCTATCACATAGCACAGCAAGGTTGATTGCTGCACTGCGCTGTGTGAATTGTTGATAAATATGTCCCATTGTGTTCTACTCACCCTTGTAGAGCACCATTCTTGTGAAAGCTACCAATTAAAGTGAGTCCACTTTGCAATCTACTTCAAGAATATTAATGAGATAGGTCAGATTGTGATCCAATACTGATTCACTACTGGTTGCATATTGCGACCACAGTAGTATTACATCTGGCCCTTGATTTAATACTACACACATTTTTTTATGAACGAAAAGATCACTTTTGCTGACTACTCACTGTGTACATTATTTTTGTATGACATTATTGTCAATTCAATTATCATTCTTTGGTGGCATTAATCATATATAAAGCTATATGAATTAGTGTGTGTGATGACTTCACTGGTACACCTGGAAGGGAGAATATGTGTGCAATATGCTAAGGCTTACTTCTCATAGCATATCAACTATTGGATGATGCAAACTCCTTGTAGGTAACCTGGGAATGGCAGGAATTATTTAGAGAGATAACACTCTACGGATGGGGGCAACCAGGTGTTCAAGAGAGTTTGGACCATTTAGATATTATAGTTCTTCTAGCGGGAATTCATTATATATGCCATGCTCATTGGTGCTCCTTATTATGCAACTTTGATTAATATGCACTAATTAGGAGTTAGTGCAAATGGAATTAAATAAGAATGTGCAAAGCTGAAAGCAATATTCCAGCTTGGCCTTTTTGATCACTGCTCACCTTGTGTGATGCATCTTCATACTTTGAATTCCATGGATATTTTTTTCAAGTTTAAGAGAGCTTTATTGGAATATATCAAAAACAACGGTACATCTTACATCAACAATTTGAGGAAAACAATGAAAAATAGTACAAATATATATATACATATATATATTTCAAAAAGAAGAATAACACACATGATATAATAGCATTACTAATCAAGAAGACAGAACAAACAATAAAAGAAAAAGCACCTTAATGAAACATTTTATGTTTTATAAGCAGAGATAAAAAAGGACAAGAAAAAAAAGAAAGGAAAGAAGGACAAATCAGCATCTATACATAAGATAATAAATATTGAAATACAATAACTTGCATAATAAGTGTTCAAACAATAAAAAGTTGACAGCAAAATATCCTAGTATGAACAATATAAGAAAAATAAACCGAAAAATCTCATGGCGGTTTAAAAAAAAGAGGTACTGTCCTAGATCTGAATTGAATGAGAGGATAAATAATTACTTAGTGGAGACCAGAAGGCTTCTTTTTGAAGAAGTTGTGGGTGAAAGTGACAGATGCTCTATACATCCTATGATGATGACAGAGAAGGTTCCACCAACTGGGAAAAATGATTTTAGTGGTGTTCTTTCAGGTAGAAGAAATATTTTGAAAATCAATAGCAAGTAATATATCCAAAAATAACCCCAACTTACGAGCACCAAACCAAATTGAGGAAGAACTTCCCAAAAATATATATTTGATCTTAAACGGGACACTAATAGAACATATAGAGGAAATTGTTTACAAACCTTTACCAAAAAGAGGTAATGCTTGGACAGGAAAAAAAAATGTAGGTATATGCAAGGAGTATTTGAGCAGGACCAACAAACAAGTGATACACTGGGATTGTACTTCGATAAAGACGCTGGGGTTAAATACAGCCTATGATAAAAGTAACATAAAGTCTGAGTGGTGCTACCATTGCACGATGTGTAATGCATTCGCGACCAGACGGAGTTCCAAGTGATTACAGAAAAAGTATGTTGCAAATCCAACTCCCATAAAAGTTCAACCTTACTCATAGGGTGATTTGGAAGAGAGTAATGAAGATATTTAGAGATATGAGAGACCCAAAGGGAGCAGGAGATGGATAGCAGCTCTAAAGGAGGATCCAGTAAAGGAGAGGAAGATCAGGAAAGGAGGAACATTTTTTAAGTAAGGATCATTTTTAAGGAGTCATATTTAGGAAGGGAGGCAGCGGACGAGCCAAATTTAGATTGGACTTCGTAAGAGGAGAGAAGTTGCGTTCCTCAACACAAATTGTTAACTTGAACTATTCCCTTAGTTACCCATTCCTTCCAAAAAATGGTATGATTTGAAAGTTTAATGGATTTATTATGCCATTCCGGGGAGTCAAAGGAAAAATATTTATTTTTGTATGTCACTTAAAAGAAACAAGGGTGCACAATGGTATATCAAGCATTCATGGACCGCAGGGCAGGACAAAAAGACAGAAATTCTTTGCGAGGAGCTACAGTAACATGAGATACATCCTGAGAGAAAAAGATTTTCTGACCATTCCATAACATTTGTTTCTTTTGTTTCGGTGCAGACAGAACCATGAGTGACTCAGTATATTCCAGAAAAATAACAATTATTCCTCTGGGGCAACCCTGGGATGAAGACCCAGATGTCAAAGGCCCATTGCAGTGGAGGATACATGCCTTAAGTTAAGGCATATATCCTCCTTGAGCCCAACTATAAGTGGAAAACAAAGGAGCAAAAATGCCTGCCAAATAAAGGCAATATAGAGCCAGGGAGTAGCAAAAAGGTGAAGCCCAGCACAGCTCTGATAAGCTCAGAATGGCATCCATAACCACCTATCATGAGGAGAAGGAAGCAAGGGCAAACGCAAGGAAGAAAATGCTCAGATAGAGCATGAAACCGGGAATGCCTGGTCCCCCCTCATTTGCCTCCCGATGCCGCTCATTTATACTCCCGGCAACAGCCTGCCACCACGAAAAGAGCAGAGAAATGGTTCCAGGCCATGCAGAGATTTTGTGGACAGTTTAGCCACACCCTCTGTGGATATTTATTTATCAGTATTTCATCTATTACTATTTACTATTTGCACAAAGCATCAAATGTCTTTTGCATCTTCTCAACATAGGACTAGAAGATCACTGTTAGAAATGGGATTTCTGGTTGGCTAGGGCAAGCGCCTAGGCCAGGCAGAAACCACCAATCTAGTCAGGGCAAGGGAGTAACCCACCGAAGATAACCCCCTGATCACCCCCCTTGGTAGCTTGGCACGAGCAGTCATGCTTATCCCTGAGGGAATGTGTAAAGCATTTGCGCAACTCACTCACACAGCAGTGACACACTAGAAACACCACAAAATAAACTCCACACAAGGTTATATAAAACAATAGCCTTTGTATTACTCATAAACACATTAGATCACAATCACAAATATACACTGTGCCAACTGGCACTAGGTATCACTTTACAGGGGAATTATATACATGACAGGGCCAATCGGGCCACTGTCCGAACCATCACAACTCACAATTGTATAGTCAGAGCAACCAACCAATAGCTACTGGCAATAGGCACTAGCATGAACATTACATTTGGGGTTACCCAATATCCACTGGTAGCCTTGTACTTTGTCACAACACATTAGGTATAACTCACATACCAACACCGAGCATAATACATTTGTTCATACACAAAATTAGCCACAGTGCCCCCAAGAAAACACTCACAGTAATGCCCCCTAGCCCACAGTCTTCCCGTACTGCAACTGGGCATAACACCTCACAGTATGGCACCTCTTGCCCACCTTAAACCTATGCAGATCACCAATATTGCACATCTGAGTGCCTTTCTGGGTAATGCAACCCCACATACATGTGAGCACCAGCATTAGGATGAACAGTAACTATGGGCTGGATTACCTGGGGCCAAAAGCATTATGTCCATATCATCCACAGTTTACCATGTGTGGGCCACAGGGCCTCTCTAATCAAGCTGTGCTTTAGGCCCCTTAATTACAGTGTGTCCGGTGCCCTCCTGATACCTAGATGCTCGCCTCCTCCTAGGCACCTCCAGCGGCCAAAGGGGAGAACACAATATAGTGGGCATATGCAGGGAGACCAGTCTTACCCGCGAGCCAGGAATCACTGCAGCTGCCCCTTTTGCCAAGTTGTCGTGGAGGCCTCGCTCGGTCCTCCGCGCATGTTGTGATCTTGTCAGGCCTCCCACGCAATGGCTCTTCTTTACGATCAGGGCTCAGGCCACCACTTGCACCCCACGTGCAGCTGCCCATATCTGGCCTCAGGCTCCCTATGCCGGGAGCATCAAACACAGCGGGGTCACTCATCCCATCGGCCTCAGGCGGTACTGACACGGCGGTGGTAGGACACAGAGCAAAGTCTCTGTCCGTGTGGTCCCCTCTGCCCCATCTTTGCCAGCAGCGGTCCCTGTCTCCTTCTGGGAGTGTGGTGATGCCACCATCCACACACGGGAGTCACGCGGGGCTCACCACTCCTCCTGGGGGCCCCATCCAATAAGGCAACAGGCGCCTGGCTTATAGCGCCTCCAACATTTATTTAGCAGCAACACCCACAATCAGGCTTCCTGTGCATAGCTCCTCCCACAAGTCAGAATCTGTTTGACTTCCTCCTCTCGGCATGGCTGCTTCATCGCACCCAGACTCGCTGGGGTTTAGGGAGGGGGAGAACTCCTCTGGCACAGCTCCCCCCTTCGTTAGCAACTCTCTTCCCCTCAATCTCCATTGTGTGGACACTCACGTTGGCTCTACTTTGCTCATCCCATAGTCAGGCAGCAGCCTCCTGACTTCCGTTTTCCCTGAAGCGCTCATGACACGCTTCGAGCAGCAGCCCCCCTTCCTCAAATTCCAGGGGAACAAAGTGCACACAAACAAAAGAAAGGTGAAGCGCTCACGATGCCCTTCGAGCAGCAGGAACCCCTCTCTTCAAGGGTACTAGAGACTCCTGCACCGGGATCTCAGGCAGGTAGGCCAGCACATCGGGACATCCGTGAAGGTGGCAAACCTTCTGGTAGCCCAGCTGGCTCCAGGGCAGCACACCAGGCAAAGTCCAGATGGCGGTTCCTCCTGGCAGTCCTCTTGCCAGATGCAGTTCCAGTCCCACGCAACCTCTTCTGGTCCAGTCTGCCGACTGCAGGTTTTAAGTAAGCCTCCAGCAGCACCACTTTTCATAGGGTCACAGCCCCAATAATTTTACCCCTTAGTGTCTTTGTTCTACCCCTGCCACAGGGCTCTGCCCCCGGTCCAAACCAGTTCTGTGGCCACTCACACCTTTCTCTAAAGGTGCACCACCACCCCCTTTGTCAGTGTAGGTTCTGGCCCCCGACACACCACAGGGGGGCAGAGCCGGCATTGTGGAAGGCAGAAACAGTCCCATTGAGTCCCAGGTGCTACTCCTTCCACCACTCAAAATGCAGATTTTCTTATTCAGCCTATTGCTCACTCACCGAGCCCCAGTCACTCCAGAGCCGACATGCAATGCACATCAGGCAGGCACAAAGACACATAGCACACAGAAATTCCCTCTTCTAATAGTACATTTCTAAAATAGTGATAATAAATCTGCGAACATCATTGCACAGCATTTATTACCACTATTCCAAACATACCAAACTTGACCACTCTACTCCTCTCAGATCAGGAATTACCACTGAAACATTTATCAGGGAATCGCTAATGCATTCCTCTGAGAGGGCAGCCTCATAGCAGTGAGAAACAAAAATGGCTGTTTGTCACTTCCAGGACATGCCCCACAGTTAAAGCACATGTCCTGTCTTTTACCTACAATGCACCCTGTCTGTAGGGCTAGAAAGGGCCTACCTTAGGGATGACTGATATCAGTAAAAGGGGAGTCACAGACGTGGCACATTTTTTGATGTGCCACGACACATCGGCAGTAAAATACGCGCGCAGGCCCTGCAATGGAGGAGGCCTGAGACAGGTTTGAAAGGCTACTTTGGTGGGTGGCACAATCAGTGCTGTAAGCCCACCAGTAGCATTTAATTTGCTGGCCCCTGGTATATGAGCTACCACATTACTGGGGACTGATAGGTAAATTAAATTAGCCAGACAGGTGTAAGCCAATCTTACCACGTTTTACCATAGAGAGCACATGCACTTTACACTGGACAGCAGTGATAAAGTGCCCAGAGACCTAAAA
Organism: Lissotriton helveticus; assembly: GCF_964261635.1. Taxonomy (NCBI): domain Eukaryota; kingdom Metazoa; phylum Chordata; class Amphibia; order Caudata; family Salamandridae; genus Lissotriton; species Lissotriton helveticus. The sequence goes on from NC_136071.1 coordinate 1,016,887,672, forward strand.
CCACCAACGCCATGTCAGAAAAAAGATTAGGAGTCAGGCAAAAAGTTCAGGAATGACCCTGCAGAAAGGGCCAAGTCCAACAATCACTGTCTCTACCCACACCAGAACACATGTATTCAGGGTATTGATAATCCTTACCTCAATCTATAGCCAGAACACAGATTATTTATTTACCAAAATGACAAAGCCTATAGCAAGTTTGTTCTAGCACTTACAACAGTAGAACAAGGTGGTTCCCCTGTGCCTGGGTAATGATTGAAATTACTGGCATCAGGACTTCGAAGAGTTACCGAAAGACTTCTAATAATGACCTATATCTCTTGATGTTCTCAAGTCCCCACCATCTCAAGGAGGGTGTTCTAAAGTGTCCAGGCCATGCAAAGAATTTCTCAGTGCTCAAAACAAAACAGCAGGTAGGCTGAAATGTGTCAATCTACATTTGCTTGTGACAAGAAAGAACTTTCACGGACATTTTTTTAACCTTTACAGTAATTCCTTAGTAAACGTTCTCAAAGACATATTGGGCAAGAAGATTAAAATTGTTTTTCTTATGGCTGGCACATTTCTACACAGATAACATCAAGAGACTCAATTTGCTTGCGTGCTCCTGTGTGCACTCACTCATGTGCACACTCGCTCATTCATTCATTGACTTTTTACTAAGCAGTGAATAAACACATCCACTCGTTGCCTCGCCTAGTTTTCTGAATGGTTCAAGCTTTTAACCCCAAAAGTAAATAACAAGGAATGTATCTTAGCCACATCATACATGCTAGGTTCATAAGGAGCTTCATGATAATCATTTTTTTAATGGGCTCGCTAGCTGTTTTATCTTGCTATTTTCCTGACAGATATTTTTAGTATCTTGAAGATGTAGTGCTCCTTGCTCAACCTAACTTTGCCTCCATCGTGGAAGTGGAAGGAGTGTTATTCGACTTGCAATTCATTCATACATTTTATATAACACTTCCTCTCCAGGAGAGGTAGCATGGTACTGTAGTAAAAGTCAAGTCAATATATCCTCATGAAAAAATGATAAAATGATATAGTAATAGAAGTGCAATCATGAAATGTATGTAAACTATGGATAAGATAGAAGTGTTTTCCATTGAAATTCACCGATCAGTAACCTATAAAAGTACCAGGGACTCCTGATTAAAATGGCAGACAGCTTTTTCACCTTCTACAAAATGCACTGTCACATTCCCTATCTTCATATACCGTAAGGTTTGAGGTTGATTAATTATTGCCCTTGAACTTACCCAGAGAATGAAAATAGGATTCTGCTCCCAAACTGACAATGTCCATTAGAAGAGAAGAGGTGCCCCAGAGCCACCAGGGTCATTCTTTCCAGATTTGGCATCTGTAGTTCAAGGTGTATCAGAAAAGCCATTCTAATCGTGTCCTAGTTCTTCTACAGGTGCACATTTCTCAAAATCTCATACAAAGAATCTGGGAATTCCCATAGACTCAGTGTTGAAACTACTCTGCAGGTAGGTTAAAATGTGCAAGTTCACTTTCTCTGGTGACGCTCTAGAATATTCATGGTGATCTGAAGGCCGTTCTAGGTGTTCCGATAGGTGTATCAATGTGTCATTCTGTATATATCTGTTATTGGCTGGACAGAGATTTATGAAGTGTTGTTTCTTGCATTGTGAGTCCCAGGTCTCTATCCCACAGAACCTCCCCTGAGTTAGTCTTGGATTGCTCTGCATTGCTACGCTGAGTGTCCAGTGCTAAATAAGGGGTGTTTGGTTTACAGTTTACGAGACAGAAGTACAGGGGCCCTAGGACACTAGTGTCAAAATCCCTTTTCCTCACAATTGTGGCCCTCACCCTAAATTTCGAATAACATTTAATCTAACTAAAACTAAACCCCAGGGCTTAAACTATTCCCTACTAATTAAATATAAAATAAAAATCGAATTAATTTAAATTAAATTACATTATATTTAGGAATCCTATCCTATCTCTAATATTTATTATTACCAAAACCCAAACCAAATGTAATTATTTTAACCTAATAGTAATAATATTGCTACTCTAACCCTGTCTCTAATCCTTACTCCCACACTAACACATATTTATTTTCCAATTATACTATTTATTTGACTTTAATTAGGATATTGATTCTATAAAAAGTAACACTGTCAACCTCACGTGAACACCAACCCAAACTCTCAGCCCTAACACAACCATGAAAAATAGGTATTATGTTAATGTGTTTGTCTTTAAAAATGGAAATGTCACCAAACCCAATGCTAAACCTATACAGGGACGTAACTTAGTCTGTGAGATTGGTGGGGGGAGGGGTGTCGTGAATCTCAAGTTTCCCAACTAAAAAAGCGAATGGGTGAAGTGACCAAGGTTCAGGATGGACTGTATTCATGAAGAGCAGGGTAAGTACTGATTTGCATTATGTGGGCCTCCAGGGCTGACGTTTGCAACAGCGACAGAGTACCCATGTCACCAATCTCAAGATCTGCAAGTTTTACCCTGACAGAGTACAAGTTACTAATATAAAAATTTCTTCCAAAGCTTGAAGGTGTAGGTACTATCGGAAATAGGTTATGCGAACACCTGCTCTTTTTAAAGTGGATGGTCTGATGGCTTTTATTCTTTTACTGTCCATCACCTACTGGCATATCCTGGCAGAGAGGGACATTAAAAAAAGAAAAATTACTCACCACACCATGGGAGAATACTGGGGTGGGGTAATTATTTTATTAAAAAAATGAAAAATAAACACCTGCTTTGGGAGTTTGTTTTTGAAAAATGAAAACCTTGGAAAAGTTTGATGGGCAGTCATTATGTTAGGTAACATAGGTTCCTCTCTGAAACCCTTGGAGGAGCTGAGGTTATGGGGGTTAAGCTTAGGAGGGGAGCGGTCTGTGTGGTGTTCTTGGTGGTTTATCGGCCACCCTGGGCGTCGTCTGAATTCCCCACCCTTTTTGTAAGATTGGTCCAGGACCTGTGTACAAGATACGATAAAATGGTGATCGTTGGGGACTTCAACTATCATTGGGAAAAATCCCCTAAAGTAGGACAAGCACTACAGATCGAGGAGGCGGTCTCCTCCTTAGGTCTTACCCAACAGGTCAAGGGACCGACACATGAGAAAGGTCATGTGCTCGACTTAGTCTGGACCTCCATGCCAGCCCAGGGTATCACGGAAATTCTTCCCTGTGCTTGGTCCGACCATTTTCTAATAAAGGGTAGACTCATTTTGAGGGGCCCCCTGTCCAAACCTGGGGAGGGCTGGAAAATGGCCCGTAAATGGAGAAACCTTGATGGGGAAAAACTGGTCCATCTCCTACAACACCACCCTTCAGCCAAAGATCAGGATGCCAACGTTGATGCTCTATGCGGATACCTCCAGCATAAACTGGGGAGTGCCATTGATGTGGTGGCACCTCTTCGCAGGATGAAGAAGGTGGCGAGAGGAGCCGGGGCGCCTTGGTATAATGATTCCCTTAGGGAGATGAAACGCGGGGTGAGGAAGAAAGAACGGGCATGGCGTAAAAAGTATGACGCCATTTCCAAACAAGAATATGTTTCATCCTTAGCCCAGTACAAACTAGCCATACAATCAAGGAAGGCTACTTTCTTTGAGGAAAGAATAACTACTGCTAGATATCCGCAAAAAGAAATTTTTCGGGTCCTGGCGGAGCTCAGAGTAAACAAGGAGCAAAGTCCCGAGTTCACCCAGGGGGACTGTCAGAGGTTCCAGGACTTCTTCGTAAAGAAGATATCTGATATCTTGGACGAAATTGCGGATACCGCACCCCTCGAATGTCCGCGCATACCGGACCTTACTGCCCCGCTAAATATTCCACCTCTAGCTGAATTATCCCCTATTTCCAAACAGGAACTACTTAAAATCATAGGCCGAGTTAAATCAGGCTCCTTGGTGGACCCTCTCCCTCCTGACATATTCAAGATGGCAATGCCAGGAATAGAGGAAGAGGTCTTGCACCTATTGAACACCTCTCTTTGTACAGGACAGATCCCTTTAGCTTTTAAAGAGGCTTGCCTGATCCCCTTACTGAAGAAACCTGGAGCAGACACAAAATGTCTGAAAAATTTCCGGCCCATCTCCCAGCTGCCTTTTTTGGCTAAGGTAATTGAGCAACATGTGTTAGCTCTATTATCGGGCCATCTAGAGAGTAACAACCTGCTGGAGACCAATCAGGCAGGGTTCCGTGCTAATCACAGCACGGAACTAGTTATGCTATCCATTCTAGATGAGCTAAGGATGCGAGCTGATGAAAAAACACCGAGCGCCCTGGTACTACTGGATCTCTCCGCGGCGTTTGACACCGTGTGTCATAAACAGCTTCTGTCGCGGTTGAGATCCTTTGGCGTCGTGGGTACAGCACATGCATGGCTCACATCATTTCTGCAGGGTAGGACACAACGAGTGCAGCTGGGGGATCTACTTTCCACCCCTGCTTCGATCACCAGCGGGGTCCCACAGGGCTCTGCCTTGTCCCCCCTACTCTTTAACATCTACCTGCAGCCTCTAATTGCTCTCCTGAACAGGATGGACTGCCTAGTGTACAACTATGCTGATGACACCCAGATAATCATCCGGCTGGATGATGGTCCTGGAGCATCCAATAGGTTACAGGACATATTGAAAACTACAGTCAATTGGATGTCCGAGAACTCCTTGAAAGTGAATCCGGATAAGACGGAAGTACTACCCATCTCCATCTCGGGTAATCCTTGGAGTGAGAAATTTTGGCCTAGGGAGCTGGGTGCACCACCAAAGCCGGCAGTTGCAGTTAAAAGCTTAGGCCTATATGTGGATAATAAACTATCCATGGAAAAACAAGTTGCCACCGTAGTAGGCACCAGTATAGGCCTCTTAAGACAACTAAGGAAGATCTCGGCCCTTCTCTCATTCCCTACTTTGAGACACGTGGTCTCAGCCACAATTTTAGCTAGGCTGGACTACGGGAACTCCCTTTATTTAGGTTTGCCACAGCGGCTGCTGGACAAACTACAGGGAGTTATGAATGATGCAGCTAGGCTGATATTTAAAAAACCCAGGTCTGCCCATGCCTCTCCCCTGATGCAGGAGCTGCACTGGCTGCCAATTCGTCAGAGAATTGTCTTTAAAGGACTGTGCATCGCTCACAAGGCTCAGTATGGCAAAGCACCAAAATACCTGAAATCCCGACTATCCCCCTACACACCGGGTAGGACTTTGCGTTCGTCGGACGCCACTCTTCTGTCTCAGTCCCGTTTCAAATTGACCACGGTGGGGGGCCGTGCTTTTTCCAACACGCTCCCAGCTTTATGGAACAAATTGGACCCAGAGCTCAGGAAGGAAAGTAATTTACTTTCCTTCAGAAAAAAACTAAAAACTGTACTGTTTAAACAAGCATGGAGCAGATCTTAGGTGCACAGCTGGTTTCAAGTGAATGTAACATCTTTCACGTAAATCTGGTCAGACAGCGCTTAGAGACCCCTGTGGTTATAACGCGCCATATAAATTAAATAAATAAATAAAATAAAAATAAATGTTTGAAGGAACCATCCATTAATTTTTTTCTATATTGACAGAATCTGCCAATCTATACAGATGTCTGGCGGACCGGCATCTCTAAATTTGGTGGGCGGAGTAAAGGTAGTCAAGTCCTCCGCCACGTTTTCTTCAATCCTAAATCAGGCCCTTATTCTAGTGGCAAAGTAGGCGAGAATCAATTGCTTTGCATGTTACCCTGAGGCGAAAATCAATTGCTTTGCATGTTACCCTGAGGGATTGCCAGTAGTTAGACTATTTGCAAGCATTTGCTCAATCACCTTTTGGATGTTAGATTGCCATCAGCATGCATGGAAACCTGAGACTGGAATAGCTTTCCAAGTCTTTTACTGCTAATGCTTTTGGATTCTAAAAAATGGGACATTTGCATCCACTCAGGGATTACTTCGATAGGTGCAGATGTGCTACTTTTTTGGCAAACCGGTTACAAACAAACATATTTACAAAGAAGTGGCGCAAAGCAGAGCAGCAAAGAAAGTTGCTCAGCTGCTTTGTGTCACCTGAAGTGAGCAGAATTGTGACATATCTGATTTCTGCTCTCTCCATGCAGTGGCACACTTTGGGCTGTGTAGCAGCAAAGCATGCACCCTTGCTCCATTGTACAAGGATGTCTACATTATGGTCAGGGTAGTCTTTGGCTTTTTCATTTTTGTCTGCATGCTACAGAATGCATCACACATACAAAGATGAAATACCGAGGAGAAAGAAAGACATCTGTGCTCGTTACGACAGCCTCAGCTAGACATATGGTTTCGGTGCAAACACATGTGAACAACTCTTTGTAAATTTGTGTGCACCTCCTAATCCATGGTTGAATGCACGATAAAACCCATGCACATACCTGGGGCAACTGAAAGGCAGCTTTTTCTTATAAAGTCATGCAAATCAACATTTGCGAGGCTTTGTAAATACCAAAAAGGATTTTACATTGGACTATGACAAAACAGTGGCGCAACCTCAACGCAGAATCTTTGACTATTTGGGCCTAGGTATATTTAAGATTCTGTTTAAAAAACACAAGTAAAAAAAAACATGTGTGTTTAAAAACATTTTTAAAAAAATATGCTCCCTCTTCTATTGTCTGAAGATTTTCACCGCTAGCTAGATATCCTCGCATCTAAATTTCTATGGCAGGGCAGGAAGGCAAGAATCGGACTGAAAAAACTCAGGTTAGACAAATCTCTTTGTGGGGTCAACCTAGCAAACTTTAAACTTTACCAAACAGCATTCTTGGCTAAACAGAGCTCATATTGGATCATACCACCTGCAGAATATACCCCAGTTTGGCTGGAAATTGAAAAAGCTTAACTCAATAATCTTGCCCCACTAACTCTTCTCACATCCAACTTCACAAATTTCTGCTGTTCGAAATCCATATTTAAAAACACAAAAGCAGCCCTACTGACATTGGATGAGAAATTAGATATCAGCATAAAATGATCTAATTTTGTGTCAATACGGGACAACCATAATATTTTATATAGGGGGAATACGCTACATAATGGAGCTTGGATTGATAAGGGTATCTTTTTTCTGCACCAACTGTTTGATTCAGCTTATCCCATCACCTTCAAAGGTCTGCAGTCTAAATATAATCTGGACACTCTGGAGTTTTACAACTTTTTAAAGGTTAAGGTGGCACTAACGAAAGCTAAACTACTGCCCTCAACGCCCTCCTTACCCAACTACGAGAAGATAAACAAGTTAGGCCACCAAGTAACTTGGATTTACACACAACTACACCCAAAGCTATCCGCCCTCACCAGGAATCTTATCACCTTTTGGGATTCTCACTCATCTTCCCCGATTTCCGATGCCGATTGGTCTAAAACTTGGGGCTCTGTCTCCAGGAATAAAATCTCACCAGCCCTTTCACAGACAAAATTCTGGCTCCTACATAAGGCTTATTGGACACCAGCCCGCCTACAGTCCCACAAGATCCGGAAGGATCCTACCTGCTGGAATTGTAAGGAGGAAATAGGGGACCTGGCCCATCTGATACTATACTGCAAATGTGTTATGCCTTTCTGGGACAAGGTTTTTGACTTTATATTCAAACTATTCTTATACACCCTTAAAAGGGAACTTTCCACTCTGATAGTCAGCTTCCTATTTGTGGATTCATTGAGCGATGGGGATAGTGACCTTCTGGACCTCCTCCTAATGGCAGCAGTTATGATTATCCTAAACAACTGGAAAGCGTCTTTTAAATGCTGGCTCAACTGGATCTCCCACATTAGGGGCGCTGACACTGTTGCTCTCCTAAACACACCATGGAAGTCCCCCATTAGACATATGTGGGATAGTCTTGATGTTTACTTCCAATCAAATAAACCACTATGATTTACAAAACTTATTGAGGGTGGTAGGTCCTGCCTCTGGCCACACCTTGATGCTATCTGTCCGGCTTTATGTCCTCTTCTAAAGCGTTGTAAGAGAATTGATAATGTAACATGTTAGCAGCTGCATACTGTCATGTTTTGATATGTATTTTTATATTGTTTATATTTGTATTTTTTAATTTGTTTGTATTCTTTGTGGTGTGATATTATATAAATGATGTGTCTCCTTAAGATGGCTCCTACTGCTCTTCATCTATCTTCTTAATGGACGTTAATATAGATATAGATACACCTTTTTCTGGAATGTTTTGATGCTATCTTAATATTCACCATTGTAATCTCTTCTTTATTGTTTTCTATGTCGAGAATTTGTCTGAATCTGATTTTGATATTTGTATTTGTTTTTATGAAAACAGCCAATAAAAAGTTTTGAGAAACAAAAAAAACTTTAAAATTCTTAGTGAAATCAGGATGGCAAGAAAAACACACAGAGACATTGAAGACCTGACTTAGGGTCCCCAGACCCAACCACCAACCTAAGAATGTATTTGTTTGCGGGGGTAAAACAGCAGTTTGAAGCCATGCCCGTGAACCTATTGTTAATCCTAACAGTTTGCTTGATTTATATTCATTACGATGAGCCTGCTCAAGGAAATTCTAAGTCACAGTGATTAGTGTGTGCATGTTTTGTTGCGTTTTTATTGATCTGACTAAGGTTGCATTGTTGTTGACCAATGCACCAAGCAAAAACAACACAAGTCACTTTCTCATGGATTCACTATGAAGTCATCTTTCCCAAAGTGTTTGGTTTCAAAATGGCTTCGTAACCTAAGGGTTATCCGTAGGCTGCAAACAAAAGAAACATCTCATTCAAAGTGGATAATATTGTTTCTTTTGTAGAAATCAAATTTCATTGCGGTTCTTGCGCTCCATTCATGGGTAGCTATGGATTTCGATTGATTTTCTGTGTTAGTTTTTCAACACAGTACTGCTAAATGCATTCTTTTCACACATTGCTGTAGACATAGGATGATATTGTTCTTTCTGAGCTTTAGCAAGGTATAGTGAGATCTTTACTAAAGAAAGCTAATGTTGGCCCTGCAGAACTTGCACATTATCACCACGTTACTTTTCTGCCAGCTGTTGAAAAGATTATAGAATGTTTTCTGCTTAGCCAGCCATCCAGTTATCCAGAAAGCTTCTCCATTCTAGACTATGCCCAAGCTGGAGTTTACCCTAACAGGAGTACTGAGTCTGCTCTATTAGTGGTCTTTGATGACCTTGAAATGGCTGCTGACAGTAATCGTACAAGTGCGTTGATTTTCCTTGATCAATCAACAACATTCATTCAGTGCCAAGCTGAGCTTACCTTTTTGAGATTTCATGAAATGTGAATGAATAAATGAGTGACACTTGTAGAGCACTCTAATACCCGGAGTTGAAAAGCCTGGGCCTTCCTTAACATTCTTTCATTAGGATATTGAATTTGCTCTTCTTTGTGTGCATCTGTGTTATGTTCAGGCCCAGACCAGCACTAAAAGAAAACCTGTTTCGGTGTGTACTACACTTTACAAAACTTAAAAACTGAAATCTGAAATAAAATAAAATAAACAATGTGCTTATTTAGAGACTATCTGAATGTGGTAACTCATTAACCTGCAATTCTATCTCCCTCTAACCAGAGGGCCCACTCGTGGGTCTCTTCCTTTTCCCTGTTTATTTAATAATAATATCATTTTATGTCCATACTAATCAGGATCTGTGATTTGCAAATTTTACACCCAGGCGGATGACACTCAACTTATGTTACATCTCTCCAACTCCTACTATAACTGTAATGGAAAAAGCTTGAATGGACAATAGCTGGCACAAACTAAACATGGATGAAACAGAGATTCTTGCTGTGGGCATCGAACCAGATATCTGGTCCCACCCACTGGCCATTTTTCTTGGACCCTCTCCCTTTTCCAAAAGAGAATGTAAACGCCTGGGCATTAAATTGAACTGGCGTTTACCCTCCCCTGTGTTATTTCATCTTGCTCGTTCTAGCTAATAAAACTCCATCCTATGTTTCCCTTTACTTTCAGAAGATTGCAGACAAACGAAGTGGTTGCCATTATTGGCTCTAGAGTTGAATGCTGCAATGCTTTATTCTTAGCCTTGTCAAGAGCCAAATTAGCAAACTTCAGATCATCACACACTAAGCAGCTAAGTCTGTGAATTTAGGCTCTTGCTTGCCCTCTTCCAAGCCAATACTATGTACACTTTACCAGCTGTCGGTGAAATACAGGACAACTTTTAAAGTCCCCTGTCTAGTCTACAAATGCCCCCATAGGCTGTCACCTACATTTATTAAGGATCAATTGACAAAATACACCCCACAATGTCAACTGCAATCTTCTTCCTCTAATCTCGTAGCCATTGTCCTCTTCAGCCAAGCCTTGTTTGGGGGTACTTTCCAGTTCTTTCACTTAGGTTGTGGAATGCACCACTTTTAAGTCCAACTCTTCCTTTTTTCTCACCAGGAAGAAGTTTAAGACTCTCCTCCTTTCGTCCTAATTTCTTTTCTGTTCTGGATTATCCCTTCATGGGTTATCCCTGTGAGACATTCAGGTAATAGAGCAGTTTATGAATCAGACACATAGAATAGGAAGGAATTCAGAGTTTGTCTTTGTAAGACTAATGCAAGTGATGCTTTCTGAATTCAATACAATACCCACTTTTCTAAACTGCATTGGTTTACCAGATTTCATTTGTTGCCAGTGTGCCCAGCTGCAGACAGAGCTCTTGCAGTAATCAAGCAAAAAATGTGTGCCTTTATTGAATGCACCATGACTGCTGGTTTGATTTTTCCTTCTCTACGAGTTTTGGCAACCTGCATACATAGATATCATTTAGAAGGTGCAGTTTGGGGATGTGTGGTGGAATGACATTTATTAGTTCTGGCCTTCAGCCATTTTAATATATGAATGATAAAACCTGTTTCTCATTGGCGGCTCATCAACTACGGTGGAGGAGCGTCGCCCCACTGAGAAGGTCAAAGACGTAAAAAATAAATGATAATAACTTATACTTATTATAATTGTATTTTCCCCTTGTTCAGCTAGTAGGGGCAGGGTTGCACAGCACACACAGCAGGGCAGGGGAGGAGTGGTTTGCCCACACCAAGTGCGCAAGACCCTATGGCGGCCGTCTCGGGCCGGTCAAACCATCATGCGCGCTTTGCATGTTATCAATGCAGGCTGCATTACAGCATGCATGGAGAACATGCCAAGCCTCCCATTCTCTGGCTGAGCACCATTCCACGGTGCTCAGATCAATCATAAAACTACATTGCAGTGTTGTGATTGATAATAGAGAAACTGGAAGCCAGGTGCTTGCTGCTTTCTGCCCTGGAAGCGTGCTAAAAGGGAGAGGAGGAAGCGATGGCATCAGACAGCAGACAGGTACGTTTTTTCCCCCTTATGCCTCCCTTCCTGGCACACACCCCTAGCGGCTTTACATACCAGCTGCCACTGCAGAAAACATTTGTGCACTCCACACAACAACCATGAAAGAGGGAACTGCACTACCTGATATACCGTTTTTCCAAAATTACTTGAAGATTGACAGAACTGTATTCCCAATCCGTTATCCATATGCAAATGCATTGAGATTATAGGGCACATTTCTCTCTATTTTAACGAGAGCATCATCTTAGAATTAATAAATACATATTACAGATGCACTTTATCCTCTGAAAAAATCTGTTTTAGGTATGTCTCTGCACAACGATGCATCATTTGATCAATTTATGTACATACAAATCTCCCTTATGTGAGAGAACTGAGTTTATGTTTTTATGGGTCCGGGTATTAACAGGTTTCAAATCAGTCATTGTGTAGAGGCTTACAGTATTTTGAAATACAATGCCAGCCTACATATAGTTTTTTTCGGTCGCAGGTATCTTGTTCTCCGTGTGGTACACAGGAAGAGTTTACTTAAGATGTCCCCAACAACACTGCGATCATTAACGGTCAAATTTGGAAGTGCAGTAGTCTGTTCAACATAAGGATGTGTAGGTTCGCCACACGTTGATTCTTTGTTGCCCAGCACATGTTAACGGGCTAGCATGGGTGCAGGCCAATGTTCACAGTTAATGATACATTTTTGCACTTTTGCATCAAATATCCTGATGGTTGCTATATATGAAATATTATGGCCCTGCCACAACTCTATCTGCACATGCACCTAGCACTTTAATACACGTTAAGAGTCTTATCACTGTATTAATTTTACTTGCTGTTAGATCTATAATGAACGTGGTTGACAAAAATGTCCTTTTAGTGTTTTTATCTGAAAATGAATTTACAAAATAGACTGTGATATAGGTCAACATTTTCATTTCAAACAGTCTAGCTGCCCCAGGAGATTGATGGACTTGGACAGACATAAAATGTTTTTAGTTTATCTAATGTTTTAATCATGTTCATATCTGTATATCAGGACTTACATAATTGCTTTTATGGCCTTTCAGTCAAAACAAAGTTTTACTAAAGAAAGAAATCAGTCAAAAGCACACAAGTTATAAAGTTCTTCTTTACTGGAAGCCTAACTCTCCTGGGCAGCCTAGAGCTTTTCTTTATAGACAAAGTTAAAAACTGAAAAACTAAATGGCAGCTTTCAATATCTGATAATACTCAACCGTATGTGCAGAGAAGCTACACTATCTAAAAATCTTACAAACACAATGCCTGACATAACATTCTATACTATACTTTAAGGATTGAAATATTACTTCCACTTGAGTAAACAACATCTTTTGATGAAGGTCTCTTTTTAGTGGCATTTTCAATTACGTATTTTATACATATATGTTTGCTTTGTTCAGTTTTATAATGAAGCTCTTGTGCCACCTAGTGTGATCATCCAAAAGTATTGAGAGGCTCATATCTCAAGCAATCATTGAATGAATCAATCAAAAGGCTTTATTTCCAAGAAGCATATTCTTATAGGACTTATAGGAATATTACGTACATTTAATCACATTTAAAAACAGTGAAGTACCAGACAAAGAATATAAAACTGAATAGTGTTCCTACTTTTTGGATTTCCTGCTAGTACTGCCTCTGAGGTGAGCATGGGGACGCTGCAGTTTTGACACCCCAAAATTTAACAGATCACCCACAATTTGATGAATTTAGAGACTGAGCTAAACCGAAATATCATGGGGTAATGTGTATCTTAGGTAAGGCACTTTCCAGCACATAAGAATTACAGAACACAGTCAATTAAGTAATAGGGCCCACTCAATACTGAGTTCTAGATAAACAGTATAGTCCCAAGTGGGCAGCAAAATTAGAAGAAAAATGGACAGCATCACTTGAGGCACAGGAGAGTTCTCAGAAAAGCTCTGGCTTACTCCCAAAAATGAGTAGAATCATGATGGTCTGTACAAATATGTTACATTCTCAGCAAATCAGAGCACAGTCCCATTAAGTGTCATATTTTATTAACACTGAAGCACTATCCCAGTACGTGAATAATTATTCTGATTACTCTATGTTTTATATCATTGATGGTGGAACAACTAGATACGTGAAGAAAAGCAACATTTTATGAATTAATAGGGTACAGTGAGCTAGAGGGAAGACTTTGAAGTAACAGTTGCACTATTGTGAATGACCCGGAGAAAATGCCCCACAAAAAGAATGAACAATGACAATGGAACTAATCAAATATAATTCTGGTTGACTGCATGCTGCAGAAATAAACAGTGAAATGTACAGGGGGAGGACAAGGGTGACATACATTTTGAAAAACCTACTTGCTAGGCCAAAATTAAGGCCTGGTTAGCAAGGGTCAGAACAACACACTTCTACACAACATATGGAACTCGTTTATTCTCCACATTGTTAATAATGTACACATGTATATAAATGCACAAACATCCTCAACATGGTTAGATTGGTGAGCAGTAGCTTAAGGCAAGGTGGCAGCATCCGCGCAAGCGATCTTCAAATGAAACAAATGAAAATTGGTTTAAAAAAGGCATTCACTTATTTCAATTCCTCTCCATATATTACTATAGTCCCTATCACCAAATACAACTTACTAGTGCCCTTTGACAATGTCTCATCAAATGAAATGAGTAATGTACTAAACATTCATAGTACAATATAAAGAGAGGAAGTCATTTGTTTGGAAAGTCATTAATATTATGAAAAAGAGTCGCCTGAGGAAAAATCCACTATCCCTCTAGCAAATTTGGCTCATGAATATTGGAGACTTTTAAAAGTCAACACCAGTGGTGGCTGTTGACATTTGAAAGTGGTGGGCCGTAAATTTAGTGGTTGAGCACACCGTGGTGATGGAGCGTAGCGAGCGAGCCCGAACCACCTAAGGAGGGTTCAGGGGCGGGTGTTCCTCCTAGAGAAAATTTTGAAAAATGAGTGGGCAAATGGTGCATTTTCAAGACTTTCGCAAGCCACTGTGCTAAACAGAAACAGGCCACTGCCTCCCCTCAAACTATCATCAGTTCCAAGGCCTCATAAAGAAACCATTCTAAATTGCAATAAACCACAATTAATTTTAATAATGTTGCATAAGTAGGTTGGATGATTCCCAGGTTGCATGCGTGGTCGGGGGGTGTCGGGACTGCCCCCAGTTCCGTAGGCCACCAGGAGTCATCCCAATCTAAAGGGTCGGAGCCGAGGATGGAGCCCTCTGTCTTGTCATCTAGTCAGCGACGGCCTTCATTCCTTTGTGGAGGTTGGCTTTGGCGGTAATGGGTAAGCATGGGCCACAAATCCGTTCCGCTTGCGAAATTTGCGGATTTTCGGACATTTTGCGATCCGCAAATCTCGAGAAATTGCCGCAAAATTCGCAAATTCGCTCGCGGGCGGTTTCTTTTTTTTTTGATGGCCAGCTCACTCTAGGGACCAACGTTACGGGCACACACGGTCACTGGAGGAAAATCTTCTGGCCCTTTATGCAGCGGCAGTGTAGGAAAAGCACTATACATTTACCGAACGAGGTAGCACTTACTGATTAGCAAGTAGAAAGTACTCCAGTTGAGTAGAGGTATTGCACAAAATGGTGGCATCTTCGTGGATAACTATGCAGGGCAAGATTCATTATGGCACGAGGCTCCTGTCAGAAAAGTTAAAACTCAACAGGAAGCACTCACAGATATAAATAAAGCAGGTGCTCGAGTTGAAGCTCAAATTCATAACGTTTTAATCAGCCCAAAACATTAGTGAGCACGGTCGAGGATGGGCAAGTGTGCTTTAACCTCATATCTGCCGTCGAAAATTAGCTGTAATACTTGAGGGAGGTCTTTGCATCCATGAGTTTCAGGAGCGCAACCCCCATGTAGTTCCTGTGACCAGGAGGCTGCTTTCTCCTCATCTGCTGCCTTGCTCGCTCTCTGACCCTTTATACACAAGAGGCATGTGAACACGCATAGAAGCCCCGGGTCTTTGCATCCATGAGTTTCTCGAGCGCAACCCCAGTGTAGTTCCTGTGACCAGGAGGCTGCTTTCTACTCATCTGCTGCCCTGCTCGCTCTCTTACCCTTTATACACAAGAGGCATGTGAACACGCATAGAAGCCCCGGGTCTTTGCATCCATGAGTTTCTCGAGCGCAACCCCTGTGTAGTTCCTGTGACCAGGAGGCTGCTTTCCCCTCATCTGCTGCCCTGCTCGCTCTCTGACCCTTTATACACAAGAGGCCTGTGAACACGCATAGAAGCCCCGCCCATTTGGCCCCGCACCACACACTAGTGGTATGAAACGTCTTCCCGCCCTTTCCCCACTATGGTGGACAGTTCACTCAAGGGACCTCGGTGTGTTTTGGCGTGGTGGCACACATTGTCACTGGAGACAAATCATCTGGCCCTTTACGCAGCTGCAGTGAAGGAAAAGCACTATACATTTACCCAACGAGGTAGCACTTACTGGATTAGCCAGTAGAAAGTACTCCAGTGCAAATCGCAAAAAAATCTGCGAGTTCTGCGGAAAATCTGTGAATTCGTGGATTTTTTGCGATTTCGCGCGAATTCGTGGACCGCACATCTGCAAAATTCTCCCATACTTAGTAATGGGGTCCTTGGTGAGGGAGAGGATCAGCTGAGTGACATCGGCATAGGAGATTATGTTGAGGTCATGCTGTCGGGCTAAATGTGTGAGTGGGGCCATGTAAATGTTGAACAGCATCGGGCTGAGGGAGGATCCCTGGGGTACGCCGCAGATGATCTCGGAGGCTTTGGAACAGAATGGGGGAGGCGGACGCTCTGGGTTCTGCCGGAGAGGAAGGAGGTGGTCCAATCAATAGCCTTGTCTCAGATCCCTGAGGCGTGGAGGTGTGGAGGCGTGCGCGTAGTGTGCGGTGGTAGTCGTTGTTGAAGGTGGCAGAGAGGTCTAGAAGGATGAGTGCTGCTGCCTCGCCGTTGTCCAGCAGGGTCCTGATGTCATCGGTGGCAGTGATGAGGGCAGTCTCGGTGCTGTGGTTGCTGCGGAACCCTGACTGGGAAGGGTCCAGGATTCTGTTTTCTTTGAAGGTATCGGGTTAGCTGTCTGTTGACGGTTTTCTCGATGACCTTGGCCGGGAAGGGGCACAGACAGATGGGCCGGAGAATACCCTCTGAAGGGTATCTCAGCACTCGGGAGATGCAACTGAGGTAATGGCTGTGTGCTATTCTGTGAACAGAGCTGTTTTCAGTGCTTTCCTGAATTTTTGATGGTCCTGACAATGTCTTAAGGCAAGAGGGAGTTGATTCCATAAGAGTGGAGCTTGGTAGTTGAATGACTTGCCTGCCATACGGGTATTTTTTATTCTGGGGATCTTGAGTAGAAATTTGGAGCTTGATAAACTATTGGATGAATTCCTCCCTGGAGCTTGTCAAACTATCTGTTAATTTTCTCTGGTGCCTGTAGAAAACCTTTCTGTTGGTTTCCTCTCTGCTGCCAGTCGTTAAACTATCTGTTGATATCTTCCTTGGTGCCTGTGAAAAATGAAAATAGGACGTAAGCTTTGAGACTTGCGTCCATTGGATAGCTTGAACACTTTTAAAGCAGCTGCTAATTCCACATTTGCAGTAAAACCAGATGCCCAAAGTAAAGCCAGAAGGGACTACGGTGTGTAGGTTTCTATCTAACACTGCACCTCGGTGGTCATCCCACACAACATGGTAACACTTCCCACATAGCATCAAAGCAAGGACAACGTCCTCCCAACCACACACCCTGCACAGTGCAGTGTGCTACTAATGCAGGCAAGCACTTCTGCGCACCACATCAACATAGTAAAAGGAATTATAAATGTGACAATACATTGCAATACATTAACAGAATATGGCCCCCTCTGATAGTACTCACTAGACGCAGACAGAGCAAAGGTGCCCTGTTTGCAAGTGGGGGAAAAAAGGTCACAAAAAGGGGTAGGGTATTCAAACAAAGAGTGCCTTGGTGGTGAGACAAGAGAAAATGGAAACAATCTCGGCTATGTTAGAGATATAAAGTGATGATACTTTTGGCAGTACATTGGTTCTTCCCGCAATCGATCTTTATCACCTGGCCCAAGAAACTCCTTTCAAAAGGTTGCCTGTGTTGCGTGTATAGGACTTAACATTATTTAAATTGAATGTTCAGTATCTTGTTTCCCACCAAGCACTGCAATGGTCCACCACTTTTGATTTCCGAAATTAAGGTTGGGTTCAATTGCTGTTCCGTGAAAAAGGTATCTTTTGTGAAAGTGTGCTGATGTGCTGAATTCCATTTTATTTTAAAATGAATCTAAGTAGAATAAGAGTAAACTGCACCTGTGTGCTATAAAGGGCCAGCATCATTGCTTCCAGTCACTGCTTCTTTCTTGCAACAAATAAAACCAGCTTTGCCAGATATTGCATGGCCAGACCTGCACAGGCCTCTCTTTCTCTCTCTTTCACCCAGGAAAGACCTGTTAGTAGGTTCACTCCAGCAGCATCGATGTCAGCTTGGAGCAGCGGTAGTGAGATCAGGGCAACGGTGTGAAGCTGCGCCTTGTTCTCCATAAGTGGTGTTCAATACAACACATGCTGGCACTATACAACACCTGCCAGTCCTCACCATACCACCAACTCGCACTGCTGCACTGCTACACCCAGTCTGCTCTCCCCTCCATACCACCACCCCACTATCATCATCCATCATTATAGAAATACTTGTAGCATATGGCCTGTGAAGATGCACAAAAGTGAAAAGAAGTAAAACAATATGAGTCATCTTTAGCTGCGTGCCTCCTTTCTGAAAAAGCAGCTTCTTAGTAGTATTTCTCACTCATCGCGTGATACTGGCTGTTTAGTGTGCCAGTCCACCTGAAGGCATAGGCATGTGGCATAGGCAGGCACAATTTGACACGTCAAATCTTCATATTTCTGGCAGGTTCAATTCACTATGCTACCACTGCACATCATGGGATTACAAAAGCCATCATGGCATCACCAACCCAGTAGTGCACTACCACCTAATACCACCATACTGTCACCCAATACGACACATGCTAGCACTATACAACTAACCCTGGGCGTCCGAATCGGCTACGCCCACGGAGTAGGCGTAGTGTTGCCTTCTACGCATTTTGCGTAGGCAGCGTAGCCGGCAACACTACGCCCACTCCGTGAGCGTAGCCGAGTCGGCCACCACCCGCCTCCCTCCCGCCCTCCCCTACATACATTATCTAAGCAAAATACCCTTATTAAAGCAATTTTAAAGCACTTGCCATGTCCGGGGCTCGTCCGGGGGTCCCTCTTGGAATAGCATCCCTTCACAGATACCAATGCGCATGCGCGGCCGACCGCGCATGCGCATTTCTCGGGAGAAATGCGCATGCGCAGCCGCCCGCGCATGCGCATTGGTATCCATGATGACGCGATTCCAAGAGGGAGCCCCGGACGAGCCCCGGACACGGTAAGTGCTTTAAAATTGCTTTATTAAGGGTATTTTTCTTAAATAATGTATGTAGAGGACAGCGGGAGGGAGGTGCGTAGTGGGGCTACGCGGAGTGCGGGAGTGGGCGTAGCTTCTCGCCCTCTCCGCGTAGCTCCGCGGAGCCCCACTACGCCCACTACGCCCAGGGTTATATACAACACCTGCCAGTCATCACCACCTCGCACTACTGCACTGCTACCCCCAGTCTGCTCTGCCCCACCATACCACCACCCCACTATCATGATCCATCATTACAGAAATACTTCTCAGCAGTGCACTACCACATAGCATCGTGACACTGCCATGGAAGACCCTCATTTATGTGAACAGATACTTGGCAACAACAGCTAGGAGAGTCTGGCATCCAGGTAAAAGGGGAAAGATCCCCTTAGCTTACTCATATAGGTTTGAAAGAGTCTACTGCAGTAAATACACTAATACAATGTGTACTGTCAACAGTAGTACGTTGAGACTTTTACAAAACAGTACATTAATAAATAATTTCATGGAATGTGATTTTTAGCTTTAGCAGCGAGGAGCGCGCTATATACCACATGGGGAAATTTGAAAGCATGTCAGCTGTATAAAAACTTAGAACAGATCGTCAATGACGTGTCACATTGGAAACTTTCCTACTACGGAGAATGCGCCATTCTGCATCAAGGTTGCACCATGAACTATTCATCATGAATTTCGAAAAAAAAGAATAAAAGTAGCTCATGTGCTTCAAGCCATTCTCCGAAGCAGTAGCCAGAAACCCAGCACAAGCCGAAATGTCGACTGTGTTACAAAAGCAGAGTTGGCAAACACGCTGGCAATGAACTACAGCTCTTCTTCACCAGTTTATATAAGAACGGTGCAGCCACCAGTGGTCAAGTGGGGGAAAAAACTAGGAGAACTGTGGGCGGAGACTCTGAGGGTGGAGCTAACCCAAGGATTCGATCAGTGGGTGAAGTCAGAGGTGTGGCCAGAATGTGCCAAACATCCCAATTTTTAGTATTTGTTTGGCATTTCACCGACCAGTTACAGCTTATTGTGTTATTTAATTCAACCAATGGATTCACTTGAATATTTAAGGTTTATTGGGAGTTATTGGCATTTAAATACATTCACAAAGTGGGATATATTTCCAATCACACAATGTCTCAAATACGCTTAAAAGTGGAATCACAAGCCATTTGTCTCCAAGCCATGACATTTCTCCCATTAGCACTTCTCCTCCCTTTTTTCACAAGAGCAGTTCAAACATGAATGGCAATATATCCTAGTTTGCACAGGTTTTCTATATAATTATGGCCCTGCCATATTTGCCACATAATACATCATCCACTGCATAATCTTACAGTTTTAACTAATCATTTTTGTAGCTCAAATGGATAAAAAGTTACTAAAAAACTGACATGAGTTGCTGCAAAGTGGACGGCCCTTTGGAAACGTTGACTGATCACCTTTCTCACTGCTTCATTTGTATGTCATACTGATACTAATGAGGCAGAATCTTTGCAGAGATTTAACATGTGTAAAAATGTCTAAATAATAAAGTATAAGGAAATATATTGCATTACGCTGCAGCCTACTTTTTGTTGCATAATTTAGTCAACACTGCAGCATCATTTTGTCCCCCATTACTGCATAATTCCAATGGCTCCAGAGCAGGTAGCACATGTTAAAAGTGCTTGTGCATGAAGCAGAGAGACTGTAAAGTTTGCAAACTTGGTTTGGTGTAAATCCTGCATTGGCGATCCTTGGTGAGTTGCAGCTATTACTGCTGAAACAAGGCCAATGGAGCTACCAATGGGTGAGGTGGACTGGCCTCGATGGCATTGCCGGCTTTAGTGCTGGTGGCGCCCTGTGCAACAATGTTTGCTGGTTCTCCCAATGATCACATACGCCTTGGACTCCCTCACTACCACCCTTTAACAGTCCCCCTCAAGTCTCCATAACCACACTCTTTCTAAGATGCATTTAATTTGATTTACAGCACCACTCCTACCAGTGTACAGTGTCAGTGCACTTTACATCACACACACTACACAGAGACAATCATTTACATGTGTGTAAATCATTGTATAGGAAATGTTACATAAGACAAGGGACTACAAGGTGTAGAAGCCACATGACAACCATACTAGCAGACAGTATAGTTTAATAGCTCACTGTTCTATATTGGAATTTTAACTTATAAACTGCAAGTAAGAAAAGGATCTCTCTAACAAAAGCAGTAACCTACTAACCTAGTTAACATTATGTGCACCTTGTGATCTGCATGGTACATGTTCTTTGCAGCAGGCACATTAACCCTCTGTGATACCTTTCCAGGAGTCAACCCCTTCCACTAGACAAAACTCCAATCTCTCTCTAGGAAGAACATTTTTCACCGATGTTATCATGACGTTTTTATTGTTGCTGAAAATTGCTGGAGGCCAGGAAGCAGGCTGCAAGTTTTTTTTTAAAACAGTAATATACTTGCAACACTATGCACCCACCCGAAATAGGTACCCAGTGCGGTCACACCGTTCGCACCATCCTAACCTGCTCAAGTTTCATGTGACCTCAGTGACAGAGGCACAGTGACTGGATCACTGTTGCTCCAGGGTGTGCTGCTTCGTAGGCCTTCCCGCAAGACTGGACATGAACTTCAGTATGGATTGTGGTGTACGCGCCTTCAAGGTTATCCCACAATTGACACCACTAGAGTACACCTGCTTGTGATAAGACATAAGGCTTTCTAAGGTCTAGTGGGGTCTTCTAAGGTCGAGCATGGGAATATGCTCCCTCAGGAGAGGGGTCTGGTGGACTGGTCATGAAGGCTGAACCCGGTTCCCCAGTTCCAAATTCGATAGCTCTGGCCATAGTGCCACATCCTCATCCCCACTGAACACCATACTGTCCCACTGAGAGAAACTCGCACTGCCTTCAGCTACAACTTAATTGTGCCCACTATAAACACTTGATTGTGGCTCAATTCAACTTATGCACTTGATAAGAGTAATATGCTGCCTAAAACAAAAAAGTGAAAGCAAACTCACATAGGGAATGCAAGATTAAGTAAAGCATGTGAAATGTAAGCAGAAACAACATGGTTACCTTAACGATCTCTCACAATGTCCATTGCTAATATCCTTACAAAACGTAAGCAGCATGGTTTAAAAAGACCTCATCCATAAACACAGAGCCGTGGTACACATTTTGTTTTCCAATCCACCAATCAACCAGTGTTTGCAATACATCCAAGAATGGTGCACTTCCCCACCTGGGGACAACAATGCTGTGCAAAGAAAGACAAGAAAACAAAAGTAGCGCTCCACTGTAAAGTCTGTAAAGTGAGGCTGATGCGTTTGGATGTGAATAAAAGCAATTTGGCCACTTTGCAACCACTCTGTCTTGCTTTATTTAGTTATGTATTTATTTTTCATATTTAAAACCTTTTATTTCTCTCCAACCTGAGGCTGCAATTTGGAATAGAAATATGTCAGAAAAAGGGCATTTCCCGCAAGAGTGTTTTTCTTTTTTGGATCCATTTCACAGGGAAGCAACTAAATGAAAGAAGGAAAGAGAGGTTGTGAACCGTTTCTTCAAGTCACGGTTTCCAGTACGTGAGGAGCAAGACAGAAAGAGATCGAGTAACATGAGGAGAGGGGGGGGGCAGCTGCCAGCTCAGAAAAGAAGAGGACATTGTCTGAGTCTTTGCTGGGCAGTGAGGAAGAGACAGAGTCCTTTTCCTTCTCTGCCCAATCCCGAGCGTCCACAAAAGCAATCTGAGCCTTATCTGAATGCCTGTTCTATTTCTGCCATACTGGGACACAGTTTTGAAAAGAAAAAGTAAGGGGACGGAATTGTTTTATTAAAAGAAGTAGGGGCACACTTTGCCCTTCCTTCCGATCCCGCCCACTTTGACCCCTGGCAGTCACCATTGCTTATCATCCCTGAGCTCACACTAGCCTGAAGCATAGTTTTTTTTTTTAACTTTTTATTCATGACTGTGACAGTTATAACAAGTTACATGTATACAGTTTACATTGTATCAGTCTTTTCCTTTTTCCTTAACTTAACTTAGGCGTATTATTTCCATATCCAATTTTTCATCACGTCTCACATTTTTTCCAGGTATTGTTCCATCACAACATTAATCATTAGCATTCAAATTGCAGTATCGCCTGCCCATAAACTGTCCCCCAACCCCTCCCCACCCCCCACCCCGTCTCCCGGCTAATCCTTTGTACACACTCTGTAATTGGGATATATTAGCTTTAATTTTTCCAGAGAGTATTTCAATCGTCAGGCCTGGTTAAGCAATGCATCTTGTCTAAGTATCCGTATGTGCTGAAAGTCCATGGTTCTGGCATATTTCAGATGGTATGTCACTGTGTCAGCTCTAGGTCTACGTCTTCCAACTCTATCAGCATCTGGTCCCAATCCTGCGCAACAGGAAATTTACGTAGGCCCTTCTCTTCCTCTCTACGCAGCGCTGCGGCCTCCGCTTTGCCCCATTTCAACATATCTGACCGCTACGTTTCTACATTTGGGGACCTTGGCGACTTCCACCTCATAGTGAGAACTCTAAGTGCCAACAAGAGGGCTAAGTCCAGAAATTTCAGCTGTGCCTTACAGGTCTTAGTTCTCTTCCTATGGCCTATCAGGCAGGGTAACGCCCCCTCAGGGATCTGCAGGGCTGTTACAGTGTATAGTATGTTCCTGATCGTCCCCCAGTAGTTGCGTATTCTCGGGCATATCCACAACATGTGGACAATGTTTGCTTCGTCCCCCTGACATCTAGGGAAGTTGTGGGGGGTGGCAGGGAACATCCTGTGGAGCCTTTGGGGGGTGAGATTGATAGGCCCTATGGAAAACCATGGCTTGTATAAATTGGAATTTAACATTTCTGGACACCCTCCTATGATGACCCATGATGATCTTCCATTCCCCGTCTGTTATGGCCTCCCCTGTATCCGTAGCCCAAGTCTCCCTAAGTGTGGTGAGGGGCAGGACTGCATGTTCTCTAATGCCCACATAGAGCCACCGTACTAGGTGTCCACCCGTTCCCATATAGTGGGGGAGATGAACCAATTTGTGCTGGACTGGTTTGGTGCGTTGTGGGGCCCAGGTGCGTCTCACATAGTAGGTCACCGAGGTGTGGAGGAGGTACAGTCGTTGTGGGGCACCAGTGTATTGTGCAAAAGAGTCATGATCTAGTAGAGTGTCGTCCCCAAACAGGTCTCCTACTCTGTCCACCCCGGCCGTCGCCCAGGGTTGTAATCTGCGTTGTGTCAGGTTCCCTTGTAGCGTTGGGAGTCCTAGGAGGGGGATGTTGTCTGCGTAGGGGGTGGTCACCGCCGTGTATGACAGTGCTTTATGCCAACATCTCAAAGCTACGTGTAAGAGGGGGTGGCAGTCTCTGGGAATCTTGGCAGCGGGCAGTAAAAGGGAGTGAAGATCTCCGCGTGCCAGTCTGTCTGCTGTAAAAGTAATCTCATGTAGGTTCCTACCCGCCGCCCAGCGTGTTAGCCATCGAAGTTGGCCTGCGTAGTAGTAGCTACGTAGGTCAGGTACTCCCAGACCCCCTTGTCTGGTATTCAGTTGTAATTTCTTGAGACTTATACGCCGTCTTCCTGACCCCCATATGAGACCAGTTAGTAGTGTGTTTAGTGTGATAAAAATCTGTTGTGGGAGTAGCACTGGCAAGTTTACAAAGTAGTACAGTATCCGGAGGAGCAGGAACATCTTTGAGATCGCCACCCGGCCCATTACAGAGAGGGGCAGGGACGTCCAAAAGTTCACGCTACCCCGAAGGCCATTAATTGCCCTCCGCACATTACCCTCAATCTGGTCTTCCGGTCTCCGATATACGTTAATACCAAGGTATTTGAACGTGGTTGGTGCTACCTGGATCTCATAGGTTCCAAACTGTATATGGGTAGGCCGCTGTCCTTCTCGGAAAAAGAAGCCCAGGGATTTTCTTGGGTTTATGGCCAGGCCAGAGATTTTCTCAAATCGTTCAAAGATGGTCGCTAGTTGTAAATGATCACCCTGCAAGTTACGGTGGAACACCATTATATCGTCGTCATATATGGAGATCAAGTTATGGGTATCCCCAACTGGTATGCCCATCCCCGCTGCCCTATTTCGGAGTGCAATCGCTAGGGGCTCTAGAGTAAGTACGAACAGCAATGGCGACAGCGGGCATCCCTGTCGGGTGCCCCTGTGAACGTCATAACTGTCCGAGGTGTACCTGCCTGTGCGTGCTCTAGCCGTTGGAGTCATGTATAACAGACAAATACATTTAATCAGGGCATCCGGGAAGCCGAAGCGACCTAGAACTTCAAACATAAAGTCCCATGACAGGGAATCAAACGCCTGCCGGAGATCTAGGGCTATGCAGCCCGCGTGCGGCAGTTCTTGTGGGGTGGTCGTCATAAGGGCGTGGAGTCGTCGCGTATTCTGAGAAGTGCTTCTCTCTGGGAGGAAGCCACATTGGTCAGTGTGGATCAGGTCAGGGAGATGGGCTTGTATTCGTAAGGCGATGGCCTTGCTAAGTATTTTATACTCCGAGGAGAGCATGGAGAGGGGTCTATAGTTGCTCACGTCAAGGGTGTCTCTGCCGGGTTTCGGAATGGATATTACCAAGGCCTGCATAGCCGTGACTGGCAAATGGCCGACCTCAAAAGCAGTTTTGTAAATTTGTTCCAAGATGGGTGCCAGAATTTCGGAGTAGGTTTGGTAAAACTCCCCCGGCAATCCATCCATGCCCGGAGTCTTACCCCGGTTAAGTGTGTGAATAGCTACTTTTATTTCCTGTTGCCTATGGGTCTGGGTAGGGCCGTTTGAATTTCGCGGGTCAGGGTCGGAATTGTCAATTCTCCTAGGAAATCTATTATGTCATCTCTAGTATCTGCAGGGGGAGGAGCATAGAGTCCCTCCAGATGGGTCTTGAACACAGTGTTGATTTTTAGTTGTGTGTTTACCTGTCTGCCTGTTCCATCCCGGATACTCGTAATTACTGGGACCTCAGGGGTATCTCGGATCAGACGAGCTAGCAGTGCACCGGATCTATCCGCCTCCGCCTGCTGTCGTCTCAGATAATCCCCATAGTCTATGACCCTTAAGGTTTCTAGGATTTCTGCAACTCTATGTTACACAATTGTAAGTCGCCTTTACGCTCTGGGTCAATTCCTACCTCAGTCTCAAGCTTTTTCAGGCGGATCTCCACTTCACAGAGTTTTCCATGAATTTCTTGTCTGGCTCCCACCAATCTGCCTATCGCAGCGCCCCTCAGCACAGCCTTCATTGCGTCCCATACTACCAAGTTCGAGGACGTAGAGTCCCAGTTTTCCCTGAAGTAATTGGTCAATGTGTCGGCAAGGTGTGCGCGGAATGGGCCGTCTTCAAGTAGAGAGGGGTTGAGTCTCCAGGTGGGGACCGGTGAGGGTATCCTACCCCAGTGTAGGTCTAGTGTTTGCGGCCTATGATCCGAAAAGGTTTTAGCGAGATAGTCTGAGGACATACATTTTGTCATTAAGGAGTTGGTGCAGATAAATCTATCTAGTCGGGTATGTAGGTTATGCAATGGGGAGTAGTATGAGTATTCTTTGTGTGTCGGGTGTAGTGTACGCCATACATCTGTCACGCCCCATCCCTGAAGCCATGTCTTAAATGAGTCAAACAGTTTATGTACCCCTGTCGCCTGGAGGGGAGGGTGTGATCGGTCCAGGTCCACATCTAGTATCATGTTCCAGTCACCCCCCAGGATCCAGGGGATATCAATCAAGTCTGCCAAGGCCCGGCCGACGGTTGTGAGAAATCTGTCCTGTTCAAAGTTCGGGGCGTAGATGCTACCCAAGACCACCATTGTACCGTCTAGTGTGCCCTTTACCAGTATGTAGCGCCCTTGTTCATCCACCCTCCTCTCCAGTTCCACGAAAGGGGTACCGTATCTCACCCATATCGTGGCCCCCCTGGAGAAGGCAGAGTACATAGTGGAAAAGATGGTACCCCTCCATTTTTTCCGTAACGTGTGCGCCTCAGACTGTGTTAGGTGGGATTCCTGTAGGAATACTATGTGTGCACGCTGGCGAATCAGAAAGGCATGTACTCTGTGTCGCTTCTGTACCGCCCCTAACCCCCGCACATTCCAGGTAACCAGCCTATATTTCCCTTGCTCTTCAGCCATATCCCGATACAGGTGTCACAGTGAGCATCATTTCACATTGCAGTATGTACATTATCGGGGCTAGCCCGGAGACATTTCCTTCCCCTCCCCAAACACAAACGCTAGAGGCGCAGCCTCGGAACTCTGCTGTGCCGAACATGAAACTGTAGAACATAACCAAACAATCTGTGTTGCATACGCTTCTGGGGGGTCGGCTAGGCTTGGGCCGTGTCCAAAGGGCCAGACTTGTCTGCGCTGTTGGCTCAACAGCGCCGCCGGGAGAGTTAGCATACAATCGTCTATTATTGTTAGCCGTGTTTTGGGAGGGGGGGCATGTGCCCTACTTACACAGCGTTATATTCCTGTGTGGCACAGGAGCGTGGGGTGCGTGAGGCCCTTATGGCAGAGACAATAGTTAGAAAGCTCAGCTCGGATACCTCATGGGTCAACATGTCACTATAGAATCACAATCATGTACCCCGTCTGTGGGTCCCCTCCCCCCACCAAGGTTTGGCTGTGCAGTCTGATTATAATAAAGGCAAAGGATACCAATGTGACCCGAAGTTCCAGGTCCCGTCCATGTTAGGATTCACTCCTGGGCGTTGTCCAAAAGTTCATCTGCCGCTCTAGGTGTTACAGTCGGGAATAACACCATACTGTTTTCCGAGTCCGAGTGGACAGTGCTGTCTTCAGTGTCCGTACTTATAGTTCCACGTTCCTCCCTGAAGGAGCCCACCACTGCGACAGCATCTTCCTGTCCTTGTTTTTGTTGATGGGTAGTAGGTTTGCGCCGTTTCAGTTCTATGCCACATGCACCTGATCCGTCCTCCGCATGATCCGATCTGTCCTTGGATCTGCCGGGCCGATGAACCCAGGGTTGGGTCCGGGTTCTCCTCAATATCCATCACTTCTAGCCACTCTTCCACGTCCGTGGGGCTTTCAAAGAAGTGTGTTTTATTGTCGTGGATCACCTTGAGGCGCGCAGGAAATAACAGGGCGTTGCGGAGTTTGGCTCTCTGTAGTCTCTTTTTCACCTCGTAGTATGAGGACCTCTGCTTCTGCACCAGGTTGGTAATCCGGGTATAGTGAGATACGTTTGTTCTCGTACTCTCTGACGGATTTCTAAGCAGCGTGTCCCTATCTCGGTAGTTAAGGATCTTCACAATCAGTGGCCGTGATGTTTGTCCCGGTCTCGGTTGACCAGTGGGGATCCTGTGTGCCCTCTTCACACAGAAGAACGGTGACAGTCCCTCTGCAGCTACGTTATCTCGGAACCACTGCTCCATGAATTCCGTCGCGTGGGGCCCCTCACTGCGTTCCGGAAGGCCTATGACTCGTAAGTTATTGCGACGATTGCGGCCTTCTGCGTCCTCCACACGTTCCATAAGAGTTCTCACCTGGTGTTGGATTTGTTGGATGGATTCGGAGTGTTCCGCTACCGTCGGGGCAAGGTCCGTCAGCGTCGTCCCTTGGTCTTTGACTTTGTCCGCCAGTTTATCATGGTCAGCTTTAAGCAATGAGAGATTAGTGGTAAGGGTGCCCATTTGCGTCTCCATCGCGGCCCTAGAGTCTCTGATTTCCTTGAGTATTAGATCCAGTTTTTCCCCCTGTTGGTCTTCCGAGAGGGTAGAGTTCAGTGTTAGAGGTGTGGGACCACCCAGCCCCGCGTCCAGAGTAGGCCCCGCGGATGTCCCTTCCTTGCCATCCGTGGTCTTTGCACCTTTCCGTACCATGGTTATTGTTCAGAGGCACTCCCAGTGGCTGGGGCCACGTCACAGGACAGGCACCTATCACCTCCCGTGTTTCTTCCACTCGGTCTCCTGACTCAGCCCTGTGGTCTCTCTAGGCTTCGATGGGTAACCGAGCTTTCGACAGTGTTCTAGGTAGGGCACTATTGCTTGGGAGACCGCAGGCCGCTCCCACCTCCGTCCACCTCAAAGGGGCGTCAGGGATTAGTTCCCAGGGTGGGCACCAGTTACCGCCCTCTCCTTGGACCCAGGGTGGTCAACTCCGCACTCCCCGTCCAGGGCAACAGCAGCGGCTATCTCCGCTCCCCTACTCGTCCCTCGGGTCTGTTCCCACGTCCCCGCCGGGCTTGGGGCCGACCGTCTGGATCCTCACCCCTCCGGCGTAGTGCAGTTCTAGGCCGACAGTTCCCCTTCGTACACCACCTCTCACCTCTCATAGGGTACTGCCAGTGGCTCTCTACACATCCCCGGCCCTGTCCCAGGCCGTCGGCACTCGCAGTATCCCGCCTCCGCGACTCTTCAGTATCAGCAATGGCAGCGGGGAGTGGGGGAGGGGAGGGAAGTGGGGAGAAGCAGACGGGGCGATGCAGCGCCTTCCATGATGCCTGCGTGTGTCCCTCACTCAGTGGTTGTTTTACTGGACTTTGGTCCCGGACGTTGGTGCGGTGCGGCCCCGGGCTCCCCGCAGGTAGGGCTCTCGTCCATGCGCCGGTCCCCTCCTCCGAACGGTCGCCTCCAGACCCTCCGAATCTCGCACCAGGGGTATCGGGGGGGGGGAGGGGGTGGCCGCAGCCCGCACCCCCTGGACTCCACTAGTAAGCGGGCAGTGCGTTAGCCGATCGCTCCAGGGCAGCCCCCGGTCACCTCGGCAGGAAGCCTTCCGTGTCCCGGGCACAGCCCGCACTCGAGGCCCCGGCTCGCAACGTGGGGCTAGGCCGCAGATGTTTCGTCGCGGTTCGCCGGGCAGCTGCAGCTCCTGGAGTCTCCAAACCTCCGTTGAGTCGAGCGGGGCACTTCAGTGGCAGAATCTCACCGTTGATGGCGTAGGACGGCCCCCCGTCACGGCATACAGGATGTGATTTTCTCCCGGCGGCACCGTAGCTCTAACAGCCTCCGTCCGCCATGATGGCTTGCTAGCCACGCCCCCCCCCCCTGAAGCATAGTTAAAATAAAAACACAACCAAAGATTCTTTTTTATTTTTTGTTCAAGGAGAAGAAGTAACCTTCATTTGCCCAGTGGCATAGCAAAGTTGCCATATAACCCAGTGCAGGCTAATGGGCCCTCTTACTGCTGAACAGCTAGTGAAATATTATAATAAACACCGTTCAGTGGAGCAGAAAGGTGTCCGAGCCCAGGTGCCACTACAGAATATCCCGATTCACAATGGAGGAAAACAATTAGGGACACACACCTCAGCGGTCACAGGCGGAGGCCACATCGGACGAGCAACCAATGTCCATGTCCACCCTGTCTCACACCCGGGGTGGCTCGACCCATATCATTAAACTGTCTGCAAATTTCCACAATGAAAATAAAACTAATGGGAAAAAATCAAAACTTGTGCTGCTAATGCAAAACATTGAGACACTCAGCTCAGGCCTTCACAAGGCAGCCATACCAGTTTACACTGCGCTGGACTACACCAATAATATTATTGTCCTAGGCTACTAACCTGCAGTGCAGTTGAGTCAATCGTGGCACCGGAAAGCAGCAACTGTCTGGCACTAAATCTAAATGGAATGTCTGTCACTGGCACTCCACTGGAGTCAGAGTCGCCTCACTCTCTGCAGCAATTCTGACTCAGAGGCTTCCAGAAAGTTCCAGGGCAGAGACACGCGGTAAGCAGTCTGAGGTTGAGTCTGAGCAGACTCGAATCCTCGGCTTCCTGCCTGCCTGCCACAGCCACACCCCTTTCCCAACTCATCACAGGGTGGGTCCCACCAGGACCTGTAATGAGTCAGGAAAGGGCTGGGTGACAGTCTCCACTCTCTGATTGACGTGGAGGGTTAGCGATACCAGCCTCGGACTTAAAACGCCCGGGGCTAACTTTCCCTCCACGCCATCAGGGGGTTCAGACTGGGCCCTGAAGCAATATATTTGCCGAGCTGATGACATCACAGCCTTCAGGGCAGTGAGGTTTTCAGCCCAGCAAACACTTAGGCTTCTGGGACACAAGGGGAGTCAGTCACGTCACTAAGGCTGCACTTAGCTTCCAGTCATGGCGGGTGGCGGTATTGGTGAGTGGCTGGAGCTGCTGAGAGTGCCTGCTGTGTGTTCACTAATGTGGAGAGAGGAGACAAAAGAAGTTAAAAAAGAAAAACGTATTGTTTAAAAAAAATATTATTGATGTAGCTTTGGTAAGCGGGGCAGAGCCCCAATGCCCTTGGGGAGAAAGCGCAGCTGGCCAACACTAATGCTCTTTGCACCATTGAACAATAATTACAGATAAAACAATCTAACAGCAGCATCACGGGCATGGTTTTTGTCAAGAGGCAAAAGGGGCCCCCTGAGAACTTGGATGTAGGGCAGACAAGCAGGGGAATAGGGATCAGTTTCAAACAAAAAATAGTCTGGCCACATAATCATTAAAATCCAAAAATTCATACCAAGTTCCATACTTTTTGAGACAAGATGACCAAAATAAAGGACAGTTTAAAAGCGCTTTTAAACTGTCCTGTATTTTGGTCATCTTGTCTCAAAACGTCCACCTTGAGACCCTTCAGGACCCCTTATTCATGTAAAACATCTGGCAACTATAGGTTGATGTATTTTGAATGGATGTTGAGTATGGAAATTGGTATGAATTTTTGGATTTTAATGATTATGTGAGAATGTGTGAGTTTGTTGGATCATTGGTTGAATTAGGGTTGGGATGAGTGGGACTCGTATTAAATGGCACCAATAATTTCATTAATGTGATGTTTTGTTGAACTGTATTATATTTTGTAAAATATGTCGATTGATTCTTTACGTTTGGAAAAAATTGAATAAAAGATAAATATTTTCTCTTTATCATGGAGTGTATTTGAGTGAATCTATGTTGTTCTGGGTTGCAGTGAGCTCATCTCTGCTAATCTGATTATAGGACTCTACATAGAGCCCCAACTATCCATTTGAAGGGCCAGACTATTTTTTGTTTGAAAATGGTCTTTGTCAAGTTCTAGTCAAAATTGAGATCTACGCCAGTTAAAATTCCTCCCCCCGACAAACATTTACAACAATACTATAATGGTATATTTGCACATATATTGGAATGATTTCACTGTAAGAAATAAATGTTCTCAGTAGAACATGGAATTTCACAAGTCTCCTGATTTTTAATGATCTTTGTCACAAATAGTATATACATCGCAAACCAGATCCCTCAAGCAGGGCTTTCATGTGAAGAACCAACGTGCATGGTATATCTGCAAATGATGGGGTAATACTGTTGGGAGAGAGCAACTGTGTGACATGATTTGGGGTCTTAATGCCTACGTCCATATGTTTAGGCTATTGCACAGTGGAAAGGTATGTCTTTGAGTCTCAGTGGAATAACAGAAAGCCCTTGTAATGTGTGTGGGGTTCATGTGTGATGACATGTCAAAGGGTGGATGCCTGTGCATCAAGGAAGGTGCAGCCAAGCAATTTGAGCCAGGATGGGCAGATAGGACGTCATAGGGGACTGATGTCAGACGCCTTAGGGCTGAACGATCATGAAGACCCCATGTTAGGTAACATGGAACCTAGTTACTAGGACAGTGTGCCCTATGTAGAGGGTCTTGAACGGGTCTCAAACTTGGCATTCGAACAGTGGGTATAACGCAGCCATGGCGACTTAAGCCGAGCATGAGTTATGCGGTAAGATACTGGCTGTCACGTGACATTCTTGGCAGCTCTGTTCAAATGCCTTTGGGCTGTCTGGGGGTCGGGAGAAGAGGTTTTGCACAATGAGGGGCAGGTCATCTTGTAACCTTCACATGTTGGGTGTGGAGAGGTCATTGTCAAACAAGGTGCCCGATAACAGCGAATTCATTAGTGAGGGAAGGAATCAAACGCCAGTCACAATGAAGAACATTGCTGAAGCAGAGTGACTAAACAAAGGCAACCAAATGAGAAAGCAAAGAATACTGGACTCATGCTACCAAAACATTCATATCTAGAGCTGAGCAATGTCTGTACTACTTTCGATCGGACAGAGACAGGCAGTAATCGAACAAGCAAGTAAAAATTACAATGCGAAAGAAGAGTGTTCAGCAACAAATTGATCTACATCATTGCTTTTCTTTTTTACACCAGCCTGGGCTGTGTTATTCTTTGAAGCCAGTAATTTCGCTAAAAGCTTCGAAATTGAAACTCTGATTTACACTAATCACCCATGACCTCTCCCTCTATTCTCTGGATAACATCCAGCTGTACGGATGACATATTAGATGTCCTATTTCATTACTTAGAATTTAAGAAGATGATCCGTTCTCCTTTCCTTATTTCATTTATATTCTAGTCTTGCAGCATGAAATTGCTGTCATAGCAACACCTCAATTTTTCTCATTTTCTAAACTAGCACTAGTGTGAATAGTCTTGTAAAAGATTTTAAAGGGATTTTCTTCTATCAAGACTTTCCGTATTTGTAAGCCTGAAAAAGGATGTCAAAATCGAAGACAAATTCGTAGAACTTTCTCTCTAAGTTCCGAGACTTTCTTGTACTACTATCCCAGTGTCCTAGTTAATACCCAAAAAGAGTTGGGACAGCAGGTTCAGGAATAACATAAACTGGTGAGTATATATAAACACATTTTAGATTCAGTCATCTACTATGTGCAAGGGCGTGCAGTTCTTTCTGCATGTGCATGCAAATTATTTGCCTTTCGTGCGTTTTCAAGACTATGACTGATGCATGTGCCCCTCTCTGAATTGACTAGGCTGTTTCGGACAATAGCATGGGCTTATTGTTTATCCACTGAACATTCGCCCACTACTTTTTCCTAACAGCTATCAGGTCTGATTTGCAAAAAGAACCTCTCAAATACAGTTCACACAGCCCCTCTCTAAGATTTTTACTTAATTCATGCTTGGGCCTGAATCTGATTTGGAGAGGGGCTGTGCCTTTCTGCCAGTGTGCAGTGTAACAGCACTACATAGACAAAGTGATGCTGAATCACTGGTGGCATTGAGCCATTAATAACAATGAGCAGTTGATAATACTGAGCTACATATACTGAGCTATTAATGGTGCTGAGGTACTAATGATATTAAGCAACTGATTCATACTGAGCCTCTGAGATTATTCATCATATTTACTGCAAAGGTTTAGTGATTGCAGCATCTATCACAAAACACATCGCAATCATTAATAAGGCTTAGTTCATACAGAAACAGTTAAATAGTACATTCAAATATATTTGTCGAATAGTTACATTGTTGCTTTAACTAGTAAATGTGAACTTTGTTTTGAAATACCAGGTTCTCCAAATATACTGTTCAATTTCCAACTGTACTTACCTCACACTCATGTCTAACCAAGTTGCCATTAGTTCTTCAAGGGGTCAAATATCTAAATATATGTTTCAACCAAAGGCATCTAACTTTTGCATAAATGGGACACAGCAACAATATAGCGGGCAATAACGATGTGACGGGTATATAACATGGGCAGATGGAATGGTAATCAGTATCTCCCACCAAACAACCTGCAGACAGACACAGGGCAATTTGCCCAACCTCATTTGTGCATAATGTTCTTAATGTGGGAGAGGATTCATAGATAAAGGTAATTGTCAATTGCAAAATATAATTTGTACTCCATTTAAATTTAGTATCGGTGACATTGAATAAGCAAAAGGTAAAAACATTCTATAACTGGAACCTGTCTATGACGGTTTTTCTTGTAGTTTTAGTTGCACATTGTGGGTGTTTCCACACAAATTTCATCCTCAACGCTTCAAAGCTTCAAGAGACCTATCGTGAGCAAGCCAGGGATCTAGTCAGAAAGGAGCACAGTCTATGCACCTTGGAGTTTGTCTCTCATCTTCTCAAAAAAGCTTTACTTTGTGTGTCTGGGACCAATTTGACTTTCATTTTAATATTATAATCCCTTACTTCAAACTGCAGTGATATTAGTGGGTTCAGCTGTTTATATCCAGTAACCATCTCAGAGATTTTATTTTCAGCAACAAAACACATCTCATGTTTACGAATGGGCAGATATTACTGTAACATCCTGTGCTGCTGGAATGCTTTGACTTCAATGCAGATCATATGTCGTATGCTTTGTGGAATTATTATTTTTCGCTAATGAAACTTCAGCAACTTCTAAGAACCTGTGTTTGCCACATCTGATTCTCTTCTTGGAACGTTCAATTAATAAAATCTATTTACTTGTGCAATCATTTCTGCATTGATTTTAATTTTGAGAAGTAATTGGGATGTTTTCCAAAGATCATTCAGCAGCGTTTGGCATTGATCCTTAATGATTCAACATAGCAGTTTGTCACCCCCTAAAAATGTAAAGATATTTTTCTCAGATATTTCAACAATGGCAGCATGATTGCAGAAACTAAGAGCAAATGTGTGGATGCCTCTAAACTTCTACCCCACGAACAATTTCGGTAAGGTTTTAATTCATATCAATAATGAACATATTAAACATAGAGGAGCTCTCTCCTTACTATTTGTAAATAGTTTATTAGTCCAACTTTGGCTCAAGCACAGACTCTTACTAGAATATCCCTGTGAAATTATTTCACTTTAAAAACTAACGTATCAGCCATCCCCTTTCATTTAATGTAGACCTAATTAGGTGTCATGATACAGAGAAAAGCTAGCATATATTGTTGTCTTTCTTAAAAGAATATGGGCCTTATTATGACTTTGGCAGTCCTCCTGTAGGACCGCAACTGGCGCGCCCACAGGAGGACCAGAAGGCCGTGGTGCACCCGCCTGCCTCATTCCAAGTTGAATCTAGGGCAGGCGGGCAGTGTTGTGGAGGTCTTCCAGCAGTTGTATGGTAGGCTCATAGAAGAGCCTAACATACAGGCCGCCACTGTGAGAGCACTGATTGCACATTCCTGCATGGTGTAGCATGCACAGAGTGCAGGAACGAAGGCGCAACTGTAGGGGGGCACAACGTGTTCCCCCCCCAAATGCACCCCCTTGTCCAGATGCAGCCAGGGGTGCTGTCAGGGAATCCTTACCTGCATCGCCACCACCCTTTTCATGACGGGCTCCCCACCATGAAAAGGGTGGTGGAGAAACAAGTTGTAATATGTTTGACAGTGCCGGCATGGGCACCACCAGCATATGACGTCCCCTGCCTGCACCACCAGGGGATCCTGGATCCCGGTGGAGGTGGCAGTCCGACCGCCACACTCAAAATACTACAGGTGGACCCGCAATGGAGGTGGTGGGCGGACCCCCACCGCGAGCACGGCAGTCGTGAGGATCGCTGTACTTGTAATAAAGCCCTATATTTGGTTATGAGGAAATTTCATGTAATTGAACAAGTGTTCCTGTACCTTGCCTAAGTGAGGCTTGACAGATGAAGTTTAATCAGCCTATAGCTGTGCATGTATGAATCACTGACCCAATATCGGAGCCCACATTACTGTGGAACAAAAATATCCTGTAAAAATCGGTTTACCAAAATATTGTTTCCCTATTCTTACAATGGCAAATACAAAAATATCGAAAAAAATATTGTTTTACATTAATATCACAAAAAAAATATGCAAATATTGTTTCTTTATGCATTACCCACTGGCGGTCGCCACTAGGTAGTTATAGTTAGGACCTATTTTCCATAGGAAATCAGCAACATTCTATTTGGAATAACTTTGGCGCCGGTTGACGAATCTTTGCAAAATTTTCAAACTAATGGCCAGCTCCGATCCGATCCTATCCAGAAAGTCTCGGGTTGATTCGTGAAGCAGGGGCCGAGAAAAAAGAGGTCCCAAAACTTGTTTTCCCTATGCAATTTTCCATAGGAACCGTTCATCGCGGCTGCAGCCCGAACTGCTGAATGGAATTACACCAAATTTGGCAAAGAGGTAGTCCTTAATTCAGACTTGTGCCTTTTGCTTAAATGGTGTAAATCTGTTAAGTAGTTCCCAAGAAAATGACAATTAAAAGTACATATTTATCTATGGCCGCGGTGGATCCGCGCATCCTGAGCGCACCCTAAGCGCACAGTCCCGATCATGCGCTGAATGCTAATTGGCTGTCAAGTGGTTGTCAACACTCAAAACCAGCAAATGTTGGCAGCCATTTTGTGCCTCGGTAGATGAAAGGCTGAAGAAGTTAGTGGAATAAGTGTGCAAAACGTATAAAGGGGGCTTGGTAGAAATACCCTGACCCTCTAGACCTGCTTAGCGTTTTGTTTTTGTTTAAAAATTGCAAAGGGCGCGCAGGGTGCATGGATCCTGCAGTAAAAAAATAAAAATAAAACAGAGCTTCTTTAATAATTAGCCCCCACATTCTGGGGGCAAAATTATAACATTTTATGGGGGGCCAAGTGGGCCCCCCCCCTGCCCTGGGGATCGTGACCCCCGGGGCCACAAAATAAATGGTTGGGGGGGCTTTGTGTTTTGTTGGAGGGGGGCCATGCGGCCCCCCTCCTGGAGCCTTGTTGTGGCCCTGGGGACCACCACCCCCCAGGGCAGGCTTCTGCAGTGTCTCGGGTGCCCACCCCCGGGACACTGCTGTTTTATATGAGAGGGACAGAATCTCACAGCTCCCACCCTCCTTTAGCAATTTTGATTTGGATTTTGAAATCGAGAGCCAGGAAACCTGCTCTCTCTTTCAAAATCCAAACCAAATTGCGTTTCCGCACAGGGAGCTGCATGTTAGCAGCTCCCAATGTGGAAAAGCAATGCTGGCTCCAGAAGGACACGGGGAGCCGGCTAGGACCGTGGGGTCATTGGGGCTCCCCCCAGGGTCCCCAACGTTTTATATAAACCCCAGGGATAATAGAATTTAGTGATAGGGGCTATTTTCTATTTTACGGCAAAATTGGGAGCCGCGCACCCAGCGCGGCACTCAGGGCGGCCCATGCGTTGGATGCACAACTCCTTATGTGTAGGGTGCTCGACTCCAGCGCGTTTGGTGCACAACTTCTACGCGTTGGGTGCACGACTCTGACGCATTGGGTGGCTCTAGAAAGAGCTCTTGTGTTCATTGAGAGATTTTGGTACCTACAAGTAAGTACCTATGCAGAATCTAAAGTTGATGAGGAAGACTCTGTTACCCTAAAATATACACCATCTCTCCTATAGATGCCATCCATATTGAAACGCAGATTGTTATGGTAAATTGACCCCATTTTATAATCTCGGAGAAAAGCAGAAACTAATATATTGACATGTTTCGTAGCTTTCTCAATCTGTAGACAAAATGTATTGGACCAGTTCCATTTCTGCCTTTGGCATATGTTAGAATAGACAAAGGCAGTTTGGGGAAAAGGTGACATCAATTCTGTAAAGGTGTCCTTCATAAGCATTTACAGACCTACCCCAGTCAACGTGCCTAGGTCATTGCCACCTTTGCACAATTATGAGGTCAGGGTGTTGGAGATGCAAAAAGGATTTAACCAATGGCATCACTTGGTGCCACTTTAACCCTCTCTGTCCAATCCATTTAATGTCTACATTTGGCAAAGCTAGGTCTTTGCCCATGCCTCTGTTTTCTGCATACCTTTGGCTCCAGAACATATAGCTGTGTCCCACAATTGACACTCTAAGCATCTTGAAGGGAGGCCTGGATGCACTCAGGAGAAGTCTGTATGTGAAATGGCAGTTTGAGAAGTGAGATTTTTCTAAAATGGTCGATAAGATGCAGTTTTGAAAAAAGAAAGAAATGATTGGCTGTTTAAGGTCATTCTAGTTTGAAAAGTAGGTTGCATGTTTCTGTTTTATAAAAGCATGTTTCTTATTGGTTAAGAAAAACGGTTTGAAAGAAACATGACATAAGATAAGGTGATATTTTGAAAAGTCAAGCGCACTTGCTGTTTGGATTAGCAACAGTGTGTGCTGAACTTGTGACCTGTGTGCTCAGTTAAGTGTTCCTTGAACTGCCACTATGGTAACGGGCAGTGAGCAGATTAGGGGTAGGGTTCAAATTTATGTCATTTGGAAATTGCTGAAATGTGAAACCAATAGAAATGTGTGTTAGCTTTGGCATCAATGTGGGAAGCAATGTGATTTGATATTTACATGTATTTGTGTGCAGAATGAGAGGGAAAGTTTGCCATTTATTTGGTTTTGCTAAGAGCTGCACAGTACAGAGATTCTGTATATAAGAAAATCTGGTGTGTGACTGACATACTTCTTAATCCACAAATCAATTTTAAAGGTAACTTATTAATGTGTGAGGGGTTGTATGTGGTGTGTTTGTTTTTATTAAGATTAATGTGTTTCTCCCGGTAAAGTCCAGGAAGTAGTCTTGCTTGTCTAGAATCACATTGTGAGACTGTGTTCAGTTGGGAACCATTGTGAGAGAAGCATTTGGTAACTTCATGTTTTGTTGACAGGTAACTGGTTTAAAACTTGCAATGATGGAAAAGTTTTAGTAGCATTAGAAACCAGTAATTGTTTATGTATTTGTAAAATGCGTAAGGCTTTCACAGTAAAGTGCACTTCTGAAATATGTGGAATGTGTGCAATCATCTCACCTGTTCCAGACTACTGAATGTGTTTTGCTAAAGTGCAAAGGATACTGTTATTTTGTCTAGAATCACACTGTGAGTCAGTTTGATTTTCGGAAAATTGTGAGAGAAGCATTTGGTTGCTTCATGTGTTTGTAGACACAAAAGTGCTTAAAAATCTTTCTTGTTGTCAAGTGTTGATATAATTAGCAAATAGTCATTGCTTATGTATTTACAAAATGAGTTAGGCTTTAACAGTAAAATGCAGTATTGAAATATGTGGAATGTGTGCAGGCCCCTTAGTTTTTCTAGATCAGTACATGTGTTTTGATAAAGTCCAAGGGATAGTCTTGCTTCTCTAGAATCACACTGTGAGTCTGTGTACATTTTGGAACTGTAGTGAGAGAAGCCTTTGGGTACTTCATGTGTTGGCAGATATATAACTGGTTAAAAACCTATCATGTTTCCAGGTTTTGGTAGAATTTGAAAGCAGTCATTGCTTATGTATTTTAAAATGTGTCAGGCTTGTACTCTAAAGTGCAGTAATAAAATATGTGGAATGTGTGCAGTCATCCTAACTCTTCTAGACTAGTTAATAGTGTTTCTTGTGAGTGTGTGTACATTTGTAAAGCATTGTGAGAGAAGCATTTGGTAACTTCATGTGTAGTTGTACTGCTGTAATCATTCAGTCATTATCCAAGTACTCATGCAGCGATTCAGGGCCTTAGCACATGTACTGCTTCAAACTCCTATGGACTATGCATGTAGTATTCTAACCACCTTCACACTTGTGTTTCAGGCCTACAATTCCCCAGTTAATATCCATACACTCCAGCAAACACCCTGTCACTCTCTATCGATCCCATAGTGACTCTTTCAGTACCATGTAGTAATCCATTCACTAAAGTAAAACTCAACTAATTATGAATTCACCCAGTGTCTCTCCTTATACTTCTGTAATCATTCAGTCAGTATGCATGTACTCATGCAGTGAGCCAGGCTTTAGGGCATTGAGTGGTTCAAACTCCTATGCACTATGCATGTAGTGGTCTAACCACCTTCACACTTGTGTTTCAGGCCTTGTTAAAAAGGCTTTTTAAGTAAAAAGGAAACTATTCATTTTAGTTTTAAACAGAATTCGATCACTGGATAAACCAATCCATTTGATGAAGGTCAAAAGTAAGAGGAAAAAAAAAATGAATAGAACTAATTGTTGTGATGTTTTGGGGGGGGAATGGAAACACAATTGAAGTTCAGAGCCTTTCTTTAATGAAGAGAGTTATTTTCAGACCAATGATTTGTTGCATGCAGTTGACAACAGTGGTCAAGCTTATGAGGTTAGAAATGGTTGTCCAATTGAGAAAGAGAAAATCGTTCCCAGAAATGCTAAGAAGTGATAGCTGATGAAGTTCTAGGCAGACGTCCTAAAGCCCCAGTGTACACTTGGGATTGCAGTAGTATTTATAGTGTATTACAAGAATCTATTGATCTTTTACGCAATTTCTTACGAGCATATACTAAAAAAAGTGTTAAACAAAGGATTAGGAGGTTTCAAGGACTAGATCCTTGCCGAGTGAGAAAAAGTACTGGTTTGCAAGGTCATTCTCTGGCCTGTCTTTCTAGAAAAGTATGTGAAAGTGCTTTTCACCATTTCAGGATGTTAGCAGTACATCATACTCAAATGCGGAAGTTAGTCAGATCATTGTATTGTGCAAAAAGACCAGCACTAAAGTTAAATGAGTTGAACAATACTCTTTTGCATGGATCAGTATCAGATGAGAAGAAGATTTGTGATTAAATTGAGTTTTGTTACGTTGGTTCTCAACAAGAGAGGGCAGAAACTGATACATTAATAGAAGAAAATGTTGAAGAGAATGTGGAACATACTATTAAAAAAATGTTGATGATCAAATTACAAAGTTTAAGGTGATTTCAGGTAAAAGGCCACATTTTTCTTGTATTTGTTGTCGGCGAACTCATTACAAAAATCAGAGTAGGAGTGCTGATCTGTGTTTAAAAAGTGAAAGCAAAAATAATGATATGTGGAAGGAATTTGCAACTTATTTGTTAGTAGAAATTTGTTTTGATTTGGGTTCTGATCAGCACATTTGTAAATATTGTTATACCAATTTAGATGAGAATAAAATGCCCACTAGAGCTGTCCATAATAATTTAGAGTTGGTTGTTATTTCCCCAGAACTGATAGATTTAAATACCTATGAGTCTAGTCTCATTCAATGTGTGCACCCGTTTCAGGCTATTGTTCGTATGGAGCCTAAAACAGGTAAATTGCCTCCTTCAGATTTACAAAGAGGCTTAATAGGAAGAGCTGTATATTTACCGTTAGATTTAAAGAAAAATATTGAAACTATTGATGTAGAGAGTGTAGAAAATGAACCACTAGTTATTCTAGTTATTGGTGCTCCTTCTAAGAGTAAGAAAATCTGGCAGGAGTTAGTGGAAGTTAGGAAAGTATAGAAGGTAACTTTGTATTTGATATAAAACAATAAGTACTATAAAAATGTTTATATGGGGAAGAAGAAATAGTTTTAGCAGAAGACTCTGAAATGTCAAGTGGACAAATTGAAAAATTTGACATGTCAAGAAGTGAAGAAATCTATGAGTATTACAGTGTACATCCACTTTATTCAAAAGAAGTGATGGGGAACACTATTGAGTTGTTCCAAATGAAAAAAGCAAACAGAAGTCCCATAAGTGTATGGGAAGCTCGTTGTTTTCCGCAGTTGTTTCCAACAGGAAAAGGAGGACGATATGGTGAATGACCTGTGCAGATTCCTGCATCTGAATATCGGACAATAAGATTTTATGCAGAAGATCCAAGATTTCGACAATGTATCCCATATATATTTCATCTTTTGTTTGAAAGTGAATTGTCTGGACTTTCATATGCAGTCAATCACATATTGAAAACAGGAGTACATCTGCAAAATGTTTCTGCAAAGGATTTTATGGATAAAGTGCACTAGAGGGATGATCACTTAGAATCTCAGCTGATTAATCTAATGGCATGTCAGCGTGGCACTAATGAATATTGGTACCGTCGTCATGGAGAACTGAAATGTATGCTACGGAACTTAGGAACTCCTACATTATTTCTTACCCTTAGCTGTGCTGAGTACGCTTGGGATGATTTACTTGAATTTCTTCGAGAAGCAAATTCCAATATAAAAAATATTGAATACCAGACACCTGGAGAATTGTGCTCTTTGGATCCTGTTAATGTATGCAGGTATTTTAATCATAGATTTGAAGCTATGATGTATTTTATCTGCAATAAAAAAAATCCTCCTCTTGGAGAAGTTGTGGATTTCTTTTGGAGAAAGGAGTATCAAGCAAGAGGTGCTCCTCATATACATATGCTATTATGGATCAAGGATGCACCCAAATTCGGAACAGATTCAAATGATACTGTTTTGTCTTTTATTGAAGAATATGCCACAGGTGCTTTACCCAAAAGCACAGAAGAAAACAACTTAAGACAACAAGTCTTACGATTCCAAAGACATTGTTGTGGAAAATACTGTCTACGAAAGTACAAATCTAAGGAAAAGTTTTATACCAAATGTCGTTTTGGTTTTCCACGTCCTGCAATATCCAAAGGAAGAGTGAACAGTTTTATGTCAGCTATGTGACATACCATCAAAAGAAAGTCTCCAAAAAATACGTACAATTTAAGAAGAAGCGAGAAATTGGAGCATATGAATGCTCAGATCGGTTATCATCTGCAAGTCTATACTCCAAATCTAGAAGAATAATTTGGCTGAGTCTAGGTCATGCTGCAATGCGAACTCGAGTAATGAAATCTGTTCAAGAAATTGAATATTTATTAGAAAAAGGTCCGGAAAGTACAGATATTTTGAAAATAAATATGTTGGATACATATTACCCGAACAGAAATCATCATCTTGAGAACATGTGTCTCTATGAAGTGCTGCAAAACTACACTTTTAAACAGAGAACATCAATGATGGAAAATATGGAGTGGTTGTTTCCAAAGGATGTTTGGTGAAACAAACAAAAGGAAATGTGATTAATCACAGGAAGCTGAGTTGCGACACTGCTGATAAAAGGGAATTTTACTATTTAGCTCTTTTGCAACTGTTCAAACCGTGACATTCAGAATTGGAATTCTTTAGAAAATTTCAGAGCTATGAAGATTCCTTCAATGCTTGTAAAATACCAGAGAATGCACTGTTTTTGCAAATTATGTGAACATGTTGAATGATGAAATTGATCAAGAAGCTACTATTGCAGCTGAGATGGCTAGAGACAGTTCTCAAGACAGTCAAAGTTCTGCTGCGCTGAGTCAAGATCCACTAGAACAACCAATTGTTGAAAATGAAGCAGCAATTGCCCTGAATGAGGTGGAAACAGCAATGCATCAAGCTCAAGAAGATGTAACTGACTTATCAAACTTGGAAGAACAACTACATTTTGAACAGAAAGAAATATATCAGCAAGTGAGACAGCTGATTGACCATGGATTTCTTCATGAAAACAAAGAATGCACCTGCACATCATTCCAACCTATCTAAATGTATGTGAGTGGACAAGATGGAACAGGAAAAAGTTTCTTAATTAAAGTAATCACAAGTTATCTAAAGGAAACAACTGAATCACATTTGTCTTGTGTTGTAACTGCTCCAACTGGGTTAGCAGCACTCAACATTAAAGGAATTACATTACATTGTTTACTGATGCTACCTGTGGAGCATGAAAACACATTGGAATATCACAAGCTATCTGGGGAAGCTTGTTGTGAAGTTTCAAGAGTGCTGTAGAAAATGAAACTTCGGATTATTGATGAGGTAAGCATGGTCTCAAACTTAATGCTTGATTTTGTCTATTTAAGAATGCAGCAAATTCTCAAAACAGAGTACCAGTATTTAGAACACTTGCGCATGAAGACACCAGAAAGTCTCTGGGTAGTGTTGGAAACGTTAACATTTGGTCATATTTTGAATACAAAGAACTCATTACAAATATGTGACAGGCAAATGATGTGGATTATGGAACTATAAATAGGGACTCCAGGGGAGGGGGTATTGCGGTAATTTATAAATCCCATTACTCCTGCTTGCTCATTAAGGAAGACATTGTGGGCTGTGAATGCGCCCGCTTTAGGGTGTCTATAGGCCGGCACCTGTCCCTCTCTGGACTTTTGGTCTACCGCCCTCCCGGGCCGGCTTCTAAGTTTATAGATGCCTTTCTGGAGACTGTTAGCACACTTGTTGTAGGATCTGCTAATTTTACTATCTTGGGAGATCTTAATCTCCATTTTGATCTCACTCATGATAATGCCATCTGCAGTCTATTAGCTGACCTGGAAGCTTTACAGTTGGAGCAACTGTTGTCTGGTCCCACGCATATAGCCGGGCATCTACTAGACCCTATTTTTTCCAACATACAATCCATGAAGATCGAAATGCC
Source organism: Lissotriton helveticus (assembly GCF_964261635.1). NCBI lineage: Eukaryota > Metazoa > Chordata > Amphibia > Caudata > Salamandridae > Lissotriton > Lissotriton helveticus. The sequence continues at coordinate 1,016,932,473 of NC_136071.1, forward strand.
TAAACCCATGGGATGGACCGACCATTCCTTGATAGAGCTGTCACTATCGGTCATAGAACCTTTTAAGTTAGACACAGGCAACCAGGTCTTTAGACGTCCATGGCGTAAACTGAGACTAGAAGATCTTCAAGCTTTTCTTATTGCCAACCCCCTGGGAGACTTGTCAGATCCCGAGGTGGGCTACAATGCATTTTGTGACTGGATCATAAAGGGTTTGGACACCTTCATTCCTGCAAGATGGATCAAGGGGCGCACTTCTAACACCAGTCCCTGGTATAATAATTCACTGAGAATTCTTAGGAAAGCTTGTAAGAAAGCCGACGTGACAAGAGAAGGGACTATGGAAGTGAGAAAAAATTAAACTATCTCGCTCAAATCAAGCTCTATCACAGATCTAGCTGTTCTGTTCGCGCGGCCTTTTATGCAAATGAAATAAGGTCAAGTTCCAATCCAGCTAAATGCATTTTTAAAATCTTTAAACATCTTAGGAGTAAAAAAGCGGCTATACCTAATATAGTGTCCGCACAGCAGTGTGATGAGCTTGCGACATTCTTTGTGGAAAAAGTTTAAATGATCTATCAATCCTTTCCACACACTTATTTTCATCCCATCCCTTCACCCTCTAACAATGGGCCTCGTTCGATCTTATCGGCAATTCCAGACATCTCCGAGGAGGAATTTACCAGACTGAGTGGTAGAATGAAATCAGGCTCACCCTCTGATCCTCTAAGACCTTCTCAATTTACTGAGTCGCTCCCGATTTTTCGGGAGCCGCTTTGTCAAATACTTAATTCATTCTTTGCCACTGCTACTGTTCCGGTTTCATGGAAACAGGCTTTGGTGTCACCTATTATTAAGAAGCCCATGCTAGACACTTCCAATCTCAAGAATTTTAGACCTATATCTCTTCTCCCCTGGGTGGCCAAGATCGCAGAAGTCCATGTTAATAATGTGTTGTCTCAATTTCTGAGCCCCAATATGATCCTGGACCCATCGCAGAATGGTTTCTGACCAGGCCATAGCACGGAAACGGCTCTGTTGCCAACACTGAACATCTCTGGTCAATCATTGATGCCGGTCAAAGTTCAGTGCTGTTTCTGTTAGATCTCAGCGCTGCCTTTGATACAGTGTCACATGGCATCCTTCTCCATCGTTTAGAGGTAGTGGGGGTCACTGGGCCGGCCCTAGAATGGTTCAGATCTATTTTGACAGAGAGACCTTTTCCGAGTGTCCGCCCCCGTTCCTCTCCCAGTCCCACTCCATCGGGCAGGGGGTCCCGCAGGGCTCAGCATTGAGCCCGTCATTGTTTAATCTTTATGTCCAGCCTCTAGCTTCTGTCGCTGAACAGTGGGACCTTATTATGGTCTCGTATGCTGACGACACGCAGCTTGTTGTCACCTTAGCTGAGGGGCCCTCTACAACGGCCACCAGATTTAGAGATGAGATGACGGCGGTGGCGGAATGGATGGCCCATAACTGTTTGCAATTAAATGCAAGCAAAACAGAGGTTCTGCTGGTTGGCAAAAATGTTACTCTCTGGAATGAACATTGGTGGCCGTCTCTCCTAGGAGTCATGCCCATGCCTAAGACAGTGGTAAAGAATCTGGGTGTCTGGATGGACTCTACTCTTAGTTTCCAGACCCACACAAAGAAAGTGGCTGCTACTTGTGTCGGTCAGCTATGAGGTCTTAAACCTCTTCTGAAATTTTTTGACCCATCAGTACGACAGCTGATTGTGCAGACAACTATACTATTGCGATTGGATTATGCAAGTTCTCTGCTTTTAGGGGCCAATAAAGCGGAGATACTTCGGCTGCAACTGGTTCAAAACTCTGCAGCTACAATACTGGTGGGTCTTCCTCACTCCTGTCCTGCGGGGGCTACTATTCGATGGCTACACTGGCTTCCAATGGAGAAGCGGATCCATTTTAAATCATTATGTCTATCCTTCAAGATCTTGAAAACTGCCAGTCCGGCGATACTGAGAGACTTCTTGATCCCTTATGTCCCCCCTCGGCAGCTGTGCTCATTGGGGCAACACTTGGTGATTGTCCCTCGGGTTAAACTATGCCATGTAGGAGGGCGCTCGTTTCGCTGTCTGGCCGCTAAGTTATGGAATTCAATGCCTGTACATATTCGAGGTATTGACGGCCAGCTCGCCTTCAGGAAAGCCATTAAAACTTTCCTCTTCCCTTCAGTGTAGTCTATTGGTTCCGTGACGTTTGTTACAACCTTTCCTGCTGTGTGTGTCATTCGATTTCTTGCAGCGCCGGGACGCCCCTTTGCTGGGGCAGCTGTGCGCTATAGAAAATCACTTAACATAACATAACATAACATAACATAACATAACATAACATAACATAGCTATTCTTCAAGATATAAGAATTGGAGTACTGACAGAACATGGCAAACAAGCTTTGATTAGTCAGTCACTTTCCAATTTGTTTCCTAATGAAAATATAGTTCCTGAGAAAAGATATATGAAAATTGCAGAAAACAAATCTGTAATCTGCTTAATGCCAACACTGCCTGAGTGTTCTATATTCAATTAACAACTTTTGAAACTGGAAAATGAAGAAATAATAAAAATGGAAGCTATTGATAAAATAGAGCATGAAGGAATCTCTATTATTTTGACAGAAAAATTAAAGACAGAATCTAAACCTGCTGGTTTAGAAAAGAATCTAGATGCATGTAGAAACTGTCGGGTCATTTTAAGGTGTAATTTGGATCTAGAAAAAGGTTTAGTTAATGGAACAATTGGCAAAGTTGTGGATTTTGTTAATTATCCAAATAAAGATTGTATTGAGTTTTTAAAAATAAAATTTTATCAGATTGAAGAAGTGAAACAAATTTGTTCTTGTTCAGTTCGTTTTTTGCTACTTAAAGATGTATATGTCCATAGAAAACAGTTTCCAGTTTCTCTGGCATATGCAGTGACCATTCATCAATCTCAAGGCTTAAATCTAGACAGTGCTTTGGTGAACATTGGAAGTACCATGTTTAAAGAGGGTATGGCATAAGTTGCTTTGTCGCGAGTCAGAACTTTACCTGGTTTGTTTTGGTTGATTTTGATGACACAAAGGGTTCTGCAGATGCAAACTGTGTAAAAGAGTATAATAGGTTAAGGAGAGTGTATGCTCCCAATTTAGGTCAATATCCTGTATTTGAAAAGCATTTGATGGGCTGAAAAAGAAGGTATGAGAATGTCTGTAGTGAAGGTATTGAGAAGGAAAAAAAACACGATAATGTTGTGATTGCAACCAAAAAGAAAAATGACACTGTTGAAAAGATTGTTGGTTATCAGTTTGAAAATAATTCAGGTGTCAACTGCTATGCTAACGTAGTGGTCAATGTTTTTTTTTCTTGAAGGTTTGGAACAGCAAATTATGGAGAATCGGGAAAAGATATTTTGTTCCTCGTTGAATTGCGTTAATAAAAAATTGAGAACTGATAAAAGTAAAATACAAAGGGGCATATTGTCAAGGGCTTTATCTCTGCTTTTCTGGCTTTAAAAGCCATAAAAGTTAAGATAAAAATATCGCCCTATCAACAACATGGTGCTAACATGCAAAATCGCATGTTAGCACCCTTTTCCAACACGCTTCCCTTTGCATCTCTAATGAGATGCAAAGTGGGCGTTCCAGAACAAAATAATAGGAGAAATGTCGCTAAGCGACATTTCTCCTATTATCAAGCTTCACGCTAACCCTGTTAGAGACACAAAAAGCAGCCCTAACCACAGTTAACGCTGCTATTTTACGTCTGCTAATTTTCAGACTTAGCCATGTAACCAATGGGAGGTGGATTACATGGCTAAGATCACCCTGCCCTATCAGCAAGGTTTCGCTGGTTGCAGTGTGATTATCGCTGGATTTCCAGTGATAATCACACTGTTTACCAGCTAACACGTGGATTCCTATCGCTTGGGAGATAAGCGTTGCTGATAGCACGCTAACTCAGCGATGGAATCCAGTGTAGCCGGCGATAATTATCCTTGCGTTAAAAGCGCTGAGCGATAATTATCGCAGGACCTTGCTAATATGCCCCAAAGTGTTTGTGATGTTCGTAATCTATTGGATGTATGTTCTGGTTCTATACAAATTACACAGAATATCCAACAAGATGCTCAGGAATTTTTAATGTATATGCTTACCATATTGGAAAATGAAGGCGTAGAAATTGAAAATCTTTTTGACCTTTTTTACAAATGGGAACATCATTGTGAAAATTGTATGTATACATGTAGAACTAACATAGACACTGAAAGATTTGCATATTTGATATTCCCAAACTGTAAATCAGTGTCTTTCAATAAACTTGTTAAAGCAGCAAATCAAAACATGGAGTGAAGCCAATTCAAATCAGAAATGTTATCACAATTATTTATACAAAGATATGGACAACATATAATTTTAATGATGCAACATGGTACAGCTGATGGAAGAAAATTGGACACTTTAATAAAACATTTTGTAGCCAACTATCAATATCAGGAAGGATTTTTGTAGCATTAGCAATAATTTTCCATGATGGTCGTTCCACAACATCTGGACATTACACTGCCTATCTAAAATGTGAAAAAGGCTGGACACTTTGTAATGATGCTCAGTTGGTTTTTAAACAACGTTTGCCTAGCGAATTACAAAATTCCTACTTAATATTTTCAAAGCCAAAGTTTTAGGAACACAATTCGGCCTCTGAAGAATTTATTAATATGTATTAATACGATTACTATTGCAAAATGTCAACAAAAAGGATTTCAATAATACCATTTGGCCTTGAGGAAAGGTGTGTCTTTGAATTACGGACTTTTTTTTGCACATTGTCTCAGCGTATATTTTTAAGGAACAACATTTACAGTGTTTATACATTTAAGTTAGAACATTTTCTTAGGAGTAAGCATTTTATATATTTGTGATTTGTATTATATGGTATGCTATTGAGGATGTAGTTTTGGGTTTTCTTAAACAATCTGTTAGAATTGGTGGTCTCTAGTTGGCAGAGGTAGGTACCACTGTCCAAATAGGGACCCTTGCTTCTAGTCAGGGTAAGGAGGAAACCCTCTGAGATCAATCAATCAATCAATCAAGGCATTTGTATAGCGCACTACTCACCCTGAGGGTCTCAAGGCGCTACCCCTGCTCACCCCCTTGGTAGCTTGGCATGGGCAGTCAAGGCTTATCAAAGGCAATGTGTAAAGTATTTGTACCAACACTCACAGTAACACAGTGAAAACGCCACAAACTGACTCCACAACAGTTTAGAAAAATAAAGGTATTTATTCTAAACTACACAAGACCAAAACGACAAAAATACAACATACACAGTTCAAGAATATGGTTTCAAAAGAGTTCTTAAGGTTGCGTTAGAATAATCCACAGTTGCGTGAAAATAGTTCACAGCTGTGTCACATTTAGCCAACAGTACCTTTAAGTGCGAGAACGTTCCAAAACAGAAGCTGGTGCGGTGGAAAACAAGCAATGCGTCACTCCTGAGACCTTGGGAAGGCGATGCGACAACCCCGCTGGATGTAGCAAGCGTGTTGCGGCAAATCCGGTCTGTATTGGGAGGGAGGCGATACCTTGTATGGATTCCGGTGCGGAGGTTCCGTAGTATAAAAGCTCGCAAAGGCACGATGCGATGATCTTTGGGGGCTGCGACGATCTCCGGGGTGACGATGCGTGGTCCAGCGGCGATTTTCCTCTCGCAGCTCCTCGATGCAATGGCTCTGCGACGATGTTCGCAGCGACGTGATGCGGTCCGCAAGCAAGCGGTGCGACGATTTCACCCAGTGACGACAGGCTCTGCGACGATACTCGCAGCAATGTTAATCTTTCCACACCGAACTGGTACGTCCCGCAAACGAAAGATGCGACGACGCTGCGACGATCTTGGCCTTCGTAGCGGCAGGAATTTCCTCGCACTGACAGGGATGCGCTCCGCAAGCGAGTGATGCGATAAAACTTGCAGAAAGTCTTTAAAATCGTGGTTTCCAGCTTCCCAACACAGGTACAACTTCCAGAGGCACCACAACTGGCCCAAGCAATCTGGAAGGACAGAACTCTCTCAGCAGAGTTCAGGGAAGCTGGGGGTGAAGTCCTTCTTGTTCCTCGGACTTCTTAACAGGGAGCCAGCTCTTCTCAGGCCCTTGGAGATTCCTTCAAGCAAGGGGACACAGCACAAAGCAAAGTCCTTCCCCTCTCCTTGGCAGCAAAGCAACAGCAGGTCAGTCCAGCAAAGCAAAAGCAGGACAGTCTTCCTTCTTCAGTTTCAGCTTTCTCCTTGGAAGAGGTTCCTCCTTGATTCCAGGATGATCTAATTTTCTGTAGGTAGGGGTCCTGTACTTATACTCCTAAAAGTCTTTGTTCCCTTTGTGCAGGAGGGCTCTGAGCCCGGTCTGAACCAGTTCTGGGTGTTGCTTGAGCACTTTGTTTTCCTGGCTTCTCCTTTCCTTTCAGAGTGAGGGGCAGGGTCGTCAGCCGCCCAGCAGGAGGTGGAACCAGCATTGTGGAAGGCAGGCACAGCTCTATTCAGCCACAGGTGATATCCCCTCCCACCACTCAAGATGCAGATGCAGTCATTCAGCCTAGGGCTAACTCATCCAGCCTCCTGAGGGCTCCCCAGCCCCTGTCACTCTCAAACCAGACAGTCAATTCACAAACAGGCCAAGGCACACAGAAAATTCAGACAAGAGAACTGCCACTTTCTAAAAGTGCTGTTCTGAAACACAGGATTTAAAAGCCACCTTTCCTAAAAGATGTGTTAATAAATTCTGAGTTCAGGGATACCAGACTTTTATGCCCCATCTTGCTCCTATGGGAAGATATGCTGGTAGCCACTGTAGCCAGCATTCCCCATGATAGCCTATGGGGCAAGATAGCCTTACAATAGTGAAAAACGAAAATGGCTGTAATTCACTACATGCTCTACCTTTCACATACACTGCACCTGTCCAAGGGTGTACCTGGGGCCTTCCATAGGAGTGACCAATGGGTACAGAAAGGGAAGGGCTAGGCCTGGTCAGTGGGGACACTGACCAGGAGGACATGGCAGTTCACAGACTGCACACAGGCACTCCGGTGGCAGGCCTGAGACACCATTTTAGGGCTACTCATGTGGGTGGCACAATCAGTGCTGCAGACACACTAGTAGCATTTTATCACCAGCCCTGGCACACTCAGTGCACTTTACCAGGGATTTCTTGGTGATACCAATATGCCAATCATGGATAACCAATCACAATACACAGGGAGCACTTGCACTTTGACACTGAACAGCAGTGGCAAAGTGCCCAAAGTATCTAAACCAACAAACACGAAATCCCGCACAGCATCAAAAATACAGGAGGTAGAGGCAAAAAGATAGGGGGAAACCACGCCAAGGATGCTGGGTCTAACACAATCTTATTGATCGTTTTTTTGCCCGCTGTTATGTGATGAGTACGATTGAAATCACTGTTTCTAGTGATGTTCAATATCCCCAGATTTATCTGAAATGATAAATCTAGACATGTGTGTGAATGCTGCACCATCCTCCTGTTGGTGTAGCAAGGCACAACAAAGAGAATTATTTAAATTTTTCCTAATTTTTTCTCTTTGAATGTATGCTAAAATGCACAGCATACATTGCAGGAGAAAAATGCCTTCACAGATTGTTTTTGTGCAGGAAGGTGTGTATTTTTGCACAAAAACAAACTCCACACGACACAGATATCCTTGCACCATGGTGCAAGGGTACCTGTGTCACCATATGGCTGCAGTTTAAGCAGCAGTGCAGAGGCAAGCACAGACTTGCAACATATTTATGTACATATGTCGCATCTCTGTGCTTCGGAAGTACCAAAGCATGCTGTAGCTAAAGAGCTTATAGTGTCATGCTTCAGCATTTCCTTATAGTTCTGCACTTATACATTCACCATACACCACAAATGGATTCTTTCAGTCAATAATACACTCCGCATACATTCATCTAAACTTTCACACACCAGCATACACATTTAACCAGAGTACTTACTTCTGAAAATAACTTTATTTTTCTGTAGTTTTATTTATTGATTTTTTGTTTTTTTTAAAAGAAAAAAAAAGTCAACAGGATGAACTTTGAGGAAAAAAAAATAACTAGCATCGATAGTTATCGATTGCCCTGCAAACTAAGTCAACCGATTGCTCCCCATAACAAATTAACCAATTGCACTTCACACAGTTCATTTTAACTTTCATAATTGGGGACGTATGTCTGGTTGTGATGTTGAAGGTGATGCCCCAGAGGTACTTGTAATTGCCGGTGGTGGGGCTGTGCTTTGGCGTAGTCTTCTCCACTCTTCACGAGCATAGCTAAGAGAATGCAGGAACTGGAGGTGCTTCCGCATACAGGCAGTGCCAAAGGAATATTTTTTGTTAGGATCTCCTCTAGATAGTACAGCCTGGCAGATCTTACAAGGCATTCTGGGGCATTAACCTTCTTTTGTCCCTCCGGAAAAGTGAAATATTCCCATACGATGGATGTATATGTTTCCGGACAGGGAGGTTCTGGTATAGAGCCCTCACACACTGAATGATCAGAATCACATGACTCTTGCACTGGTGTAGCCATTTTTTTTCTAAAGAAAGGAAATACAGGTCTTCAATGAAAAAATGAGGTTCCTTTCAGCACAGGTCTTCTCCCAAAGAAGGTCTAAGAAGAGTGATTGAATTGGGTGGGGTTCTTCAATTGTTAGAATAGGAAGTGTTATGAACCAATCAAATCTCTTTTTTTCTGGTCACATGGGATCCACGTAGGGTGCGCACGAGCAGAACACACCCAGCGCGACTTCGCAAAATTGCATTTAAAAGTAATATAAGTTTATTAGAACTAAAAGAATATTATTTTTATGATTAGCTCAGATAATGTCTTGCCTTAATATTCATAATAAATGCATATATATATATCTTCTTACACGTTCAAAACATTTGCGGGAGTCACGCACCCACCACATCGAACATGTATATGATGGCAAAAACGCGCGACCGTTGCGTAGCGCGATTCATATACATCATATATGCGCTTGAAGTTGCGTACGGGTCGCACAGCGATCGCGTAGGGAAATACCCACTCATCGCACACCCTACGCGGATCCTACACAACAATCCTAAAATGGCGGCTAGGTACCGCGCAGTAGTTGAGTAAGGTGCGTTTTGGGTGAGCGAATCCCCCCAAAAATTGGAAAAAAAAGCATAAAGAAAATATAAATATATTTTAACAAATATAAAATAAAAAATAAAAAATTACATATTTTTAATTTAAAAAAAATTATATTAAAAATGTGTAATGTAATTTAAAAAATAAGAGATCTAAAAATAAATAGATTTAAAAAATGTAGTAAAACAATATGAAAAACATAAATATAACAAATAATACATTTAAAAATTATCATTCAAAGAACCTTTGAAAGTCACTGAAAATACCATAGGTTTCAAACATGTTATAGTTAGGAATTAGAATTTAAAAAATCTTAAAAATTCACTGAAAAATCCATAGGTTTCAGACATGTTATAGTTAGGAATTAGCATTTAAAAAACCTTAGAAATTCACTGTAAAAAAATATAGGTTTTAGGAGTATTATAGTTAGCTGGACATTTTACTCATACAAAACCATTGAAACTCCTCTGTTATAGTTAGTTGCACTAACTATAACTTGCGCGCCCGCAATCCACTGCTATGGGTTTTTCAGCGAATTTCTAAGGTTTTTTAAATGCTAAATCCTAACTATAACATGTCTGAAAACTATGTTTTTTTCAGTGAATATATATATATATATATATATATATATATATATATATATATATATATATTACCTACTGGCGGTCCCCAGTAGGTAGTTAGAGTTAGGACCTACTTTCCATAGGAAATTCACAACATTCTACTTGGAATAACTTTGGCGCTGGTTTACGAAACTTCGTGAAATTCTCCAAGAAAATGGTCTGCTCCATTCTGCTCCTTCCCTGAAAGTTTGGGGGTGATTCGTCAAGTGGGGGCTGAGAAAAAGGGGGTCCCAAAACGTGTTTTCCCCATGCAATTTTCCATAGGGACCTTTAGCCAGGGCTACAGCCCGAAGGGCTGAATGGAATTACCCCAAATTTGGCAGAGAGGTAGAGTTCGGTTCTCAGATTGTGCTTTTTGGTAAATGGTGTAAATCCGTTCAGTAGTTCCTGAGAAAATCAAAAGTAAAATCATAGTGATATCTAGAGATGAAGTACTGTACGCGTATGGAAATCCGTACATTTACGAGAACGAGCTGCATGTTAATTGGATGTCAACTGTCTGTCAACACTGCAAACCAGGAAGTGTTGGCAGCCGTCTTGTGCCTCGGTAGAACCGAGTCACAAGAAAACAGTAAAACAAAGTTGAAAAATAAGGAAAGGGGGCAGGTTAGAAACATCATGACCCTCTAGGCCTGCTCAGGGGGTCCCACATGAATCTTTAGGCACAATTTTGTATTTATTTTTATGAATAAGAAATCGCGGGGTACGCTTATTGTACGCGTACGCGGTGGAAAAGGAAAAAAAAACTGTTTTATTCCTAAATTAGCCCCCAATTGTTTTCCATAATGGGGGGCTTGTAAGGCCCCCCGAGCCCTGGGGAATGCCACCCCCGGGGTTTTATTTTGAAGTATGCGGGGGGCTCATGGCCCCCCCTCCACAGCCCCGGGGACCACCAGCCTCTCTGGGTATTACATTTAAAAAAAAAAAATGTAAGTATTTTTTCAGCCCCCCTCCCTCTCCCCTTGTTCACGCCCCGGGGACCGCTACCTTCCTGGGGCAGTAATATGTAAAATGATCTTCCAGCCCGGGGACCTGCACCCCCTGGGGCTTTTTAATGTTGGGAGGGGGTCGCGCAGCCCCCCTCCTGGAGCCCTTGATGGCCCTGGGGACCACCACCTCCCAGGGCTGGCTCATTCAGTGTCTCGGGATGCCTACCCCTGGGAAACTGCTGTTTGCTATGGTAGGGCGGGAGCGTCGCGGCTCCCACTTGGCCACAGCAAACCGCTTTCCTATTTGAAAGAGAGAGCAAGTTAATCTGCTCTCTCTTTCAAGTAGGAAAGCAGATTGCTTTTCGTCAGAGAGAGCAGCATGTAAGCTGCTCTCTCTGACAAAGCAATGCCGGTTCTCGAAGGACGCGGGGAGCCGTCTGGGATCGTGGGGGCATTGGGGCTAAAAAAAACTGTTCTTTTTGAGAACTAACTTTACAGGTCAAAAAAAGAGCAATATTTCTATGATAGTATGTAAAACTTTCTGGGTTTTTTTGTTCACCAGTTGCACTCTCTATGCATGCGCAGCCTCGTTTACAAGCCCGTGTTTCTTTCTTTTTCTTCAAGTTCACCAAGCAAAGCTGTCCGCATTTTAGGTATTACATTTGCTGCTTTCTTTTCCCGGGCCGTGTGTGTCATCCGCTGCTATACTTTTGTAATATATTAATAATCATATTCTATCTATATTTATTTGAAAGATATTGCGGAGATGCCAAACATTGATTACATACTCCGTCGACCGCCATTTTAGTAGTTTTCCTCTGTTATTTTTTATTATACCTGTTAGTTTCATTTTACCCTCCGCCTATCTTCTCTGTGATCAATGAGATTTCCAGCCACAGACACCACGGTGTTTGTCCTTGACCTCCGATGTTATCAGACTTGGTCACACGCATACCTAAACACTAATTTGAAGCACGTAGGCAACAGCCATTACAACGCGTGTCCATCACCACAAAGCCATTATCATGCTTATGCCTTTATCATGGCTGGTAAATGTATACTAGTTGTAAAAGCATGCATGGTAAAGCCATATGCGTGCTAATGGCTTCATGGTGACGATCAGGTGTGCTAATGACCATTTTGTAATGGCTGTTTACCCCCAATGGACACTGCAGCAACCGGGTCTGGGCGTCATGGACTCCAGGGCACTAGGCGGAGGGCCATGCAGCCCCGCTCATACAATATAAAAATCTTTGTGGGGGTTTTGTTTCCGTGGTTTTAAGGGCGTTTTTGAGGCCCACACACTTAATTTTGTAGGGGGGTAAGTTTGCACGGGAACATTTCGCAAGAAGTTTGTAAATGTGGTACACATTGTTTTTTTTTACTTTGATTTCTTTTTTATGTTGTAGTCCATCCAGAGAAAATATAACTTATTGTACAGTCAGCACTTTTCAACCCTGCTCTTGACCATCTTACTATAGTACTTCAAGTTATAAATAATATTTTTTATTGTGGACCGTCACCCCCCCCAAAAAAAAGAAGTAGGTAATTTTTTTTATTAACTTTTATTAAAACAACAACTGTAAACATAACTTAATGATAACAATATAATAAACAAGTAGAAAAATAACTTTAATAAAACATTATAAACAAATTGTGATGTGGAGTCCAAAAGACGTACAATAGGTAATCTGCAAAACAAAAAAGAAAATTACAGTTTAAAATTATGTAGATGTGAGTAAATGAGGTGAAACATTACAAGTCAAGGTAACTCTACGATTTTACGTGTGCAGTGTGCCTGGTACATTTCACTTCTGTTATAGTCCCGCGTTCAAGTGGTGTCTATATGGAAGTGCCTACTGCGTTACTGACACAAAAGTGGTACAACGGGATTGTAAATACGCCGATTTATTTCTAATGCATTTAATTGGAGGCATTGTATATCTAGGCCGCTGTGCTTACCTTGTATAAACATTGCGGCCATCAGAGTTCACAACTTCAATGGAACTCTGGTTGTATACGTCAAAGTATATTCAATACGTTGCAGACAATTCCATTGCTGTTGCTTGATATGCCGTGATTGCTTCTGAAGGATGTTTGGTGGAGCAAACAAAAGGACATTTGATTAATCACCGTAAACTGAGTTGCGAAACTTCTGTCAAAAGTGAATTTTTAATGTGAGTTCTTAATATTGCGTACCTAGACTGTTGCACATCATTGACTCACAGAGTCTGGAGTTGAGAGTTTTTCTTGAAAAGTTAGACGCAGATTTACAAGCTCCTTGCGCCACTTTTCCCATATTAAAAGTGACACAAAAGTGGCACAATAAGCATGTAGATATGTTCCTCAGACTATTGCAACCTATCTGTTGTCACTGCTCTGTGGTAATTATACATTTCTACACAGTCAAGCTGCTGCACACTATCGACTCTCCTTTCACAGATAATTTGTTGTTGTTTCAGAAACAAATTTCTTTGCTCACCTAGTGCCATAGACATGATTAAAAGAGTGTGCTCTACGTCGTGAAGCAGGCTTCACGGTAGCCAAGAGAGTTCACCACTTAAACTCAGGTAAGGTTTTATAGCAGCGTCCATAATTGTAAAAAAGAAAAAAAAATGACTTGAGAGACAGTAAGAAAGAGAGAGATAAAAGGACATTAAAACGTGGAAGAGACAGACGATGGGTGGGGGGCTGAAGCCCCGTTAGCCTAATGGGTATTGCGCGCCTGCTGCATACTACATATTCTCTCCTTTGACAGATAACTTGTCGTTGTTTCGGAAACAAGCTTTAAGTTCAACCATATGATCAATTAGAATAGAGGCCTGGGAAGGCCACGTGAGGCAGTAATAAATATTAAAAGTCACAGGAGGATTAGGAGGGAGGAAATACGAAGAAGCACAAAGCATGTTGCGCACAAAAATAAAGTAAAGCAGAGCTGAGAGGGACACGTGACGCAGTAAAAAAATAATACTATTATGTACGCACAATTTATAACAATACAGGCTAAATCACGTGACAGTTCAAAAATACGACATAGAAATTCATGCACGCACAATTTATTTAAAAAAGGCCTAGGAAGGCCCCGTGACGCAGTTGAAAATATTCCGATCACCAATATACGATCAATAAGAATAGAGGCCTGGGAAGGCCACGTGAGGCAGCAATAAATATTAAAAGTCACGGGAGGATTAGGAGGGAGCAAATACGATGAAGCACAAAGCACGTGGCGCACAAAAACAAAGCAAAACAGAGCTGGGAGGGCCACGTGATGCAGTAAAAAAAAAAATACTATCATGCAGGTACAATTTACAGCGGAGGCTGATGTTGTGACGGCTTCTCATACCTTTGCTTCTGTCGTCTCTTATCTTGTCTTCAAAGGCTGGGTCTTTGGCTAGGCCTGGGGTGGGCTGGAGGCGGGCGCAGCCGCGCCTATGGTGGCTTGGCTGGGCGGCAGCAGCAGTAACACCACGTTGAGTGTCACGAGTCCTCCTCCGCTCAAGCAAATAGTTTGTAGTACAATCAACGACGAGGACAGTCTATCTGTCACTGCAGCACAGGCAGGCAAAAGAGAGCATGCTCACGTCAGTGCCCGCATTATATGGGAACCGCGGGGGCTGACCAAACCAAGCCCAAGGCCGTCATTGGTAGCGTTTTCGCGCTCAACAAGAATGACCGCCCTGGGTACCTCTCATTGGCTAATGTATTGGCTTCCAGGCTTAGTAATAGCAAGAAAGCTAAGTGGTGACATCTGGGGAGTGTGGGCGGGTGTGCACCACGCATGTTCAAGTATGAGTGTGTGCACCAACAATTAACAACAGAGAGAGACGGGGGCGGGGTTATCATGTGCGCAGAGGCAGGCCCAGAATCGGATCTCCAATGAGTGAGCACTAGCAACCATTCTTGTAGCGCGCCCTGTGCTCTGATTTGACACTGAGAGGGTGATCGCACCATACTTTGTACTGCTAATCATACTCAGCGCGTACCTGCGCATACGCTATGAATGCGCTGTGACGTTACGCGTCGCATCAAAGCTTTCGTGTGACGTCATGTACGGCGCCCTGTACGCGAAAGGCCCGAATGTTTTTAATTGTTTAAAAACATATATTTATGTATTTAATGTACATAAAGACATTTTCTGGGATAATTATGAAAATTGTTTTTCAAAACTTTTAACAATTGTATATTTCTTTTAAAAGCAATTACACAAATCGCGGACGAACGTCATGCGCACTCACATCGCAAGAGTACCGTAAGCTCAACGTAAGTGTACGCAAAGCCATGTGACTTTAAAAGAAGAGATTTGATTGGTTCATAACCCTTCCTATTCCAACTGTTGAAAGCTCCATCCCATTTTAATCATTCTACTTTGACTTTCTAAGAAGAACCATCTCTTCTGAGAATCCTGTCAAATAGAAGGAAGTTCACCATAATAACAGCAATGGACTCATCTTCCAGCATTCTTCAGAGGGAGATTCCATTCATGAAGAACCTCCAAAGAAGAAGAAAGAAGCTCTAATGTGGAAGTTTTTTACTTTTCCTGAAGGGCAAAAAAAGGTTAATGCTCCAAAAGTAACCTGTAAAATTTGCCAAACAACTCTTTACAAGGGGTGATCCATCTAAAAAATACTCCTTTGACACAGCAAATATTGTGCGATACGTGAAGAACTTGCAGCCCAACAACTTTGCTCGAGCTGAAACGAGGAGGTTGCAGGACAACCCACCTGCTACTGCACCAAGCGCATCAACTGCTGCAGCAGTATTTTCAGTAAGCAGTCCACACCGACAAATTGATCCTGATTTTGGTGAAGTTAAAATTCTAAGCATTTATTGCGATAAACTTTTGTGTTATGAGGAACAGTCTATCGACATGATAAAACGCAGGAAGCAGGAGCATCGCTGTCTTCGACATTAGGTTTTTTTTTCATTATTTTGTTCCTGTTGGACACTTTTTGGATTCCAGTTCAATTTTTTGGGTTTTAAAAAAACTTGTTGAAAAAACACAAAAAAAGAAAACTAAAAACACAAAAAACTGTTCTTTTTAGAACTACCTTCACTGGTCAAAGAAAGAACTATGGGGGCGATTAGGATGGCGGACGGATCGCCACCGCCATGCAGGCGGTGGCGATCCATCCGCCATCTGTGCCCGTCTGCCACCAATTTCCCCCCGCCATATTACAAATATTACAATGGTGGGGGGGACCGTGGCGGACAAAAACAACGTCCGCTGCTTTTCCGCCCCGGTTCCAGACACGGCCAGCCATATTACGATGGCCTGATGCAGGTGCCTTTCCTTGGCGGCAATGCTGCCACGGAAAGGCATATGGGCTTTGCTTTGGGGGCCAGTTGCGGGCCCCCAGGGTGAATGGGGGCGTGGGGGGTGCACAAGTTTCACAGTACAAAATGGCAGGCACCGCGCAGTGCCTGTCATGTTGTGCTGTGAAACGCACAAAATGCATTTTTGACATTTCAGCACCGTCAGCCGAAATGTTAAAAATGCAGAATGCACCCGCCACTGTGGAGGGTGCATCCTAATTCGGGGCACGGTACCTCTACCCTTGTGGCAGACGGTCTCTGCCCCAGACAGGATGGCGGACGGACTTTGTCCGTCCGCCATCCTAATCGACCCCTAAATTTCTATGTTACTGTATACAAGTTCCTCAGAATAAATGTGTAGTTTATAAATGAATGAAAACATTAATAATGTATGGTGAATGTGAAAGTGCAGAACTATAAGGAACTGCTACAGCATAAATCTATAAGAAGTTTACCTATAGTATACTGTAGTACCTCCGAAGCACTTGAATGTAACATATGCACATAAATATGTTACAAGTCTATGCTTCAATTTGCACTGCTGGTGAAACTGCCTGGATGAATTTCTAAGTGTTACGGGTGGATTTACAACCCCTTGTGCCTCTTTTAACACAGCTGTTGCATCACTTTTGTGATGCACTGGTGGTGCAAAAGGTGTGCCATGGTGTGTAGTATTTACAATGTGACACATCTGGAAGGTGCATCACATTATAAATCCCTGCGCCAGAAGGAGGTGATATCACAGTACACAATAACTGGCATATCTCTGGCGATGTACCACTTATTGTACATCTGCTGATTAGTGTTTTAATGTAGTGAATGGATTCTTTTAGAACAGTGTATAGATAAGCACATAGTGCGATATGGTCACTACAATACTGAAACAGAAGTGTGATAGTGTTTACTGGAAGTGTAAGGATACAGATTGGGGAATTGAAGAAATAAAAGACAAGTTTCCTGGTGCATAGAACACTACATGCATAGTCTATAGGGGTTTTCTCACGAACTACTGAACGTATTTACACCATTTAACAAAAAGCACAATCTGCTAACTGAACTCTACCTCTCTGCCAAATTTGGTATAATTCTGTTACCGTCCACGTACGGTACGATTACCAAAAAAACCCAATGAAAAAGGAATTATATAGAATTCAATTTTAATATATTGGAAAAAAATAAATTAATCAAAAAAATATTTTGCAATTTAGTTTTGTTATTATTTTACAATAAGAATATGAAATACAATTTAAAAAATGAAATAAATATAAATATTTATATAAAAAATGTAAGAAATTAGTATAAAAAGAAATATAATAATGAATACATTTAAAAATTATCATTTACAAAACCGTTGAAATTCACTGAAAAAACCATAGGTTTCACACATGTTATAGTTAGGAATTAGCATTTTAAAAACCTTGCAAATTCACTGAAAAAAACATAGGTTTAACACACGTTATAGTTAAGGAATTTGCATTTTAAAAACCTTGCAAATTCACTGAAAAAACCATAGGTTTCACACACGTTACAGTTAGGATTTAGCATTTAAAAAACATTGCCAAGTCACTGAAAAAACCATAGGTTTCACACATGTTATAGTAAGCTGGACATTTCACTCATACTAAACCTTTGAAATTCCCCTGTGATAATTAGTTCAGCTAACTATAACTCGCGCGCCCGCAATGCACTGCTGATGACGTCACATATTACATCACTCATGACATGGTCAGGGACATCACTCATGACATCACTGATGACATCTCAAATGACATCACTGATGACATCATCCAGTGAATGTGTGTCTTTCTAAAAAACCTGTATGCCGGGCATGCAAAGAAAAAATGGACAATAGACTCATTGTGATAAGCGCAGCTTGGGCAGGGCACTGGTGTTGAGTTGGGCCCTTTCCCTTCCATGATGCTGTCACACTATTGAGCGGGAGGGTCCCTCGTCTCATCTTCATATATAGGACCCTGTCCCTGTATAAAATCGAGATAGGGTTCCAATTTGCAAATGGTTTTATGTTCAAAGAGCCCCTCAGCGAGTTTCCCTGTTTTGGGGTTAGATAACTTTTGTAGCTGCACCCAATCCCAATAGGCACGCTTCAGATCCAGTTTTGAGGGTGGGATCTGGCTAACCCAAGGCTCTCTGAGTACAATATTTGAAACAAGCTGCCTAAGGTCATCTATCCATTTGATCCTGCTCCCTGTATCAGCTGATACCAATTCATCGAGGGCAGCGGCATAGTTGGACAGCTCAGCGGTCCTTCTTATGTGCGCTCAAAAGAGCAGGGGACGAAGACGTGCAATGTCCTGGATGGGATGCCTTCCCATCTCATAAAATAAGGGCTTAAACGGGGTGGAGATGGGAAGAGAAACAAGGTCTCTTAAAAACGTATTTTCAGATTTAGCATGCTCGCTAACATTCTCGAAGCCCCAGAGTTCGGCCCCGTATAGGGACAAAGAAAATGCTTTGCCGTCATAGACCACAAGCGCCGGGTCAACTGGCCTACTCACAGACTGATGCTGTTCTCTGATTATGGCCCCAGACACCCGCTTATGGCTTAAGAGCATCTTGGCTAGATGGGAACTCCACCTCATATTTTTAGAGATCCGAATTCCCAGATAGTCAAAAGACTCAACGGTGTCTAAAGGGGTATCATTCAGGGTGATGCCATTTCTAAAGTGTTTTGACAGGGTCATAGTCATCAATTTGGTTTTATTTGTATTAATTATCAACCCCCGAGAATTGCAGAAAAGACTAAGCCTATTTAAGAGTTTCTGGAGGCCACCCGGTGACTCAGAGGACAAGAGTGTATCGTCGGCGAACAGGAGGGTTGGAGTCTTCTCCCCCACCAAAATGGGAGGGTCATCTGGTTCCACTGTGAGATGGTCTACCACCCCGTTTATGAATAATGAAAACAGGGTGGGGGCCAGCACGCAACCCTTGCGCACCCCCCTGTTCACCACGATCCTCTCTGTCAGTTGCCCCTGTGATCCCCACCTTATTTTGGCATAGTTGTCCTTATGCAGGCGTTTTGTAAAGTCAAGGATCTGAGGGGAAATGCCCAGTTGTTGTAGGACCTGCCAAAGTTTACTCCGAGGCACCAGGTTGAATGCAGTCTTCAGGTCTATGAAAGCCAGGTACAAGCTGCCTTTCCCTAGAGTCAATGTTTTCCAATAGACTCTGAACACCTTTTGCCTAAACCCCACTTGGAAATGAGACAATATGTTTCCATCCTTCATCCATGTTCTGATCCTCATAAGGAGGACCCTGCCAACCACCTTCCGTATCACGTCGATTAAGCTAATTGGTCTGTAGTTGGCAGGGTTCTCCCTACTCCCCTTCTTGAAAATTGGAACAAACTCTGCTCCTTTCCAAGAATCCGGGACAGGAAATCTTCCTACTGTTAAATTCATTACCAATAAAATAAAATGGGCCCAAGGCTTAGGATCGTATAAAAGCTGGTCCCCGGGGAGACAGTCAGGTCCAGCAGCCTTTCCGGGAGTGATGCTGTTTATTGCTAGCTCTACATTTTGGAGATCAATACAATCCAATGTCAGGTGGGCACCAGTGATAGTTAGGAAGGGCTCAAGATTTGGGGACGCAAGACATTCTTCTCCCGACTCAAGATTGGAGAAGTGCTCGTGCCAATGCTGGCCTGTAATATGGTTAGGGATTTGGTCAGATCCTTTTCTGTTCCCTCTATTAATTAAATCCCAGAACTGATTTGCATCCCTCTGCTCAGAGGCCTGTTTGAGTTCCTGCCAGTGAGCCTCATCCCAATTGCGTTTAGCTTCCACCAGTGCCTTGGAGTAATCGTTTCTTGATGTTTTGATTGTTGGTAAATCTTTTTTTTAACAGCAAGAGATAGTGCCACCCTCTTTTCCCTGCAACCCGAGGAGTACCATGGGTTAGTGGGCCTTGCTCGATCTTGCCTGGGGGCCAGTTTCCCTTCAACAATAAAGAAAGATTGCTCCCCCCTTTCACTATAGAGCACCACAAGTTCCTTGTTCTTTGACTCAAGGACTTCCCTGATGCTTTGCAGTTGATATTCTTGTTGGGAGACTTTGTGCCATTTAAGGCGTCTATTGCAGTTAGTGGGGGTTACCTCTCTAGTTGACATTAGAGGAAGGTTATGTGCTTTTGTACCAAAGGGTCGCCATACATTGTTAACTTGTAGACAGAGAGGGTTATGGTCACT
Source organism: Lissotriton helveticus (assembly GCF_964261635.1). NCBI lineage: Eukaryota > Metazoa > Chordata > Amphibia > Caudata > Salamandridae > Lissotriton > Lissotriton helveticus. The sequence continues at coordinate 1,016,952,722 of NC_136071.1, forward strand.
GTCTATAGAAGGCGTAACTACCATATCTTGGAGGTCTCCTCATAATCGAACATCGATAAGAATATAATCTATTCTGGACGGGGAGCTTATCCTATTAAAAGTATTAGCTCCGCTTAAATCAGAGTGTGTCCTCCCGTGTGCGACTCTTAAATTAAATTCCAGGGTGAGGGCATTGATTTGGATGGCCCTCTGAGACCACTTCTCGAGAGGATCTAAGCTAAGGGGCGGAATATCCCATTTTGCATCCTATTCGGCAGCACACAGAAAATCATCAGCACTCAGGGTTCAATCGTACAGTTGAAGTCCCCTGCTACTATAATATTGGAATGTTTCAGAATGCCAGATGACATACTTTCCAGGACTGTTATGGTCAGGGATAACTGGGCGCCTACAGAACCTCTTGCAAAGATGTTAAATAGTTCTAAGGCTGTGCCATTGGATGTTTCTCTAACAGTTAGGTGCAAAATGTCCTGTGTCAGACAGGTGTGTGTGGCAATTGTCCAATTTAGGAAGAAACTGATCCAAATTTGTAATCCCCCAGAGGGGCGACCCTTGCCTGAACTTGTTGCTGGAATAAAATAAGAAATATATCCAGATTTGTATAAGGGAGTTAGACTCCATGTCTCCTGGAATAGACATATCTCAAACTTTTCAACAAATTTGTCCCCTTCGGGGGAGCAGTAGTTTCTTCTCTAACCCCGCTATATTCCAAGAGAGGAGATTAAGCACATTTGAGTTAGTCGTGACCCCTACTGCTAAGCTATCCAGGGCACCAGATGGTGCCTGCACTTTTTCTGCGTCCAGTCCCTGTCCCTTTAAGATTCCTATAGATCAAGAAGTAGTCAGAGCATTAATCTCTCTACAACTGGCTCCTATAGTGGCAATAGTATGGTTTTTGATAGTCCCTGGATTTAGTCAGTCTACCCTATTCAGGCCCGACCCCCCCTCCCAGTCTCCCTGATGTTTCATGGTCGGCCACCCTAAGTGGTGTCCATAGTGGTGAGTGTCTGATCTGGATGGCAGAATGCTTTGGAGAGGAAGTGCGGAATTCCAATGCCAACAAATTCTCATCGAGAACAGCATCGGTTAACGACTGCTCGATGCAGTCTAGCTCAGAATTTCGTGATACAATTCTCCTCGCTCTAATAATATCCTCGCAAATTATGGAGCTGCATCCCCTCACATGTCGCAGCCAATGAATAGCCTTGTTGCGGGGGGACTCACTACTTTCATACCCCTGCCCGCAAGAAGGTTTGGGGACTTTCACCATATATACTGTGGCCTGAGTGTTCATGGTCATACCCGAAGGGGGTTGTCCCTGGGGCCCCATGTCGTTGAAAAGAATATTATGAGCTCCAGGAATTTTCAGTGACTCATTCATTCATTCATTCATTAGTCCTTATAAGATATTTTGAAAATACCATAAAAGTACAAATTATACAATTAAAATATGATAAAATACAATTCATGAAAAGATACATTGGAGACAATTATCCAGCAATTTTCAGTGACTCAGCATATGATTTTTTAAAGCTAGAGGTAGGGGCCTTAGAAGGGATGGAGTTTCCTCGATCAAATGGCTCAGAGGGGATTCCACCACCCCCCTCAGAGCGAGCACCAATCATTGGCCCAATCAGATGTGGAGAAGCTGTAAGGGGAGAATGTTGGGGCAGCAAGAGGGCAGCTGTGGGAGCAAGTTTAGCCCTGCAATTTAGGGCTTCCACCATTTTCCTCAAGGAGATCACCTCTCTTTGGAGTAGTTCCACTTTCTGCAACAACCCTTCATTGGAATCTCTACATTTACATCTAGTCGCAGCGCCGGTAGGATTATATTCCTTCCTTATTGGGGATACAGTTCCCTCTGCCAAATGCTCCAGTGCTGCGAATCTGTTGGAACAAGAGATTGGCAGGAGATGCTCATCAGTTCTGCTGGCACTTTTATCCCCTGGAACATTTCGATTTGAACGTGGTGAAGGAGGTGTTGAAGGGGGAAGAACCACCATGTGTTCTGCTTGTATACTATGAATAATTGGGTTAGTGGATTGGTGAGCCTGCTTTTTGAACATAGATGGAATTATTCTTTGGGGATTATTACCTAGTACCTTCTCATGATGATCTATACCAGTGTTAGATGCTACGTTGTTACCTCCTAAAATTTCTTCACATTCATTTACAATGGTCTCAATTCTATCAAGGACACAGTTACTGGCTGCATGGCTCGCTTTTTTTTTAACCTTTTTTACCTCTCGTATTCCCAACTGTCCCCCTGCCTGTCACAACTCACCCTGGGTTGCCCAAACGAATGAGGAATGTGTGAGAATGATGTTAACACTACATCGCCCAGAATGCTTAGGGGCGATGTCCTTTCTCTCTTTTCCTTTCCTTACATATACTCCTCCCTGATCAGCAGTCCGGTGCTTGTCACCTGACCTTAGGAGTAAGCTGTGTTGTTGCAGCTTGTGAAGCGCCAGAGATACTGAAAGTGTTTTCTTCGTTTTTTGGCTCCCTGTTGGTATGCCGTTTTGGAACTGTCCGTACCTGATAAGCCTTGCGTTCTTCAAATGCCCTGCCTCGAACGTGCTGGGATCTGAGGCGGGCGTAGCCAGCAGCTGAAATACAACCGTTGATGACACACGCCTTTGAAACAGCATCGCGGTAAGGCGCAATTGTTTTAATCTTGTATCATGTTTTTATACGCGTGAATCCCAGAAGACGAGCGGACGCTCTATGGACTATAAGGATTCGGATAAGAACATTTTATGTACATTACCTTGGGGGAAATTGATCTACTGGTTATTGAACTTGTCAGTGGAATCGGACTATTGTTTTTTCTTCAGTTGTAGCTTGCTTATTTTTCTCGTTCCTAAGGAGTGAGACTGTGGAAATTCCCTTTTGCTGGTCTTTGAATCCTTTTTGTGAATTAACAGAAGATTCCTGCAGCATTAATTGCCTGCTTCCTTTGCTGACTGCAAGCAGCCCTGCTCCTTCTCAGTCCCGCTGACTACGAGCGGTGGACGCCTATCTTTTTTGAAAAAACCCTTCCCAACCCGCCCTGCTGACTCCGCCCACCCTCGTCATCAGCCTATTTAGGCTCCGCCCCTTTTTTGCTGAGTGTACTCGAGCAGCCCTGTGGCAGAGGGCTTGCTCGTGGGGGGCACTTGACATCTATTTTAAAACTTGCCTGCTTCCTTTGCTGACTGCAAGCAGCCCTGCTCCTTCTCAGTCCCGCTGACTACGAGCGGTGGACGCCTATCTTTTTTTTAAAAAAACCTTCCCAACCCGCCCTGCTGACTCCGCCCACCCTCGTCATCAGCCTATTTAGGCTCCGCCCCTTTTTTTGCCGAGTGTACTCGAGCAGCCCTGTGGCAGAGGGCTTGCTCGTGGGGGGCACTTGACATCTATTTTAAAACTTGCCTGCTTCCTTTGCTGACTGCAAGCAGCCCTGCTCCTTCTCAGTGCCGCTGACTACGAGCGGTGGACGCCTATCTTTTTAAAAAAAAACCTTCCCAACCCGCCCTGCTGACTCCGCCCACCCTCGTCATCAGCCTATTTAGGCTCCGCCCCTTTTTTGCCGAGTGTACTCGAGCAGCCCTGTGGCAGAGGGCTTGCTCGTGGGGGGCACTTGACATCTATTTTAAAACTTGCCTGCTTCCTTTGCTGACTGCAAGCAGCCCTGCTCCTTCTCAGTCCCGCTGACTACGAGCGGGGGACGCCTATCTTTTTTTAAAAAACCCTTCCCAACCCGCCCTGCTGACTCCGCCCACCCTCGTCATCAGCCTATTTAGGCTCCGCCCCTTTTTTGCCGAGTGTACTCGAGCAGCCCTGTGGCAGAGGGCTTGCTCGTGGGGGGCACTTGACATCTATTTTAAAACTTGCCTGCTTCCTTTGCTGACTGCAAGCAGCCCTGCTCCTTCTCAGTCCCGCTGACTACGAGCGGTGGACGCCTATCTTTTTTTAAAAAACCCTTCCCAACCCGCCCTGCTGACTCCGCCCACCCTCGTCATCAGCCTATTTAGGCTCCGCCCCTTTTTTTGCCGAGTGTAATCGAGCAGCCCTGTGGCAGAGGGCTTGCTCGTGGGGGGCACTTGACATCTATTTTAAAACGTGCCTGCTTCCTTTGCTGACTGCAAGCAGCCCTGCTCCTTCTCAGTCCCGCTGACTACGAGCAGTGGACGCCTATCTTTTTTTAAAAAACCCTTCCCAACCCGCCCTGCTGACTCCGCCCACCCTCGTCATCAGCCTATTTAGGCTCCGCCCCTTTTTTGCCGAGTGTACTCGAGCAGCCCTGTGGCAGAGGGCTTGCTCCTGGGGGGCACTTGACATCTATTTTAAAACTTGCCTGCTTCCTTTGCTGACTGCAAGCAGCCCTGCTCCTTCTCAGTCCCGCTAACTACGAGCGGTGGACGCCTATCTTTTTTTAAAAAACCCTTCCCAACCCGCCCTGCTGACTCCGCCCACCCTCGTCATCAGCCTATTTAAACGTCCCCCATGCGTCAGCGCAGCGGACGAGGGCTGCGGGCGCGACGGAGGCGCGCCGGAGTTGCGCCAGAGTTAAGCCCGTCCACGGCCGGACGGGCCCAGGGGCCAGGGACGCTGCCTCTGCCATCTCTTATTCCCGCTCCACTCTAATGAGTCTACAAACCTTTGCTTGCCCTCTACCTCGCGAGACCTGGACCAGGATCTCCTTATTGGGGATTCCAGGTCACTCTTCCCCTTTGCTGGGGCCGTCGTCTTCTTCCACCCTTCCTGTCCCTGCCGAGTCGCAGCTCCGGGTATTATACCTCAACACTCGCTCCATGGTCAGGCATCAAGCCGATATTTTCCATCTTCCTATGACAGAGAAGCCAGATGTCCTTTTACTATCTGAGACCTGGCTCACTGACAACTCCCTCCCCGACATCCTTGCTGCACTACCTCCTGACTACTTTCTGCTGAATACCAACCACCCTGGAGGCCGCTCCGGTGGAGGGGTGGCAGCGGTAATACGGAAGAATCTTAAGATCATTGCCTCTGCCAATATGACCCTCCCCGATGTGGATAACCTGGTCCTCCGCCTTGGGACCGAGGTAGGCGCAGTTACCCTTATGGTACTTTACCGTCCCCCCCACCCCATGCCTTCCTTCCCCTCCTCCTTTACTGAACAGTTAACCAATCTTGCCACCTCTTCCCCCGTACTATCATTGTCGGCGATTTCAATTACTGGTTCCAGAATGAGGATGCCGGCCCCCATGCCACCGAACTGTTCGAGGCCCTCTCGAGCTTGGATTTTACACAACTAGTCAGGTCTGCCACTCATAGCGGTGGCCATATCCTTGACCACATTTGGGTTCACGGGGTCAAGTCCTCCTGCCCATTCATAACACCTTGTGTGTGGTCCGATCATTTCTTAATTGACACCACCTTTGCGGCCGTTGGCCAGATCAGGACCCCACTGCAGGAGGGCGGCACCGCACGCAAGTGGAGAGCCGCCGACTCCTCCAAACTCTTATCTCATCTATCTCTCACCCGTCCCTTGTTCCCCACAGACTCAAGCACTGACGAGCTTCAGGGACAAGTTTCTGACTGGCTCACTATAGCCAGCGATACTTTCGCACCTTTAACCAAGTTTCCCCGATCCCGACACTGTCACTCCCATAAATGGTTTACCCCTCACCCTAAGACTTTGCAGTTAGAACTCCGCCGACTCGAGCGCAGGTGGAGAAGAGACTACTGCTTACCTAGCAGAAGTGCATATGTGGCTGCGCGGAACGAGTATAAAACAGCCATTTCCGCCGCCAAAAAAGCTTATGCCTCAGACAAAATTTTATCTGCCCCCTGCAAGTCTAAGGAGATTTTTAAAATCCTCAATGAATTTACCTCTGATCCTAGGACACTTCCGACTCAGGCCCCCACACAAGAATCATGTAACGCGCTGAGCACTTTCTTTGTCCAAAAAATTGCCTCGATCAAAGATACCATTCCGACTATCCCCCCTGGCGCTGGCTCCGCTTCTCCCCCCCATAATGCCTTTTCTTTTACACTTTTCCCTCCCTTAGACCCTACCGCTTTGGCCACACTGGCCACCCGCGTTAAATCTGGATCCCCAGACGACTGTTGTCCCCCCACCATATTACGAAATATCTGCCACTCTTTACCTGATTGTATCCTTCCCCTGCTGAATTCTTCTCTGTCGTCCGGTACGGTACCCCGCTCCTTCAAGGAGGCCGTGTTGGTGCCTCTACTGAAGAAGCCTGGGACTGACCCCGCCGTCCCGGCGAATTATCGCCCCATCTCTCTCTCTTGCCTTTTCTCTCCCAAATTTTGGAAGCCCATGTCACCACCTGCCTCTCACAGTTTATTGAGAACTCCACCTTTCTTGAGACTAACCAGGCCGGCTTCAGACCCGGCCACTCTACGGAGACTGTCATCTTGGCTGTGCTGGATGCCCTGAGAGACGGTGCCGACAAGGGTACCCCCCAGGCCCTGGTCTTATTAGATCTGTCGGCTGCCTTCGACACGGTGGACCACAACATCCTTCTCCACCGTGTCGAGCAAGCTGGCATCCAGGGCCTGGCGCTGGCATGGGTCAAATCCTTCCTGACCGGGAGGTCTCAGACCCTCAGCCTGGGCACTTTTAGAGCTCCTCGGGAGCACTTGCCCTGCGGGGTCCCTCAGGGCTCCTCTCTGTCCCCCCTTCTTTTCAATCTTTATCTTCGACCCCTTCTCTTTTCCTTGAGGCAGTGGGACGTCACCGTCTTCAATTACGCGGACGACCTGCAACTCATCTTCACTCTTGATTCCCCATCTGCTATTCCCAACTTTCAGGCAGTTATGTCCCACATCCTATCGTGGATGTGCCAAAATCAGCTTAAGCTGAATCCAGGAAAGACGGAGCTTCTTCTCCCTGGTAAGAGCTCTACCCACTGGGGTCCGCATTTTTGGCCGGCAGAACTTGGCCTTCCCCCCACCCCTGTGGCCTCGGTAAAAAGCCTAGGGATCACTATTGACTCCGGTCTCTCCCTCGGGCCCCAGGTGGGGACAGTTGTCTCCTCCTGCATGTTCCAGCTGCGCAGGATCAGGAAGGTGGCTTATCTCCTCACTCCTGAAGCTCTCCTGCAAGTAATCATGGCCCTTGTCCTCTCCCGCTTAGATTTTTCGAATGCTATCTATCATGGTCTGCCCAAAACTTCTCTCTGCAGACTACAATTCGTTCAGAATCAAGCGGCGAGATTGGCCTTTGGGATTCCGAAATGGCAATCCGCCAAACCCCTCCTTCTAAAACTGCACTGGCTCCCCGTCATCTCGAGGGCAGCCTTTAAGATCGGCTGCCTCACCTTTAAATCCTTATCTGGTTCCTGTCCTGTCTTTTTGAAATCTCTCATCAGGACTTACAGCCCCTCTCGGAACCTGAGATCCTCTCATCTGCACCTCTTACTCACTCCCCCTGTCAAACTCTGCAGATCCGGAGGCCGGAGATTTGCATTTCTGGCCCCCAAACTTTGGAATTCCTTCCCCCTCTCTCTCAAAACCTCCAATTCCCTTACCCTTTTCCGTAAATCCCTAAAAACTTGGCTCTTCCCTCAATCTGGCTAAACCCTCCCAGTCCCCCAGTAGTCTGCCAGCGCCAGGAAACCCATGGTGTCAGCGCGCTTTATAAATTCCCCTTACAATACAATTGAACTGCTTGCCTGGTCTAGTGCAAAGTGACTAAGGAGCATACGTCACGTTACAAAAGGATCTATTGGAACAGCACTCATAGTATCTTGAGTGTCTTGCTACCTTTAGGATCTTTTCTTTTACTTTTATGCTTTATTTTTCATGTTTTTTAATGAGTTCTTGGAGATTCTTGCGGCTACATAAACTGTAAGTTATATCCACACATAGTGCATTGATCTATTCTATAGGTCTGGAATGTATGATTGATATTTTGTCTCTCCCTCTGCAGGGTCTACCACCAGAGATCAGAGAGTTTATACTTCGCACAGATATCCGAAGTTATCTGCCACTTTCTTTTGAACAGCTGCACTTTATTGTTTCTTTTGTCCCTTTTTTCCCCTTCCCTGTTAGTGATACACTCTGTGGTGTTTGTGATATACTCACAGGGTGTGCCTTTACATGGGGATAGGGAGATTTAGCTTCAGTCATCGCTCCCGCTGTACCCGGCTAACAGGTTAGTGTAATCTGTATGAGTCACGACAGAGTGACAAGCCCACGGTTTAGTACTGCCCGAGCGATGGACATCAACACTGTTTTAACGTCAGTGATGGAAACTATGACTGCCTTGAGGATGGAGGTGGATGCCTTTAGGGGGGAAAATTTAGAAATGCGGATGAGTTAGGCACACTTCGTAGGGAGGTAGCTGGCCTCTCTCGAGCTAGTCCGACAAGTATACGAGGTACTCCTTACATAAGGAGTTGGACTCTTCCTCCTCCCCCGTCCCAGGATGCAGCACAGGTACAGACAGGGGGCTCTGGGTCATCCACTATCCAAGTAATACAACCCTTGCAACTCCCACTAGCTCCTCCAGAAAGATATTTTGGTGATCCAAAGAAATTTGGCATATTTCTGGGGCAATGTAAGCTGCACTTTATGTGCAAACCAGCTGTATTCCCGGATGACCAAGCTAAGACTGCATTTGTTATGTCTTACCTTGGGGGAAACGCTGCTAGTTGGTCTTTTCCATTAATAGAAAAGAATGACCCCGTGTTGAGTAATTTTCATGATTTTTGTAAGGAGATGCGTAAGCTCTTTGATAGAAAGGCACACCAACTGCCCTTAGATAGAGAGCTTATAACGCTGAAACAGGGTGCGCAAGATCTTATAACGTATATTACCACATTTAATAGGTTGGTCATAGAAACTGATTGGCCAGTGGAAAAGAGAACATCCCTATTCTATCAAGGCTTAAGGGGCGAATTGAAGGATGTGTTGGCACAGGTAGTTAATATGCCTTCGACCTGTGATGAGTTGATAGATTTGACGGTCCAGTTAGATCATCGCCTCCAGGAGAGGAAGGGAGATAAACAGAGGTCTGATTCTAGGTTCCTGTTTACGAGAACGAAACCCACTTCAGAAGAACGTTCTTCATCTGTGGAGGGAGTGGAACCCATGCAGGTGGGCGGAATCAGAGGTCCCCTTAACTCAGAAGAAAGACAAAGAAGACGGACCTTAAGGCTTTGTATGTACTGTGGAAAGTAAGGTCATTTTATCAAGGAGTGTAAATCTAGATCTAGAACTCCATACAAGGATCCTCAAGGAGGCAAAAAGGCTTCTGCTGTGGATAATCAGTTCGAAACGTCAGAAAACTAAGGAGCGCAAATAAGCAGGAGACCCCTTGTTTGCAGCTAGAGGAATTCGAGGTCTTCCCTACCTTGGCCAACACAGTACAAACCTCAGTCGCTCATATGAACGTATGTGTCGTTTTGGAGATTCAGGGTTCTGGAACCATTCAAGTACATGCTCTTCTGGCTTCTGGGGCTACTGGAAACTTCATGGATCAAAGGTACGCATACGACTTGGGTATCCAGTGAATTAAAAAATTGAAACCGGAACCTGTTAAAGCAGTGGACGGAACCGCTTTGACCTCTGGACCTGTGTGTTATCACACTCAGATGTTGTCCATGCAAGTCGGCTCCACCCATTTTGAAACATTGCAATTTGACCTCATTGATGCTCCTCACTTTAAGCCTATTTTGGGGATGCCTTGGCTCACTTTACATGATCCATTGGTGAAGTGGGCAGCTCGCACGATAGATCTCAATTCTTCCTATTGTGCGGAACATTGCACGCGAGACAAGAATATTTCCTCCCAGATACAAGAGACCCCTGCATCCCTGTTAGCGTCCCGTTGTACCACTCCTTCGGTGTGTTTCCTTGGTTCTATTCCTGAAGTATACAGGAAGTATAAGGATGTGTTCGACGAACAGGAAGCCAGCAGACTGCCTCCCCATAGGGAATATGACTGTGTTATAGACTTCGAACCAGGAGCCTCTATACCCTGTAGTAGGATTTATGCCCTGACGGAGGCCGACCTGCAATCTTACTTGAAAAAGCTGCTGAGTTCTGGATTCATCCGTCCTTCCTCTTCTCCTGCATCGTCGCCACTTTTCTTTATACCGAAACGGGAAGGTGGCCTACGCACGTGTATAGATTATAGAGCCATCAATAGGATCACCAAAATAACCGCTACCCGTTACCATTGATGTCTGTATTAATTGATCAACTAAAAGGATCCAACATCTTCACGAAACTGGACCTCAGAGGGGCGTATCATTTGGTGCGAATGCGGCGGGGGGACGAATGGAAGACGGCTTTTCATACAAAGTATGGCCTGTACGAAAACCAAGTAATGCCCTTCGGTCTTTGTAATGCCCCCGCCTCATTTCAATATTTTATGGACGATGTGCTGAGAGGATTGCTGGATGTATGCTGCATTGTCTACATTGATGACATTTTAATATACTCTGTTTCTTTGAAACAACATGTGCCTCATGTAGCTGCAGTATTGAAAAGACTGAGTCGACATGCCTTGTATGCCAAGTTAGAGAAGTGTCTCTTTCACACGGAGGAAGTTGAGTTCTTGGGGTATGTGATCGGGCCGGGAGGGCTCTGTATGGATAAGAAGAAGACGGATGCCATAGTACTTTGGGAATCCCCCACATGCGTGAAAAGTCTCCAGAGTTTTCTTGGATTCTCTAACTTCTATCGCCAGTTCATCAGAGACTTTTCGAAAATATCCAACCTATGACTCACCTCCTACGAAAAGGAGTACAGTTTCGCTGGACAGAAGAGGCAGAGCATGCCTTTCAATCACTAAAAAAGTGTTTCACTAGTGCGCCCATTTTGAGACATCCTGATCCAAGTCAGCCCTTTGTTGTGGAAACGGATGCTTCTTACTACGCCATCGGAGGTATACTATCGCAGAGAAATCCAGACACAGGCCAATTACATCCGGTAGCTTATTTCTCAAAGAAGCTCTCACCATGTGAAGTGAACTATGGTATCACAGACAAGGAGTTGTTGGCGATCAAGAGGGTCTGTGAAGAATGGAGGCACCATTTGAAGGGGGCTAGGCATACAGTGGAAATCTTTACAGATCATAGGAATCTACTGTTTTTGAAGAGTGCCAGGGCATTGATGCCTAGACAACTTCGATGGTCGCTGCTTTTCGCAGATTTTGATTTCGTGATTAAGTTTAGACCTGGACCACAAAATGGCAAAGCCGATGCCTTGTCAAGACCTCCTTCTGGTATGGATGTCACCCAATCATCATTGGAAGACCCTCCTATCATCCTACATCATGCCTCCTTTGAGTCTGTAATCACAGCGGTGACAACAGCAGATGACTTCCTGGAAGAAGTGAAAATCCATTACCAACAAATGGATGAACAGGAGTGGTTGGATGGAGCCCCTCTGCATAGAACGAGGTCCAAGGACTTGTTGTTTCATGACAGGAAGTTGTATATTCCTCATGTGCCTCTACAACAAAGAGTGCTATCATGGACTCGTGATTCTCCCCTGGCTGGCCATTTGGGGTTACAAAAGACTTTCCACATCTTGTCTAGATACTTTTGGTGGGACACCATGAGAAAAGATGTAGAGGCCTATATAAAAGGATGCTCTGTATGTGCGCGGTCCAAGTCTAGGCATCAGCCTTCTAGCGGTTTGTTGAGACCCATACCTGTTCCTCCTACACCCTGGCATACAGTCTCTATGGACTTTATCGTGGAGATGCCTCCTAGTTGGGGAAATGATACCATTTTAGTAATCATAGATCATTTGACTAAAATGGGTCATTTTGTTTCATTGCCCAAACTGCCTACATCAGGAGAGTTAGCTATCACATTCCTTCATCAAGTAGTAAGACTGCACGGAATACCTTCTGTGTTGATTACAGACAGAGGAACTCAGTTCACCTCCAGGTTTTGGAAGGCACTATGCTTAGTCATGAAGGTAGATGCTAGATTATCCACTAGTTATCACCCCCAGACAGATGGCAAAACAGAAAGGTTAGATCAAACCTTGGAGCAATAGTGATGAATGGAGTATGCTTCTCTGGACAGCCGAATTCGCATATAACAATGCTGTCCATTCATCATTAGGCTGTTCTCCTTTTTATTGCCTCAATGGATTTCACCCGAATATGATTCCCTTAGAGCGGCCAGTTACCTCTATGCATCCTACTATACAAGAAAATCACACACATCTTAGGGCTGTCTTACAGGAAGCTAAACAACACCTAGAAGCATCTAGAGCTAGGGATAAGAGCCAGGCAGACAAAAAGAGAACGCCCGAACCATTGTGTAAGGTGGGAGATAAGGTGTGGCTTGACACTAAGCATTTGCGGTTTAAGGGTAACACCAGGTTAAAACCTAAGTTTGTGGGTCCCTATCCTATTAGTAGTGTCATCAATCCTGTGGCTATGAAACTAATTCTTCCATCTTCCTGGCACATTCATCCTGTGTTTCATGTTTCCCTTCTGAAACCTTGTCCCCTTCACACTAGGTTACCATCGAAACCATCCCCAGTGCTAGTGGAAGGTGAAGATGAGTATGTGGTGCGGGCTATTCTGGATTCTAAATGCGTGAGGGGGAAGGTGTTGTATCTTGTAGATTGGCTGGGGTATGGCCCCGAGGATCAGTCTTGGGAGCCTCGTGCTAATCTGCATTGCCCGGCCTTGCTGAGGCATTTCCACACTCGTTTCCCTTCGAAGCCTGGTGGTCCGCCGAGACGTCGGTCATGGAGAGGGGGTTCTGTCATAACTCACCCTGGGTTTCCCAAACGAATGAGGAATGTGTGAGAATGATGTTAACACTACATCGGCCAGAATGCTTAGGGGCGATGTCCTTTCTCTCTTTTCCTTTCCTTACATATACTCCTCCCTAATCAGCAGTCCGGTGCTTGTCACCTGACCTTAGGAGTAAGCTGTGTTGTTGCAGCTTGTGAAGCGCCCGAGATACTGAAAGTGTTTTCTTCGTTTTTTGCCTCCCTGTTGGTATGCCGTTTTGGAACTGTCTGTACCTGATAAGCCTTGCGTTCTTAAAATGCCCTGCCTCGATCGCGCATTGAACGCACTGGGATCTGAGGCGGGCATAGCCAGCAGCTGAAATACAACCGTTGGTGACACACGCCTTTGAAACAGCATCGCGGTAAGGCGCAATTGTTTTAATCTTGTATCGCGTTTTTATACGCGTGAATCCCAGAAGACGAGCGGACGCTCTATGGACTATAAGGATTCGGATAAGAACATTTTATGTACATTACCTTGGGGGAAATTGATCTACTGGTTATTGAACTTGTCAGTGGAATCGGACTATTGTTTTTTCTTGAGTTGTAGCTTGCTTATTTTTCTCGTTCCTAAGGAGTGAGACTGTGGAAATTCCCTTTTGCTGGTCTTTGAATCCTTTCTGTGAATTAACAGAAGATTCCTGCAACCTTAATTAAACTGCTTGCCTGGTCTAGTGCAAAGTGACTAAGGAGCATACGTCACGTTACAAAAGGATCTATTGGAATAGCACTCATAGTATCTTGAGTGTCTTGCTACCTTTAGGATCTTTTCTTTTACTTTTATGCTTTATTTTTCATGTTTTTGAGTGAGTTCTTGGAGATTCTTGCGGCTATATAAACTGTAAGTTATATCCACACATAGTGCATTGATCTATTCTATAGGTCTGGAATGTATGATTGATACCTTGTCTCTCCCTCTGCAGGGTCTACCACCAGAGATCAGAGAGTTTATACTTCGCACAGATAACCGAAGTTATCTGCCACTTTCTTCTGAACAGCTGCACTTTATTGTTTCTTTTGTCCCTTTTTTCCCCTTCCCTGGTAGTGATACGCTCTGTGGTGTTTGTGATATACTCACAGGGTGTGCCATTACATGGGGATAGGGAGATTTAGCTTCAGTCATCGCTCCCGCTGTACCCGGCTAACAGGTTAGTGTAATCTGTATGAGTCACGACACTGCCCTCCATTGACTTCCTTTTGTCCATTGAATGCGTGTGATGACCAAATGGGGCTTTAGCAGCCACGTACTAACATAGCACAGATTTCACTGCCTACAGTTCGCAAATGTTGCTGATGGTAATGATAACAGGCTCCCAGGTATATACCATAGAAAGTCGCATGAAGAACGATACTTAAGCAGTACCTTATGTCCCGTAACCTGGATGTAAGAGGGGGGCCCTGCCCTGCCTCTTCCTGGCAATGACGGGCAAGGACGCCCCGCGCCCTTGGTCCGGGCTTCGCCGGGCATAGCGCCGCGCGCGTCCTGCGAAGCGGGTGGCGTGAGTAAATAAATTGCCGGTAGTTGTGGGTGGGGCAAGTGCAGGCCAGCTGATGTGTGCCCCGTGTGATTCTGGGGCTTGAAGTCCGTTCACTCTGCCGAAAATGCTCCCACAGAGGACTTTAGATGTGACCTCTAAGCACTACGACAGAACGTTCCTGAATTCTACAGAATACAAATTTGAAAAATAATAATGCATACATTTCTATGTAATATGAAATCACTTGTATTTAACTGGTTTTTACTTGTTCTCCTGACCTCAGATAATGTAGTGCGCAAGTGTTTGTTGTAGCACTTCTATTCTACTTTATCTAAAAGTAACTGATGCCCTCTTACATTATCAAGAATATGGGGCAACACTTTTACAAACTATTTCAGAAAAAAGTTTGATATTTCATGAAATTCCATTTTTAATTGTCAACCCTTTCATATATACAGCGTCAGTTTCTGAAGAAAGTTTATTTGAATTTGCTCAATAAAAACTATTCCAAACCTAGACTGATTTTTTTGCTCCCCATCAGAAAAGTAAACACCACATTATAAGTAAATAGTGCTCCTGGGAAGTATCCCACCCACAAATGTGATTAAAAAAAACGCAAGACACTGTCATTTTTCCGCCGTGATGTGTACACCACATGGCAATTATATAAATGGCCCTTAAAACATATAAAAACGATGTTTACCTTCATAATCCCTGTCCACCACCTAGTGACCACTGTACACAGTTAATAGTGTTCCTAACCTCCCCTCTACTACTTTCTATTCTCATACTCCTTTGGAAGTGCATCACAAATTCACTGACAACAGTGAACCGTTCCCAACCCAATAAGGAGCGAACTTGTGCTCGAAACACTTTAGCAAATAAAATGTCCATGTTGTTCCGCCGAGGAGAAGGGAATGACTACCAAAACTTCTACTTTTAATGCTTCATAGCCAATAAACATTACGCTTCCTAATGTCCCTCTTGGAACACGTTACCCAATGAAATGTTCCTAATACTCCGCGAAGAGGGAAGGAATCGCTGACAACACTTCTACTTTCAACAGTTTACAGCCAATCAACATTAAGCTTGGGAAGGTCCGCCTTGGAGCATGTCAAGAAATCAGATGTCACTCCTACTCCGCAGAGCGGAAGTGAATGACTGACAACACTGCTACTTTCAATAGTTCGCAACCAACCAACATAAAGCTCAGGAAAGTCCTCCTTACAACATGTAAGCCAATTAGATGTCCTTGCTACTCTCAGGATCAGAAGTGAATTGCAGAAAACACTTCTACTTTCAATAGTTTTTCACCCAATGAACAATACAATACAATACAATAGTACATTTGTAAAGCGCGCTACATACCCATGAGGGTCTCAAGGCGCTGGAGGGGGGGGGGGCTGCTAATGATCGAAGAGCCAGGTCTTGAGAAGTCTTCTGAAGGTCGGTAGGTCCTGGGTCTGTCGTAGGTGGGTGGGGAGAGAGTTCCAGGTCTTGGCGGTGAGGTAGGAGAAGGATCTGCCGCCGGCGGTGGATTTCTGGATGCGAGGGGTTGTGGCGAGGGCGTGGCTGGTCAAGCGGAGGCTGGGTGTGGGGGTGTAGAAGCTGAGTTGGTCGTTGAGGTATGTAGGTCCGGTGTCGTGGAGGGCCTTGTGTGCGTGGATGAGGAGCTTGAAGGTGATTCTCTTGTCGACGGGGAGCCAGTGCAGGAACATTAAGCTTGTTGTTGGAACACCTTAGCCAATTAAACGGTAAATTCGTTCCACGCACACATACAGACACGCCGTCCTACATATTAATAAATGTTCTGTAACAAAGTGACTCTATCCGTAACAAAAGTGAACACTGCCTAATAAATAAACATTATTCCACATTATATTAAAGAAAAGCCGCAACAAGCCGCATTGTTGTTTTCCCGATATAATTTGCACAGCCTACTGCACCCCCTCCCAACATGAGTGAAGCCCTGGAACTGTGGGGGCCCCAGCGAACCCCGCTAATATTTTTATTATATTTTCCACTGACTTCTTCTACGACTAATGGTTCCTATGGAAAACTTTTAAAACTCCAGCCCAGTAACTGTTTCGATCAGCAACATAGTGTGGTGAACTTCTAACCTCTGTGCTCACTTAAGTGTTCCATGAACTGTTACTATGGTAACAGGCAGTAAGCAGTTTGGAGGTAGGGTTGAATGGTACTGGCTGTGCAGAAACCGTTATATTTACCCAGGATCCTCTACATGACAGAAAGGAAAGCAAAGTAAGACAGAACACTGTGTAGCAGATTTACAAACTCACGGGGCTATAAAATAAATGGTGCCTACCCCGTGACACTGCTGTTTCCTATGAGAGGGTGGGAGTCTCGTGGCTCCCGCCCTCCCAAAGCAAAGTTGGTTTGATTTTGAAAGAGAGAGTAGGGAAATCTGTTCTCTCTTTCAAAATCCGAACTAGATTGCTTTTCCACATGCATGTTAGCATCTCCCCATGTAGATAAGCAATGCCGGCTCCCGAAGGTCGCGGGTAGCCGGCGGGACTGTGAGGGCATTTTCGCTCCCCCCACGGTTCCCAACATTTTTTATAAGACCCGGGGGATGGGTTCCCCGCGGATATTAGAAATTATTGATAGGGGCTATTGTTTTACGCTCAGTGCGGCCTCATGGTGTACACGTGCCAGAGGCATGACTGATCCAGAACATGGCAGCCAAGCTGGCACTATCTCAACCACGCGCTGCCTCTTCTACTCTGGCATTACAAGATCTACATTGGCTGCCGGTTCACCAGCAGATCCTTTTCATCCTGTCTTGTTTTTAGAGCTTTACATAGACAGGGCCCAGTGCTGTTACAGAACCTTTTCTCCTGGTATACCACATCTCGGAGCCTGCGCTCCTCGTCGGCGTACTTGGTGTCGGTTCCTAGAGTGCAGAGAGTAAGGATGGGTGGACGGTCGTTTAGTTTTGCGGCCGCCAGACTCTGGAACTCCCTCCCGCTCTTGTTAAGAAGCCAGGGTGAATTCCTAGCTTTTAAAAAAGGGCTGAAAACCCATCTGTTTCCCAGAATAGCCTAACTTTGAATCTGTTTTTTTAGAGCAGTCTACTTCCGCATCGATAGTTGTGGCTTATCTAGTCAAAGCACCAGGATGCCCTTTGGGTGACAGATTAGCGCTATATAAGTATGCCAAATAAATAAATAATAATAATAATAAATAAATACACGTTTGGAAGCCGGTATAGCTTTTCCACTTGGTGAGCGACTAACATGCATCTCCCCATGTGGAAAAGCAATCTGGTTTGCATTTTAAAAGAGAGAACAGATTTCCTTGCTATGGGAAGGCAGGATGGGCACCCCGGGACACTGCAGGAGCCAGTCCTCCCACAATACATAAAGCCCCGGGAAGTGGTGGTCCCCAGGGCTTTGGGGACCTTGGAGCCCCCAACCACATTTTATTAGCCCTGGGGGATGATGGGCCCTTGAGTGCTCCAGGAGGGGGGGGCATGCAGCCCCCCTCCCACAATACATAAAGCCCGGGGGTGGTGGTCCTCGGGGCTTTGGGGACCTTGGAGCCCCCCCAAATCATTTTTTGTAGCGCCAGGGGGTGGTGGTCCCCGGGGCTAGGGGGACCCTCTGGGCCCACAAAAAAATGTAATATTTTGCCCCCAGGATTTGGCCCCCCGGGGCTGATTATGAAAAAAGCTCAATTTTTCTTTTTTTTTTACGGTACCCTACGTCACTTGCTGTCCCCCCCCCCCCAAAAAAAAAGTGGGCCCTAGGGGCCCTTCTGGTATCCCATAAGAAGGTCAAAATTATTCTACCCTGCCCCTTTCTACGTTTTGCACAGTTGTTCTACTGACTTCTTCACCCTCGCTTCTACCGAGGCATAAAATGGCTGTCAACAGTTCCTAGTTTCAAATTTTGACAACCACTTGACAGCCAATTAGCATTCAGCATGTGTTCTGAAGGGTGCGCTTACGATACACTCACGCTGCGCTCATAGTGTGAGGATCCACCACGCCCATAGATATATATATGAACTGTGATTTTCTCAGGTACTACTGAACAGATTGAAACCATTTCAGCAAAAGGCACTAGTCTGAAGTGGGGACTACAGCTCCGCCAAATTTGGCGTAATTCCGTTCAGCAGTTCGGGCTGTAGCTGTGGCTAAAGGTCCTATGGGAAATTGCATAGGGAAAACAAGTTTTGGGACACCCCTTTTTTTCTTAGCCCCTCTTCCTGAATCACCCCAAAACTTTCAGGGAAGGAGCGGAACAGAGCTTGCCATTAGTTTGAAAATCTCGCGAAGATTCATTAACCAGCGCCAAAGTTATTCCAAATAGAATGTTGCGGAATTCCTATGGAAAATAGCTCCTAACTGTAACTACCTACTGGCGCCTGGCAGTATGGCAGTAAGATATATATATATATATATATATATATATATATATATATATATATATATATATATATATATATATATAATTCACTGAAAAAACCATAGGTTATAGACCATATATAGTTAGGAATTAGCATTTAAAAAACCTTATTTTACTCACACAAAACCATTGAAATTCCATATATAGTTAGTTGCACTAACTATATATTGCGCACCCGCAATCCACTGCTGATCATGTCACATATTACATCATTCATGACATGGTCAGTGACATCACTGATGACATCACTGATGACATCTCAAATGACATCACTGATGACATCACTGATGACAACATCCAGTGACTATGTTTCTGTAAAGTTAAAATATGTCTTACATATTGAAGAATGAGTGGATGTATAAGTGTCTGGACGAAGGATTTAGTAGGTGCATGACTGAATGTATGAGTGAGTGATTAAATGTGTCTCACTGAGTGCATGGGTTAGTGACTAAACTGTCTTAATTTGTGCATCATTATGTCTGTTGTTCTGTAAACTGCTGCATGTGTTGATCAGTAGCTATATGAGTAACTATATGGGTTATTGATTGATTGCCCAAGTATTTGCATGGGAGACTGAGTGTGTGTGTGGCTGGATGGGAGGTGTGTGACTCTGTACAGATCAATGTGTACTTGTATCAATGATTGTATAAGAGAGTAAGTATGTGTTAGTATATGGTTGAAAACGTAAGGTGCTCTATGTTTAACTGTATAGAGTAGAACATGGAAGTGTGATTGATTCTTTACAGGACTGACTAGGTGTGTGAGTAACTCCATGGATGAGTGGCAGAGTGTGAGTGTCTGTATAGGTGTATGAGTGCATATGATTGTGTTGTAAACATGAGTGATTGTATGTATGAATGATTGTATGGGTGAATGAGTGAATGTGTGTGTAGACGTAGGAATCAGTGAGTACGTATGTAGTAACTAGTATTGGTGTGTCAATGGTTTCAAAAATTATACTCTGTTTTTAACACTGGGTGAAACAGAGGTTATATTAAAATGTGAAGAGATGCATTGTATTGTCACATGAATAATATCATCAGTGATGTGGTCATTGATGTCAAATGAGATGTCATCAGTGATGTCATCAGTGATGTCATTTGAGATGTCATCAGTGATGTCATCAGTGATGTCACTGACCATGTCATGAATGATGTAATATGTGACATGATCAGCAGTGGATTGCGGGTGCGCAATATATAGTTAGTGCAACTAACTATATATGGAATTTCAATGGTTTTGTGTGAGTAAAATAAGGTTTTTTAAATGCTAATTCCTAACTATATATGGTCTATAACCTATGGTTTTTTCAGTGAATTTTCAAGGTTTTGTAAATGCTAATTCCTAACTATATATGGTCTATAACCTATGGTTTTTTCAGTGAATTTCAATGGTTTTTTAATAGCAAATATCATAAGCTGTCGAATGTCAAGTACGTGGTAAGTGAAAACATTTTCGTGTTTATGCACACTGATCTGCTTTGAATGGTGCCCCCCCCCCTCATTTCTATTAGGAGTACTCTCTCTTTGCAGATAGTGAAAGGTAGTTAACGCAGGCCTTTGCCCCCGTTGTAATCCGTCGTGCCTGCTTCTCTCTCCATTTGATTGATTGTTATCCAAGTATTTACTGTTTTAGAATTAGTTCTCTTTGGTTCATTCTCTATTTACAAACAAACACAGAGTCGCAATACTCTGTTTAGTCTTTGCAGATAACGAAAAATCGTGTAAAAAAAAGAAAAGGAATCGAGCAAAATCAGTAGGCCACTAATGGGATCTCTTTTTGACCTCGCTAAAATAGAAACATTAGGAACAACCCCTCATGACAAATACAAAACTAGTGAGATGAACTGAACTCCACACAATGATGGCTGCAAAACAGCTCGGCTCCGCCACCCACCCCGCCCAAAATAACGATAAAGAGCGGCTGCCATGATTGGTTGCGGAATGGCCACGACGGAGCTACGAAATGATGCTGCTCTCATGCTAACCCCAGCTTCAGTCTGAAACATCCAGAAACACTGTAGACTACCAATTCGATCAGTTCCGGTAGCGCCCCAATGTAACCCGGTAGAGAAGAACTAGCCCTCCCCTCTTTGACTGATGGTTCTTGTTGCCTGTCCCTTCTGTTGTCATTTAACAGAACTATTTAGCCTGCTGAAAGGGGTTGTGTTCCGACCGCTGGTTGGTGGAGACATTTTGACTATATTCTGGACCTGCGTTGTCGCGTAATGCGTCATATGACGCGCCGCGTTAGCGCATCCGGAAGTCATCCGGGGCGCGCAGCGCGTAACGTAAGCATAACAAGTCATGTGACTTGTTAATAAAACTTTTCATTGGTTCATTTTACTTTTCTTATTGTAATGATGAAAGGCTTGGTCATATGACCTAAAAATTACGCTTTTCATTACTTCCGAACATTATTTTTTCTTAAATATATGTTATAATGTTCCAGACTAATGTACTTTCCCGGAAATTTTACAACTGTCCTGCAAGTAAAATATATTCTTTTTTCGAGAAAAAGAGCGTTTCTTCGTCCCATGATGGAGCCGTTGAGCAAAAGAGGGTCGACCTGCTGTCTTAGTCGCCGATACGCCTGAATATGAGATTCTTATCGATCACTTTATGTTGCAGGAATAGAAAACACAACAGCCCTTGACCATTTATCTTTACTGCGTTCCTTCGTATTATACCTTTTACCCTTCATGTAATTGGTCTGCTTTATTTCACTTGCCTTTTAATGATTCTAAAACAGTGACTATTATTACAAACTTTACCAATGTATATACTACTACCATGTTTTCTTTTAAAAACCTTTATTGTGAAAATTTCATTATACAAATACGAGCCTATAACCACGTGGGCCGGCCACGGAGCAAACTGTAATCGTATGTGATGAGTAGACATTTACACTGTAGAGGAACGTAACGGGCGGGCCATTAGGTTGCAAGAACTAAGGTGTCTAACAGTTACGGAATCGGTGGACGTACATTTTATAATTAAAATACGACAGGGCCAGTTACAATAAAATTATCTAGATATACATTTGCGGGCAAGTACCATGGGTGACGTTAATTCGAACTTTCAACAGTACAGTAATCAATAACACATCAGAACTTAATATCAATAGGGATGTCGAAATATTCAATCAATTCTCGTCCCCGCCCGCCATGTGCTTCAAAACTGCATACGTATCTCGTGATTTCAAGGTTCTGCAACCAGTACACAACAAGGAGTTACGAGTCCCATTTATTCCGGCGCCATTTTGGGCGAGGACGGGCAGGTCCAGGATATAGTCAAAATGTCTCTACCAACCATCGACTATGATGATGTTCATATGCTGTATTTATTAGAGTAACACTCATCTGTCCACATGAAATTAATTTGCCACAATCTAAACATGTCATTTTAATCTTTCCAAAGTTCTTCTAAAAATTTGGGACCGTTTCCCTTGCCTCTGAAGCTCTCAGTGCCACTTCTTTGATGAATGTACTAGCAGGTCAGGGGTTCTCCTCCAAATCTCTCTTTTATGCAGCACTATAATTAATTGGTGCCACCTCTCCATATGACGATGCATGGTATAGTTACCACAACTATATTTTTTTTCGGTTCCTCTGGAGAGTTCATCGTGGCAGATGAAGCGTGTAACGTACCGGGCATTTACCTTTTTTTGCATGTACAGGAAAGGAAAAAAAAATCGAGCGTCCGAGTTCTAATGTGTCCCAGGGCCATTTTAGTGGAGGACATGATACAGCGATAATGCCCTGGATAAGGACACTTCCTTCGGGCACCCCACGCCGTCTTTCGGCGCAGCATTGTAGGATGGCCACACCAGTGCGGCAACTTGCTAGACACCACCTCGGTGCCATCCGGATCTCGGCGCCCCACTGCAGATGAACTGCCTCCACATGGAGAAGCGGGAGAGGCTCGTTTGCGCCGCCTCCCCCCCCCCCCCTTCGGGCACCCCACGCCGACTTTCGGCGCAGCATTGTAGGATGGCCACACCAGTGCGGCAACTTGCTGGACACCACCTCGGTGCCAACCGAATCTCAGCGCCTTGTGTTGTCTTCCATTCCGAAAATATTGTTGGCAGCATTTTGAAAGGAAAGACAAACAGCCGTTTGTGGCCCTCACTACACCGTTCTCCTAGTGAGTCTCACATTGTTACATTTAGGAAGAATGTTGAAGAGTAGTATGTTGAAAATCTGAAGCCATTGTTATACAAACTCTCAACCAGCCTTGGATGGAAAAATCCTGAAGAATGTACAAACTGAAAACCAGTTTTTCTCTGTATAGCATCAGCAGCAACGCTTGAGTCAGCTTTGTGTGAAGCCGCCATTTTGATTCAATCAATAGCGTCCCCCTGCACACATTCAGGGACCTGGTCGTGTCTTCAGGTCAAACGGATTGTGGGACAAGATGCACAAAGGAAAAGGAAAAAAGTTCCGCCGGACCCCGGGAGGTGGCCGCCTATGTCATGGGCGATCTTAGGCCACACCAGGGCAATAGTGAAGCTGCAGCAGGTGCAAATAAGCTTCAGACAGTGTTACAAGCGCTGCTCAGAACTCTCAACTATGACACCACCTCGGTGCCATCCGGATCTTGGCGCCTTGTGCTGGTTCCGGCCTATTCACACATCGGTCCGCTACTGACGCCACCTCACAGGCCAACGGGGCACCCCACGCCGACTTTCGGCGCAGCATTGTAGGATGGCCACACCAGTGCGGCAAATTGCTGGACACCACCTCGGTGCCATCCGGATCTTGGCGCGTTGTGCTGCCTTTGGCCCCATTCGCACATCAGTCCGCTACTGACGCCATCTCACAGGCTAATGGGGCGCCCCACGCCGACTTTCAGCATTGTAGGATGACCACACCAGTACAGCAACTTGCTAGACATCACCTCGGTGCCATCCGGATCTCGGCGCCCCACTGCAGATGAAGTGCCTCTCAACTATGAAACCACCACTGTGACATCCGGATCTTGGCGCGTTGTGCTGCCTTCGGCCTATTCGCACATCGGTCCGCTACTGACGCCATCTCACAGGCTAATGGGGCGACCCACGCCGAGTTTCAGCATTGTAGGATGACCACACCAGTGCAGCAACTTGCTAGACATCACCTCGGTGCCATCCGAATCTTGGCATCTCAACGCCTAGTGGTATCTTCCATACAGAAAATATTGTTACGCTACCTTTGGCCCCATTCGCACATCAGTCCGCAACTTAGACATCACCTCGGTGCCATCCGGATCTTGGCATCTCAGCGCCTTGTGGTGTCAGTCAGAAAATATTGTTGCGCTGCCTTTGGCCCCATTCGCACATCAGTCCGCTACTGATACCATCTCACAGGCCAACAGGGCGCCCCACGCCGACTTTCAGCATTGTAGGATGGCCACACCAGTGCGGCAACTTACTAGACACCACCTCGGTGCCATCCGGATCTTGGCGCGTTGTGCTGCCTTCGGCCTATTCGCACATCGGTCCGCTACTGACGCAAACTCACAGGCCAACGGGGCGCCCCACGCCGACTTTCAACATTGTAGGATGGCCACACCAGTGCTGCAACTTGCTGGACACCACCTCGGTGCCATCCGGATCTTGGCGCGCTGTGTTGCCTTCGGCCTATTCGCACATCGGTCCGCTACTGACGCCGCCTCACGTGCCAACGTATTTTCTCCGCATTTTATACCCTATGCCGCATAACAGGTCATGTGACTTGTTTATAAAACTTTTCATTGGTTCATTTTACTTTTGGTTTCCTAATGATGGAAGGCTTGATCATATGACCTAAAAACAACACTTTTCATTGGATGAAAACTTTTTTTTTTTCCAAACGATGAAAGCCCCACCTTGTTTCTGGATGTTTCAGACTGAAGCTGGCGTCAGCATGAGAGCACCACCATCTCGTAGCTCCGTCGTAGTCATTCCGCGAGCAATCATGGCAGCCGCTCCCCACCAGAAGCCTGCAGGAGTCGGGGCCCCCAAAACTTTTGATGAATTCTCAAGGCGGAGGGGACGCTTTCGAGAATGGGGTCCAAGACCTAGCAGACAAGCGTCCGATTTCCAAGGTGTCCCAGGGCCATTTCAGTGGACCAGGCCCAAAAAGGAAAGAGCCTGCCGCCATTTTGAGAGTCCTGTGACAGCCGCCTATCGCTGCACCGCAAGAGTGGGCGCAACTCAGCTGAATTGCGGCTTTTGACACAGTGGACCAAAAACGGACGGAATGGCAACTGAAACGGTAAAGGGGCGCCCCACTACAACAGATGACACTCCACCTGGAGAGGCCCGTTCACGCCGCCTCCCCCGGGGCGCCCCACGCCGTTATTCGGAGCAGCATTGTAGGATACCAAAACCAGTGCGGCAACTTACTGGACATCACCTTGGTGCCATCGTTCTGCTGCCTTGGAACTATTCGCACAACAGTTTGCTACTGAAGACCCACCCCCCGCGACGCCCCACGCCGTTATTTGCTGGGTGGCAACTTACTAGACATCACTTTCGTGTCATCTAGATTTCAGCGCGTTCTGCTGCCTTGGAACTATTCGCACAACAGTTTGCTACTGATGACCCGCCCCACGCCGGAAATCTGGACGTTGTGCTGCGTTGGGACTATTCGCACAGCCGACCGCTACTTCGTTGTTTTTCCCTAAAAATGTTTATATGTTATTACTATTTTTGTTTTCTTGTATATATTTATAAATTATTAAAGTTTTATAATCTTACTACTTTGTCGGAGTGCTATATATTTTTAATGTGACACATAATTGTAAAAACTTTGATGTACAAAGAGTCATCCCTGGAATCTTCCGCTTCACGCTCGGTCCCCTCCCCAATCACAATACAGGATGGTTTTCAGATAATAGCAACGCTTCTGCTGTGACGGATCTCATCGAGTGTGGGCCTTGATCTACTATAACTCCTTTGAAGAGGGGTGAATCTTTACAGCTGTGGCCATAAACTACATCTGCAGGGCTAGCTGATACCCTAGGACCAGCCTGGACAATCGGACACAGAGGAAAAGGAGTGTCAGAGGGTGCAGTAGTGAATAGGGCGAAAGGGAGGTGTCGGGCGGGCACAGGGTGTGATTCTCAGGAAAGAGCAGCGCAGATGGGGGGAGGTTTATTACCCATGCATAAGACAGAGAGCGGGGGTGACCACTGCCTGGGGGAGATGCTTGCGAGGGTGGGGAGCCATGCTAAGGATCGACAGCGTGCACAGAGTGGGTCTGGTCAAGGCATCTAAAATGGCTGCCGTGCACGACAAAAGTGTGGCATTTGAAAAAAGACAAGATGGCGCAGACAATGTTTTTCAACACTTCCTGATTTCCTTCGAATCGAACGTTAACAGACGTTGGGGCATATTACCAAAGTTAAGCGATATTTATCCCTAACGATGCATTGCAAAGATTTTTTTACCGTCAGAAATTATCGCAGATAAACCTTGCTATTATCAAAGTTTATCGCAAATACGATAAAAACCGACCGCAATGCATTAATATCGCTGAAAACTCAGCGATATTCATGCATTACCGAGCTAATCCTCTTAGCCATGTTATCCACCTCCCATAGGATAACATGGCTAAGAACTGCTCAGGGCAGCTGTTACTTTTTGGAGATATTCGCGCTTATCTCGAATATTTCCAAAAGTTGATAATAGGAGATAGCGATGTTAGCGACTGTTTCCAGTCGCTAACATCTTGGCATGCCCACTTTGCATGTCATTAGTGATAAATATCACTCACATGCAAAGTGGGGCCCAAGATGGTCGCTATCTCCTACTAGCCGTCGCTAACTGGTGTTAGCAACAGCTAGGTAATACAGATATAATTTTATCTCCGCGAAGCGGAGCGCTGTTACAGATATATATCTTGTTTTTGAACGTTAATTTCTCAAAATGCACTGAAGCACATATATTGAGACCTAGCAAAGGCACATCGGGCTACCAGTCCCTAATATTTTACCAAGTTTCGTGCAAATCCATTCAGCCGTTCGATTATTATTATTATTTATTTTTTTTGCCCCGCGGGGCCCTTTTAAAACCTCCACATCAAACCTAGGGGATCAGCGAGGATCTACTATGCCCCCTTATGGTCATTTGCCCCTTCGCTTTGGCCTCCTCTTGTCTCTCGATCCTACCGAGAGACAAGATGGCGGCCGCTACGGACTGTTTGGAATGTTTACAGACACCGGAGAGCCAATCAGCTTCGCTTCGCAAAGCTCCGTAACGCGAAAAGTACGCGAAGCGGTGCGCTGTTACAGATATATATCTTTTTTTGAACGTTAATTTCTCAAAATCCACTGAAGCACATATATTGAGACCTAGCAAAGGCACATCGGGCTACCAGTCCCTACAATTTTGCCAAGTTTCGTGCAAATCCATTCAGCCGTAAGATTATTATTATAATTTTTTTTTTTTGCCCCCCGGGGCCCTTTTAAAACCTCCACATCAAACCTAGGGGGTCAGCGAGGATCTACTATTCCCCCTTATGGTCATTTGCCCCTTCGCTTTGGCCTCCTCTTGTCTCTCGATCCTACCGAGAGACAAGATGGCGGCCACTACGGACTGTTTGCGGCCACTACGGACTGTTTGGAATGTTGACAGACGCCGGAGAACCAATCAGCTTCGCTTCACAAAGCTCCGTTGCGCGAAAAGTACGCGTCCTAGGCCGCTGCCCGGTCCGCGCTTACAGATATATATCTTTTTTTAAACGTTAATTTCTCAAAATCCACTGGAGCACATATATTGAGACCTACAAAAGGCACATCGGGCTACCAGTCCCTACAATTTTGCCAAGTTTCGTGCAAATCCATTCAGCCGTTCGGGCTAAAAGTGAGGCCAACCGCCCTATGGAAATTAACATGGGAAAAATGCGTTTTGGGACCCCCCTTTTTTCTCGGCCCCCCCTTGACGAACCCCCCCCCCAAATTTTCAAAGGCTGCTCAGAAACAAAATGTGCCATTTTCCTGAAAATTTCAGCCAATTCCGTCCACAAACGGCAAAGTTATTAGACATAGAATTTTCAAAAATCCCATAGAGAAAAAATCCTAACTATATATACCTACTGGCGACCGCCAGTAGGTAATATATATATATATATATATATTCACTGAAAAAACCATAGGTTTCACACCAGTTATAGTTAGCTGGAAATTTTACTCGCATAAAACCATTGAAATTCCCACGTTATAGTTAGTTGGACTCACTATAACTTGCGCGTGCAATGCACTGCTGATGACGTCACATATTACATCACTCATGACATGGTCAGTGACATCACTCATGACATCACTGATGACACCATCCCTTGAATGTGCGTCTTTCTGAAAAATAAATATGTTTTATATATGTATATGTAAAGGTCGATGGAAGAATAAATGTTTAAAAAAGTGTCTAAATGGATGTTTTTAAAAAAAAAAATTGATTGATTAACTGGCTTATTAAGTGTATCTTAGTGAATACATATATTAGTGAGTAATGTTTAAATATTTAAATATATGTATTAGTGTTTCACTTTGTGTATACGTGCTGCATGGGTTGGTGAGTAGCTCCATGTGTATGTATATGGGTTATTAGATGTTTTTATTAGTATCAGTATGAGTGTTTGTATGGTTTGGTTGGGGGTATTACTTAGCACATAGATGCATGAATGACTGACTCTCTCTTTGTATGTGTTTTGAAGACAGCATATGTGCAGGACTGTATGGGTGGATGAGTGTGTATATGTGTGTGTTAGTGAGTGAATGACTGTTTCACTAGTGTCTTTATCAGTAACTACATATGTTTTGATCTAGTATATGTGAATATTGGTGTATATAAGTGAGTACATGTGAGAGTAAGAGATTGTAAGAGTTCCTGTTTAAATAAGTATGTGTTTCTATAAGTGATTGTTTGAGAGAGTAAGTATGTGCAAGTTTCCTTAGAAGTAAGGTGGTAGTGTGTGTATAGCTGTATATGCAAATAAATGGATGTTCAATAGTTTATTTGCATGTGTGAGTATGTGTGAGAGTATCTTTTGGATGACTGTCGGTGTGTAACAGGATGTATAGGTATATCACTACATATGATGAGTGAATATATGTATGAGTGACTATATAGAACTGTTGGTGAATGAGTGGATGTGTATATAGATGGTGAAAATTTTGAATTGGTTGTTGTAAATGGTATGGGTATCCCCAATTTTTTGTACATTTTAGTTTCTATTTTTGAATATGTGTTTCAAGGGTTACATTACAGTGAAAGGAGGTCTGTCGCTCTGTCACAAGGATGGTGTCATCAGTGATGTCATGAGTGATGTCACTGACCATGTCATGAGTGATGTAATATGTGACGTCATCAGCAGTGCATTGCACGCGCAAGTTATAGTTAGTCCAACTAACTATAACGTGGGAATTTCAATGGTTTTATGCGAGTAAAATTTCCAGCTAACTATAACTGGTGTGAAACCTATGGTTTTTTCAGTGAATTTAATAGGTTTTTTAAATGCTAATTCCTAACTATAACTGGTGTGAAACCTATGGTTTTTTCAGTGAATTTCATAGGTTTTTTAAATGCTAATTCCTAACTATATACAGGGCCTCAAACCTATGTTTTTTTCCGTGAATTTCATAGGTTTTTTAATAGCTAATTTCTATAGCTATGAAATATAATATTTTTTATAATGAATCCTATATTGTATATTTATGTAATACTATTTTTTTAATGTATATTTCCCCCTTTTTTTTTTTTCCTGCCTTGGTGCGCTCCCGGTGCGCGTACTGGTGAACGCACAGGTAAGCGCAGTGTTACGGCGCGCCCCGGTGCGCGTACCGGTGCGCGTCCCGTTAGCGCAATTGCTGCGAATGAAAACATCATCGTGACGTATCGCGTAGCCGCGTGATGCGTCTTATGACGCACGGCGTAAGCGCACCCGGAAGCGCCCAAGCACATACCATCGCGCAACGTAAGCGCCGCCGGGCGCGCCCCCGGGGCACGCCTCCGGGCGCGCACCGGGGCGCGTTGCTTAAGCGCGTCGGGTCATGTGACCTGAAAATAACACTTTTCATTGGTTGCTAACAGTTTTTTTTAGAAAGAATGAAATCCCCACCCATTTCCTTCACTTCTTCTTTCACTTTTGTGACTGCAAGACCTCTCTTTTTGCAGTCGGCTCTTTGCTAAATTAATATCTTGCATTACCATGGCTGCCAGAGCATCCAGCAGTGAAGATGAGTCAGAGGGATTTCTGGATGAAGAGGTTCCTCAGCCGAAAATAAAAGAACACTTCATATATTGCGCTACTGCATTGTTGCAAATTACCTGAATAGCAACGCGGGGGCATAGAGAGGCTTACTTGCACGATAATCGGCCCCTTCACCCGCATTTAGCGGGGCTTTAGATAGAGGGCTCCAGGGTTCCTGGTGGTGCTATTTCGACCGCCATCTTGGTGGGGGCTAAAGCTTGGGCCACTTCAGGCTCCATATTGGGTGGGGCTAGAGGCTCTAGTAGCCGGAAGCCCGGGCGGCGCAATACCATAAATAGGCATGTGTAAACAGACGCGCAGCGGATGCGCGCAGCGGATGCGCGCAGCGGTCGCGCCGTAGACGCGCCGGAGGTGCGCCAGAGGTAAGCCCGTTTGCGCCCGTTCGCGTCCCGGACGCGCCCGGTGCACCGCATAGGGCTACCTCTCACTTATAGGGCATCCAGTCGGATTTACTGACGCTACCTGCTGAGAATAAGGGGGGAGCACAATCCCAGGTACTCTCCTGTGGACCGCCGGAGGTGCGCCAGAGGTAAGCCCGTTTGCGCCCGTTCGCGTCCCGGACGCGCCCGGTGCACCGCATAGGGCTACCTCTCACTTATAGGGCATCCAGTCGGATTTACTGACGCTACCTGCTGAGAATAAGGGGGGAGCACAATCCCAGGTACTCTCCTGTGGACTTTTGAACGTACGCTCCCTCATTAAGCATTATGCCGAAATTGCCCTGGTAATAGAATCATCCCACCTGGACATCCTGTTTGTGACCGAAACCTGGATCACATTAGACTGCGAGGTAGAACTTGGTTGGGCGTGCCCATCAGGATATCTTATAAGACATATCCCGCGTGGGTCAGGGAGAGATGGCGGAGTCGGATGTATTTTTAAAGACTCTATCTCCCTCCTACCGCTTGTGATAAAGGAGATTCAGGGATTTGAGCTCATGGGCTTTTCTATCGCCGCCTAAGGGGGCACGCTGATGGCTGGCCTTTTATGTTATAGGCCACCTTCGTCATCTACAGCGGGCCTTCAGTCTTTGGTTGATCTGATATATAACCTGTCAAACTCCCACTCCAAGTTCCTAGTTCTGGGCGATTTTAATCTTTGGCCCTCCGGCCCTCAAGATCTAGCCTTCCGAGAACTCTGCCAAGCGTGTGCTAATATTCAGCTTGAACAACTAGTCCAATCATCTACCCACACGAAGGGGCACTCATTGGACTTGGTTTTTGCGGACAAGGAACTAGTCATAGTGAAAGAAATTCTAGCCCAATGCTGGACTGACCACTCTTTGATCCTTTTCACTATGGCTAAGCCGACCCTTTTGAAGCCTACCATCTCAGGGAATATCAAACTTAATCGATCATGGACTCGCCTGTTAAAGAAGACGAAGCTACCTATGTTACTGTCTGGAACTTTTAGGATGAAGGACAGTGTAGATGAGAGCTACACTGCCCTCTGTCAGCAAATCCTGACATCTCTGGACGAAGCAACAACTGAGGTAGCACCCTTACGGAAGCAGAGGGACAGACCCAGAGGGAATAATGGCTGGTTCACCGAGGAACTCGGTCAACTGAAGCTATGCTGTAAACAAGCGGAACGCACTTGGAGGAGAGGGTATACAGAGCAGGACAGGGCTGCCTATAAAGGTATTTTATTGGAATATAAGCTCCAGTTAAGAAATGCCAAAGCCAGATTTCTGGAGGAGCTTCGAACAAATCGCAGACCTTGTTTAAACTGGTAAAATGCTTATCCAATCCCGCCTGCGCTGTACCTTCTACCCCTGTGTCGCAGGAGCTTTGTGACTCTCTAGCCCTCGCTTTTGATGACAAAATTAGGAACATCCTGAAGGGTTTTGAAGTGTCCATACAGCGTAAGCCACCAGGGTCGTGTCCTTTTGCGTCCCAGGAACACCCGGCATTTGAGGAAAGTAAGAACAAGGAGATGGCCTGCCACTTGCCAAGCTTTCCTACTCCTTCCCTGGAGGAGTTCTGCGCTTTGGCTAACTGTGTATCATCAGGCTCATCGCTAGATCCCATGCCGCACAAGATCTGGAAGGCCTTTCATGGCAAGCTGTTTCCCCCGCTTCACTCAATCTGTTGCCAATCGCTGGTTACTGCATCTGTTCCAGACTGCTGGAAGTTGGCAATCGTAACACCTTTGTTAAAAAAGGCCACCTTGGACCCCCTCTGCCCAGCCAATTACAGGCCCATCTCGCTTTTGCCATTCGCAATAAAAATCTTAGAGAAGTGGGTTACGAGAGCCTTGGCCAACTTCCTGGAATCAAACTCTTGTCTGGACGCAGCCCAATTTGGCTTCAGACCGGGCCACGGTACTGAGACTGCTCTGGTCGCCGTGTTGAACGACCTGCGAACGCGTGTCGACATGGGCAAGTCAGCGTTTTTAGTGCTGCTTGACATGTCGGCCGCGTTTGACACGGTGAACCATGAGGTCCTACTAGGCCGCCTCTGTGATGCAGGAATAACTGGCTCGGCGCTATCCTGGTTAACATCTTACCTGGCCAATAGACAACAGGCTGTAACTTTACCACCTTTCCGCTCTGTTACACGCCAGGTAAATCAGGGTGTTCCCCAGGGGTCTGCGATAAGTCCATTTCTTTTTAATTTGTACCTCCAGCCTTTGATACAACTAATAAAGTCTTTCGGCATACAAGTCATCAATTATGCCGATGATACTCAATTGATTTTTTCTTTTGAGGGTTCAGATGCAGTATTGAGGGACACTTTCCATCAGTGTATGTCGGCCACAGCAGAGTGGTTGCAAGCCAATTCACTCCAGTTTAATGGGGCAAAAACGGAGATATTGCACTGCTCCTTAGACCGACTCCCCCGCCCATTGCCGGAAGACTTTTGGCCTACCTCCATACCAGGCTCGGTGGAGGTGACAGAATCGGCCCGCAACTTGGGAGTTATATTTGAATCCAATTTACAATTGGATGTCTCGGTGAACAGGACTATAGGGACGTGTATGGGTCTGCTCCGCGTTCTTCGGAAGATACTGCCGCTCCTCCCTCGGGAAGCTAGAACAGAAGTAGTGCGTAGTACCATCCTCAGTAGGTTAGACTACTGCAACGCACTACTTCTGGGAGCCCCAAAGACCCTGATCCTTAAACTACAAAGGATCCAAAATATGGCGGCTAAATTGGCTCTATCCCTTCCTCGATCGGCTTCTTCTTCCGGTGCCCTGGCAGTCCTACACTGGCTGCCAGTCCAGCAGAGGATCTCCTATAAGGCCTTATGCCTGACCTTTGGAGCGTTGCACGGTCAAGGACCAATACATTTGCAAAATCTTTTTTTATGGTACCAGGCTGCCAGACCTTTGAGATCCGCCTCGGCGTTTCTAGTAAGAATCCCGAGGATAAATAGAGTGAGAATGGGCGGCTGTGCTTTTAGTTTCACTGCCGCCACAATGTGGAACACTCTTCCTTTGACACTTAGGAGCAGACAAGATCTGACTTCGTTTAAAAGGGATCTTAAAACTTACCTTTTCCCAAGAGCAGAATAAGTTTACACAAGATGGCTGAACTGATCTCAGCGCCAGGATACCCTTGAGGTGACAGTTTGCGCTTAACAAGCATTAAAATACATACATACAAATACATACATACATGAAAGTTTTTTTCCATTCCACCTGATCAGAAAAAAGTAAATGCTCCAAAGGTGGAGTGCAGGATTTGTAAAACTGTCCTGTCACGGGGTGACCCCAGAAAGAAATATTCATTTGGAAACTCAACGATGATTCGACATGTCGAGAGGTGGCACCCCCAGAACTTTGCCCCGGAGAGTGTCAGGGCTCTGGCACGAGAGGCTCCCAGTGATGGGGCCTCTACTTCAACCGGAGGACAAACTGCATCAGGGAGGGAGCAATCACAAGAACAGATTCCCAACATCCAGCCTGCTTTTAATAAAGGCGTTATTAAATGCAGATATTGCGATAAGTTACTTTGCTATGGGGAACAAAGTGTTCTGCTCATGGTTCGAGCATTGGATAACCATCGCTGCCGTTCCCAGCCCTAATTTTGTTTTGTTTTTTTGCTCCTGTTGAGCAGTTTCCCATTCACTGTTTTTGTTTTTGTTCTAAAAAAAGAAAAAAGAAGCCAAAAAAAAGTTCTTTTCAGAACTACCTCCAATTCTCATCAAAGAGCTGTGTTCTTAAAAAATGAAAAAGAGTAAGTGAAGTGGAGTGCATTGATAAACAAGAAGAAAATGAGTGAGAAAGCACAAAAAAAGACGAGAGGAGAAGGGATGTGAACTAGGGGGACTGAAAGAAGGTGAGTGTGGGAAGGAGAGTGAGGAGAAGGAGAGTGAACATGGGGAATGTGGATATGCGAAGAAAATGTAGTAAAGGAACGGGGGTGTGGAAGGGTAAGAAAAGAGCAGTGGCTTAAATTATTATTTTACCTTTTCACTGGCTTTTCCCCATGGTACGCTCCCCGGTGCGCGTACCGGGCGCTCCCCCCGCGAAGCCCTTTTATGGCCCCCACATCAAACCTATGGGGTCAGGGGGGGTCTACCCTGCCCCCTTTTGGTCATTTCCCCCTTTGTTTTTGCCACCTCTTGTGTCTCGATCCTACCGAGACACAAGATGGCGGCCGCTCCGGACTGTTTGGAATGTTGACAGACACCCGAGAGCCAATCAGCTTTCCGCTCGCGAACTCGCGTATATATATATATATATATTACCTACTGGCGGTCGCCAGTAGGTAGTTATAGTTAGGACCTAGTTTCCATAGGAAATCCGCAACATTCTATTGGGAATAACTTTGGCGCCGGTGGACGAATTTTCGGGAATTTCTCAAATTAGATGGCACGCTCGCTCTGCTCCTACCCTGAAAGTTTGGGGGGGATTCGTCAAGCGGGGGCCGAGATAAAAGGGAGGTCCAAAACGTGTTTTCCCCATATTAATTTCCATAAGGCGGTTGGACTCACTTTTAGCCTGAACGGCTGAATGGATTTCCACCAAACTTGGCAAAATTGTAGGGACTGGTAGCCCGAGGTGCCTTTGCTATGTCTCAAGATATGTGCTCCAGTGGATTTTGAGTAATTTAGGTTCAAAAAAATATATATATCTATAAGCGCGCCCCGGTACGCGCACCGGGGAGCGTACCAGCGCGCTACGCGAGTTCGCGAGCGGAAAGCTGATTGGCTCTCGGGTGTCTGTCAACATTCCATATATATATATATATATATATTACCTACTGGCGGTCCTTGCATCACTTTACCCATGTTAATAGTGACTCAAAAGTTGCGTAATAAGGTTGTGGATCGGTTTGTCAGACTGTTGTAACCTATCTGTTGTCACTGCTCGGAGGTAATTATAGATTTTACAGAGAAGCTGCTGTACACTACGCATTCTGGCCGATAATATCAAGCCTGGGCGACAAAATTATTGCCACTTTATCGTCTGGAAAGTGTCGCCAAAGTGGCGATAATGGGTTTGATAATATGCTCTATGGAATTCCAATCGAAGCTCATGTCAGATGTCCTTCACATCTAACATGAGCTTCGATTGGAATTCCATAGAGCATATTATCAAAGCCATTATGGCCACTTTAGCGGCAGTTTGCTGCCGATAAAGTGGCCATAATTTTGTCGCCAAGGGTTGATGATATGTCCCTCTCTCGTTTCACAAATAAAGCTAACAGTACAGTTTTACAAGTGCAGTGTACCTGGTACATTTCAGTTGTTATAGTGCCGTGTTCAAGTGGTGTCTATATGGAAGTGCCTACTGCGTTACTGATGCCTGTTATGTCAAATTATTTCTAATGCATTGCTATAAAGGCTTTGTAGATCTAGGGTGGTGTGCTTACCTTGTATAAAGAGTGCGGCCACCGGAGTTTACCTTTCGACTTGAACTCTGCCTCTATACGTCAAAGTATATTCAATAAGTTGCAGAGTATTCCATTGCTGTTGCTCGATAGGTCGTGGTTGCTTCTGAAGGATGTTTGGTGAAGGCACCAAAAGGACATTTGATTAGTCATCGTAAACTGAGTTGCCTAACTACTATCAAAAGTGAATTTTAATGTGGGTTCTTAATATTCCGTAGTTAAGACTGTTGCTTCTCCAGCAAACAAAGGAAGATCAATAAGTTAATAGAGGCCTGGGACACCTCGTGACGCAGGAAAGAAAATAGTATCATGGACGCACAATTAATAATATTAGAGGCCTAAGCACGTGGCGTAGTACAGAAATACGACACGGAAATTCATGCACGCACAATTTTTAAGATTAGAAGTGTATAGGACCTCGTGACTTATGAAGAAATATTTCAAATATGTAAGTACAATTTAAAACCATTGAGGGGTAGGAAAGCCATATGAAGGATAAAAAAATAGCATTATGTATATACAATTTACAGTGGAGGCTGATGTTGTGACGTCTTCTCTTACCTTTGCTTGTGTGGTCTTTTGTCGTGTCCTGAAAGGCTGCGGTTTTGCTGAGTTTGGGGTGTTTTCGACAGTCTGTTTGTCACCGCAGCAGAGGCAGGCAAAAGAGAGCGTGCTCACGTCAGTGCCCGCATTATATGGGAACCGCGGTGGCTGATCACACCAAGGCCAGGGCCGTCATTGGTAGAGTTTTTGCGGTCTGCAAGAATGATGGCCCTTGCATTGGGTAATGTATTGGTTTCCAGGCTAAATGATAGCAAGCATGCTAGGTGGTGGCATGTGGGTAGTGTGGGCGGGCGTGCACCGCGCATGTGCAAGTATGAGTGTGTGCACCAACAATTAACAACAGAGAGAAATGGGGCGGTGTTATAATGTGCGCAGAGGCAGGCCCAGAATCGGATCTGCAATGAGTAAGCACTTCTAATCATTCTCCTTAGCGCGCCCTGAGCTCTGATTTGTCACTGAGAGGGTGATCGCACCATAGTTTGTACTGCTTATCATACTCAGCGTGTATCCACGCATACGGTACGAATATGCTTTGACGTTACGCGTCGCATTAAAGCTTCGGTGTGACGTCATGTACGGCGTTCTGTACGCGTAAGAGGGCGATGTTTCTACTTGGTTTAAAACATGTATGTATTTAATGTAGATACTAAGGGAAGACATTTGGGATAACTATGATTTTTTTTAAATACTTTTAATAATCCTATATTACTTTTAAAAAGAATTATACAAATCGCGGTAGAACATCATGCGTACTCGTATTGAAAGAGCTGCGCAAGCGCATCATAAGCGTACGCAAAGCCATGTGACTTTAAAAGTAGAGATTTGATTGGTTAGTAACTTTTCCTATTGGGAGTGTTGAAAGTTCTGTCCCATTATAATTATTCGACTTTGACTTTCAAAGAAGAAGTATTTGTTGTGAGAATCTTCTCAAATGGAAGGAAGATCACCATAATAAGAGCAATGGAGTCATCTTCCAGCAGTTCTTCAGAGGAATATTTAATTCCTGAAGAAGCTCCAAAGAAGAGGAAAAAAGAACTAATTTGGAAGTTTTTCACTTTTCTAGAAGGTCAAAAAAAGGTTAATGCTGCAAAAGTAACCTGTAAAATTTGCCAAACAACTCTTTCAAGGGGTGATCCATGTAAAAAATACTCCTTTGGCACAGCAAATATGGTGCGACACGTGAAGAACTTGCACCCCAAGAACTTTGCTCGAGCTGAAAGACGGAGGTTGCACGAGAACCCACCTGCTGCTACACCAAGCACATCAACTGCGGCAGCATTTTCAGCAAGCAGTCCACACCCACATATTGATTCTGACTTTGCTAAAGTTAAAAATGTTTGCATTTATTGCGATAAACTTTTGTGTTATTGGGAACAGTCTATAGACCTGATGAAACGCAGGATGCAGGATGCAGGATCATTGCTGTCCTCGACATTAGTTGTTCTTTTTTTCATTCTTTTGTTCCGCTTGGAATTTGTTGGTGAAAAAAAAATACAAAACAAAAAAAACAGTTCTTTTTAGAACTACCTTCACTGGTCAAAAAAAGAACCAACTATTTCTATGTTAGTGTGTAAAAATTTGTCAGAATGAATGTGTAGTTCATAAATGAATGAATGAATATATTACTAGTGTATGGAGAATGTGAAAGTGCAGAGCTATAAGGAAGTGCTACAGCATAAATCTATAAGGTGTTTAGCTATAGCATACTGTAGTATGTGCGAAGCACTTGAATGTAACATATGTACATAAATATGTTAGAAGTCTATGCTTCAATTTGCGCTGCTGGTGAAACTGCCTGGGTGAATTTGTATGTGTTAGGGGCGGATATACAATCCCCTTGTGCCTCTTCTACACAGCCGTTGCGCCACTTTTGAGACACAGTGGTGGTGCAAAAGATGTGCAATGGTGTGTGCTATTAACAATGTGACGCATCTGGAGGGTGCATTACATTGTAAAGCCCTGCGCCAGAAGAGGCTTTCCTGTGCAGAAGGGGGTGCAGCAACGCTTTCTAAAAGTGACTGAGTGAAATGTATAACATTTTATTCAGTCACTTTTGAGCTTATGCTGCGTAAAAACCTTGCACATGCTTGAAGCAGGTGTAAGGATTGATACAGCTTTGTGAGCATAGGTCCCCAGAGCATTGTTGGAGTTGTGTTACACTTGCAACCAAAGTCAAGCAATAATTAATCCAAAAATTGCTTTGCAATTTAGTTTTTTTATTATTTTATAATAAGAATATGAAAAATAATCTAAAAAATTAAATACATATAAATATTTATATTAAAAATATAAGAAATTAATATAAAAAGAAAGACATAATAATTAATACATGTATAACTTATCATTTACAAAACCTTTGAAATTCACTGAAAAAAACCATAGGTTTCACAAACGTTATAGTTAGGAATTAGCATTTAAAAAACCTTGCAAATTCATTGAAAAAACCATAGGTTTCACACAGGTTATAGTTAGGAATTAGCATTTGAAAAACCATGCAAATTCATTGGCCTAGTTTTCACACGTTATAGTTAGCTGAACATTTCTCTCATACAAAACCTTTGAAATTCCTCTGTTATAGTTAGCTCAGCTAACTATAACTTGCGCCCCCGCAATGCACTGCTGATGATATCACATATAACATCACTCATGACATGGTCAGTGACATCACTTATGACATCACTGATGACATCTCAAATGACATCACTGATGACATCACTGATGATATCATCCTTGTGAAAGAATGGCAGACCTCCTTTTGGGGTAATATAATCTTTGATACACACCTTCAGAAATAGAAAGTAAAAATTAAAAAAAGAATGGAGATACCAATACCACTTACCAACAACCTATTCAGTAATTCCGCCATCTACATACCCATGCACTCATTCACCAACAGTTCTATATAGTCACTTATACATGTACTCACTTATCATATGTGCTCATATACTTATAAATACTGTTACACACCGACAGTCGTCCATACAGTTACTTACACACATACTCACACATGCATATAAACTATCAAACATCCATTTGTTTGCATATACAGCTATACACACACCACTACACTTACTTTTACAGAAATGTACACATACTTACTCTCTTAAACAATCAGTGATAGAAACACATACTTATTTATACAGGAACTTTTTGAATCTGTCACTGTCATATATCCTTACAATATACATCGATACGCACACATACTTGTTTAAAACATATGTACTTACTCATAAAGACACTATTGAGGCAGTAATTCACTCACTAGCACACCCATACACACATTCATCCACCTGTGCAGTCGGAAACCGATTGACGTCGACGCACCAACTCAGGCCAGATACGGCCACAGCTCCCCAGAACTTGATTACAACAAGTTCTGTTACGTACAGATCGGCACTGGCAACCCAATTGGTGCCGCCCGTTTAAATCTTAAGACCACCCGATAAGGACCGGGTTGGAATTATCACCGGTTCCCCGACCACGCCCATGATCATTCATATCAGCCCTGAAGGATCACAGCCATATGTTGTGACGAAACACGTGTCGGCTTGATTTGTGTTTACAGTGATTCCCAGATTGGGAACACTGTGGGTGAATAAAACCTTTGAAAACTATACGCTATTTCCGGTCTATCCCTACTATCACTACTCTAAGACAAACCAGTCTATTTATACTTATTGTGTGCTCCGGACTCTTGCCTAATTCACAGAAAAGGAGGTCTCTGTCCTTCTTTCTTTACAGAGGTTAAGGTTTTCCTCTGACCAAGAAGCACCAATCGAAAATATCCTCTTAAAATCTCATTGACCATTACCCTACCGTAACAAGTTGTGCGCCATTCTTCTGAACACTCTAAAAACCAATTCACAGAATTCTCGATTCAAATTACTATTGCATCCAGTATGTTAAAAAATATAAACTTGGAATTTTTACAAAAGACATGACAAGCCACCTTCATCCTATTGTTTATCACCCCCACACAGAATTGTTGTGGCCTGGAATAACAAAGGATTAGTTTGGGATTTATAATTTTTCAACCATTACAGATTTCATAACTACTTTTTTAATAAAATGGAGTTAGGGGTACACAAACACAAATGCATGAACATTTATCAATTAGATTCTTTAAGATAGGGTATAATGTATCTCAATGCACTCCTTCACTACTGGTTCTATTTCTAAAGAACAGAACACTCCTGGCGTCCAAAAATAATACTTTGATACATCAGGCCCAAAAAGCAAGGAAGGGCCCTGCCTTAGATAAAGTACCAGCTGATCTATATCAGTCTAACCCTACCCTATGTGCACATAAACATCCTAAGTAATGCAATCTTGCAGGGAGGTCCCATTCCAGACACATCGAACGGTGCTGAGAAAGTTCCAATTATTAGGGAAGTATCTCACAATGATCCAGTGAATTATTGGCCCATTAGCTTAATAGGTAACTTGCAAAAATATTTTGCAAGCAGATTTTGGATACGTTTACAGCCTGGATGTCTGAAAACTCGATAATAAGCTATCTCTAGGCAGGGTTTAGATCAAAAACAAGCCCTATAGATCAGGCCTTTTTATTTCAACTGATTAGGTGGAAGACTGTAAATATGGATCTGCGAGTGGCATTTGATACGGTGCCAAGGATCAAGCTCTGGCAGGTCCTCATAGATATGGGCATCCTACTAGATATGGTAAACATCATCAGCTGCTTGTATACTGGCAAAATATGCACAGGTAAATGTAAATGTAAATGTATTTCGATTTATATAGCGCACGAATCACCCAGGGGTCTCAAGGCGCTTGCTTAGGGAACCCGTCCTGGTATTCCCCTGTGAGATACCCCGGCAGGGTAACCACAAGGTGAAAGCCAGGCATCCCGCCGCGAGGGGCCGTAGTGGAGATTAAGCAAGCTATTGCCCAGAGTCGCAGAGTGTGACCCCGTGAGTCGAGTAGGCACCGGAGCGAGAATTGTCGAGCCCGTGGAATTTTGAGCCCGAGACCCGCCGAGGCGGGGAATCGAACCCTGGTCCACGGCCGATTTCAGCTTCCGGGTCTGCCGCCTCTAACCACTGAGCCACGCTTCTCCACATCCACAGGTCTGTAGTGGCCCAAATGTAGAACTTAGAGAGAAAATAGATTTCAAAAGAGAGGTTAAAAAAGGATGTCTTTTGGCACCCACATTATTTTTATTGTTTTTAGCGATTGTGATGGAGCAAGGTTTCACTCGTAAAGAGACTTGCTCAGATTCAACCCTCTCAAAATAATATATAATACACTAATAAACATGTTTCGTCTTACTAACAATGCACCACATGACATTTCTCGTATCTAGGGGAAGCTTTTCAATGTGCTTTCTACTAACCGTAACTCAAGTGTCTTAAAATGGCCGTCTCAACGCGGGAACTTTTCTGTGCATGCGTCTGTCACACTCACGTGACGTGACATATTCTTTGCTTGGTGGGAAAACTTTGCTTCTGCGCACTAGAACTAAAGATGGCTGCTCTATGTTTTCATGTGCTAACACTTGCATTGCTGCTTTTATTAAATTGTTTGTTCAGCTTAATTCCTAACGCTGTAGTTAAAATAAAGTAATGGGAATGGAGTAGAGATAAGTGCTATACAGTTCATTAATTTATTCTTTGTTCTAAAACTGTTCTTCTTTGACTTTGCTATTAGCTCATGTTTGGACCAATCAAGTAAAATATTGTTCCATCTTGGGTCACACGACTGCGCATGTGCTGAGTTCTCAAGAGTCCAAAAGCCATGGCATTGAATCCATGACAACGACAGTCTTTCCTGAAGATGTGCCTCGGAAACTCACCCGCGACCTCTCGAGAGGAAGAAAGATTGATAAATTGTTTAACATTGTTTTTACTATTAGAACATTCATTGTTTGGTTGTAATAAAATGCATGGGAAATTAAAGTTATGGGCGGGAAGATAATTTTCATTATTGAATAAAGTGACCTCATAACTGGGATGGTGTGATGACCTTGCCTCGTCTTTTGACCAATCAAATTGAGGGAATACACACATGTGCAACATTGAGGGGTGGTACACTGCCCTGGAAAATGGTATATCTAATGTAGGCTTAGCTAGTTAGTTAGTTAGTTTGTCTGACTTGTCCGAATAGCTGACCTGTCACTGACCAACCGCACTCAATAGGCGATCGAGAGCAGAGGTGCTTGCGGAGCACTCTGTCAGAAAATTCGATAACCCAATCAGGGTTCTAGGAAGGAGTTTGATAACTGTTATATTCTACATATTAGTTTAATATGTACTCTAGCCCTGCTGCCTCTAGCTGCTCAGCCAGAGTGTGTCTTGGTATTAGAATGTTGGTGTGCCTGTGATGCGTGGAATGCCTGGGTGACTGAGTGGGGTGAATGTGGCAGTTGAAGATGGGCTGAGCAGCTAGGGAGGCTGCTCCTGGTGGGGCTGGTACCACACTAGGCTGGCTGGAGCCAACTAAGATGTAACCTGATCTGAAGACTGTATAAACTAGTCTTGAATATTCATCCTGGCTCCTGGTATCTTTCCACTAAGGATACAACATAATTTTGGCGACGAGGACAGTCTTCAGTGACTCTTGGTACAGCAAAGCAACTAAGTAACTAAGAAACTAAACAACTAACAGAGCAACCAAGGGATCCTACTAGCAACTACAACAATAACCCAATCGGGCTTCTGTGAGAGAAGGTTCGATAACTCAAATGGGGTCCGACTGTTAGCTGCAGAGAGTGCTGCGACGCTGGCTGTGGGTGCCGGTCCTGACCTGCGGTGGTCCTGTCCTGAT
The DNA here is from genome assembly GCF_964261635.1 of Lissotriton helveticus. Classification (NCBI taxonomy): domain Eukaryota; kingdom Metazoa; phylum Chordata; class Amphibia; order Caudata; family Salamandridae; genus Lissotriton; species Lissotriton helveticus. Next base: position 1,016,995,814 of record NC_136071.1, read on the forward strand.
CCAATTTGGTCCGTACTTATCCTGATTCTGATCTGCACCTGTCCTGTCCCATTGGCACCATAACTATCAGGAGTCCTGTCCTTTATCCCAGCCCGTGGCCAGGGTTGGTCTTCACACCATTTTAGGTCAATATAAAATCATTGTACTGTTTCCCTTTGCTTACCCTTCCTATGTTTCAATGCTTAAAGAAAGTCTCATAATATTTTCACATTGTCTTGCTTGAACATATACTTTCTAATTGAATGCGCTTTAATCAAATTAGTATGGACTCTGACATTTAAGGATTTACATATATAAAGTGTTTAAACCTTTCGTGAGTCTGTGGTTATTTTATGAGAGCAACTGTTTATATACTGCCTGTTATGCTAACTCCCTTGATCCCTTAGGACTTTAGGTACCGGTGACAAGGATTGGTAAGACAAATGGTATAGGTCCTAAATGGTTTATTAAAATTCTGATTAAGCGTAGGTTTACCTGTTCAAAGTGTGTATGTTTTTATGGGCCCAGGTGAGTATTGTAAAATCCTGAGCAGGTGAGCCCGCACTCTATCAGTTGCATGGAATTTTTGTCCAACTTTCAGAACGACTCCCCTATGCTGCAGAACAGAATATCCTGCCATTATTTTTTGCTGACGACACCCTCCTGATTTCGAAAACAAAGAAGGGTCTCTATATTTTGATTGAGAGATTCAGCAAGTTTTGTGGAAACAACGGTCTGGAAATAAATGCACTGGAAACAAAGCTAATGACTTTTAATGTCAATAAAGCGCACAGTTGTATAATAAGTGCGGATACCAACATTATAGAAACAGTTGAAGATTTCAAATACCTAGGTATAAGGTTGTCTGAAAAGGAGGGTTGAGCAAATTGAGAAAAGCAAACTTTACCTAAAGCACAGGCCAAGTGCCATTGTCAAGTTCTTTAGGGGTCGTAATAATTTCCCAGTCTCCCTTGCATTAGAGCTCTACAGAGCACCAGCTGGGAATCTGAACTGTGGGACCTTTGTGGAGTTAAAACACCTGTAACACCAGATAACTCCTCTATCTGATCCTTTTTGAGGTTCCCACAGAGCACTCACTCTTTCGCCGTTACGCCTAGACTTAAGTGACCAAACTAGATTAAAGGCCATCTTGCATTGGGCCAGGGTGTGTTCTACAGAAGAACTAGCCCCTTACAGAGCAGGACTAAGTGATGGGATCAGTAGACTGCAAGTGCTAAAGATCTCCTGGTAAAAGTCCCTAAACAATTTGCCAAGAAATTTAGCCTTGGGAGAGTTCTGGGAAAATCGTACCTCCATCACCCCTAGCTCGTCCCAAATAGTATAAAATACCTTTTGGTAAGATTACCACAGTAGAAGAGGGAAAACCTCTTCCTGGGGGAGTTTAACTGATTCGTTTTTCAATATAAAGGATAATTGTTATTTTGAGGGATTTTTAGATTTGGTCATACCGCCCCTCGCCTCGAAACTGTACATCTAATTAAGGTATGGTACACTCCCTCTGGCATCCTTTGTGAGCCTTTGGTCAAATCCAAAGTGTAGCCATGACACTTGCCCTGTGTGTAAATAAGGCCAGGAAACTGCTGAGCACTTACTTTTCTTTTCCCCTGTATATAAACACTCAGGTGAAAATTGATCAAACCTCTATGATTATCACTGGGGACTAGGAATTATCAGGAAGCCCTGGAGGTTTGCAAAAAAAAGATGTGAACCCAATGATTGTGCTCCCTTTCTCCAGTTTTCTTCAAACTCTTTAGTGTGTAAGATCAAAATATCTAGGCAGTAAGTAAACTGGCATTTACATTTCAGCATCCCTTCTATTAACTATGTATGGTTATACGCTTTTGGAAGGTGCTTTGAAAAAATTGCATATCACTTTGGCAAGTACCTATTGTTGCAACTGTGTTGTGTTGCTATACTCGAATTTTTGGTGCTGTCACTTTAACCTGCGTGCTGCTGCATTGAAAATGTTGCACATAGACTAAGTGAGAATTTACTGTGCAAAATTGTTGTGCTGCTTCATTTGAACATTTGCACTTTGGCCCTGTCACTTTAAGCTATGGGTTGTTGTTTATTGGATTAACTAGTTTTAAATATTTGTACTCTGACATTGTTACTTTAAGCTACTAGCCTTTCTTGACCGATATGTTTTTACATTTTAATCCGATTACTTTCTTATAAAGCTAGAGAGAAATTCCTACTGTGAAAGGGTTTGGGAATGACTGTCCTTGATGCTCTTTTTTATCTATTTTGTGTTGTGTTTATTTCGTTTTATCTGTATTGTATTGTGTATTGCTGATGAATATGTGGAATTAAAAATGGCAAATTAATAAATGAATAAATACATAAATACAGGGAGGACAATGTGCTGGGACCAGTGAAAATCAGATTGACTTTTGCCAGAAAGGAATGACCAGATCGAAGGACTACCTTGTCTGGAAAAAAACGAATAAAGGGGAAACTGAAAGAAAGGCCCCTACTCCCCCAACCGCCATCACAAACATGGCAACCAAAAAGACCATTTTTTGTGTCAACAACTTGAGAGACTCTGACTCCAATTGTTCAAAAGAAGGAGAGATAAAATTTGAAGAACTAGAGGTAAATCCCACCGAAGATATGGGGAATGATCCGAGGGACATTGGAAATAAAATCTCTGCAAAAGGCGGGAGACCACAGGAGCCACCTCAGGTACACTTTCATCCCTGAAAGCCTGAACCACAGCCCAGGGTGCTCCAATTGTGGAGACTGCCAACCAATGTTCCCTCTTTTTTTCCTGCTGTGTGCAGCAGTGTAAGATCTATGTGCGCTGCAGACCAGTCTATGTGCACCGAGGAACTGATCATTTATGTGATCGCCACACTCAGTTGTTTAAATCTGTGGTAATCATTACCCCAAACCTTTGTTTACACAAACAGCAAAAGGAGGTGAATTTCACACATACAGCTGCATTTCATAGGGACTTGAGATAGATTTACAATGTAGATACACTCCATTGTGACATTAGTTATTGACCCTATTGACACCTACATCCCAGGTTCAAAAAAGGACAGGACTCAGAAGGTTCTATCTTTATAGGATTTTATTGAAGTTAAAGTAGTGTCCTGGTAACAATGACCTAGAATGGTTAGAGCTGGTTAATGCAGCCTATATGGCCCCGAATGTCTGGGTTGGGGTGGCAGCATTTGGTTCTAGAGCATGCAATAAGAAAACATCCCTCAAAGTGAGCCTAATGGCGAACAAGCCATAAGGCACTATTGGACAGGGAGATGGTCATCTTACCTGGAAGAGCATGCGCCTCTTCTATGTGGAGTTCTGGATCATCAGGGTTATCATGACCAGGCAGAAGTAGGGGGTCGTGACATGGTGTCTGTTTTTTTCTTTTGCTTTACGTTCTCTTTCTGGACTTGTCCCCGCGAGTCTCATCCCCTTCCGTTCTGATTCATGCCCCCTTTTCTCCGGCTCTCCTACTTGATGGACCTCCATGGGTCTGTTGATTGTGAACACCACATTATCTACTTTCATTTTGAGTCTGTCCAGACACACCCTCAGTGTCCCCTCATTTCTGGACAGACCTGCTCTATCACTCTCAGCAATGATGTTGTTATCTGCTGATCCAACATGATGCTGGAACCGCAGGTGAAAGTCTTTTTCTCATCACACTGGTGAGTCTCAAATAGGGCAAACAGTGTATGTGGTCGTGGAGCAATTTGAAAACTGCCTGACTTGGGATGTCAAAAGTCGAGTTTAAGCAGGTAGTGCCATCAGATTATGACATTATTGAGAGCGTTTGCTTGGAATCATTGATACTAGAAATGTTGTATTCCTAATTCACAACCTGCATAAGGCACAGTCTCTACTTGTGACTTGATTGTGGGGTGGAATCCTACAAGAATACATGTAGGGGCAAAATGGGCTATGCAGTGCATAGATAGTTATAAATAAATAAATTGTGAGAAGTGTGTCATTTTATACTCGATATTACAAATGGATGTATTTGTTGTGTTTCAGTACTCACCATGGGTTTGTTAGCAAATGGGGAGAGGAGTTGGAGTAATGGCTAGGGCGGTTGACATAAAATCTGGCGAACCAGGCTTGAGTCTCTGCAATGACAGCTGAACATCTTGTAATTCTAGGCAAATCACTTAATCTCCCCATGCCTAACAAAAAAATAAATGTGTCCTTATGTAACGCAACTGGTGCTATGTAAAGCGCTCTGATACCCGATACCTTCGGGTTAAGTTTGCGCTATATAAAACTCTATAAAATAAAAAAAAAGAAATTAGGATGCTATCACAGTAATACAAAATGCAGTGTTAACTATGTCAGTTTTACCTCAGTCTGCCATATCACATAAACATGATTTATTTTTGTACTTGCTATAAACACACACATACATTGCCCCTTTTTGGAAAGTAGATGGTTTAAGAAAATTGCATTAATACCGACTGGCCTAATCATTGTATGTCATTTGTCACACAGTAAGCCAGCATTTTATATGTTCAGATGTTTTGTATATGCTTGGATTTTTGCGCCCATGCAGGCTCAGGTTTCTAGGTGGGTGTTTATAATAGGCTACTATGGAAAACATGGTAGTTGAGGCTGATGGAAGGGTGAGATTCAGACGATACCTGTCAGTGGGTCAGAAAGTTATTCAGAATACTGTGCATACAATTGTTGGCCCCTCTGCAGAGCGCACACATCAATGTTACTATTGTAACTGTGATTATAGGGAAATATGTGTGAAGGAGATACAAAACAGCTTAAGCAGCGCTAGGGTGACAGTAATTGAAAATGTAGTTCTTACATATAAGGGGGTATTGCAGTTCACTTTCAACAAAACATAGTAAACAATTACAATTCTGTTAGCTGCGCCCCTTTTAGAGACTTCCCTATTTTCGCATCACACTTAAAGTCGCAATGACAAGTGTGAGTTCTCCTTTTGCTGGCAGCACACTAGAGACATCATAAAACAGACAGATGAGCAGACAATCTGTGTCATGCTTGTGGAGGGAGCACAAATGAGCAATTGTCTGCAGCGCACAGCAGAGTGGGGAGTGAGTAGAGGTGGGTGAGCTAGCAAATTAACAGGGAGAGGTGAGCCAAGGGTGGGCTCTGGCCCTAACAGCGTGTGTACGAGCCGAGCTCTGAAAATATTTGCATCTAATTCGTACAACAAACATCAAGTTAGAGTATGAGAAGTGTATATTTTTAGCAAACAGAAGCGTTTCATCTTAGCACATCAGATTATTTGAAAAGTATTTATCAAAAGTGGGAATTGGGAGTTTTTAAACATGAACTCAGAAACATTCCTCCCCCAGCCCTGATGACAATGCTATAAGTTAACAAAGAGGCACGTCAGTTGTCAAGCATACTGAACACATGACCTAGGGCCATATGTAGGTAGCTAAATACCGGTCGGTAACGGACGAAATTCGGTAAATTTGCCGTTACCGACCGGTATTTAGGTATTTGAGATGTAGGAGGCCAAATTTAAGGATTCGGTAAATATGAATCGGTAAATACCGATTCTACATTACCGAATACTAAAATACCGCATCGGTAGTTACCGAATCCTTATTTACCAAATGGGTGAAAAAAACTGTAAAAAAGAGAATAGAGATGTAGGTAACTTCTAAAATACCGAATATCATGAAATTCAGTATTTAAGAGTCGGTAATTACCATGGATTGAAAGCAGGTGGTAACCAGGTGCAGGCCTTAAAACAGGACCCAAAATGCAACAGAGTGATCAGAATGGCGGCCTTCTACGTGATAGCAAGGCGGCTACGTCTAGTCAGCAGGAGAGAGGCACTGGAGACAGGAGGAGCAAGTCTACAGGCAGCGGATCACACTCTTCCAACTTAATGAGGCAGAGATCCATGAAAGGTACAGGCTACACCCCCACACCATCCTGGACTTGATAAGGGTCCTGCACCCACTCCTGGAGCACCCAACACAAAGGGCGCACGCCATACCACCACATGTGCAGCTGCTCTGTAGCCTACACCTGCTTGCATCTGGCAGTTACCAGGGGGTAATAGTTGCGATAGGTGGGGTGTCCCAGAGCTGCCTCTCCAGTTTCTTCAGGAAGTTCCTGGAGGCCATGATACAGAGAATGCATCATTACATCAGCTTCCCTGACACACATGCGGAACTGCTGAAGCCCAAGACTGACTTTTACCAAATGGCACAGTTCCCACATGTGATCAGCTGCATTGATGGCACACACATCCCAATCTGCCCACCTGCAGCCACTGAGTATATCTACAGGAACAGAAAGTCCACACACTCAAGAAATGTGCAGGTAATCTGTGATGCTGGCAACATAATCACAGACATCGTGGCCAAATTCCCAGGAAGCAACCACGACTCCTACATTTTTCCGAACAGTGGGATCTACACACGCCTGACAGCGGGGGAATTCGGAGAAGGATATCTGCTAGGTAAAACACTGTGACACACCCTTATAGATACTGCAGATCTAGGTGTTGTTGTGCATGGGATTAAGGGCTTTCTCTTTTCCACATAGGCAATAGGGCATATGCCGTCCGCTCGTTTATCCTGACACCCTACCTGAACCCATCAACCACGAGTGAGAGATGGTACAACGTGGCACACAAATCTACTCGCAATGTTGTGGAGTGCACCTTTGGGCTGTTGAAAAGCAGATTCCGCTGCCTCCACAAAAGCAGAGGCACACGTCAGTACTCACCCCATATCTGCTGTAAAATCATTGCAACTTGCACAATGCTGCACAACCTTGCCACTAAGAAAGGAACAGCAGTAGAATTAACACATATTGAGGATGACGATGATGAATTTGCACAGCCTGAGCCCAACACAGCAGGAGTAGCACCAGCAACTGATGGGAGACAGAGACGGGCAGAGATCACACGCAACTATTTCTAAGTAAGTAAGGAGACACAGCCAGTTGTACTATTATACTCGACGTAGTTGAATTCTTTGGCACTTAGCCAGTACACAAAGGCCCAAATGTGCCAGTCCAATCGTAGCCATCCATTATGGAAGTCCTGGGTTACTTCACCCATTCCAGGGCACGGACTGTGGGCACCCTCAGTGTTTACGGGCACACCTACCGGTGCTAGATGCCAATGGCTGGCTGTCCTCACTGGCTGTGTGGGCAGTGCCAGCACCATGGAGCCTGCTGCTCCTACGGGTGTCAGTAATAGGGGGGGTATGCTGCTCCTACTGATGCTCTCCTCGCTCTCCCCCACATCCAGAGCAACAGTATTTGCAGACTGAGCAGTCAGCAGCACCTCCACTGCACTTGTCACCCTCACAAGGCCCCTTGAGACTTCACTGTCCCTTCCTTGTCCTTGGGACGCTTGCAAGATGTCTCGCCTGTGGTCATAAAACCGTACATTAGCTCTGTGTTCCTGCAGCCCTGCTTCTACCATTAAATACTCATCACTGAAACACCGTTGCTATTGCCCCAGCTTGCTCATCACTGATGTGTGTTGCATGCCTTGTTGTTTGGTGTGCTGTCTGACATGGTAGGTGTTTCAATGACTACATCTCCCATAATGCATTGCTGGTGTATACTAAAACCTGTACTGGAGTGGGGTTGACACTACCACATTGGGGAAGAGGAAAGGGAAGGGGAAGGGGTGGGGTGATTGCTGTGCATGCTTCTTACCTTTTCTGGTGGCAGCTCGGGCTGAGCTGTCTGCATCCCCAATCCCACAGACGCTGTCTGGTTCAATTGTGGACTCCACCAGCTCCTCAAGCTCTGTCTGGGCAGGTGCTTTGTTCCTCCCTCCTCCTGTCAGATTTGCTTGTTTGTGGAGCTCAGCCATCTTTCTCTTAGTCACGCTCCGGAGGCCATACCACCTCTTTTTCAGGTCATCAATGTCCCATGGGGTCACTCCAATTGCATTGACCGTTGCCTGTATTGCCAGCCAAATCTTCCTTTTGGCAGATTCTGCCACCTGCAGGGACTGCTTCCCAAACAACTTGTGGTGTTCCTTGACTACCTCCTCCACAAGGACCTCCGATTTGGTAATTTTGACCAAATTATTACCTACATCCCAAATACCGATTTCTAATTACCGATTCAGTAAAATTCGTTAAAAATCAGTATTTAGGAATCGGTATTTCGGTTTTACCTACATATAGCCCCTAGGTTCTTATTATAGATGGAGAAACTTTATAATCTACTTAATCAAACACCAGAGAAGTGTTTTATACAGTGCAAAGTATTTGAAGGTGCTCTAACGTGTGATAATAAACAAAAAGATTGTTCAGTGCAATAACATATTTGCCAAGGATCACACAATTTGGCCAAGCACGCTGTGGTATTCTCCAGTATTCTCCACTGTAAACTTTCCTCCTTGTATAACTTCTCCCTTATGTTCCAATGTAGAATGGTTCTACTTAGAATGTTGGGTTCAGTGACAAACCATTTGTCAGCTGGACTTTGGTGGATGAGGTCTCTAGCTTGATACTTACAATAAAGCCTCTACAACTTCTACTTCTGCTTGCCTGCTTGTCATTTATACGGCAATACTACACAGGGATCTTTTTGTTTCACGTTGTACAATAAAGCCAATATAATGGTATCTGTTTCTGGGGACTAACTCAGCTCAAACACCAGGAAGCACAAACACACCACAACCACCGATAGTTTGGGGAATCACAGGTGCCTTGGCCACTCCACCAATTGACTATTGCAACGAGCCACCAGCAAATCAAACAAAAGGAACAGCTCCACTATCCAAGCGGGAGAGAAAATGCTTAAGAAAGGGCAGAAAGGGGAAAAAAACATAACATGCACTGAATGCAACTAGCTCCATGTTGTTATCCAAAGTAAAGATAAAGCTATATCCACAAACACTGAGGATGCCAACCCTGAGGTTCATCCGAGCCTATCAAGCAACAAACCCAACACATCAAAAAGCCACAACCAACTAATAATGGAAAATCCGCAGCCAGTAAATGTATATAGCATATTCAAGTCTACCGAAAAGGAAATGAAAAGGTCCTCAACAACCCAGGCTACACAAACTATGAAAACAATACCCACACCTGGGCGTAATATGTTGGAATCCACCATAACTAACTTAAAGGAAGCCATCTTGCCCAAGGAGGGTGACAGAGAGGAGAGGAGTAACCTTGAAACAACAAACAGCTATCACCTAGGAATTAGTGCAGCATTATCCGTAAAGAACAATGATATGCATTTACAAAACAATACATGCAATGTTCAGAAATCTTGCCCAACCTCCCCGGAGCAAACCGTGGGGGAAAAACAAACCGATAAGAGCCCAGACACCAAACGAAGGACCAACTTTTTCGATAACAAGACTAAGATGGACTTTATCCCCCATTACGTCTCGAGGGGATCTTATGACATCCTCAACAAAAGTGTACTACTAAAACTATTTAACACCTTCAATGCTAAGGCAATTCCCGCTGGGTGCTGGACATATTTAAATCCCATTGTTCATGACAAGGTCAGCTCGTCATTAGCACAGGAACAGTGTACTGCATGACGAGCTGACCTTGTCATTTTTTTTTTTTTTTTAAAGACCTTTATTGTCCAACATGTACGTTACACAGCATTCAGCTTACAACCCAGCCGGGCCAGCTGCGAGTAATGAGTATTGCATCAAGCGTAGCAAAGGAACACAGCTTTAAGGCCGACAACCCTGGGGTTCGGCAGCGTATATCAACGTGTCACGATACTTCACAATCATACAATCATTCGGTGCTATAAAAGTGTGCGTCTATGGGGTTTTTCTCATTTTATCTGCGAACTCAGAGTTACAGCGTTAGGTTGGCACTCATCAGCGTCTTCAGATTAGGCAGAGCCCACCATGACACATGTGTATCGTTAGAAAGGGTATCAGTTGAGTTCATCCTTCAAGCGGGCATGGTGCTACATAAATGAGGGATGAGGCTGCTCAGTATCCAAGTGTGTTGGTGAGCGTGTATCTACGTAGCTCACCCACCTTGACGAGAGTGTCTGATATTTGTGTTGGCACTCAGGTGAAACGCCTAGGCCATAGCTGCCATTCCCGAAGGCCTCGTAGTGTATTAAGTGCAATGATCTATCTGCAAGGGCTTGGTCCAAAAGGAAATAAGACCAGAATATCAATAAACCATAAAACAGTAACACAGGTAATACAAAAGATAGGTAGGGGTGGATGGGGGCAGAGATAGCCACGCGTTCGGGGAGGGAAGTGCGGTGCTAGTGTGTTGGTTGCGGTCCAGTGGGTGGGTAGGTAGGAGACCGGAGGAGGGCAGTTTGCCCGTATGTCAAGTGCACAAGGGGGGAACTCCACTATAAGGGCTCGTCGGGTGTAGCGTTTCAATGCCTTGTGGGAAGCATTCGGAGGCTGGACCCATTGTTACAGCGTTGTGCGCGGGGATGTAGGCGTGGGAGGGGCAAAACGCCCGCTATTGCGGAACGGTCAAGTATGTAATACACGGTGGGCAAGGCATGGTGGCCGTGTAGGCAGCGATCGGTGCATTGTATATGTCTCGTAGTAACCATTACAGGGAGGGGAAGGGGGGGCAGCATACAGTTCTTCACGTAATCCCCTGTTCCACACATTTCTGCTGAAAGGAGTGTAGGATGTCATTCCAGTGTTGTGCGATAGGAAATTTCCTGAGTCCCGCTGTCTCTTCTTGCCGCAGGACAGTGCTCTCCGCCCGCGCCCAGTTCACTAGCGACAGGCTCCAGTGTCGGATGTGTGGGGGTGTGTCAGCCTTCCACCGCTTGGTAAGCAGTCTCTTGGCCGTGATCAGTCCGAGATCCCAGTAACGGGCCTGGACTTTGTTTAGTCGTGTACGTTTGTACAATCCTAGTACGCAGGCCTCCCATGTTTTCGGCACGTGTTCCTTGGTGCAATGTCGGAGTAACGTAGTCACCCCATCCCAATACTGCTGGAGGGCGGGACAGAGCCAGAGCATGTGGAGGAGGTCCGCTCCCAGTAAGGAACAGCGACCGCAGGCAGTATCAGTGACTGAAAAATATCTGTTTATCTTGTCCGGGGTGAGATATGCGCGATGCAGTATGTAAAGTTTATGATTTTGAAGCGAGGGTTGCGGGGGATGTTCACTGGGCCAGCCAGGATCATAGCCCACTCTTTGTCCGTCCAGTCCCTCCCCCTGTCTGTCGCCCACTTCGCCCTTAGTTGCACGGTTGTGGGATGAGTATGGAGAAGGAGTGCTTGTGCTATCCAATGAATTATGTGTGTGCTCATGACATGAAGGTATTGTATAAAGTGATGTGTGGGTAGCTCACCAGACATGTCCCCCCAAGCGGCAGTCAGCGTATGGATGAGGGATGCGTGTAATAGGAACTGTCCCGCCGGAAGAGATGTGTCTTTCACGAGATCCGCGAAGGGTAGGAGGGCGCCATCAGAGTATAGATCTCCCAGTATTTCCACCCCCGCGGTGGTCCAGTTATCCAGCTTTACAGCCGTCAAGGTCCCCGCCGTGGTCGGGGTGCCCAGTAGTGGTAGTATCGGGGCATATGGTACTGTCGCCCGGGTCAGACGCAAACAACGGAGGAAGCATCTGCGCGCCACCGCGAGCAGTAGTTGCGGTGGCCGGGGAGTTCGGGTCAGTGGATGAAACAACACGTGGATCTGCAACAGGGACCAGACAGCGGTGTCTGTGGCTGTGTCTCCCAGGTTCTTGCCACCTAGCCAACCCGACACCCACTGCATTTGCGCACTAGATAATATAACTTCATGTTGGGAACAGCTAGTCCGCCCGCTTCAGTGGGCATATAGAGTTTCGTCAATGCAACTCGTGGCCGGCCCTTATTCCAAATCAGGTCACGTAGCAGGACCTCAAGGTCTCGAAACACCCGAGTAGGGACATAGGATGGAATATTTGCAAAGTAGTACAGTAGCCTCGGTAGGACTATCATCTTTGTGAGGGCTATGCGGCTAGGAACGTTTAGTGGTAGCGTCTTCCAGAACCCAGCCTGTGCTCGGGTAGATGCGATCGCTCGCATCAGGTTCCCTTCCAAAATATCCGTAGGGTCACGGTAGATGTGTATCCCAAGGTACCTGAACGTCATGGGGTACCACTGTAATCTCTCGCCCCCGATGCGTATCTCGCTCTCGGGAACGTTCGGGTTAAAGGAGTAGGCCCCTGATTTGGCCCAGTTCACCTTCAATCCCGACATTTCCTCGAAAGTGCTGAAGATGCCACTTAGGGACGCCGGAACATTACTTAGGTCGTTGACATACAAAAGGAGGTCGTCAGCATACAATGACACCACATGTAGTCCATCCGCCATCGGTATACCCCAATCCGCCCCTTGGGACCGGAGTTTCGCAGCCAGGGGTTCCACAGCTAAGGAGAACAACAAGGGCGATAGGGGGCAGCCTTGCCTGGTGCCTCTCCGCACACAGATAGGGTCAGAGAGCAGCGCTCCAGTACGGACGCGGACTGTGGGCCTACGGTATAACAGTCCAACCATAGTCTGATAGTCGTCCCCCAGCTCGAATTTGTCCATGACCGCTCGCAGGTAAGGCCATTCCACAGAGTCAAACGCCTTCTCTAGGTCTAGTACCAGGCACCCGGCTCGTGGCCACTGTCGTGTGGCGTATTCTTGTAAGCGGCGGATGTTGTGGGACGTGTGTCGTGTCGGTACAAACCCGTTTTGGTCGTGATGTACCAGCGCGGGAACCATAGGGGCTAATCTGCGAGCAAGTGCGGAGGCAAGGATTTTGTAGTCCGTGTTGAGGAGTGCTAAAGGGCGGTAGGATCCCATCTGCTCGTTATCCCTGCCAGGTTTGAGTAGAGATACGAGAGTGGCCTCATTAAGTGTCGGGGGCAAAGAGAAGTCATCTGTAGCCGCAGAGTACATCCTCACCAGGTGGGAAATTAGGATGTCCGAGGCGGCCCTATAGAATTCAGCTGGCAAGCCATCCGGTCCCGGAGACTTGCCATTCGAGAGGTTAAAGATGGTATCACGAAGTTCCTCAGATTCCAGCGGTGCTCCGAGGTCATTCTGCTGTGCCGCCGTTAGGGCGGGCATTTGTATGGCAGAGAGATATTCAGTGATGGCAGCCAGTGGGACACGCAGTCGGGAACAGTACAGTCCCGAGTAGTGACCCGTGAATGCCTCGTGTATTTGGCGTTGGGAGTAGAGTAATCCACCGTCTTCCGCCTGTATTGCCAATATGGGGGTCGAGCGATCCTCCCGCGCGATCAGCCAGGTTAACAGTTTGCCAGGTCTATCACCCTGTCTGTGGACCCGGGCGCAGTGTGCCGCGAAGTTGACGTTACGCAAACGGTCTAGTAGGCGGTCATGTTCCGCCTTGGCTTCTGTCAGCCGAGTGCTCGCATCCCCCCCCCCACAGCATGCTCAAGGTCCAGTAGTTCGGTCTCTAGTCGCGTCAGGTCTTGCTCAAGTTGTCGTCGCATGTGCCCCTGTGTTCCCAAGCAGAGTCCCTGGGTCACCACCTTGAAAGCATCCCATTCGGTTTGGAGAGAGGACGCCGTACCAGTTTTGAATTCAAAGTATTGAGCTGTCTGTGTGATTAGGGAGTCACGGAAGGTCGCGTCTAGTAAGAGGTCCGGTTGGAGGCGCCAGGTGGGAATAGGAGGGTGTGGGTCGTCCCAAGCGATAGTGTGTGTGGATTATGATCTGAGTGTGTGCGGCCCATATATTGCGAGTCCTGGACCAATGGAAGAAGATCAGTGGAGACCATGTATCTGTCTAAGCGTACATGTAGCGCATGCGCACCTGACCAGTAGGAATATGTTCGTGTTGTGGGGTTGCGTGCCCTCCATGCGTCGTGTAGATCCCATTGCTGGGCCCAGTTGAGGAGGGCTTTCGTGGTGACGTGTGCCTGGGCATTGGCCGGGGGTGCAGTAGATCTGTCTAGGTTCACATCCAGGACGCAATTGTAGTCGCCTCCAAGGATCCATGGGAGCCCATGCCAGGACGCCAATGTTGTGGAGAGGCTCTCAAAGAAGCCGCCCTGGTCAGTGTTTGGGGAGTATAAAGAGGCAAGTACCACAGGGTGTCCATCGAGTCTGCCTCGGGCCATCACATACCTACCCTCCAAATCTATCTGTGTGTCTATGACTGCCCATGGGGTGCCCGGCCGTATCCATATAAGTGTCCCGCGAGCATAGGAGGAGTACTCCGTGGCGTAAAGTTGCCCGCGCCTTCAGTGCGTGTACCTCAGTTTTGTTTAAGTGTGTTTCCTGTAGCAACGCTATATGAAATTTGTGACGCCGTAAATAAGAATAGATTTGGTAACGTCTCGACGGTGTGTGCATGCCTCTTACATTCCACGTGCATATCCTGATCGCAGCCATACTCACTGTCGTGGTAAGAAATATCCGCTTCACCCACCACCCATCCCTCAGGCGAGTGCCTCCACAAGACCCTCGGCCCTCCCCTCCCACTCAGATCAGACACAGACATCAGCACAGAAAGAAAGGGTATAGGCAATTCTCCGAGGTTGAGGGTGGGAAAAAGAACAGGGTGTGCAAACAGTGCTAAACAGTAATAGATACCAAAAGGTCGGCTACGCAACATGTCGCCGTCCAAACACACCAAAGAGGCAATAGAACAGTATTCAAGTCTAGGGGGTAACGTGTGCTAGTTACAGTTCTGGCAGTTCACCTATTCAAATCAAGAAAGGGGGTCATTGGCCCTTCCCCGGGCCATATGTCATGTGCACCATGTAGCCAAAATCAGTGTTCAGGAAGGCAGTGCCGCTTCCTGTCGTGGGGTTGCTTGTTTGACTAATCACGCACAGGGGAGAGAGGTAAGTTCCACTCCCCAAGTTCCCGGAGTAGGAAGGTCCCCAGGCGATATGGGCAGCTGGCATGGAGGAGAGAAGGGGAAGCACTGCAGTATGGCCCCACCACCTTATCACCCTCTCAGTGTCTATATGTCTGGGTGGGTACTCACTGTGTCAAGTTCTCTCCCTCTGTCTCCAGGGCGGCAAGGGACTGCTCAGGCAACGGCTCATAGTCACGGCATCCCAGCAACTGTCTGGTCTCTGGTTCCGTCCCCGCCGCCCCGGCAGGGTCTGTTAGGTTTGCATGTGTGGCCTCAATGGAGCATGTCAGCCGTTTGCGGCGTAACATCCGGCAGATCTACGGACAGTTGGGAGTCCGGTATCCCGTAAATAGCTTCATCATCGCTCGGAACCATCCGTGGGCTGGTGACGTGAATGACGTCCGAAGATGGTGAGGTGCTCAGTTGAGAGACTCTTCGGAGTGCATCGCGTTGCTCCTGGATCATTTGGTCCGTCGGCGGGGAGTGGCACGTCGCTTCCTCCGGTCGGCCGGCCCTTTGGTCCCTGTTCCTGCGGCGACATCGTGGCCCACGGGCCCGAGGTCTTGTCTCAAAGCTCTGTGGCTGCCAGGGTGCTGTGTCTGTACTGCTATCAAGCCATTTGTTTACATCTTCAGGAGTGCTAAAGAAGTAGGTCTTGTCTTGCGCCACCACTCTTAGTTTTGCAGGAAAGAGTAGGGAGTACTTAAGGCCTGCTGTGCGGAGACGTCGCTTTACGTCCAAGAAGTTGTGTCTCTGACGTTGCACCTGGATGGTGTAGTCCGGGAAGAAGATCACGGTAGCATTGTCAATGCGAACTTCCCCGAGCCGTCTAGTTTCTCTCAGTATTGCATCTCTGTCCCGATAGTTCAGTACCTTGAAGAGTAGCGGCCTCGGGTTAGAGCCTGTGGTGTGAGGTCTCATGGGTACGCGATGTGCCCGTTCCACTACAAAATGGGGCGATAGCGCGTCTTCAGGCAACATATCTCTTAGCCAGTCTTCCACTCGTTGAGCAGGACGGTTGCCCTCCCATTTTTCCGGGACCCCCACGAGTCTGATGTTGTTGCGCCTCGCCCTCCCTTCCGCATCCTCAGCGCGGTCTTCTAGGAACACCACTCTGTTCAGGAGGTCTTGAACTTGTTTATGAGTTTGTGTGACTTTGGGGCCAAGCTCCGCCACCGTCCCCTCCAGTGTTTTGGTCCAGTCAGCCAGTTTCTTGTGGTCGTCTCGTAGGTGGGTGAGATCTATTGCAACACTGTCTATTTTGGATTCTAAGGATGTCCTGGTCAGTTGGAGCGACTGTTCCATGCGTTCCATGGCGGCTAGCACGCTGTCTAACCTCGCGGCTACCTGATCAGCAGCCATCTTGTGTAGTGACTTATCGGTTTTTCCCTTCGGCGGGGCCCCTCCAGTTCCAGTGCAAGTTCTCACCCATCCGGACATGTGCAAGGCGACCCGGCCAACAGTGTAGTCCAATTTAGCCGGGGGATGAGGCGTTTTCTGGTGCGCGGCTCCGGCAGTGCCTGCGGTCCGCGGCGCGTTGCCACTTGCTCCGGGTTTGTGTAGTTGATTAGCCGGCCCCTCGCGTGTCCTCCGTGCCGGTTCGCGGGGTAGGCCTGCGTAGTAGTGCGCCAGAGCAGGCGTTTGACAACAGTACCGAGGGGGTTGCGCTCACTGCAGACAGCCCACCGCGCGGCAGCAAAGTGTCTTGTGTTTTTGAGAGCCGCAGATTTTCCCTCGACAGGTGGGGTAGGCCGAGTGTCGCCGTGTGCTTGCTGGAGAGTCTAGAAGCACTGGATTGCAGCCTCATTGCACCTCCATGCATTGTAGGGAAGTCAGGCCCATGCGATGGTGGGCGTCTGTGTCGCAGTGTCTCTCAATGCGCGCGTGGCCCTTCCCTCCACACTGGGCCGAGAGCCCCTGCAACGCGCCTCCTGTGTCCCCGATGGGGTCGGATTTTCGGTGGAGGCGCTGTCAGTCAGCCGCCACCAGGGCCCTGCAGTCCTGCCAATCTCAAGGAACCCAGGGGGGGGGGAGTCCGTAGTACACAGAACCACGTATCATCTCTACCATCAGAGCGTGTCTCTTAATGGGTGAGGGACGTCGACGAGGTCTCAGCGTCGCTGACGCGTGGGCTATGGTGTTTAATTTAGGCCTCTGTTTGCATCTGCCCCCCACAGTATCGCCGCACCTGCGTGGGGAGGGGGCCTCTTCAGGTGGCCGCGGCCGTCCAGCAATGTCCAGAGCGTAGGGCCCTCCCACCTGGCTCTCCGGTTCCGCTTGTGTGTTGCTAGCCGTACCTCCGGGGTCGCGTCACCTTCGGGCGAACGAACAGGCAGTCGGGCAGCCGCGCCCCTTGCTTGGGCCGCCGTCAGCGCAACGGCCGAGTCACGCCGGCCAGGCCTCCGCACCCCCCCCGGCGTGGGCCTCCCGTAATCTCCCAGGAGCAGGGGGGAGCAGGGGTCAGAGTGTCGAGATGGCCCCCAAGTCAAGGTCCCGATGCGTGGGGAGGTCACGGAGGCCAGGCCGCGGGCCGCGTGGTGAGGCCCAGATGTTAGGCCCAAGCCACGGTCTCCCGTAGTCACCCTCGCCGTCTGGGTGGCGGCGAGTCTCGCCAGAAGCTCTCAGGAAAGGCCGGTGCTGCTGGGTCGGGTCTCCGATTCGAAAATCGGCCAGAATGCCGAGTATGGCTCTATGGTGGTCCGCCTGCAATTTCAGGCGGCTCCGAGGATAATTGGCGGAGAATCGGCCCGGGGAAGGGGAGCTCGGCTCGGAGCTCTACCCGGTTGCGACCTCCGCCATTGCGCGCCTAGCCACGCCCCCCCCCCACGAGCTGACCTTGTCATGAGCATGGAAGGGGTTAAAGCACTTCCTTCCTTGAGTCACATTGACACCCGTAATTTAGAAAGCATAGAATTTAGACCCAATCCTGACTCAACCTGTCACAACAACACCACAGCAACTTTCTTCGACAACTCCATCACCGAGCAGATCTGGCAGCAGCAAGATTAATTTGCCAAATGGGGCATAGAGATAAAAAAGCTCGAGCCCCCCCCGTTATCCAACCCTGCTACAACAACCAAACCCACCGGACGGCATGCTGAGAGGTGCGAAAAGCCTGGATCATCATAGCCCAACCAAGGGTACAGTCCAAATGGAGTTCTGGACTTTTTGGTTCCGTCCAGAGGTGTCAGGGAAAACACCCGAAGACCCCGGAGTTCAACCTGTCTCGGTGCACAAACAAACAGAAACACGGGCTTCTCGATGGTGGCGTCAAAGACCAAAGGTTTATTACTGCAGGGACACAGAAGTCACAGAAACTGCACACGGGCAGTGTCTAGGAGCCTGTTCAATTTGTACAAAGAGGGTTGTTCCTTATATACTAAATATTCTGCTCGGGGCAAATTCTTTACATGTTACCACAGTTCTAAACATTCGTGTCTTAAACAATAAATATTTGGCGTTGCACAGGAATCGTCAACAGTATCTGATGTCAAAACATTACGAATGAGGGGTTCCCACTAGTCCATCATAATCCCATGTCAATTCTTCATTCAAGACCCGGACCGCCTCATCGTAAATTTCGTTACCTCCCCCTAATAAAGGCCCAGAAGGAAAGGAGCAGAGCCAGGTGTGGAAGATAGAAAGACAGGATAAGAGATGTTTGTGGGTCGTAAATGGGCACGGTTACCAGCTTCGGCCGCCTAATCATGATCAGGCCAACGAACACAAGAACCAGTATAGCAGGACTGGCCTCAGGCTGGGGAGGCAGTTCTTGCCGAGTCATGCTGCCACAGCGTTGCTGGCCTAAGGTGCACGTGTCACTCGCAAGGTGAATCGCCGGCTAAAGCCTACGTGTCCTTAAATGAAAAGAGGTCATTGTGTGTCCATTGACTATGTGAGGGCAAGGAATACAAAATGGCTTCCGTGTTCTAAGATGGATGCCATGGGTAGAACAGAAATGTGTTTGTAACTGGAGTGCTCTTGCTCGTAGCATAGCGAAAACACCAGGATATACTAAATGGATCATTTGCGGTTCACTGATACCAAAATTATGTATTTACGACAATGTTACAAACACGAGTAAAATCGTCACGGAACCTCAGACCCTCCTTTTGCCCTTACATAGGCAATTCCTCAGTCTATATCAGAGTCAGAGTCTAATTCTATGCTCATTAGGTCAGTGACATGTTGTTGTATCATCATCCTGTCTCGTGCCTTTTCTCCTAATGCAGGTGGTTTTCTGAAACAGGTTGCAGCACAGAGACTACACAGAGCGGGACCACATTGGATAATAAGACAGCACGAGAACAGAAATACTAGGATGACACCAATGACCATCAGAACCTTCCATCCCCACGCTGATACCAGAGTCCAAAACCACTCCATGAAGGACCAGTTTCCCTTATCTACGTGTATAGAGTCGGAAATCCTGTGTAGCTTAGAGATTGCTTCATAGACTGTTGGAGCATTATTTGGAATAAAGACACAGCAGCTCGATTGGATCATTCTGCATACCCCACCTCGATCTGCAAGTATTACGTCTAGAACCATACGGTTCTGCAACGTCATGAGACGATCCGCCTGAAGCTCAGCTGTTAAGTTACTAAGGGCACCAGCAGTTTCTGTAATAGTAGATTCAACTACCCGTGTTAGTTGACGTAGATTTCTACTATTGGCCATAGGCCCCCAAAACGGAAGGAAACCTTTGAAAAAGTCTCCAGCTTCTTGACCAGCGGTATCTTCCTTGCTGAAGACACCTCTTGCTACTCTGGTCTTGTGATAATCTGAAGAAGCAGTGTATGTCGGAGGTAACAATCGAGCAATATAACATGAACCTGAGAAGTCAGCAGGCAGCCATGTATAAGCTCTGTCCTGACAGATGAAGTAGGTACCCCTAGCAGTCAGGAAGGCAGGGGAGGAGTTAGACGGAACTATGTAAGTCTCAACGCACTCACTCCTCCCTAGCTGAGCTCTCAGATTTCTCCCATTTCCTTGCAAACAGACCTGACCTCGGTGAGGCACGACCCAAACTGAAGTGGAGCTTTTACGCTTGCTTTCTCCCAAACTAAGGCGATACTCTGTAGAGTTCCAACTCAAATACACCCGTAATTCATCTCTAGGGTAAGATGGAGTATTATTGACGTCTTTAATCATGTCAATAATTCCCTGGACTAAAGCTTTGTTGGCTGAGTTGTATTTAGTGGACCGTGGTGGACGCGGAGGATAGGTCTCAAGGGCATATGAAAAAATGGTCTGAAAGGCCTGAAATGATCCATTGTAGCTAAAAGGCAAGACTAGATAGGGAATGCCTTTATCCATAGTGTGAGGTATCAAGCCACACACCCAGCAGTCTGTAGTATTAACTACCAGTTGGTGTTGATGCAAGAGCTGTACAAATGTATTGTTAATAAATTCTGAGCGTCGAGCTTGTTCGTGTTCAGGAAATGAGTGAAAAGAATGCATAGAAGAAACCGTAGAAGTAGTAGGATCAAGGGAAGGTACTGTAGTTACTGGCATAAAAATCAAATGTACACCAAAGACGATTCCACCCACCAACGTTATCAAAACAATTAAAAATGTAACTGCACATTGCATTAGAAAGCATTTGCTGTGAAGTATTCTGTACAGTCTATTTCTACGAACATAAATTACATTTTCTCGTTGCAGCTCAGGAAGCTCCATCTTCTACGACCGTTCGCGACCACTGATGATGTGTACGTAGATGAAAATGCCTCTATCAGCCCTGGGAGTTCCCAGAACTAACAGAAAGATCGACCTTGTGTCTGACCCCCGCAGATTCAACTAGGCACACAGCCACGACCCTACGGCTACCCAGACGGCAAGGCAATTTTTAAAACAAAAAGAAACAATACAAAGTTTTAGCAAACTTCCTGGCTGGAGGCAATGTATAGGAAATTCAAATCTGAAAATAGGCAGTTTCCTGCTTTATTTGTCCATATTGCGAGAACGTAAGTTGTATCTCAGTTTTGCAGGAGCTGTCTGGTCTGGAAACAATGTATTTTCAGCCGACGTTGCAATGTTCACGTTTTCAGATGACAAATGTTCTTTTGGTGCAGATGGCAAATGTTCGTTGGGTGTGGATGACAAATGTTCAGGGTTCAAAAGAGCAGTTTCAAGAGGAGAGTCAGAATTTGGTGAATCCGTGATCAGTTCTGCATCGCTGAAAGGTATGAACCTGGGGACTTGTTCCGTTTCAGAGGCACCGATTCCTTTCTTTACCCAGTTGTCGTAAGGAAGTGGCAAAGGCACACGTTTGACATGTGTCGTATGGATCCAGTTCTTCCTTCCGGCCACACGAATAGCAGTTCTCGTTGCTAGTAGGACTTGGAAAGGGCCAATGAATCTGGGCTGAATATTTTTCGTTCTTGCAAAATTTCTAATGACCACCTGATCACCCGGTTTCAGCTGATGGCCTGGACTCTCCGGTGGCTTTGGCAATGCATCGAAAACCTGTTGGTGAATAAGACTCAATTTAGCAGTCAAGTCGAAAAGGTAATCAATTAACATTGGGTATTCCAGCTGCTTGAATTCTTTTGGTCTAGGTACCCCCCAAACATTTGCAGGACGACCAAAAACTATTTCATAAGGACTAAGCCCTACTCTAGAATGTACGGTTGCTCTTGTTGATAGCAAAGCCAAAGGCAATGCGTCTGGCCAGGACAAACCCGTGGATGCTTGTATCTTAGCAAGTTTCAGTTTAAGGGTGCCATTGTAACCCTCGACTAAACCCGCGGACTGGGGATGATTCGCACTATGAAACTTCTGTCTAATCCCTAGGCCGACACACACACTCTGCATAACTTTCCCTACGAACTCACTTCCGTTATCTGACCATACAATCCGTGGCATTAGGTATCTGGGGAAGTATTCTTTAAGAAGAATTTTGGCAGTGGATAAGGAAGTATTGTCCTTTAGCGGGTATGCTTCGATCCATCTGGAGAAAGCACAAACTACCACTAGGACGTATTTCAGATTATTACAACGATCCATGTGAATGAAGTCTAGCTGGATCACTTCGAAGGGGCAGGAAGGAGGAGCGAAGTGACCTGCAGGTGTGGGGATTCCCTTGCCAGGATTATGCATCAAGCATACCATACAATTTCTCACCACTCTCTCTGTACACTTACTAATCCCATCATTCTTCCAGACCGGAGCCAACATCTTACAAATCCCTTTCGAGCTGATGTGCGCTGTTCCATGTGCCATTGTCACTACTGCAAGCACATACGCATCAGGCAACATCCAACGCTGTTGTTCTGACAAGTCAATCCAACACCCACTCGAGTCCAATTTACCCGTGCTCTCTCTCCATGCAAGTTTTTCCTCCTCAGTCGCCTCTTTCTGAATTTCCTTCACGCTTTCCACTGTGTCCTCACACATTCCAGACTCAGAAATCCATCTTGCAGACGTTGCAACATACATTCTACTCATCATATTTCTAGCTGTCTGTTTTGCAGTCTCATCAGCAAAAGCATTCCCACGACCAACATCATCCGTGATTGCTTTATGAGCACTGCATTTCACAATCGCAACTTCAGTCGGCAAGGTTAGAGATTCCAACAAGTCATTAACTAGCTGACCATGTTGAATCTTAGTCCCATGGGACGTAATGAAACCTCTCTCTTTCCACAAACGGCCAAAACTATGGGCCACGCCGAACGTGTACTGACTATCTGTGAACACATTCACTCTCTTTCCCTTAGCTAAAACGCACGCTCTTGTTAGCGCGATCAATTCTGCAGCCTGGGCAGAATTCTGACTCACTCTCGCAGTCTCCACAATCGTACTCAAGGTCGTTACTGCATAAGCAGCAGTCACATCACCATTCTCCAATTTGAAGCAAGACCCATCAACATACAGCGTGCCATCTGGATCTGACAACGGAGTGTTTTTTAGATCAATTCGTCCTTTTGTTTCTTCCTCAGTTTTGAAATAACAGTCGTGTGGTTCGGAATCACTCGACTCTTGGCTAGTCGGCAACAATGTTGCTGGATTCAATACATTGCATCTTTTGATCTGAATATGACTAGCTAACAGTGTCAGTTCATAACCTGATAATCTAGCACTGGTAAGGTGTTGCGTCTTGGTTTGGTTCATGAGTGTATCCACCGCATGAGGAACCATAACCACTAGCATATTGTTCATTACTAAACCAGCAGATTGTCGAATGGAAGCTGCAGCTGCGGCTGTAGCTCTCAAGCAACTAGGCAACGCTCTAGCTACTGGATCTAATGTTGATGAAAAATACGCACAAGGGCGTTGTTTATCACCAAATTTCTGCGTCAAAACACTCAATGCACAACCTTCTCTCTCGTGGACATAGAGCGTGAATGGCTTACTGTAGTCGGGTGTACCCAATACAGGTGCTGAACACAGTGCATTTCGTAACTCAGAAAAACTCTGCTGACATTCTGCAGACCATGGTACCGGACTCGGAACATTTTTCCCAGTCAAGGCTACCAGTGGTTTTGCTAAAAGAGAAAAATTTGGGATCCATTGCCTACAATATGAGGTAATACCTAAAAAGGCACGTACTTCTCTCTGCGTGCTAGGAACATTCATCTGTGTAATTGCTTTTATTCTTTCTGGGGTCAACTTCCTTCCCTCCTTTGACAAGAGATGACCTAAGTAGGTCACTTCTTGGCAGCAGTATTGCATTTTTGAAGGTGACACCTTGTGATTCAAATTTGACAAATGATGCAATAAAGAAATCGTAGCTGTTTTGCAAGTTTCCTTGTCATCAGCAGCCACTAGAAGATCATCAACATATTGTATTAAAGCAGAACCAAGAGGAAGTACGAAGGAATCTAACTGGCTTTTTAATGCTTGACTGTAAATGGACGGGCTTTCACAATAGCCTTGTGGAGCGCGTTTAAACCTGAAGCTTCGTCCTCCTAGAGTGAACCCGAAGATATCTCTGCTTTCTTCGGCTATCGGAATGCTGAAAAAGGCATTTTTCAAGTCGACAACCGAAAACCATGCTGCTGTGGCAGGAATCAACGTTAACAATGCAGTAATGTCTGGAACCACAGGAAACTGTGGAATCACAATTTTATTAACCTCTCTGAGATCAATTACAAACCTATATACTGGAGGTTTTGTAGGGTCAGTTCGTTTCAAAATAGGCAGTACAGGACTATTACAGATATTACCTCTAGTTTCTTCTATAACGTCTTTCTCAATCAGATCATGCACTATCAGTAGGAGCGCACGCTCACCTTCACTAGAGATTCTGTATTGTGGAATTCGTGGAAGTTTGACATTTGCTTTCAAAGTTACTACATAGGGTGGAATTTCCAATAGACCTACATCATTAGGACCAGTCGCCCAAAGAGTATCAGGGAGTGAACGCAGCTCTGGTGGGAGCGCATCCATCGATAAGTACATTGGAGAGATTATTCTTTTACCCAACGTAAGCTGTACTCCTGCTGGAGAACAGTACAATGTCGCGTACAGGCGTTTTAACAAGTCTAAACCAAGCAGATTTTCGTTACAACCTGTCGTCAAAATCAGGGGTGCTTTCAATTGACAGGGTCCAACAGAAATCGACAAAGGACCAGAAACAGGGTTGTGAACAGGGGCGCCCGAAAAACCTACTGAAACGTTTGTTGAGCCAGACAAAGGTGCGCCAGGGAGTTTCGCATGTATGATAGAACTTTTTGCTGCACCAGTATCCAACAGAAACGGTTCGACTATACCTGATGTTGCTACTGCGACATAAGGCCCACTCTGATCTACTGGAACTGATACTACTCCCTCTCTTTGTCCATGGCTGTCCTAGTACTCACTTTGCTGAACTTCCTCACTAGCTTCATAATAGTCTTCAACATGATATTGTGGAGACCTATTCTGTTGGGCAGATTGTCCATTTCGCTGGTCGAAATAATTAGAAGGGCGATCACTCGTCTGCGGAGGCATAGCACCTCGTCCTCGACCTCTAGAGTTTTGCATGGAACTACCACAACCTCTCTGAGCTGCCGCAGCATTATTTTGTGCCCGAACTGGACACTCATTTTTGTAATGACCTTCCACTTTGCAATAAGCACATTGATTCCATTGGTATTGTGGCCTTTGAAAATTATAATCCGTTCTTTGATATGACCCTTGCTGCATATTAGTCTGATTCGTGCGAGGCTGATAAGCTTGCTGTAAAAGTACTTTAGTTTTTAAATCTTTCGTCTTTTTATCTGATTTTTCCTTCTCTTCTTTATCCCTATTTTCATAGTACTGGGCAGTCGCAAGTATTTGCGCAGTCGTAGAGACAGCCCACGCACTTTCAGAATTCTTTAATTTACCACTAAGTTCTGGCAACAGATTGTGCACAAATTTATCAACAAATAATCTCTGACCTCCTTCTGTGCTCATATCCTGACCACTATGATCCACGAAAGTCTCCTCGAATCTTGTGAAAAAGTCGGAGACGCTTTCGTCTTTCTTTTGTTTGCACGCGGACAATTTGTCCCAGTTAACGCGCAATGCTGGCATCAAAGTTTTCATTAAATCGATTATCCTACCAGGCAAATTAGCAATTAAGGGTTCAGGTTTAGAACCACCTATTTGTTGACCATCCGCTGCAATTATAGCTGCCCAGTCACCACCTAGGGCAACTGGATGATTCTCTTTACGAATTTTAGCCCAAATTGGTTGCGGTACTACATTACCAAATAGCAGATCTATGTCAGCAAGATTCAATACACAAGCGTCAACTGTTTGAGCCAACTCTTTGTAGTACCCTGCAGGATTTTTACGCGGATCTGGCAAGGCCTGTTTCACTGCTAATACTTCAGCTCGCTTCCATGGAATATTTATCCATACTCTCTGGAATTGGGCCGGAGCGGCTGCAATACCAAGGTTTACATTAGCTTGCACAGCTTCACGCCAAATTGGTGGAACCTCTCTCATTGGATATTGACGATTTTGTTTCGTACTGCGTTTCTCTAACTCTCTCGGTGAACGAAGGGATGAGTCGGTTCTATAACTTAGAACCAGTTCCATCGCTTCTTTTATATTTTGTCCAACTATCATACCTGCAGCAAACTCTTTCTGAACATTAATTAATTCTTCTAGATTTGATTCAGGGTCATCCTCTTCCAATTCCTCACGTAGAAGGAAACACATTTCATCGAACACATATCGTTGTGGCGGTTCATTCCATTGCATAAATGTATCTAATACATCTTGTACATTATATCTTCCAACTTTCGAAACCCATCTAAGAGCAGTGGAATCTAATATTCCTCTTTCTTCAGTACTGGGAAGCTGACTACGCCTCTGTACAGAGTCAGAGGTAGGAGTCTTAATCAGAGTTTTATAGAAGGGAGATAGAATATTAGAGACGGAATCAGTGATTCTCCGACGAACAGAAAGCGGAGTCATAATATTAGCAGAGGCAGTAAATAGAGTAGCAGTTGGAACAGATAGATTAGGAACAGTAGGAGTAGCAGGAAAAATAGCTTGTGAACTAGCAGGTGTGAGCGATACAGGTATAGGTAAAGAAGCCGGCAACCCTGGAAGAGGGGTTGTCGAAGGAACATTAATATTGACCACAGGAGGTACAGGAACTTGATTCAGGGGAGCGGGAACACCAGGTTGTCCAGCAACCGGTAATTGAACATTCGGTATAGGTGGAGCCGTAGCACCCTGTGCATACGGTGGGGGTGATCGTAACAAGTAAGACAACAGGGGATCCTTTTCAGGGTCCTCTACTATCTTAGTCGTACTCGATGGTAAAGCAGGATAGCACTTGTCTATCGCTAAATTACGCTCTCTATTGGCCACCTCCATCGCTTTTTCAGACTCGTTGAGTTGCAGCTGCCTAGCAGACTGTTCTAAAGTCAACTCTTGCTCTTTCTGTTCTTTCTTCAACTTTTTAATTTCTCTCTGTTTAGATTCTTTTCGCCAATAACGGAAAGAATCAAACATTGCCGGCCGGGCTTTCTTCTTAAACAACCTTCTTTCTAGATTATCGAGAACTTCAGGTTCAAAACTACCATGTAGTGGCCAACTAAGGACACCATCTTTCTCTGTGAAGCGGATCCATACCTCGTTATAAGAGATAGGGCCCACACCAAATTTGCAATATAGATCATAAAGGGGAGTTCCAATCGGAGGAACCAAACACGAGTCCTCCAACTGGGAATCACTGTTGCAACTAAAACAAGACAACATACAATTTTTCCGACTTACCATTTTATAATCCGGAACACAAAACAAACAAGACACAAACAGAAAAGATGCGCACTCGAACCAAGAACTTAGGCCTACCAGAACTGACAAATGTATCGATACCTGAACTGAACAGAATGATTATCGTAACCAGAATAACCAGTGATAATCTTACAGAACTGAACTGAACTGAGAACTAAAAGGATTATCCAAACAGGAGCAACCCTCACAAAATACTTAACTGAGGTACTGAAGACGTCACCAAGGAGAAACCCGTCACGTCTCGCCGTACTAAGGACTGCACCTCGGGTCCAAGACAGGGCGACGGTCAAGGCAACGGACCACTGCAGCCGTCTGAACGGGAACCCTCGCGGAAGAGAACGTCGGGGCCACTTTTGCGATATGCCGGGATCGATGAAGTGGGGCGCCTCCCTCTGAAATCTTCACACGAAGCTCCTCGAACTCTTCAGGCTTTTGGACCGGTACCGAATGACGTCGCCCCACGTTGGGCGCCAATTGGAGTTCTGGACTTTTTGGTTCCGTCCAGAGGTGTCAGGGAAAACACCCGAAGACCCCGGAGTTCAACCTGTCTCGGTGCACAAACAAACAGAAACACGGGCTTCTCGATGGTGGCGTCAAAGACCAAAGGTTTATTACTGCAGGGACACAGAAGTCACAGAAACTGCACACGGGCAGTGTCTAGGAGCCTGTTCAATTTGTACAAAGAGGGTTGTTCCTTATATACTAAATATTCTGCTCGGGGCAAATTCTTTACATGTTACCACAGTTCTAAACATTCGTGTCTTAAACAATAAATATTTGGCGTTGCACAGGAATCGTCAACAGTATCTGATGTCAAAACATTACGAATGAGGGGTTCCCACTAGTCCATCATAATCCCATGTCAATTCTTCATTCAAGACCCGGACCGCCTCATCGTAAATTTCGTTACCTCCCCCTAATAAAGGCCCAGAAGGAAAGGAGCAGAGCCAGGTGTGGAAGATAGAAAGACAGGATAAGAGATGTTTGTGGGTCGTAAATGGGCACGGTTACCAGCTTCGGCCGCCTAATCATGATCAGGCCAACGAACACAAGAACCAGTATAGCAGGACTGGCCTCAGGCTGGGGAGGCAGTTCTTGCCGAGTCATGCTGCCACAGCGTTGCTGGCCTAAGGTGCACGTGTCACTCGCAAGGTGAATCGCCGGCTAAAGCCTACGTGTCCTTAAATGAAAAGAGGTCATTGTGTGTCCATTGACTATGTGAGGGCAAGGAATACAAAATGGCTTCCGTGTTCTAAGATGGATGCCATGGGTAGAACAGAAATGTGTTTGTAACTGGAGTGCTCTTGCTCGTAGCATAGCGAAAACACCAGGATATACTAAATGGATCATTTGCGGTTCACTGATACCAAAATTATGTATTTACGACAATGTTACAAACACGAGTAAAATCGTCACGGAACCTCACAAACCGGAAGGAAAATCAATATCACCTTCGCTCACCCCGAAGCAGTTAAACCTTTGGGTTATAGGCAGATGAATACAGCTGGAACTAGCCACGGAATGACATGAACAAATCCTCCTAAAGCATCAAAACCAGACAACAGTTGCAACATCTGCTCCTGGAATGTCAATGGCCTAAGTACAACATTAGAAGATCCTGACTTTTTTGAATTCATTGTACAGCACGATCTACTTCTTTTCCCAGAGACATGGCAGACAAATCCTTAACCAATTGTAGGATATAAAGAATATCTCCACCCGGCTGAGAGAGATGCAAAATATGGAAGAGCAAAGGGAGGCCTCTCTATTTTTGTCTTGAAAAACATCTCATGGCACGTCTCCGAAGTAGCCCTCGACTCGCCTTGGATGTCATGCATCAAATTAGTATCCTCACCCTCCTTCAGCCTGCTAATACTGAACATCTACATCCATCCTTCACCTATACAAAAGATGTCAAGTATCGAGAACTTAACAGAAACATTAGCCACTCCTAAACTTGGTCATCCACACGCTAACATCATTCTGTCAGGGGATTTCAATATGAACCTTCTATATGGCAGGAAAGAAAGATCATGAGGCCACACACAACCCAGCAAACGACGTGCTATACATGGTAATAGAAGTGTATCCCTGCTGGAAGAACACTCAATGTGTGTGCTCAACGGTCGAGTTCCGTCTGAGAGCTCCCCGGCATATACTAGGGTTAAGCAAAAAACAGGCTCAATTATTGATTACACTCTTACTGACCAGGACATTCTCCCATACATCTCGAACTTCCTAATAAAAGAAAGGGCAGAAAGCTATCACCATCCACAAACATTCACTTTGCTCATAAGTATGGCAAACTCAATAACAGAGAACACGATGTCCCTACCAAAGCAATGCCACAATTTAAAATGACTCACTTGGGAAAAGGAAAACATTGGTGTCATCAGGCCACCTGCACTGCTCCTATTGAGAGTTTCAAGGTTGAATCATTGTTTATGAAAGTCTGGGCATCCTTTACTTATGTTCTAAACAATGAATTCTCAAGACAAGGCAGCAGCCGCAAAGTAGGAAGATCAGCAGGGTCAGCGTGGTTTACCAACAGCCTAAGGAATCAAAAAAATCAACAGAATAAATATCTAGGGCAACTCCGAACTCAAGGCTCAGAATCCTCTCAGGATATGCTCTCCTTAATATCAAAAACAAGAAAAGACCTGAACAAGGACATCAAGGCGGCCAAGAAAGAATTTAGAGCGGCAAAACTCCTTCATGCCAGCAAACAGAGAGACTCAAAGCTCTTCTGGGAAGTCATTACCCAGCTATCAAAGAGCAAGAACCGACATTTTAACTTGGCTATAATGGAGGACACCTGGAGAGCTAATATCAAACATACATATAACGCTACTCCATTCTCAGGTGACACAAACCAATGAGTCCCTACAGCAGGAATAGCCCATAACACACTCAAGTCAGACCCACTAGAATTCTCCCCGCAGATTACCCAAGAACAGCTCCTCAAAATTATAAAAAAACTTAAGACCTGAGGGAGCCCCAGGGCCCAACAGCCTGCCAAATGCACTATTCCAAAAGACACACAATTGATGGACGGAATGCAGAATGAATCAAATATTCACCCCAAGTCAAAAGATCTTGGTTAAATCCATCATTCTTTTGCTCACCATGCCACCCCATTTTAGACCTGGCCATATGCAAATCAGTCTTGACCCTGTGCCTCATGGGAACAGCACAGCCTGAACTGCCAAGCCAGGTCCTCCCTGAACCGGAAACAAGCATCCTAGGACCAATTTCGGGGTTTCAACCACTCTTCAGCCAGGATAGCTTGATTCCAGTGGCACAGTGAGCCCAGGACCCACGTCTGGGCATACCTGGCGCACTTAGGGCGTGAAAGCGAAAGACACACAATTGATGGACGGAAGGCAGAACAAATCAAAACATTCACCCCCAGTCAATAGATCTGGGTTAAAACCATCATTCATTTGCTCACCATGCCACCCCAGTTTAGACCTGGCCATATGCAAATCAGTCTTGACCCTGTGCCTCATGTGAACAGTCCAGCCTGAACTGCCAAGCCAGGTCCTCCCTGGACCGCAACCAAGCATCCTAGGACCAGTTTTGGGGTTTGCACTATTCCGGCATGACCCTTCATTCCGATCTGGTATCCTCACCCTGCTTTTCACATACATGTTAGCATCCGGCACGACCCCTGACAAGGAAGTATCTTAAATCCAATACACAAATTGGGCTCACGCTCGGATCCTACTCACTACTGATTGATAGCATTAATTGATGTTGAGGCAAAGATGTATGCTTCGAACCTCCTGATAGATTTAGAGGACTAGGTCAGCCGCACAAACTTGATGCCAAGCACGCAAACTGGATTTCTGGCCGGAATGGGCACCCTTACCAACATCTGAGGTCACACTTCTAGTTAATCAAGCCTATGCAAAATCCCATACCCTGTACGCGTGCTTCATCGACCTTAAAGCAGAGTTTGACAAAGTACCGAGAGTGAAGCTATGGGCCAAAATGCAAAGATGGGGGGCACCAACTAAACGTTTGGAGGACTATATTCAACCTCTACCCAGATACGTGGGTGCAGATAAGGAAAGGAGATGGGTGCAGCATAACAAACAAGATTACAACCAAAAACGGGCTAAAACAGGGTTACCTGCTGGCCCCCTGTCTATTCAATATCTACACCGCTGACCTCGGGAAGCATCTCCAACAAGTTCAAACTAACCCCCCCCAAACTAGGCAAAACACCAATCACCAGTGTCCAATATGCGGACGACATTGTTCTACTAGCATAAACACCGATAGGCCTGCAGCAATCGATGACCCAACTAGGAGCTTATGCCACCTCCGCTCAACTAATAATAAACCTTAAGAAAACCAAGGTGCTATGTTTCTCTAAACATCACAAAAGAGGGTCAAAAGGCAAATGTACCTGGAAACTAGATGATAAACCAATATCCCAGGTAGATTCATACAAATACCTAGGGTTTCAACTGAACCACAAACTTACCTTTAAGCAACACCTAGGCCAAGGTAAAACGAAAGCAAAACAACTCCTCTACGCCTTCAAAACCTTAGAGAGGAAGCTAAAATGCTGCTCAGCTGGTACCTGCTTAAAGTATTTGCAGCAAAATTCATACCAAC
Organism: Lissotriton helveticus; assembly: GCF_964261635.1. NCBI lineage: Eukaryota > Metazoa > Chordata > Amphibia > Caudata > Salamandridae > Lissotriton > Lissotriton helveticus. The sequence continues at coordinate 1,017,027,449 of NC_136071.1, forward strand.
CATATCGTATGGGTCAGAAATCATGAACACAAAAGACGCCACCGCCATGAATCAAGCCCAATCAAGTTTCTTCCAGAGCCTGTTTTCAATTCTCCAGCATATCTCTCAGGCACAAATTTGATTGGAATACAGGCTTAAAACGAGAAAACAGACAGACAAGGGGAGGTGGTAAAATCTTATTGGCGGATGAGGCAAGCAGATGACAATACTTTAGGACACTTTTGCTGGGAAGAAATTGAAAAGCAAGCAAGGCTAAGCAATTCCATTGTAACTTTTTAAAAAAAATTACTTCTGGACCTACACCTTGAAGAGTCCTGGCACACAACTAGCTCTTATTCTGGGTTCAAAAATACGGTGAATAGTGCAACCAAACAAATCTCGTTGTTAATGGACGAAACTGCCTTTTCCAAGAAAAATCATGCATGGGCAGTGATTCAATCATACCAGATGCTGAAACCCCAACCGTATTTGTGTGAACACTTCTCTCATTATAAAAAGCAGTATCTGATGCTGTTGCGGCTGGGTTCATTCCCCATGAAGGGATTGACCACAAAATGGAAGTTTACCTGGCCAACAAAAGAATGCCGATTGTGTGGACAAGGAGAAGAGACACTACTACACCTACTATACATCTACCCCTTACTATTAGAAACTCGAAAAACTGTACTTCGCAAGATCTTTAGGAAAAAACTATTAAAGTCATGCAGAGCTGCAGTCATACAATGCGTTGGAGGCCAGTCAATCCAACTGTCCTGCCGAGCCAATACTTTTTGGAAAATGGCAGCCAAAGAATTGGACAAAAAAGTTAATTAACTCGAGTGGCTATGACATGACTGCCTGGACATTCTTCACCTGCACTGATACCATTTTCAGATTTTTTCTCACTGAACCACCTTGTATCTTTTATAAATTACACTGATTACAAATGTCATACTTTTTTTAACCGTTGATGATGATGGAGTATATGACCACAGTGTGTTTTTATCTACTGTACCCTACAGAACCCGATTTTAAATCATTTTGTATTATGTGCTTTCGCCATTCATTTATGATTTTTAACAAATAAAAGTATTATTAACTGACTGGTATCTGTTTCTGTCCCAAAGATGCTCTGGCCTACGTAAAAGATGCAATTAGATTTTGATGACAGCCAGAACACGTATTTTATTTTGAGCAATTTCACATAGAACAAAGTTTGGGCAGGCAAATGTATCCAGCACTTTACAACAGACACCAAATATGAACTTTTGTCAGTGCTGCTGACACCAATACATCCATTTCCAAATTGTCCCTCAAACGTTGCATCTGCTTCTGTTAATTTTACCCCAGACAATACCCCTCAGAGACCAAAGAGACCACCCATTGGTCCAACACCGTCCTAATTCATTATTCCTTGAATAAGGAGAGCCGACCACCCACTGGCTGCTCCTGTTGATTGGCACGACTTGGCAGAGGCTGGAGTGACAGTGGTGCCCCTGGAGTTTTGGGACCGGGACTTGTTGGGAGTTGGGGTCCCTTGGTCACGACCACCCGCTCGAAAGGGTTGCATACTTCCTCTACCAGAAGCTGGTGGAAAAACTATCTTATAGCTAAAACCTCTTCCTTTAGAAAAGGTTTTTACTAGTGCAATCAGCTTCTTGTTCTCAGCAGTCCTTTTGGTCGTGTCCTCTAACTGTTGACCGAAATGAGAATGATCATCAAAAGGTAATTTCATCAAAATTGACATTTGTGAGGAATCAGCATTCCAGGTCCGCATCCATAGGTGATGACGTGCTTACACGACTGCCCCTGTTGAAGCAGCTGATGCACATAAGTTATCAAATCATGAATCTGAAAGAAAACGGACCTGTTACTCTTTAACACTAAGAAGAGATAAAGAGTTTGATCCTTCTACCAATCCCTCTGCCAGATGATGAAAGTCCTTGAGAAGAGATCAGACTGTGTATGTGGTGTGTCCATTAAACCTGAGTGCAAAGTTGTAGGCTGCATGTGCTCGCTAGACAGCACCCTCTAGTTTCTTGTCAAGAGATCTCTTTCGAGAAGCGCCTTCAACCATAATGTTGCCTTGAGAGCCGAGACCCAACATGAGGTTATCCACTGTAACAACTGCTGGAAATTCCTCGGAAAACTTGTCGACAGGTAAGCGTCTCAACAAAAAACCTGGGCAAGGTGACTTATATACACCCAACACGTGTTATAGCTGCATGCGTGAGAAAATATTCTGGTTCAGGTCACACATACTATGAAAGATAGTCCTCCTCTCCTACCATGGATTCAGTAGCCGGCAAGCAGCCAATATTCTCTCTTAAATGCTGCACTGCTCCCTGAAGAACTCTGCCTCTCCCCTGATCCTCTGCAAATACATCAGGGTCAGGATGGATATACATAACCTGTGCCTGAGGCAATTTAGTTGGTGGAGCCCCTCTCTTGCACTGAATGCCACATCCAGAGCTCTTTCAATCATTAGCTGTACCTCTACTGGCAGCAGGATTTTATATCTCTTTATGGCAGAGAGCCTTTTTATTTGCTTCCTCCATTGCACACTGGGGGAACAGAATGTGTCTTAAAGCCAGGCATTACAATAAATTGTGAAAGTGACAGAGTCATCTGCACTCGGCGGGTTTCTAGGAGCCTTGCAAGAATTTGAAGGCACACCATATTGGACAGGGCGTAGGAAACTGAAAGTAGGTTTGCGTGCACTATTTCAGTATACTTGAACACACAAATAAACCAAGGCGCATAGCAATAAGAAAGCGCCACAGTGAACAAAGCACTTTCTCCAGAATAGAAGACTGCTGGTGCAAGTCCCTGGTCGGCTGTCATGATGCGCCTGTCCTACCTGCTATGGCTTGGTGTAATTCATAAAGTAAAATATGTAAAAGCTGCTACAGCAAGCTTTTGCAAAAAGAAATTCAACATATACAAAGTAAATTAAATCTCAACTCCCCTGCATCAGCTAGGGTTACAGCACGCAGAAGAAAATGAACAGAGAGTAATGTTACTGGATCTCCCTTTTCTGCAGACTGCTGTGTAATGGCAGTCATGTTGGGAGGATCAGATCAGCTAGGGAATGGGTTCTGCAGGACGGAGATGAAATCTAGTAAGTAAGGACTGTATCAGGGTAGATGGAGGAGGAGATAATGCATTACCTCCTTGTCCTGTCTTCCCGTCCCATTCCTTAACAGTGAGCAGCTAGTCTGCTCCACAGAAATCTATTACCTAGCCGAGATTTTCACACTTCCCCCAACATGGCACCACCATCAAGTGACAATTGAGGGGGAAGTGCGTAATAGAAACATCCTGTTATTTTTTCTGCATTCGCAGTTTCCTTCGTGTGCCTTGCGGAGTTGAGGCGTAAGTTTTCCCTTGTTTTCTTTTATGTTTGGTCGGCCTGCTTTAGCGGCCACCTTCTTGATTGTGTATGCATGCCCTGGACCCTCCGCTTATGCTGCCTGCTGTGCCTGACTTTTTCCCGGCCCTCTCTAGCGGCCGTTTGTGCTCACCTTAGCAGCTGTGTTCCTTCCTGCCGGTCCCGCTGTGCCCTGCGTTGGTGGGCGTGGGTTTGCGGCGGTGATTTCATGCGGCGTGAGTGGTCTGAGTTGTTGCTATTTTCTCTGGGGCAAATTTTGGGTGGCTGGCTTCTTTTTTATGCACCGGCCCCTTTTCCTTGAGCTCTGGACTTTGTTTGTTTTCCATGGGGTCCTTTTTCCTCACGCACTCGTCCTCTGTGAGCGCCTTTGCTGTGTTTCTAAGCGTTGCTGTTCCCCGAAGTTGCTGTCATGGACTCGGGTCCCTCTTCCTCCGCAGCTCCTCTTGATGCCTTGCGCCTGTTGATTAATGAGGCAGTGGCTGCCGCCTTCCAGGCTCCAGAGACTGCCACGGTGCCTAATGGATCTGTAGATCTGATGGGCGTTCCTGATGGCGAGTTGGGTCCTGATGAGGAGGAATGTGTCCGGAGACGCTTTGTTCAGGGTGCGGAGCTCTTTGACTTGTTCGCCCATGTGCGGGAGAATTTGGGGTTCAATCCTCCTGTGTCTGATGTCCTGGAGGATGACTTCTTTACACAATATCACCAGATGACTCCTGAGTCCTTCCCCTTGCATGGTGCTGTGTGCAAGGTGCTGAATCATGAGTGGAAGAAGGTGGATAAATCCGCCTTTCCTCACTTTCTGTCTAAGCGTTATACTTTGGAGGGTTTTGCTGCTGAATTTCCGCAGACCATCAAGGTTGACAATTTGATGGCTGGTCTTTCCTTTCAAGGTTTGATCCTGTCAGATGATGCCCTTCCTGTGGACGCTTTAGATAAGCGTGTTGAGGGGCCAGTGAAACGTTCCTATGCTGCTTCCAAATTTTTCTGTCAGGGCGACTGCCTATTCTAATTACATGGTCCAGTCCCTCCTCAAGGATTTTCAGGCCCTGTCACTTCTTTTGCAGGATGCGGGAGGATGCCTCCCCTCTCTTGGCCCTCATGGAGTTGCAGGTGCGGTACATGTCGGATGTTTCCTTTGACAATTTGAGTGCCACTGTGGCTGCTTCTGGTGCTTTGATAGGTGCAAGGCGTCATATCTGGATGTGTTCCTGGAAGGCTGAGTCTTCTCAGAAGTCGGTCCTGCTTAAGTTGCGCTTTGTGGGTTCCAAAGTGTTCGGGCCTCAACTTGAAGAGATGGTCAAGCAGTCGGCGGAGAACCGCAAGCTTGTGGCTCTGGTCCACCCTCCTTCTCGGGGGCAAGGTTTTGGCTACCCTCTTGCCTTTGGGCCTCCTGCTCAGGGTGCTTCACAGCCCTTTCTCAGCAGGGGTCGTGGCCGGGGAGTCCCCTGGAGGTGCCAAGCCCTGGGCCCCTGCCAGTGTTGCTGCCACCACTTCTTCCTCTTCACAATGACTGTCAGCCTTTGCTGGTTGATAGTCACCTTCAATCTTTCCTACCCCAGTGGTTGTAGGTTCCGGATGCCTGGGCGGTTCAGACCATGTCAGAGGGTTATCGGATCAAATTCTCCTCTCCTCCCCCTCCAGTCTTCCTTCTGACCCCCTAACTAAGAGTTTTCACGAAGCTCTTGGCCCCTCTGGTGGGTATTCTTCATTCCAGAGGGCTGCAAATGTTTCCCTATCTTGATGATTGGTTGATTGTTTCCTTCTTTTACTCAGGCTCTGTCGGATGTGGACCAGGTGTGTCATCTACTGGGGTGTTTTGGGTTCCTCATCAATCAACGGAAGTCCTCCCTGGTGCCCTCCCAGACCCTGAAGTTCCTGAGGGCTCTCTTCTGCATGGATCTCCGAATGGTGTTCCTCTCCCAGGAGCACCAGTTGACTTTGTTTCGTTACCTTTCTTGGGTTCTGTCCCAGTCCTAGGTGTCTGCCCGTCTCTGGTTGAGAAGTCAGGGGGAGATGGCGTCCACTTTGCATCCACTGCCTTGGGCCAGGCTGCATTTGTATCCCCTCTTGCATCATGTTCATGTCCTATTGCACTAGGACCCTGCCTCCTTGGACTACCAGGCCCTGAACCCCGTCTCTCCTGGAATTCGGGTGAATCTCCAATGGTGGTTGTCCCCCATTCTCTTTCCCAGGGGTTAAATCTCCTTCCTCCTCTGAATGTGGTTGTGCTATCCACGGATGCCAGTGCCAGGGGTTGGGATGCTGTGATGGGTGCCTCCAAGGCTCAGGGTCAGTGGTCCCATTTTGAGTCTCTCCAGTCCTCGAACTGGAAGGAGTTGAGGGCGATTTGGTTGGCGCTTCGGTGGTTTGCTCCTCTCCTTCTGGACCGTGCTGTCTCGGTGCAGACCTACAACCAGGTTGTTCATGCTTATGTCAATCGTCAAGGGGGCATGTATCGGTCCCTGTTTCTCCTCTCCAGGATGATCGGGCTTTGGGAAGAGCAGAATCTCTTGTCTCTGACGGTGGTCTATCTTCCAGGGAAGGAGAATGGGCCTGCGGACGCTTTGAGCAGGTTGTTCCGCTCCTCGGTGACTATGTGTCTGTCCACGGATCTGTTCGATCTGATTGTCCTCCAGTTCTGCCTTCCTTGGCTGGATCTTTTTGCCTTGGAGGATTCTGCCCTTCTTCCTCGGTTTTGCATCCTCGTTTCCTTCCGGTTTGCATGGGCAATCAACGCTTTCTCCATTCCGTGGTCACTGGGCTCCTGTTTGCCTTCCCTTCATTTGCTTTGATTCTGTGGGTCCTCTGAAAGATTCGGTTGGACTGGGCGGAAGTTCTTCTGGTTGTGCCGGAGTGGTCTCATCAGTCTTAGTTTCCCCTGCTTCTGATCTTGTCTCTGTGCCTCCATTGGAGTTTTCCCTATGTCCCTCCCCTCTGCAGGCTCCTCTTCTCAGCGTTGCCTCCCTGCGCCGCCTCCGGCTGGGGGTTGGCACTTGAGAGGTTGAGTTTGTTGGGTCAGGGTTGCTCGGTTGAGGTTGCCAATTGCCTTCAGTACCAGGACTTGGAGTAATGAATATTACCGGTGAGTAACCGGGCATGTATGGGCAGAGGCAGGCCTTTGATATTTCATCAATCTCTTGTACCTGGGGCCAGTACATATCTGTCCCCATCACCTCTTCTTTACATCGAGCCCAGGCCCACTGTCGGTTGGGCCATGCAAAACTGTAAAGAATGGCAGCCATCTAGTGCACAGCCAGGCTGTGCCACTTTATTGTAATAAGTTCTGAGGGTGTGTCAATTATCCAAGTGACGCAGAGCTTAACTTATAATGAATGATTTTCAATCCATTTAGTAGGTTTTTTCCTGTGACTGGGATCAAGCTTCTGGTGGCAAATACAGTATTGTGGGAACGGTATGCTAAGTGGGTGTATTCAGTGGCTAATTATTACAAGTAGAAAGCTTCATTGTAGTGAGTTGGCATGATGTTAGTGCTGTGTTGTTGAAACATATGTTAAGGTCCTCAATGGCTTAGAGGTTCTTATGATCCTTTATAATGCCTTAATGAGTGATGTACTTTTAGTGACTTTACCTTTAAGTGTTTTTTCCTTTTTTAGCCACATGGATCAAATCAGTGCAAATAACAGGCTTCGAGTCAACTGGTAACATTATAACTTTCTTTCTGTTACCTTTGTCTCATCAGCTGAATATTATAAACAGGAGAATCCTAATACATAGGATGAGATTAAGGCCCCATGTTATAATGTCTGTTGCCTCATTAGAATAATATATAATTGGATATGTCCTTACAAAAGCTAACTCAGAGAGTTGTTAACTCGTCGAGTCAGCCCTATCGTCAAACACATGCACTTTTGTTGTAATTTAGCAGCGATTAGGTTAAGCATTAGCAGAAGACATCTTGTATTTAGAGACTATCTTGTCCGTTTCGTGGAATCCATTTTCCATTTCTATCAGCCATTTTGTTTGCCATGTGCTCGCCATGTGCTCTGTCCTACCTTCCTGTCAACTGCTCTTGAAATCTGCCTAGAGACAAGATATATTTAGCCTCTTCTGCTTCGCACATGCTAAGTTGAGCTTACAGCTGTCCCCAACTTGTAACTGTCAGGATGTGTCCACCAGAATTAGCTAACTGTCATCCCCTCCCACTTGTTGCCAGCACACTCTCTGTATGACCTTATATGTATTTAAAACCAGCATTCTGTACTTGTGCCGCCTTCATTTGAGCCCCTGTGTGGGTATAAAAGGATCAAGCTCCTTCCATTCAGTCTGCTACTTCATACATTACCGAAGGATGCTGTGAGAATGTAGTTCCACCTCATGAGGTTTAATAAACTCTGTCTTTTCTATTCCAGCTTCTATGCCAACTTCTTTCTATTGGTCTGAGGACTCTGTGCATAGAAGGGAGAACCCTAGCACTGGTAGGCCTTGCTGAGGCTCACCACCACACATTCTTTTTTAGGTCTCGCCTGAGACAACGCAGGCACTGTCGCTTGTGACAATCTTTCGTTAACAAAAAAACATACTTAAAAGGGCATTGAGCCCACCTATTGCTTACCATTGGTTAGCTTCAAAGTTGCCCGCTTTACTTGTGTTTTCATTGGTCAGCTGCAGCTTCTTTTCAGTTTGCCGCTCTAACTCCGGACAGCTTTCAGAGGACTTTTGTTTCACCTTCCTTAGATTTGACGCACACAGACAGCATAGTTAAGCTCGTTCCTTTGAGAGGATCTTCCTTTCGACATACACACAGACAGCAACTTTGAGCCCACACCTCAGATTATCTGAATGGAATCTCATGGATGCCCTCAAGCAAGAGGTTTCACTGCTCTAGAGACATCCATCTTTTTTCTTTCCCGCCTGGCACAAGCTTGCCGGTGTTTGTGATGCTCTCTCCAATTTTTCTTCTGTAAATCAAATTTTTCTTCTTTCAGAAAGACGAATGCCGGTAGGTTGGGGAATTTTAAAAAGTAATCAATACAGGTCAAATTGATAAAGTATGCCTCTGCTTGGTCTTGTGTGATTGAGTCTAACAGCTTTGTAACTATTCCACTGGACGGGTAACTGACCTGCAATGCTTCCCTCTCCTGCGTTGTTGCTCAACTGTCATGCCCGCCACTCTCCTGCATTGTTCCATGCCTTTTGTTACTGTCTCTTCCTCCACCCCCCTGTTGCTTCCTCCGCTTTGCACTCCCGTTTTTTATTTCCCCCAACCCTAGCTCCCACCCACCAGACAAAAATAAGAGCCATAGCACTTTTTCACTAACTTTTACCCTTCTTCATTCCAACCACGTTGCTGTGGAATATTGCTAAAAAACATGAGTCATTCATGCCAAGCTCATTGTTTCCAGTCATAGGCTTTGAAATCACAAATCACTGCATTCTGGGAGCTGTATGTAGCCTTACTTACTTCCAAGTAGATTGAAATTGGCAATGAAGGGTTGCCAACAAGTTTGTCTAGAGGGTAAACACTACAAATAGGTATCTCAACTTTACATAAGTAATCAATAGGAACAACGCAGTCTGCCTGGACTTGGTTATTAGTGTTCCAGGAAAACATGTACAGAAACCAAGGTACAAAACAAAATCATGAACAAGAAGATTTGAAAGCTTCCCCCTAGGGACCTCCATGAGAATCTCCCAGTATGACAGTTCCTCAGACTGAGCTGGAACTGCTCTAGAGTTGAGACCCTTGATACATAAGCAGAGATCCTAGAAGGGAAACTGGTGGCACATAGCAACCCAAGGAAGATTGTACAGAAAGCCCGGAAACAACAAGGAAAAATAACAGAGACTCATTACTGGAAGTATGCCCAAAGTCAAGCACAGACAGAATAGTGTGTGTGACTATCTATAGCCCTATTTCAAAGAAGGTACAGAGCATTGGCCGGAAACACTAGAGGATACTTAACAGACAGAACAAACAATGCTCCTCTATGTTCACCTAGAAACATAATACCACCATAGGTGATATGCTGGTGAATACTAAGGCAAGAACCACAACAGTATCATAACAGACCACACTTTGGGGTAACCAAACCCCTGTCGGGCACTATCCATGTGAGAAATGTGTTGTGTGTGCTTTTACCACACAGACTGTTGTTACACACAGACTGTTGTGTGCATTATGACTTAATACATTATGTACAATTAGAACTGACTGCGATGGGGCTGAAATAATTATTTAAGGACCCTACAACCTGTAGAATGCTGTCAAGGCAAAAGCTGGTGGATATATCTATGATGAGGGCCCAATACACCCTAAGGGAGAAGGACTACCAGAAAAAGCCAGGTCCTCGCTTATCAACTATCTCCGCCCATGCTAGAGTGAGGATACTCTTACCTAGCGAATGACTCATTGCCACAACATAAATTTATATTATTGAGATTCCGTTTGAACTTAACACCATTGATTTTGGGGTTCCCAGCGAAAAGATTTAAGCATTCGGAACTGACCCTTTGCCTCTGTGATATGCATTCCCCTCAAACCAATCTCCTTCTGTTATTTTTCTGTGGATTGTATCACAAAGAAAGGAAAGAATATATTGCACCAATTTTAAAACAGAATAGTTTTAAACAATGTAGGGTCACGCTGTATTTTTTAAAATCATTTGCCTGATTTAGTCTGTTTTTCGGTAGCGTTGTTTTTGTGGGTCTGCATGAAAAAAAGGAAGTCCTTGGTCTTATAATCGGACAAAGTGTATTTTTTTTAGCTTGTTATATCTCAATATCAGATAAAGTATATTTTAGCTCTCATTTTCACTGGGCATCTGTTTATGTATACAGGGATTTTTTTTAAATGAATCTGACTTTTTTTTCCTTTGACCGGGCCTTTCTTGAAACATATAAATTGCCACGGTATCCAGATTTCTGTAGCATTCTACAGTTTCTTTTTGTTTTATATACTTTTATCATCTTACTTGATAATGATCGAATAAAGTTTCTAAAGTAAAGTAAGAGTTAGTAGATGGAGCATTACTTGGTTTTTATCGAGTTCTTTAAATAGGTCACAATACAGGCCTTGTGGATATTTAGCAAGTTAACAGTATAAATACGTTAAAACTTCCATCCTTCTGGCTTAGTTAATAAATATTATTAATTTGTTTAATTTTCTTTTTTCCTCCTTCTATTATGGCACTTTAATGGTAATGGCACCACGTTCTGGCCAGTTGAAAGAATGAGATCTGATGAGGATATACACAGAACTACATTTCCCAGGAAGCAAGGGAGCAACACTGAGATCATTTAATGCATTTTCTAGCACAACAGAGTACTGTAACTCCTATGAGCACCAGCTTTTGCTTACTGTCTTGGAGTATGCATACAAAATGTAGCTGACGCTGGGTAGCACTCTGTGCCAGACACGCACAAATATATCAGCTGATTGAAGAGACTGGCATTGAGATAATTGGAGCATCATGTGTGTTCTAGCACAATAGGGTACTACACCTCCCATGAGCACAAGCTTCTGCTTCTGGTCTCTAAATAGGCATATAAAGCTCAACTGATGATAGTACTATGTAGTACCACTATATCAGCTGATGTAGAGTTAAATATAATTACCTCATCACGTGGTACACAGAGGGACCCAGCTGTTTTCACTTTGAAAAACATACATTCAGGTGCCCCTGACAAGTGTATCTAGAAGTAATTTAAAAAAAAGATGAATATACCATTGGGCGGAAGAGCTGTGAACACTAGGCTAGCTGAGAGGAATGTACCTTGGTGTATTAAGTGGGGATATAGAAGAAGTAGAGACTGCTTCATTTTTTAACTGGGTATCAATATCTAACTGAGGCATATGTTGCTCTTGACTCTACGTTTTTTCATCCCCTGCTCCAACTTAGAGTGTGACTACAAAGGTTCTTAGGGCCTTCCTCAATTGGGTTCTGTTGCCCCTTAGCTTGAGTAAGAATAATGTTCAAGCTTTTCACTGTGACACCACACGTATATAGTGAGTGTGCATGAAGCACGAGTGGTGTTCGGTGACACCAACACACTGCATGTGGTTCTTTTTATCTTTATCTCTCTATGTCTATGTGAGATACCTGTCACACTATCATCCTACAGGTGGCCAGGGCACCTAAGAGCCACAGCAGTTGCGAGTATTATTTTTTCTAGATCAAAAGGTGCATGCAAGTGGTGTATACTTTAATAGGCTCTAGTGTATGTAGGGAGCCGGAAGAGATCAATGCAGTGCAACAGGCATGGCTGTGATTCAGTCGCACATCCTCAGGCCATCTGGAGGAAGGGGTAAGGAAGATTTAACAAGCTGCAGCTTGGTTATTTGGCTTCCTGTCTCAAAGCGTATACTGCAAGGTAGGAGGCAGGATTTTTTTTCTTAAGAGGGGCATTTTTCTACAACTGGTTTTGGAGCGCCTTAGGCCTCCAGCTAGGGTAGCGAGTCAGGGTGGTAGGGGAGGCGGCCTTCCAAGGTGTTGGATGCGGCTTGTTGCCACTCGGCTTTCCACCCTCCCCCATACTTTTGCATTACATTTTTGTGGGCTTTTCAATATTAAAAAATATATATATATTGACTGAAAAAACCATAGGTTTGAGGCACGTTATAGTTAGGAATTAGCATTTTAAAAAACCTTACAAATTCACTGAAAAAACATAGGTTTCAGGGGCGTTATAGTTAGCTGGACATTTCATTCTTACAAAACCATTGAAATTCCCAGTTATAGTTAGTTCAGCTAACTATAACTCGCGTGCCCGCAATGCACTGCTGATGACGTCACATATTAAATCACTTCTCAAAGATGTAGAAAAGAGCAGGGAGAAGGAAAATGTTCAGAAAGAACAATCAGTAGAGCAGAAAGAAGCATTGTTGCAAAATCATCCTGTACCCTCAACTTTTTTAAACGGATACTGGTAGTAACTGAGTCGGACTAACCAGTCCTAGAGCAGGTGCTATGTTAAAAGACACTTACAAAACAGTGAAAACACCTACATACACTAGGGAACACTATGCGTTGGGGTCCCCCTGTGAGTAGCATGACCTCCTCTGTAAGCCCCTAGAATATAATAGAGAAGGGGGATTAAAACCTGCCTCTTAAAACACCTCACAGGGCGTTTGCACACGTCATCTCAGGCCCCGTCCCCTCCCTTCACCACTGTGTAAACAAGCTCTGTGGACGATTTAAGTTGGGAGATTAAGTCCCCTTGAATCCTGAGGGTCCCTAGGGTCCAGCTAGCCCACTAGGTACGTCCAGTAAACGCCACAGAGTTGCGTTGCAGAGAGGTGTAAAAAGTGTCACGGCCTGGACCACCTCTCTGCAACACAGCGCAGTGACGCTTACTGGAAGCACCGGGTGGGCTAGTTAGCCCCAGGGGCCTTCAGGATTGAAGGGGAATTATTTTTCCAACCTAAAATGCGCCACAGGGCGTGTTTGTACACGTCACCTCAGGCCCCCATCTCCTCCCTTCACCACTGTGTAAACGCGCCCTTTGGCCATTTTAACTTGAGAGAATAAGTCCCCCACAGCTCTTAATGCTTTGCCCCGGGGATGGCGGTCTCCGGGGCAGTGTGGGGGGATTGGGCCACCCACACTTTGTTTTTTATCTTGCCCCGGGATTTGACCCCCTCAGAGGCTAATTACCAACAAAGGGCGGGATCCCGCGCTTTGTTTTTTTTTTATCGCAAAATCCGCGTGGGGTGCGTGGATCCTGCTGATAAAAAAATAAATCCGGGGGCAAGATTAAAAACAGAGTGTGGAGGGGGGGAAATCCCCCCCACACTGCCCTGGGGACCGCCACCCCCGGGGCAAAGCATTAAGAGTAGTGTGGGGCACACGGCCCCCGCAGCCCCGGGGGCTGCCACCTCACGGGGCTTGTGAAAGTTAAAAAAAAAGGCCTAGGAGGGGCAGGGTGTTTCTACCCTGACCCCTTTTGGCAAGTTTTTTTTCTGCTTTCTTGTGCCTCGATTCTACCGAGGCACAAGATGGCTGCCAACACTTCCTGGTTTGGAGTGTTGACAGCCAATCAGCATACAGCTCGTGCTCGGCAGCCTGCGCTTAGGGTGCGCGGATCCACCGCGGCCATAGATATATATGTGATTTTAATTTTGATTTTCTCAGGAACTACTGACTGGATTTACACTATTTAACCAAAAAGCATGACTTTGAACCAAGGGCTGCCTTTTTGCCAAATTTGGTGCTGTTCGGGCTGTAGTTGCGGCTAAAGGTTCCTATGGGAGATTGCATGGGGAAAACACGTTTTGGGACCGCCCTTTTTTCTCGGCTCCCGCTTGACGAATCCCCCCAGATAGGAGCGAAACAGAGCGCCCCACCAGTTTTGAAAATTTCCCGAAGATTCGTCAACCGGCGCCAAAGTTATTCCAAATAGAATGTTGCGGATTTCCTATGGACAATAGGTCCTAACTACCTACTGGCGACTGCCATTAGGTAAAATATATGTATGTATATATTCTCAAATCGTTTCTGCACTAGATCGCTGTACTCCAAATCGAAAGGTGTGTCGTCGTGGGGGATCTTTGCAGCAAAATCCAATTAATTATGAAAATCCTTAACCACATCCGTGCTAAGGCAATTCCCCCTTTGTGCTGCAGCCCCTTGATTCCCATTGTTCATACGAGCTCAGCTCGTCATGAGCACAGGAGCAGTGTACTGCATGACGAGCTGAGCTCGTCATGAGCATGGAAGGGGTTAAGAAAGGAAGACAGCGCCATGTCGATCAGACTTGATTTATTGGTCAAGCCACCATCGGACACGTTTCTGCTGCTCCCAACCTTGTTCACCAATAGCAAGGCAATGTTTCCGGCATTCTTTTAACCAGCACCACTTACAAACTACAAGCGCATGAACACAAACAACAGACCTGTAGTTTTACAAGCAATTCTACCATCACGGGTGTTTGAACTACAATACCATGGCCATAAACAACAGAACTGTAGTTTTTCAAATAAATCATAGGTTCAATCCACAGATAAGAAGACGCGCAAATTCAATTTTATGTGATTACTGTTTGAAATATTATAGTGCTCATTATTGTAAAGTCCTTAAAAGTTCAAGCATCACATTATTGTGCAATGTTTTGTATATCTCAAGTGGGTAGTCAAGCAACGCTGTGTAATTAATGCCCATGCTCATTTCAATTAAAAAAGGGGGTGGTGATGGACAGAGTATCTGAGTTAATCAGAACACTCCTACCCAGTCAACAGATCAGGGCTTGATCCATCACCATTTTTTAGCTCACTGCACCACCCCAGTTCAGAACCTGGCTATATGCAAATTAGTCTGTCCCTGGCCCAGTGCATCATGGGAACAGGGCAGACCAAACTACCAAGCCAATTCTTTACTGGAAAGGAAACAAGCTTCCGGGGACCGGTTTCTGGCATTACAGCCGTCTTCGGCCCGGCTTGCTTGAATCCTGATGGTGCAGTGAGCAAGGGACTCATGTCTGAGCATACCCTTCCACGCTTGTGGTGGCCAAAACGATTCAAAAAGGGGGTGGTGATGGACAGAGTAACTGAGTTAATCAGAACACTCCTACCCAGTCAACAGATCAGGGCTTGATCCATCACCGTTTTTTAGCTCACTGCACCATCCCAGTTCAGAACCTGGCTATATGCAAATTAGTCTGTCCCTGGCCCAGTGCATCATGGGAACAGGGCAGACCAAACTACCAAGCCAATTCTTTACTGGAAAGGAAACAAGCTTCCGGGGACCGGTTTCTGGCATTACAGCCGTCTTCGGCCCGGCTTGCTTGAATCCTGATGGTGCAGTGAGCAAGGGACTCATGTCTGAGCATACCCTTCCACGCTTGTGGTGGCCAAAACGATTCAAAAAGGGGGTGGTGATGGACAGAGTATCTGAGTTAATCAGAACACTCCTACCCAGTCAACAGATCAGGGCTTGATCCATCACCGTTTTTTAGCTCACTGCACCATCCCAGTTCAGAACCTGGCTATATGCAAATTAGTCTGTCCCTGGCCCAGTGCATCATGGGAACAGGGCAGACCAAACTACCAAGCCAATTCTTTACTGGAAAGGAAACAAGCTTCCGGGGACCAGTTTCTGGCATTACAGCCGTCTTCGGCCCGGCTTGCTTGAATCCTGATGGTGCAGTGAGCAAGGGACTCATGTCTGAGCATACCCTTCCACGCTTGTGGTGGCCAAAACAATTCAAAAAGGGGGTGGTGATGGACAGAGTATCTGAGTTAATCAGAACACTCCTACCCAGTCAACAGATCAGGGCTTGATCCATCACCGTTTTTTAGCTCACTGCACCATCCCAGTTCAGAACCTGGCTATATGCAAATTAGTCTGTCCCTGGCCCAGTGCATCATGGGAACAGGGCAGACCAAACTACCAAGCCAATTCTTTACTGGAAAGGAAACAAGCTTCCGGGGACCCGTTTCTGGCAATACAGCCATCTTCGGCCCGGCTTGCTTGAATCCTGATGGTGCAGTGAGCAAGGGACTCATGTCTGAGCATACCCTTCCAAGCTTGAATCGTTTTGGCCACCACAAGTGTGGAAGGGTATGCTCAGATGTGAGTCCCTTGCTCACTGCACCATCAGGATTCAAGCAAGCCGGGCCGAAGACGGCTGTAATACCAGAAACCGGTCCCCGGAAGCTTGTTTCCTTTCCAGTAAAGAATTGGCTTGGTAGTTTGGTCTGCCCTGTTCCCATGATGCACTGGTCCAGGGACAGACTAATTTGCATGTAGCCAGGTTCTGAACTAGGATGGTGCAGTGAGCTAAAAAACGGTGATGGATCAAGCCCTGATCTGTTGACTGGGTAGGAGTGTTCTGATTAACTCAGATACTCTGTCCATCACCACCCCTTTTTCGAATCGTTTTGGCCACCACAAGTGTGGAAGGGTATGCTCAGATGTGAGTCCCTTGCTCACTGCACCATCAGGATTTAAGCAAGCCGGGCCAAAGACGGCTGTAATGCCAGAAACCGGTCCCCGGATGCTTGTTTCCTTTCCAGTAAAGGATTGGCTTGGTAGTTTGGTCTGCCCTGTTTCCATGATGCACTGGGCCAGGGACAGACTAATTTGCATGTAGCCAGGTTCTGAACTGGGATGGTGCAGTGAGCTAAAAAACGGTGATGGATCAAGCCCTGATCTGTTGACTGGGTAGGAGTGTTCTGATTAACTCAGATACTCTGTCCATCACCACCCCCTTTTTGAATCATGCTAATTTCAAGGCACCAAAGGTTCAACACATTAGGGAAGGGAGTGAGATGGGGTCTTCTCATCTGGGGTTTTTGTGGGGTACATAGGGGTTCCTGAGGATGGGCAGCTAGGGTGGTATGGGGAGCAATTTTTGTAATCGGAAAAATGAGCAGATTTGTTGAGGACAGAAAACAACTACCAAATCCAATCTACTTACAGTAGTCCCATTTGAAGAGTAATACTCTGAAGCTGGTAGTCCTAGGAAAGTATTCACATGCATTTTTGGAATCAGCACTAGTGGCAGTAAGGGGGGTTGCTACATTTTTGGCTAATAGTATCGACTGGGATGTGAGGGAAGTGATTCGTAATCCAGATGGTAGCGTCAAAGTATTAACAAATGGGCAAAATTTAAATCTTATAAACTATTATGGCCCAATAAATAAAAATAGTGATGGAAGGAGCGTCAAGTCCAAAAATAATCACCAATCCAATATTGAAGTTTGTATTCTTTATTTTCAATTTCTTAATTCGTCAAAAATTGTTTGTTCACAGTTCGAGGCACGGAAATTTCAAAATCCAAATTCCAACAAAAGTGTTCATTAATTCATGAGTCCAATGCAATGATTATTCCATCCAGATTAAATGGTTTAACACAAAAAGAACAGCCTTAGTTCAAGAACAGCCTGCGCGTTTTGTCCTCCTTAGGACATCATCAGGTCTGTAAAGAAAAGAACAAAAAAATCACAATCCAGTTCTTAGTATATCAACTAAGAACTACATATTCGTTCTATGTGGACAATATTCTAATGCTAATAATAATAATACGATTAAACCAATTTTAAACTATCAGTAATCATCCTGCCTATATAACATTTTACACTGCACTCATATAATACATTATCCACCCACCTTAACAAAATATCCCCCATGATTCTCCAAATCACATTGTATTCAAACATAGCACCCTTCAATCCGAAATAAACATACCTCATCAAATTATACAGATTATAAATGCTGGTACTGCATCCTACTTCTTTTTGCACAATAAAGTATTCTTCATCCCATTCTTATTCAAAACGGAGCCTGTATATAAAAATAAACTGTCATTTCATATTGAGTTAAGTACAACTGATCTAATTCCAACTAAAGTAATCCTTATGAGTATTATCCTGCTCTTTTGTTACTTACAAAACCGGAACCTTCTTATCAGTAGAGAGCTGACATTTATCACTGAAAATTATATGAACAATGATGGGGTTCTAATAACCCCATACCCATCCTGCAGTTATGGGCTTAAATTTATCCTTAATCAATATTCCCTGTTTAGATCGTTCAGATCCCATATTTTAGTACACAAACTGCCCGAGTCCTCGTTTCAGTCAATCGAACACAGATAATCATATCTCTCACTGTTGCAATCGTACTTGTTCACACTTCTGGCCCCGTAATTATTGTCCTTAACTCTTATTCCAATGTTAGTCTGCCAAAATATAATAAAATAAGAAAAACTAAGCATTCGCATCAGATTGATGTTACTACGAAAAAAGCAGCGTTCACCTATGAGATACACTCAAACCCCTTAATCTAAATCTCACCTCAGTCTCCAAAAACTGCCAATTTCCAAGTTGACAGCAGGTCCTGATAAATTCGCTGTAAATTGAAACCTGCGCTAATCCTTCTTTTTAAACAACCCAACCACCAATCATATTTGCGCGTTTCCATTCCCTATTAACACCATGCCATTTCCCTATGTGGTCTGCTTTTCCATGGTCCGATCAGGATTTCTCACGTCCTGAGCTGATACATGCCGTAATTAACAAATCATGCACTCAGATTTCCAAAACACCCCGTTCCCATTCTGGTCTGCTACCATCCTTCCGCTCCTCACTGTACCTGCCAAACGGAAACACGTCTATGTCCAATCACGATTCACCACTTCTTTATTTACATTTCGGGTGAATCCGGACTTCCTATGAGAGCCATTTCTTAGCGATTTACTTGTCGCCGATCCATCATCTGACCACACAGAGCTGTACGGTCTTGTTTTTGTATGTTATTATTCAGAAATCCATATATATATCATGTTCCCAATAATACGTGACTCTGTTAAAGCTTTTCAATATTGCCATTGATCGCTGCCAATTATCATGACTCGATCAGTGCCGAGTCTTGCACTTATTTATTAACATAATGCCCCCACAGTGTTTAAACGTAATCTTCCCAATAAGTGATGATATACAGGCTCTCACAAAGATCTACAAAGTTGCCTGGGGAGCTCTTCATCTCTTGATCTGTGGGGGGGATTTTATTTTATACAACATTTGGTGAACGATACTTCAAACAAAAATAAAAAGCAGCTTAAGCCAAAAACCATAAAAGTATTAGAAGCAATAAAATCTAGCTACCAGTTAATCGAACCCTGGAGAGAAGATCATCCAGAAGGTACACATGTTTCTCTTATAGATTCAAAACTATGTTACAAATAGACTTTTTAAAAATAACAAAATCATTAATCCAGGGTCAGATGGATATATTTACTAATATTTATTCAGATCATTCAATGGTCTCCCTAGAAGGTGATACTGGTCTTAAAAATATGGGTAGACTTAGATGGTAATTGGATAGATCTCTGCTTTCCGATCCCCAGTGGGTGAAGGAAACAAAGCATTTTATTTTGGAGTTTTTTTCCGTCAATCACTATACAACTTCATTATTTTCAATTTGGGAAGCTTTAAACAACTGTAAGGGGGAGGACAGTAGCTTTTAAATTGAAACAAAATAATAAAAGCTTTAAACAGATTATGAACCTTTGGCCAGCATTGGGTAATACTCCCAGAATAAGGGAACAAAGTGCCAGGTCTGAGACAGAGCCTGGATTAATTGCTACTGCAAAGCAAAACCCAAGAGATTGTTTTACTTTACAAGAAATAAATTAATCAAATAGCTATCAATAAAAAATATGTGAGGAGAATCAGCATATTGGCAAGTTTCTTGCCAGGTCTAGCAGACTAAGGAAAGAAAAAGGATTGGTAAACTTCTTTAGAAAAGCTGATTACAAGGAATAGGGTACAGACAGAGACGATATTGAAAAACTATTTCTTTAGCATTATTCTGATACATATCAGACTCAATATGCTGTACCAAGGAGCCTCATAAAACAATATTATGATTCTTTGTCTGAGTCGCTTAACCCGGTTGTGTGGAAGCTGATAACATCTTTAGAGATTCAAAAGCATTAAAGGGAATGCCAAATGCTAAAGCGTGTGGAAATGATGGGCTACTCACAGAAATGTAAAAAATAATTTCTAGTGAACTCGTTCCATCCTTAGTTGATCTATTCAATTTTATCAAAGAGGGGTAAGATCCCTTCAACTTTCCAAGAAGCAATTTTAGTATAATTTCTTTAAAAAGACAAGAATCCAAAATCTCTGCTTTCTTATGGACCGATCAGTCTGATTAATACAGACTATAAATTGATGCTGAAGCTCTCAGCTGCCCGCATTACGCTAGCAGAACAATAGATAATACATCCAGATCAGAGCAGTATTGTGGCAGAGTGATTATTGTCCTCAAATACTCAGTTCCAGATTCAAGCTAAAGACAATTCTTTCAAAAAATCATATAAAAGTCCTACTTATGATGATTGAATCTTGTAAACTGGGATGCCTTATTTTATAGTCCTGAAAATGTTGGTTTACCTTCCCAGTTTATTTTGATGCTAACACACTTCTACAGTGGGGTTCAAGCAAAGTTGATGGTAAATTCCAAAATGCCAGGCTCAATTATGATCAAAAGAGGAACATGTAAAGGGTGCCCCAGTTCTCAGATTTGGTTTACTTTTTCCATAGGACCACTTGCAACACAACTTCGCAGCAATAACAATATAAGGCCCCCTATGGAGATGATGGCTAGGTTTCGATTATTTGCCGATAATAAAATTTTATATCCCCACCCTGATGAGGATAATATTGTGCGAGCTTTCCAGACTATTTAAGACTTTGCAAAGATTGCAGGGAACAGGATCAATCAAAGCAAAACAGAAATATTGCTTTTTAATGTGATAGCTGATGAACTCACTTTTTCTTTACAGTCCCGGTCAAAGGTAGGGTCCCCAATTAGATATCTGGGTATAGTTGTGACAAATAATTTCTTCAGCCTTTTCTATCTGAACTATGGAAAAATGTTATCTAAAATCAAGGGTCTGCTTGATAGATGGTCTTTGCTCCATTTGTTCATAATGGGCCATATTTCAATGATAAAGATGTCAATCTAACCATTAATAATATTTTTATTTTCAAATGTTGCAAGAAAAGTCCCTAATAGTTTCTTTCAGGAACTAGATTCAACTTGAGGAGTTTTATTTGGAACTAAAAATCTGATAGGGTTAAGCTAGGGGTCTTACAACTCGATAAATAACAAGGAGGCTGGGCGTGTCCCAATATTCGTATTAATTATCAGGCTGCTTTACTGTATGCACTTTTGTGTTATTTAAATGGGGTTAGGGCACTAGATAAGTTTTTTGAGAGAAATCGATTCAGAAATCAGTGATTAGCCTACCAGCGTTTATAAAAACAACAAAGCTACAAAAAAAGAGCTACAAGTTTCTTTTGGGCAATTATGGGCGGATGAATGCACTTGAAAAATCTTTTAAAATGCCTTTTGATTGTTTTTAATGTGGCTTCAAGAGAGTAATTGTTTGGGTCTTTTCCTGGCAGATAGTGAAATTAGATTCTGGAATTCATTAGGCTTCAAAACGCTGGGAGATGTCTTCAGACAACGGAAATCAATTTCAGGGCAGGAATTATTACAACGTAAAGTGCCCAGAGTCCTATTGCCAACAACCATGGGTCAGGAAAAATAAAGGAGGAAGAAGCAAAAAGTTTGGGATAACCCTGCAAAAAGGGCCATTTCCAACACAACCCCCTTCCAGCCTAAAGCCAGGGTAGACCAAACGATACCTCAATGGGATTCCCTGCTTAGGGCGATAGAACACGGATACTGGCCCAAATAGTAGGGCTCTATTTCTGTTCTCTGCCTTCCTGAACCCAGTTGAATCACTCTATCCATACTCTCAGGGTCCACCAAGCCAATCCATGTAGAACCCTTCTCCTCACCTGTGGACACCATCTGTGAAGCACCTAAACTTAACTTGCTCTTAGGTGTGTCCCAACAGACAGACAGCAAGCCACAGTGGCCGCCGACAGCTGTCAGGGATGAGACCCAGGCTTATCCTCGCAGGGCTCTCAAACCCCTGTGGCGTCAGAGGGTGGGGGCAGTAGCCCCAGGTGCTTGGCACCCTTTGTCAACTCCCCCTCCTGTCAGGTCAGGCCTGACATCCTGGCACTGGCCCGCCAGTCCAGTGTCTGTACCCTTAGGCTGACCAGAGGTTACGAGCGAGGCTCTCCTCCCCCTAACTCTCCTTCTGGGGTCCTGTCTTCTCCTCCCATGAGAGTCACCCTCAGAACACAACTCTCTTACCAGTTCGGGACCTCTCTCCAGCAACTGGTCTCCCATCCTAGGGTCTATACCCTCAGGTTGCCCCGGGGTCAGAGGCGAGGACTCACTCCCTCTGCACCCCCTTTCAGAGGGCTGCACCCCCCCAATTGGGGTGGTGCCCCTGGAAGCAAAACTGCTCAGGAGACTGCTTACAGATATCCTGCCCTCCAGGTCAGGCAGATCCTGAACCTGGCCTCCCAACCCAGGGACCAGTACCTGCGGTTGTGAACTTGCCTGGCATGCCAGGAATTCTGGGGACTCACACAGTAACCCCCGAGGGTGACACATGACTCATGTGTCCTGTGACAGTTTGCCTGGTGCAGATCTCCCAATCCCTGTCCGATGACAGTGTGCGAAGATCCCCCAGGACAGAAGAGGTGTCACCATGGTCACTCCTGGGAGACTCAGCCCTTCTGGCTAGTCCCTGACCCACTGGTTCTTCCAATGGGGAACACACACCCCTCTCACCCCTCACTCTGGACTTCTACACCCTCCCAAATGGAGCGGCACAGCCAGACACCAGAACCACTGGAGCTCTGTTTACAGACACTCCAGGTTCTCCTGAAACTAAGAGATCCCCCTCAAATGGCCTTCTAGTACAGCCTAGGCCCCCAACCTGGTGTTCCATTAAAGAACCCTCCAGGCCATGAGACTGGGTTTCGGGCACCTTGGGACCCACAGTCCCACACTCACTCCTTCTCCACTGAGACAGGACATGAGACCCTACATCCCTCTCACTACACTGGGACCTAACTGGGCTATACTGAACCTCTTCCACCTCACAGGTCTGAAAGATATCTGTGCCACTCCTTTTGGGATCACTCCCCAATGCCTCTTCAGACTCTCTGGACTCCACCAAGAGATCTGCCTCCTGTGCAAGTTCCCTGGAATCAGAGAACTCACACTCCCCCAGGTGTTGGCATAGCTCTGGAAAATAGGGACGTAAAATATTCTCTCCAACAAATGAATCACAAAACTCCCCACAGTTGTTAACCAAGCTACCCTTTGCCTCACCCTCCAGTGCCTCACACAAGTACCCCCAAACCACTCTCCTGAGACTGGGAAGACAGTATATGATTGTCTCTGTCACACAACCCACACTCTTCTGGGCGGTCTTCACACTCACACACCAAGATTTCTACCATGGGGGAACCCCTCTCCCTGTACCTCTCATCTATAGTCAGTAGAGTGTCCCTCCCACCACTAGGAATATGGTCCCCTGTGTCAGTCCCTCAATCTACTTCAGGGACACCACACACCACTGGAAATACATCATAAACCTGAACCCCCTGGTGTATGTCAACCCCCTCCCTCAAGTCAGGCGCAACAACTCTGGGTGTTTGTACCTTTCTTTCAGCACTAGATACCATAATCCTGCTGCCACCATAGGAGCTGGACTCCACCTCCAACTCAGCAAAGCTCAACTCTTGAGCTACACATTCTTCTTCTTCAGCTGAGACACTCATGACCTCCAGCTTCTCGATCTCCAAATCAAGCTCCCTCATTTCATGTGCCAAGGTCAATTTCAATTCTTCCAAAGCATACATCTTCTTGCTCTTCTCTGCCTTGTTCTGGGCTTCTATTTCCATCAGCTTGGGCTCAAGCCTCAGGACTTCTAATTCATGATCTCTAGCCTTTTGGTTTTCCTCCAACTCCTCTGGGGAAAAACTTCTGGCGGATGGTTGCTGCCAGCCCTGAAGGCTGCTCTGGACACAGGCAGATCCTGTGACCTGAAACCATCCCCTTCTGGACCATCTGTCTCCCCAGCCTCTTTGGTCTCCCACCAGGCCCTTAAGGCCTTTTGTAGCTCCACCTTCTTGGAGCGGCGCTTCATGGGACATCCAAAGCTCCTGCAGAACTTCTTGAGTTGACCTACTTTGTAATCACTTAACATTTCAATATTAAACTCCAGTTCCACAACCTCACTTGTTGGTTTACCATTCTGAGACATGATGCGTGGATACTTTCAGGGTAACAATCAAAAATAGAACCAAAACAAAACACAGTATGTGGCTGCGTAGTGGTCTGCACTCAACTAGTGATGCACACCAGTTATTGTGGGTCCAGTACAAATACAAGTTCAAATCCTCACCACTGACCACCAATGTTAGATCTGGGGGTCTCTAGTTTGCAGGGGTAGGTACCACTGTCGAAATGGGGACCCTTGCTTCTAGTCAGGGCAAGGGGGATACACTCTTTAGATAACCCCTGCACACCCCCTTGGCATCTTTGCAGACAGGCTTATCAAAGGCAATGTCTAAAGTATTTGTACCAACACTCACAGTAACACAGTGAAAACACAACGAATGGACTCCACACCAGTTTAGAAAAATAAAGTTATTTAATCTAAACTACACAAGACCAAAATGACAAAAATCCAGCATACACAGTTCAAGAATATAATTTTTAAAGAGTTCTAGGGTTTGCGTAAAAAAAATCCAAAGCTGCGTCATGTTTAGCCTAAAGTACCTGTAGATGCGACTAAAGTTCCAAATGGAAGCTGCAGCGTTGAAAAACAAGTGATGCATCACTCCTGAGATCCTGGGGAGGTGATGCGATAGCCCCGCTGGATGCAGCGGGCGTGTTGCGATGAATCCGGTCTGTATGGGGAGGGATTTGATACCTTGTATGGAATCCGGTGCGCAGGTTCGGTAGGAAGCGTCCCGCACAGGAACGATGCGACGATCTTCGGGACGGCGACGATCTCAGGTGGCGATGTGCAGCGCATCGTCAATCTTCTCTCGCAGCCCCTCGATGCAATGGCTCTGTGACGATGCACGAAGCGACGTGATGCGGACCGCAAGCAAGCGGTGCGACGATCTCACCCAGCGATGACAGGCTCTGCGACGATACTCGCAGCGACAGGAAACTCACCATCCGGGGGCGATGCGTTCCGCAAGCGAATGTTGCGTCGGTCCTGCAGTGGCAACAGGCGCTGCGACGATCTCGATCTTCGTGGCGGCAGGAATTTCCTCGCACTGTCGGGGATGCGCTCCGCAAGTGAGCGATGCGTAAAAATTGAAGATTGTCTTCTTTTCTCCTTGTCCAGCTTCCCAAACAGCAGGCACAACTTCCAGAGGCCCCACAATTGGATCAAGTACTCTAGGAAGGGCAGAACTCTCTCAGCAGAGTTCAGAGGGAAGCTGGGGGTGAAGTACTTTTGTTCCTGGGACTTCTTTACAGGAGGCCAGCTCTCCTCAGGCCCTTGGAGATCTCTTCAAGCCAGGGGACACAGCACACAGCAAAGTCCTTCCCCTCTCCTTGGCAGCAAAGCAACTGCAGGTCAGCCCACAAGTATCCAGCAGGACAGTCCTTCCTCTTCAGTCTTCCAGCTTTCTCCTTGGCAGAGGTTCCTTCTTGATTGCAGGAAGATCTAAAGTTCAGTAGTCTGGGGTCCTGTACTTATACCCCAAAAAGTCTGTGTTCCCGTTGTGCAGGAGGGCTCTGAGCCTGTCCAAATCAGTTCTGGAGCACTTGACTCCTTCTTTCATTTCACTGTGCAGAGCAGAAACATCAGACGCCCCACAGGAGGTTGAGCCAGCATTGTGGAGGGAAAGCACAGCCCTGGAGCACTTTGTTGACATGATTCCTTCTCTCCTTTCAGAGTACAGGTCAGAGACATCAGACACACCACAGGGGGTGGAACCATCACTGTGGGGGGGAGGCACAGTCCTGTTTAGGTCCCAGGTGCAACTCCTCCCTCCCATCTAGATGCAGATCTTTCTATTCACCACTGGGCGGACTCATTCTGTCTCCTGGAATCCCCCAGCCCTGTCGCTCACAAACCAGACAGTCAGTTCACAAAAAGCAAAAGGCACACAGAAAGGTCAGCGGATCACTGACATAATATCGACGACACAAATATCGAGATACACAAATATCGAGTCAAAAATATCGATTGACAAAATATCGACTCCCTATCTTCAAACAGGTAAGTACCAAAATATCGACTCCAAAATATCGACTTACAAAAATATAGACTGTCAAAATATCGATTTTTTTAAATGTCTTAAAATTAAGTTAAAACTAATATAGTAATAAATATATTTAATATAAACTTAGAAATAATTAATAAAAAAATGTAATTTTAATAAATAATTTATATAATGAAAAAAATTATATCACCAAAAATTACACACATATATATATATATATATATATATATATATATATATATCTATATATATATATATATATAAACATATTATTAAATAAACATATATAACATTTTAGAAAATGTTTAAAATTTATTGTTACAACTATAGTGACTTCAACATTAGCAAAAGTGTTGGATAGCGTAGAGGTAAAATTTACTACTCCCACTCCAGTGGGTGCAACAGTAGGGAAAGCGCTGGATAGCGTAGAGGTTAAAATTACTATTCCCACTCCAGGGATGTATGACGTTACAACGCATACTTTTACAACGCCTACCATTACAACAAAACTTTTAGAACGCAAAAACTTTTACAACACATACATTTACAACGCAAGATTTTACAACGCATATACCTTTACAACGCATACCATTACAACGTAAGTATTGGTAAGTATATAATAATTTTTTGAATATAAATTAATAAAAAATATTATAATATAATTTAATATAATTTAATTTTATTAAATAAATTTAATTTAAATGTAATTTTACTTTATTTGTACAAAGTACCCCAGTACCCCAAAAACCCAAAACTGACCCTGAACCCTAAAAATACCCCTTTACCCATAAACTGAAAACTGACCCTGAACCCTAAAAATACCCCTTTACCCGAAAACTGACCCTGAACCCTAAAAATACCCCTTTACCCCAAAAACTGAAAACTGACCCTGAACCCTAAAAATACCCCTTTACCCAAAAACTGAAAACTGACCCTGAACCCTAAAAATACCCCTTTACCCCAAAAACTGAAAACTGACCCTGAACCCTAAAAATACCCCTTTACCCCAAAAACTGATAACTGACCCTGAACCCTAAAAATACCCCTTTACCCCAAAAACTAAAAACTGACCCTGAACCCTAAAAATACCCCTTTACCCAAAAACTGAAAACTGACCCTGAACCATAAAAATACCCCTTTACCCCAAAAACTGAAAACTGACCCTGAACCCTAAAAATACCCCTTTACCCAAAAACTGAAAACTGACCCTGAACCCTAAAAATACCCCTTTACCCAAAAACTGAAAACTGACCCTGAACCCTAAAAACACCCCTTTACCCAAAAACTGAAAACTGACCCTGAACCCTAAAAATACCCCTTTACCTAAAAACTGAAAACTGACCCTGAATCCTAAAATACTCCTTTACCCCAAAAACTGAAAACTGACCCTGAACCCTAAAAATACCCCTTTACCCCAAAAACTGAAAACTGACCCTGAACCCTAAAAATACCCCTTTACCCAAAAACTGAAAACTGACCCTGAACCCTAAAAATACCCCTTTACCCAAAAACTGAAAACTGACCCTGAACCCTAAAATTAAAATATTGATCAATTAATCAATTATAATTAATTACCAATTATATTTTAATTAATTACCAATTAATAATTAATTAACAATTAATTCTAAATAAATATCAATAAATAAATTAACATATTTAATTAATTATAATTAAATTACTTCCCACCCTATTCCCCTATAAACCCACAACCCGCTACAGAAAATAAATTACTAAAATTAAAATATTTATCAATTAATCAATTATAATTAATTACCAATTATATTTTAATTAATTACCAATTAATAATTAATTAACAATTAATTCTAAATAAATATCAATAAATACATTAACATATTTAATTAATTATAATTAAATTACTTCCCACCCTATTCCCCTATAAACCCACAACCCGCTACAGACTTATATTACACAAAAAATAAAAATTATTATTAACTTACCTTAAATTCGATATTTTTGTTGTCTATATTATGTCTAGTCGATATTATGTCCATTCTATATTTTTGATTCGATATTATGTCCATTCTATTCGATATTAATTTTCTCTAGTCGATATTTTTGTTGTCTATATTATGTCAAGTCGATATTATGTCCATTCTATATTTTTTACTCGATATTCTGTCCAGTCGAAATAAAAGACTCGATATTATGACTGTACACCAGGTCAGCCAAGAAAGCAGCCACTTTCTAAAAGTGGCGCTTTCAAACACAGGATTTAAAAAACATCCTTCCTAAAAGATGTGTTATTAAAATCTGAGATCAGGGATATCAGATTTCAATTTTCTATCTTGCTCCTATGGGAAGATATGCAGGTAAACATTATACACAGCATTCCCCATTATAGCCTATGGGCAAGGTAGCCTTTCAATAGTGAAAAACAAAAATGGCCGTAATTCACTACCAGAGCATGTCACCCACACTAGTACATGCTCTACCTTTCACATACACTGCACCCTGCCCAGGGGGGTACTTTGGGCCTTCCATAGGGGTGTCCAATGTGTACAGAGGGGAAAGGGATAGGCCTGGCCAGTGTGGACACTGGTCAGGTAAGTATGGCAGTTAGCAACTGCACCAGGGCACTGTGGTGGCAGGCCTGAGACACCATTTTAGGGCTACTCCTGTGGGTGGCACAATCAGTGCTGCAGGCCCACTAGTAGCATTTGAATTACATGCCCTGGCACACTCAGTGCACTTTACTAGGGACTTACTGGTAGCACAAACATGCCAATCATGGATAACCAATCACAATTACAATTTACACAGAGAGCATATGCACTTTAGCACTGATCAACAGTGGTAAAGTGCCCAGAGTCCTATTGCCAACAACCACGGGTCAGGAAAAATAAAGGAGGAAGAAGCAAAAAGTTTGGGGATAACCCTGCAAAAAGGACCATTTCCAACAATGAAATATTAGCAAATCTACCTCACAGACTCAAGTATACCATAAAGAAGTGTTCCATACAGGAGGAATTTTAAATTAAAAGTTCGAAATTAACTCCCTAATACCTCAAGTAGACGTTCACTTCAGATTCTTAGAACGGAAATATGAACTGTTAATCAGGTGGTAGCAAGTGGGAATTGCAGAATTAACTAACTATAATCTGTTATATATATTTATAAGAAAGTTCCTCGATATTGCCCTTGAATTAAGACAGCACGCAGATTTCACAAAGGTACTTTCCATGCAAGATATTCAGTTCGCATGAAATACGTAGTTCCATCTGGGAGTTCGTTTTGGGCGCACACATCTGTCATTCTCACAACAGAAATACAGTAGGCAGCAAAATGTAAACGTCTATTTGCATATTTTATGGAAATACAAATGTGTAACTTAGCTGAAATTGAAACAATTCTCCCTTGATTTGAAAATGATAAAGCATTTGAGAACGTTTAAATCATCCATCGGAGGTGGCTTTCACAATCTGGCCTTTTGAGCATTGTGTTTCAAAATCTGAAAAGCTGCAAACTCATTTAAAATGAATTAGGGTAAGAGAATCGGAGAGCATCACAAAGGATGAAACTAGGGAAATAAGTAAGATTTATGCAATTATTTACACAACAGTGGGTAAATAGATTAGAAATGCAAACTGTAGACGCTGATAAACTCTATATTTGCATTTTTAATGAATGAGCCAAAAGGTAATAACACACTCTGGTAACATTGCCCTTTAGGAAAAAAAGACAATTAACTTAATGTATTATTTGACTTAAGAACTATGCATAGTCATTTGAAATGCCCGAATACACCATCCTATCCTAGGGATAAATGTATGTTAAAGCACATGCAAACATTGCTTCGCAAAACATTTTGGGGCATGTTTTGAAAGGTTTTTAAACGATCTGACCAGACCTAAATATGCCTGGAAAACAAAGTTAGGTAATATAGCAAACCGGGTGTATAACAATTGCACTTGGGCACTTGGGGTTTGCAGATTGTCTTATGAAGCCACTGAAAAGTAAAACCTGTTTAGGTTTCCAGGATGTATCAACTGAATGGACGAGGCCAATTTACCTATAATGTATTTCATTCTAGAGTATTTCCATATTGTTGCCCATTCTGAAAATTCTGCAGGATTATCCGATTGATAAACCTGTCAGCTAAGCGTATTTCGTATCTTGAATTGTAATTTGAATTAACACCAATCGAATTTCAAATATAATCCTAAAAAGCCATTTCAAGTTTTGCTCTGGAAGCCAGTGCAAACCATTCTTGCCATTGCTGAAATATAACATATCCTGTCTGTTTTGAAAATTGCTGCATTTGGTCAATAGGCATAACTCAGCTCAGATTCCCAGGTGTGTTTGTCATTCTTAGATTTCAACTTACATCTTTTCCAAGGAAGAACATTTCAGGAATATCTGGTTTCTCACCCACTGAACTACAATTCCCAGAGGCTCCATCAATATTTTCTGGAAGCTCAATCAGGCAGTAGGTGGGCGATCAGCAGAATGGGTGCACACTCTGTAGTTCATGTTTAGATTATGTATAGAGTGGAAGATTCAGAAAATGTTTCTATGTGCTTCAAACGTACATGAGGTTTATTGGAAATGTCTGTTATTGATTGATTAAGAAGGATATTAGTCCTTCAAAAAAGAACGAGAGAGAGTTGTTTAAGAGCAGCCACAAAGGCTTTCCAAAAAGTAGCCACGGCTATTGAACCAGCTTTATTTCACATGTAGAAGCATGAGCTCTGGGTTCTTGAAGAAAAAACAGGCAAAATGTAAAGCCCTGCATAGGCAAACACAAATGTAAAGGTCAGACACAGGAGCCTATGGTGGTAATAGGGAGTTGGTGTATACCCCTGAGATATCAGTTCTTGAAATACCTCATGAATGGATGGGTATTAATTGCAACTTGTGATTTCATTTGAATGATGATGGTGTCATTAAATTCTACCAAACAAGGAGGGGTAGGGAACTGGTCAATGAATGAAACTACAAGGCAGTGTCATACCTGTGGTTGCGTTTTATTGTAGGAGGGGCTTTGTTTTTGTGCACCTGAAAGCCAGGACATGACACACCACATCCCAAGTCTTCTGTAATGCCCATGCTAATTATATCAATAATCCATTCAACCATATGTCCTCCCTAATATCTGTTGCTGTTAGTAGAGTCTTGTTGACGAATGCTGATGGAACAATGGCCAGCTGGGTTGTTCTTTCAAGTAAGTTATGTAAGCCAGTGCTTTCTAATACATGTCTAACATCAATATTTTAGTAGCTCTTAATGTTTTATTCGTAAACGGATGTATTGACAATGTTGTTGATTGAATATGAATATTTGGATGGGGTTCTGGCTTAATTTCCTCATTCTCTGCCAGCCCACCTCTTCTTTTGCCTGTCTTATTGAGGGATAATTGAGTTGGACCAGTTTGTTTAGACACCTAAAGTGGATCAATTAAGAACACTGATGGATAGAAGACAATCTTGTTAAATGTTTAATTGCAATACAATGAGAGGTCTATTGTCCATTATTGGAGAAATATTTGGAGCCTCAGTACAAAGAATCTTTGATGTGGCATAGGTTGCCAGGGTAAATTACTTACACAGAAAACTGTTTTTGTATTATCCACCTCCTTATTTTTCCTTTGGTGCTCAGGTTTCTTGATTTTACATCTATTGTTAAGACATAGACATTGCACTGACAGGTCTTACAGCCCGAAACATGCTAATGTCAGTCACCTATAGCAAATATTACTCAGGAATTGCCACTTTACTCTTCAATCATACGGAGACGGAGCACACATTGGCAGCAGGTGGGGCTAACATGTACAGCAAGTCTATTGGAGAAACATGACTCATGAGCAGCTTGAGATTCTAGCAGAGCACTGGATCTATGCAGCATGGGAGGCAGGTCAGCATGAGTAATGTCTCTTTCAGGTATCACTAAATGAAAGAGGGAGCATACATTAACTCATCTGTGACATATATGATCTACTAGGCCAGATAATGTAGTGCTGTAGTATCCTGATGATATTAAAATGGCTCAAGGATATTATATGGTGCCTGTAATTGGAGCATTAGCAGTTTCTTATGAGTTTCAGGAATAAGCAGGTCTTCTCATTGGTTCTAAGCTTTGATACCCAGATTTCTCAATGAAAGCTGACTAGCAATGGGGATTCCCAAATAGATCATTGGTGGTTGTAGCTAGGTGGGCATTTGTAAAGTGACCGATAATGAAGAATGCAGGAGACAGATCGGATACGTTGAAGTAGATTTATTCCATGCTGCAGAGCCCACAGGAGTGTGTCCTCCTTCGCTGATGTTCAGAGTGCAACTCCATGGCAGGAGCAGTCCGATCCCAACGAATGAGAGCACCACATCGGTACAACAGTCAAGTATAAACATGTTTATTACACGGTTAGGCACAGCATGTGCAATAGCTTCTAAAATATGATAAGTGAAAGTACACATCCCTGGAATTAAACATTAAAAGCCAGATGCATCAAACTAAAAACCGGTCTCAAACGGGCAGATTCTCAGGATCTGCCCATTTGCGACCTGTATTTTTGCATTTGCAATTTAAGGAATCTCTAAATTGAGATTCCTTAAATTGCGATTGCATTTAAGGAATCCCAAATTGAGATTCCTTAAATGCAATGCAACAAATTAAAAAAATTAGCGATTTCGCTAATAGGGGGAGCAAATTACCATGAAGTTGAACTTCATGGTAATTTGCAAAAACTTTGAAGAATGCACTTTTGTGCATTTTTCAAAGTTTCATGTTGTGCACACACATGCCCTTAGGGCATGTGTGTGTGCAACATATGTGCACAAATTAATTTCAGGGGTGCAACAGGGTGTCCTTTGGACACCCCTGCACCCTTGAAATTGCATTCTCAATTTGCGATTAGCTAATTGCTAATTGCAAATTGGGAATGCTTCCCATTCATTCCTATGGGCCTGTAGGCCCATAGGAATGAATGAGGAGGTATTCCTTAATTGTGACTCGCAATTTGCGAGTCGCAATTAAGGAAAATGTAGGAATCACTATTTCTATAGCGATTGCTACATGCATGGGCTTTTGTGATTCCTAAATAGCGATTCCTTAAAAATCGCTATTTAGGAATCACAATTCTATCTGTTGATGCATCTGGCTGTACATCTTCTCCCTATTTACAGAAAGAAATTAATAAACGTAAAAATCTCTAAACATGGTAGATAAGGCTCAATTGCGTGATGTTCTGACCATATCTTCAGAAGTTACCACAACTCCTAAGTTTCCCTGATCCCTAATCATCATGTCATGTCCACATGTTGTTCCAACTCAAAAAAATAAAAAAAATAGCCCAGTTGTTTACGCAGGCCGCACTCATTCAGGTCGTCATTGCTCTTGTCCTGTCCCAACTGGACTTCAAAATAGTCTCTATCTGGGAATTCCAGCGGGCCTGCAAAAAAGACTCCAATTTGTCCAGAACCAAGCCGCTAGGCTTATTCTTAAACAGGCAAAGTGGCAGTCTATCAGACCTGGTTTGAAACAACTACATTGGCTGCCTGTTGCACAGCGAATTGCGTTCAAAACGGGATGTCATATTTTCAAAACTTTACAGGACAAAGGTCCAAAATTTATAAAAAACCTTGTGTCCAGATATAATCCCACACTAAACCTTCGTTCTGCTTCTAAAGCTTTACTGATTGTTCCATCCTTTAAGAAAAAACGCCTTGGCGGTTGCTGCTTTGATTACCTTGCAGCCACTTTTTGGAATTCGTTACCAAAATCTTTAAAAATCAGTCCAGATCTTCTTACTTTCAGACATTCCTTAAAAACCTGGCTTTTTAATCAGGCTTACTGTTGAGACTTATGACTATTCGCGTTGAGTTTTGCAATATGTTTTGTTTCTTACGATAGCGCCATGAAGCCCTTGGGCGTACGAGCGCTTAATAAATACATTTTAACATAACATAACATAACATAACAAGACTATTAAGATCAATATGTTGTTTGTGAGAATCACAAATATTAGCATTCATACCTGGTGGACCCACAGTGGAAATTACATCTTCCAAAAGATGAAAGGCATCATCTGAATCAATCTCAGAAATGATTGAGACAGACAGCATTTTGTTTGCTTGTTTATCAGGGAGCTTGACAATAGCTCTTCTATTCCACCACCTTTTTTATCCAAAAAAAGGAACCTTTGGAAACTTTAACAACCTGGACTGGAAGGGAGTACTTTGAAACATCCTTCTTACCTCTCAGGGGCTTTTTAACCAAAACACAATCACCTAATGAAAAGTCTTGCTGTCCCACTTGATGTTTAGAATCAAAATATATTTTCAGCAACTTGTGCTGTGTCATGACTGTATTTTTCACCTATTTGTTATCATGGCAACACACACATATATTGTTTTTATTGTTCAATTATTTTAACCAATCTGGAAAACCTTTCCTCTGGGATCTCTCCTCCTTAGTAGGCGAAACCATGATATTCAGTGGTAGAATGTGGGGTAGTTAAATATGCCAACATTTTCTTGTGCAAAAAAGTCTTCCACAGCCTCATTGCACGCCAAAGCCAATTGTATCCCTTCCTTCACAAATCTATTCATCCTTTCCACAAGGCCATTTGTGAAGGGTAATACAATGCAACTCTAAGATGCTTGATTTGATGTGACGTAAGAAATTCCTTCATTTTGTTAGAAGCCAAATGAGTACCATTGTCTGTGACTAACTCCTAAGGACTCCCTTCAGAGTTGAAGACTCTAGATACAAATGTTATCACAGATAAAGAACTGTGAGAAGAAGTCAAATCAATTTCTACCCATTTTGAGTGATATTCGATTTGAACCATAATATATCCCATGGTACTGGGCAACACATCGAAGGGCCCTGCAAAATCCAAGGCTAACTTTGACCAGGGTTACTCCGAAATGTGAACCACATGTAAAGGTTTCCAATGTTTATCAGAAAGCAGACAAACTTGACAAATATTGACATGGATGGTTACCTCACTGTCCATGGCAGGCCACCAAAAATGTTTCTTGAGTTTTTTGCAAGTTGCTCTAATACCTAGATGTCCCTCATAAGCTGCATTAATGAGCTTATTTCACAAGGCAATAGGTAGGACAAAAAGGTCGGATCATATAAGTGCACCATCTACTATAGATAACTCACTTGAAACTTGAGCAAATAATTAAAATGGTGCTGGAACTTATCACAGGAATCCTTCAACTCAAATTGGGAGAATACCCCTGGAAACTTACCAAGATCCTCAACAGTGGCTACTGCAAATTCAATCTCACCTTGAATTTCATCTGCCAAGGAATGTTGTAAAGGCAGTCTTGCAAGGCTATCTGCCCTTACATTGCAACCACCAGCAATGTATTTGATTACCAAGTTGTATTCAAGGCAAGACAGAATGTGAACCAACTGAAAGAAGCTTTCCCTGTATTATTACCAGTCAAAAGATGGAGTAAAGGTTGTGAAATGTCGTACTCCAAAGGAAAGTTTAAATATGTTCTACCGCCCATATGCAGGCCAGGGCTTCTCTTTCAATAGTACTGTAATGATTTTCAGCACTATTGAGAGATCTTAAAGTGTTTTCTTTGCCAGATACCCATTGAGAAAGTACAGCCCCTAGACCACGTTAACTGGCGTCCAAAGTTAAAAAACATTTCTGACCAGGAATAAAAGAGGATAACACAGGGACAGTTATAATTAAATGTTTGATTTCTTGAAATGCAAGATCTGCCTATTCAGACCAAATAAAAGAGGCACCTTCTTTTAGTAACAAGCGCAAAGGCTTCACAACCTGGGCATATCCCTGAATAAACCTAGACTAATATTCCGCCATGCCTAAAGAATCTTTGTCTTTAGAAATGGGTATTTCTACAATTGCCCTTTTTAAAGATAGCATTATTTTTATGCCAGAGGAAGAAATAGTATAACTTAAATATTCTAGTTTGTCTTTGAGAAATGTGCATTTTCAAAGCCAGGTGTAATACCAACCTTATTGAAGGCATTCAAGTACTTCTCCAAAATGGATAGATGTTCTGATTTTGTCTTAGAAAATATTAACATATCTTCCTAATATGCACAAACCTCAGACATTCTTTCAAGCAATTGATCCATGAATTTCTGGAATACACTTGCAGTTGATGCTAGTTTAAAAGCCAGTCTTAAAAACGTATACGCTCCAAATGGAGTCACAATAGTTGTGAGGTCTGTGGATTTAGGTGTGAGTGGAATTTGATGGTAAGCTGATCACAGGTCTAGAAGAGAAAAATAATTAAAGCCAGAAATGCCAGATAACAAGTCTTGGATTTTGGGAAGGGGTTGGCAATCTACTAAGAAGTTTTTATTTAATGTGCGCTAGCCCGCACATAAAAGAACGTCTCCATTCCTTTTGCGCACCACGACAATTTGACTGGCCCACTCAGAAGAGTCCGTTTTTTTAATGATACCTTCGCACACCAATTTGTCAAATCGTTTTTTAAGATCAGTTCTTACACTAAAAGGAATGAAGTTGAAGTTGAAGTTGGAAAGATTTTGTATAGCGCTCTACTACCAAATGGTTTCTTGGCGCTGTAGACAGAAACTAAAACTGAGGGAGAAGGGAAGTAAGATTTAAAGAATGTAAGCAGAGGAAAAAGATAGGTTTTCAGAGCAACCCGAAAATCCAGATAAGAAGGAATAGATCTGATTGTCAGGGGAAGTGAGTTCCAAAAGAGGGGGGTAAGTGTTGAAAATGTGGAGCCACCCGATTTCTTCTTACGAAATCGGGGGACTAGAAGAAGAAACTGTGTGGAAGACCGCAGATGTCTAGCCGGAACATATGCAGTGATCTTTGATCTAAGAGGAGTAGTGTGGCTCACTGGTTAGAGGCGGCAGACCCGAGAGCAGAAGTCGGCCCGGGACCAGGGTTCAATTCCCGACGCGGCAGGGTCGTGGACCTTGGTCAGCGGGCTCGATAATTCTCGCTTCGGTGCTTACTCTAATCAGGGGTTCCACTCGGCAACTCTGGGCATTAGCTTGCCTAATCTCCACAACGGCCCCATCAATTCTGGGGATGCTTGGCTCCACCTTGGGGACTCCCAGCAAGGACCATCCCACAGGGAAAGCCAGGACAGGTTCCCCAGAGTTATACAGAGCCAGGAGACCTATGGACGGGTAGCAGTGCGCTTTACAAGCTCAAATACATTTACATTTACAATGAAGGCAGGAGCGGTGCCAGCTAATGACATGTAGGTCAGGCAACCCAACTTGAAGAGTGAGCGCTCCATTATAGGGAGCCAATGAAGAGTTTTAAGTAGAGGGGTGGTGTGACTAGATTTGGGGAGCCTAAAAATGAGGCGCGCTGCCTGGTTTTGTATAAGCTGCAGCCGGCGACATTCATAGGCTGGAATGCCCACATATAGGGCATTACCATAATCTAGTCGGGAAAGAATCATTGCCAAAATCACGAGTTTGAGAGCAGCAGCCGAGAAGTAGCATGAGACTTTCCGGATACTTCTGAGGGAAAGGAAGCAAGAGGAGACTACTGCGCTTATCTGGGACGTAGCGAGAGGTCCTGGCTGACCTTGATGCCGAGGGTTCTGACAGAGGTGGAGGGAGACGGGGGGGGGGAACCAAGGATGGGGGCCAAAAAGCAGGGGACCAGGGGTTAGAGGAACCACCGATAAGAACCAGCTCCGTTTTATCGGGGTTCAATTTAAGATGATTGACGTTCATCCAATTATAGATGAAAGTAAGAGCGGAATGAACCCTGGAAACTGAATCGGAAGAGGGGGAGAGTTTGAAAATGAGCTGGAGGTCATCGGCGTAATTAAACATTGTGACCTCCATATCCTGTAAGGCAACAATCAGAGGATATATGTAAAGGTTGAACAAAAGAGGGGAAAAGGACGAACCTTGGGGTACCCCACAGGTGACAGGGCGGGTAGGTGCAAGAAAATCCTCCAACCTAACAGCCTGAGTTTGGCCTGTTAAAAAGGAGGTGAGCCAGGACAAGGCTGTCCCCCGTAGGCCGGCACCCCTGACACGGTCGAGTAAGATGGAATGATCGACCGTGTCAAAGGCTGCAGATAGATCGAGTAGGACTAAGGCCTGGGGGAGTTGATGTCAGCACCACGTCTAAGCACATCAACCACTGAAAGGACCACCGTTTCCGTCGAGTGTACCGGACGGAAGCCAGCCTGGTGGTCAGCCAGGAGGTGATGAGCTTCAACATAGGTAGAGAGCGAAGAGGTGATGTGACTTTCTAAGATCTTGCTCAGAAGTGGAAGGAGCGAAATAGGTCGAAAGTTGGAGGAAACAGTAGGGTCGGCACCAGGTTTCTTTATGATGGGGATGACCGTGGCTGATTTAAAAGCATCAGGTACAATTCCTGAAGTGATAGAAGTGTTTAGCAGAGTGATAGGAGGGACTGGGCAGCAAGAGAAGAGCTCCCTCAAGACATGTGCTGGGCAGAAGTCAGCGGGAGAACCCGTCTTAACTTTGCCCAGGAGAATGCAGAACGCTTCTTCTGAGATCAGGGGAAATTGGTCAAGAGAGGAAGGGGACGGAGGGAGTGAAGGACAAACAAACAGAGGGGGTGCTGAAGGAATATTTTGTTTGATGATAGTGATTTTCTCAATGAAATAATCATTGAGGGTGTTACAGAGGGATTGGGAAGGGATGGGTCGGGACACCACTCTATCAGAATCAGCCAGCTCATGTACTATTGAAAAAATCTCTTTGGATTTATTTTTATTTGCTGCCTGATTGATTTTCTGAGAGAAATACTCTAGCTTGGCGGTGAGTATCGCTTTTTTGTAGGCCCGAAGGAGGATCAAATAGGACATCTTGAGGTCAGGGCAGTATCTACAGCGCCAGTGGCGCTCAGCCTGTCGCAATGCCAGCTTCTGGTTTTTCAGGGCATTGGTAAACCACCTATTTACGTCGTGGGGATGATGCGTTCTAATTAGTCTGAGTGGGGCGACAGGGTTACAGGACTCTGAGAGACAGTTATCCAGAGTTTCTACCTGCCTATTAGGGGGTAGGTCTATCAAGGTAGGAGCAGAGGAGGCTAAGGAATGACCTAGGCCAACCAGGTCGACCCTGTTCCAGTTACGGGCGTAAATATTTTTGGGACGAGGAGGGATGTTGGTCTCCCTCAAGGGGGCCAAGAATGTAATTAGGGAATGATCAGACCAGTCACAGGGGGATATAATGGGTGTGGAAATTAACAAATTGGCTGACCAGACCAGGTCAAGGGTATGCCCGTGAGTATGGGTGGGGACAGCTATATGTGGCATGAAATTGAGGCAATGAAGGGTATCGGAAAAATCCTTGGACATGGTGTTCTCGTGAGGATCACCTGGCCAAAAATTAAAATCACCCAACATGAGAACAGCAGAGTTATTGACTACCAGAGTGGCTAGTAGATCTTGTATAGCTGGGATGAAATGGGGCATGAGTTGAGGGGGACGGTAGAAAAGCACAATAGTGAGAGGGGAGACTAAGTTCGTGGAACGCGCCACTAAGAAATCAGTTGAGATAATGGGCTGATGGGGGAGAATTTGAAATTGAAGGTTTGAGCGTAACATCAATGCTACTCCGCCGCCGGTCTTGCCTTCCGGACGGTCGGCGCGAAGGATGTAATAAGCGTCAGGGAGGGACGAGAGGATATCAGGCATGGAGGCGGGCGTGTACCAGGTTTCAGTGAGACATAAAATCTCGGGTTTAAGGGTGTCAAGGAGGTCAAAGAGTTCCAGTTGATGCTTGACCGCAGACCGGGTATTAAGAAGAGCGAATAAGGCCCTAGGAGGAAAGTCGGCCATAGGTTTAGGGCAAAAATGAGGAGAAGCCGAACAAGGCAGTTCCTTGTGGGGACTAAAATGACAACGTGCGGGATCAGGGTAATCTTTATGGGCGATTTCAAGAGAAACAATACGGGTTAGAGTTGAAGGGCTAATAGGCCAGTCGTCATGGTATGCCAAAAGCTGGTTAGGGAGGTAGGAAAGGGGACAGGCAGGGTGAAGGGCCCCGGGGCCCGGCCTGGCGCGGACGGGCGCGGCCGGGAAAGACACATGATTAAATGGAGGAAAGGAAGGGGTGTGGCCTTGTGTAAGGGGGCGTGGCCTGGACTGAGGGCTTCCCCAGAATGGCGTCAATCCTTTGTGCGACCCGAGGCAGCGTCAAAATCGGCTGCGCGGGAAGATGTGCTGGGAGAGGATATGGCAAGGTGCAGGGAGCAGGTAAGTAGTAAGAATACAAGAAATACATTTTTTACGAAACAATCGTTGCTCCCGGCTTCCGCCTCAGGATTTCGTAGCTGTCTGGCCGCGCGTTAGATAGAGCGTGCTTTAAATGGAGGTGGGGGCGTGGCCTAGCGTAAGGGGGCGTGGCCTGGACTGAGGGCTTCCCCAGAATGGCGTCAATCCTTTGTGCGACCCGCGGCAGGAATGGGTCTAGCCTTATGAGCCACAGGTATTGCACTTGATTAAGTGTTGATACTTAGTGATATAGGGCCCGATGCAGGTGGCTCATTACCGGTCGGTAAACCCAAAATTCGGTAAATTTCAGGCTTACCGACTAGAATTGAGCCATTTGCTATGTAGGCGATGATTCCGTAAATGCCGAATCGGTAATAACCGATTCTGTATTTACTGAAGCATTATTTCCCGATTCAGTATTTACCTAATCGGTAAATGGCATGTAGGAAGCACATTTAAGAGTGCTTATGTGCTTTAAGGATTCGTTATTTACCACCAACTATAAGTTGGTGGTAAATACCGAATGCCTTTAAAAATGCAAATCTGTGCATTTTTAACTGTGCCATGTGGCAGACATACATGTGTTCCCCTTTTACCGAATCGGTATTTACCGATTCGGTAATTCACATTCATTCCTATAGGCCTCCAGGCCCATAGGAATGAATGGGAATTACCGAATCGGTAAATACCGATTCGGTAATTACCGAATCTTACCGATTCGGTAATACTTACAGAATATATACCTACATCCCATTTACCAATTGTAAAATACCGAATCGGTAAAATTCGGTATTTTAGAATCTGTAAATCTTCATTACCTACATCTGTCCCTTTGTCATTAAAAACTTGAGGATAAGCTGCTAAAACTGCATGCAAATCATTTTCCTCTTCAGAGTTGAAGATCAGGGCAACTGGCACATCATTCACTTGAACTGGGTTATCAAAGTCAAGCACAAGCTTAAGAACCATTTTGGCTAAATCTTGCCAACCAACAATGTTCTTGCCTTTTAAGGCCACATATACCTTAGTGTTAACACATCTTTCCAAACAAACCACCTTTTCCCAAAAATATCCTAG
This sequence comes from Lissotriton helveticus, assembly GCF_964261635.1. Lineage (NCBI taxonomy): Eukaryota > Metazoa > Chordata > Amphibia > Caudata > Salamandridae > Lissotriton > Lissotriton helveticus. Next base: position 1,017,068,694 of record NC_136071.1, read on the forward strand.
CATATCAGAGTCCTTGTCTCCATAAGCCTTGGAAATTATATCAGATTTGTGAAGAACCACATTAGCCTACCAATATTTTGAGTAAAGATGGTCAGAGATAATGGTTGCCGGAGCTCCGGAATGAGCCATCATGTTATTATCAAGGTTGCCTAGTGTGACTTGACAAACTGGACCTTCAATATTATGGCCTTGAGGCTCATAGGCAAATTAATCAACAAATAAAATCGACTTTTGAAAATCCTCTTGCAAAGCTTTATCAGGACTAGAGTCAACTATACCATTACTCTCACAAGTTTTAACATTGCTGACTTAAATGATAATGTTACCCTTACACACTGATTAAAATGGCCACTTTTGTCACATTAAACACAACTTTTACACAACACTGGACAGGTGGGACATTTACCTAAATAGCATGTGCAATTGCTTCTAGACTAGGAAAAGTGAGAGAACACATATATGGAATTAAGAACATTACAGCAATTTCTAATGACTAGTTTCATTTCTTCATTCCAAATATTACTTGGGCTTTAGTAAGATACATTTTTAAATAATTAATCTCTGCGAATGCAGCCAGCGTGTCAAGGGCACATTGAACTTCATTAATTTAGCAAAAGATAAATGAGTAATTTACATAGTGAAGACTCAAACACATATATAATCTTGGGATAGTGGATTTAACAGTGTTTGTTGAAGTGCATGCTCAGAGATAGATGTCTAGAATCCCCTGCCTGCCTTTGCGTTTTGACTAGAGGATCCACTGCCCCCGTCGAAGCAGTAAGATTGAGATTAGGGTTAACTTTCTCTTAGGCTTTGGTGTTAAGTGCTAGGCTGAAGTGGTACTGGTGAAGTTGCCACTACATTGCTAAATTTTTTTAAAGTTGACCTGCCTAAAAGTGAAGTTGGTAGGTACACAATGTTTGGTGATTGCTCTACGTGGAGTTTGACATTGAAATTCACAGATTGTGTGTATCAATCAATCAATCAATCAATCGTAACACTTGTATAGCACACTACTGACCCGGGAGGGTCTCAAGGCGCTTGGGGGAAGGGGGTTGCTACTGCTCGAACAGCCAGGTCTTGAGTTGTCTCCTGAAGGCGAGATGGTCCTGGGTCAGCCGAAGGTGGATGGGGAGGGAGTTCCATGTCTTGGCAGCCAGGTAGGTGAAGGATCTTCCTCCGGTGGTGGCTCTTCGGATGCGTGGTACGGCGGCGAGGGTGAGGCTGGTGGACCGTAGCTGGCGGGTGGGCGTGTAGAAGGTCAGGCGGTCGTTGAGGTACTTGGGGCCTAGGTCGTGGAGAGACTTGTGTGCGTGGGTGAGGAGACGGAACGTGATCCTCTTGTTGACGGTGGGAGCCAGTGCAGGTCTTTCAGGTGGCCGGAGATGTGGCTGCATCGGGGGATGTCCAGGATGAGTCGGGCAGAGGCGTTCTGGATGCGTTGGAGTTTTTTGTTTCTGTAGCTTGGCTGTGGTTCCGGCGTAGAGGGTGTTTCCGTAGTCCAGTCGGCTGGTGACGAGGGCCTGGGTGACCGTCTTCCTGGTTTCGGTCGGGATCTATCGGAAGATCTTTCGGAGCATACGCAGGGTGTTGAAGCACGATGAGGAGACGGCGTTTACTTGTCTGGTCATCGAGAGGGAAGAACCCAGGATGAAGCCCAGGTTGCGTGCATGAACCTTTAAGTGCTATCAGGGAGTTTAAAAGCAGTTAGAAACAAACCACGCAGCTGTATTGCAACACTGACTTCAAAAGCGAGGGAATAATGGGCAAATTTCAGATAATTGAAAACAGGAGGTCGCAGGAACATATCAACAGCATTTGAGAGTAAGGGTGAAGGACTGGACTTTTTCTAAGGTCCAGCGGTGCCAGGGAACAACACCTGAAACCTTCGTGGGATACCTGTTCAGCGCACAAATGACAGAGACACGGGACACTTCCTTCGGCGTCAAAGATCAGCGTTTATTACTGCAGGGAGGCAAAAGTCACAAGAAGTACAACAGAGTGTAGGTTCTGAGAGTCTGCTTCAAATTGCAAATGTGGATCGCTCCTTATATACACGTTTTTCGTCATTACACAACATAAAGAACAAAAGGTTACAACTCAGTTCCCATAGTAAACTTCAAAAAGGATTTCATTCATGCTTTCAGAAACCCGGAACATGATTACAGTAGCATTTGCCGGTTCCCAACTGTAACAGCACTTTATCTCACCATTAGGCACATTCCAATCTAGTTGTAAACGGAAAAAGGGGGGAGACAGAAAGAGGTGCAAGGAAGACAGACAACAGTTCGACGAAGGGTGTGGGGGTAATGTCGGAAGCAGGACCACAGGATCAAAGCGTTCGAGCCTGGCGGACGCAAGGCTGAAACAATAGACCGACACGGCATGATTACCCCCGAGCGGAGCCATCTGCCTTTGCAATGTCATCCCCCTCGTAATAAAAGACGCACAAAAGGGATATGCATCTTCCGTGAGGCTTGGGAAACCCAGGGTCATGAAGCGAACATTGGCCTGTGTGCCGACTACGTGAGGGCAAGAAAACAAAATGGATGCCGTATCTAAAATGGAACCCGAGGGTTCAGATGAAGAAACCAGGAAATAACCTGAACCCTTCCGAGTAGCGCAGCGAAAACGCATGCACCCACTAAACTCGTTATTTGCGGTTCATTGATACCAAACTCGTCCATATTCGTTCATACCCGAAAACGTCATTACGATTCTTACAGAACCTCAGACGCTCCTTTTGCACTCATGTAGGCAAGAACTAGTCGAAGTCGGAATCGATCTCGATGTTCATTAGATCATTCAGATGTTGCTGGAACATTATTCTATCCATTAATGTCTCTTTGGTAGCAGGTGGCCTTCTTATACACGTTGTAGCACAAAGGCCACATAAGGCAGGACTACACTGTACACAAAGACAACACGTGACCAGAAACGTAACAACAACCCCTATGATCATCAGAATCTTCCAACCCCATGTCGACATTAGGCCCCAAAACCATCCTAGAAGCGTTCAATCTCCCTCGTCCACGTGTATGGGCTCTGAGATTTTATGCAACTTTGAGATGGCTTGGTAAACGGTTGGAGCGTTATCAGGTATGAAAATGCAGCAGCTCGAATGGATCACCTTGCACACACCACCTCTATCTGCTAGTACAACGTCTAGAACCATACGGTTCTGTAGCGTCATAAGTCTATCCGCCTGAAGCTCTGCTGTCAGGTTACCAAGGGCACTCGCAGTTATGTTAGCGGTCGATTCCACCACACGAGTTAACTGTCTCAAGTTCCTACTATTAATCAGAGGACCCCAAAACGGTAGGAAACCCTTAAAGAAGTCTCCTGCCTCTTGACCGGCAGTATCTTCTTTACTAATAACGCCTCTCACAACTCTGGTCTTGTGATAGTCTGAGGCGACGGTAAAAGTCGGAGGTAAAAGATTCGCGATATAACATGTGCCCGAGAAGTCATGGGGCAACCATGTGTATGCGCGGTCATAACACACAAAGTAGGTACCCTTGGCAGTCAGAAAGACAGGGGAAGAGAGCATCGGTAAGACGTACGTGTCAACACAAGCGCTCTTCCCAAGCTGAGCTCTCGGATTTCGACCATGACCTTGCAGACAGAAACGACCCAAGTGAGGTACGATCCAGATCGGAGACGAGCTTTTAAGCTGTCTATCACCCACTGATACACTATACTCAGCGTCATTAAGATCCTTATATGCTCGTACTTCCTCCTCTGGGATAAGCGATACATCAAAAATATCTCTATCTAAATCAGTAATAGCTATCACCAAAGACTTGTGGTACGGGCCAGGACCAAAACCTGCTGAGCGTGGCTCTCGATGGGGGTAGGAATGTAAGGCACTGCGAAACATACTTTGGAATGCTCGAGCTGACCCCTGGGGACTATAAGGAAGAACTAAATACGGAATACCCTTATCCATGGTATGTGGCATTAACCCACACACCCAACAATTGGTAGTATTCATCACCAACTGATGCTGATGTAGAAGTTGAACAAAAGAATTGTTCATAAATTCCGCACATCTAACCTGTTCATGTTGGGGTAGGAGATGGAAAGAATGTGGAGAAATAGTGGGAACAAAATTTAGATCATGAGAAGGAGAGGTAGGTAAAATAGTATCCAATAGTAACTGACTCCCAAAGTACACTCCACCCACCAATAGCATAGAAACAGTTAGAAATAATATAAAAACCTGCAACAGGAAACATTTTGTTCGGAACATCTTATGCAATTTAGATCTTTGCGCCGTTACTCTCTCTATTTCCGACAGCTTAGAAAACCCCATCTTCTAAAAAAAAAACGTCCGTGACGTTCTTGACGCACTTTGTTCTGAGTAGCGATTATCAATTTCCAGGAGTTCCCAGAAACCGACAAAGGAATCGACCTAGTGTCAGAAACCTGCTAAACAGAAGAAAGTACCCGCACGGCCCTACGGTCAACCAAGAAGGAAGGTTCTAACTACTTGAGCATTCAGTTTAATATCAGTCTTCTAGCTGTACTGGAAAAGAAAATACACATATAACATAAAATGTCCACAATGTTGATGGCAACAGTAAGGTAATACTGCTAATTCAAAAATAATAAGAAATGAAACTTTATTAGTCCTTGTTGCGCGGTCGAAGAAAATATCGACTTCTTCCTGGTTGAGTCTGTTCTTCAAACAACGGTTCAAATGGCAAAACAGGATTCGAGTGTTCAGGTAATAGTTCAGAACTCGAACTCTCCAATGTTGCTGACGAAGGTCCTGTCTTAAATGATTCGACAGAAATGTCTGATCGGACTGTATCGTTTTCTAAAGGCTGAGCATCACTAAATGGCGTAAAGCCCGGGACCGTACTGGTCTCTGTCGAGGCGACTCCTTTCTTGATCCATGCATCTGCTGGCAAAGGAAACTGAACTTTCTTGGTGTGGGTGGCATGCACCCAATGCTTTCTGCCTTCCAGTCGAACCGCCGTCCTTGTTGCCAGTAACACCTGGTGGGGACCCACGAACCTTGGCTCAAGATTTCGTTTTCGTCCAAAATTTCGGGTAAGCACCCAGTCACCTGGTTGGAGCCGATGACCAGGTCCCTCAGTTTGTGCCGGTAAAGCTTCAAAGACCTGTTGATGAATCAAACTCAATTTAGCAGTCAGATCATAAAGATAGTCAATCAACATTGGATATTCAATTCTGTTAAACTCCTTAGGCCTCGGAACTCCCCAAATATTCGCAGGACGGCCGAACACAATCTCATATGGGCTAAGCCCTACTCAAGAGTGCACGGTTGCCCTGGTCGATAAGAGAGCTAAAGGCAAAGCATCCGGCCACGATAAACCAGTTGTTGCCTGGATTTTGGCAAGTTTCAGTTTCAGGGTGCCATTATATCCTTCCACCAAACCTGCCGACTGAGGATGATTAGCGCTATGAAATTTTTGGACTATGCCTAGGCCACGACACACACTCTTCATCACACTTCCCACAAACTCACTTCCGTTATCTGACCATACAATCTGTGGCATTCCATACCTAGGGAAATATTCCTTGAGCAGGATTTTTGCTGTTGACAGGGCAGTATTATCCTTAAGAGGGTAGGCCTCAATCCATCTGGAGAACGCACAAACCACAACTAGAACATATTTCAGATTATTGCATCTCTCCATATGGATGAAATCCAATTGGATAACTTCAAAGGGACATGTAGGGGGAGCAAAGTGACCAGGTGGAGTGGGGGTGCCCTTACCAGGATTATACATCAAACATACCATACAGTTCTTAACCACTCTCTCCGCACACTTAGTAATCCCATCATTCTTCCATACAGGAGACAACAACTTGCATATGCCTTTCGCGCTAATATGTGCCGTGCCGTGGGCCATTGTAACAACAGCAAGCACATATGCATCCGGTAACATCCATCTCTGTTTTTCTGACAAGTCAACCCAACATCCATTCCCGTCCAACTTCCCCGTGCTTTCTTTCCACTTAGTCTTTTCCATCTCAGTGGCCTCGTTCTGTATTTCCTTCACACTTTCAATTGTGTCTTCACACATGCTAGTCTCCGCTGGCCATCTCACTGAGCTCGTAACATACATTCGATTTGTCAGATCTCTGGCTGTCTCCTTAGCAGTCTCATCCGCAAATGCATTACCACGGCCCACATCATCTGTCACTTTCCGATGCGCACTACATTTAATTATGGCCACCTGCTTAGGCAATGTAAGTGCATCCAAAAGGTCATTCACGAGCTGTCCGTGTTGGATCTTCGTGCCATGCGACGTGAAAAATCCTCTTTCTCTCCACAATCGACCAAAACTATGCACTACGCTAAATGCATACTGACTATCTGTAAACACATTCACTCGCTTTCCTCTGGACAACACACACGCTCTTGTCAAGGCGATCAGTTCAGCCGCTTGGGCCGAATTCTGATTCAATCTCGCAGATTCCACAACCGTACTCAACGTCACTATAGCATACGCGGTTGTCACATCACCATTCGGCAATTTAAAACATGAACCATCAACATACAAAGTACCATCGGGATCTACCAATGGAGTATTTTTCAGGTCAATACGACCCTTCGTCTCTTCTTCAGTTCTTAAATAGCAATCATGTGGTACTGTATCACCTGATTCCATGCCGATCGGCAACAATGTTGCAGGGTTCAACACATTGCAACGTTTTATCCGTATATGACTCGCCAAAAGGGTTAACTCATACCCAGACAACCTTGCACTCGTCAAGTGTTGAGTTTTTGTTCGATTCAAGAGAGTGTCAACTGCATGCGGAACCATCACCGTAAGCACATTATCCATGACCAGACCTGCAGACTGTCGAATGGACACCGCAGCTGCCGCTGTTGCTCTTAAACAACTCGGCAATGCTCTAGCTACTGGGTCTAAGGTCGAAGAAAAGTATGCACATGGACGCTGTTTGTCACCAAATTGTTGCGTCAAGACACTCAACGCACAACCATCCCTCTCGTGAACGTATAGTGTAAACGGCTTACTGTAGTCAGGGGTACCTAACACAGGAGCCGAACACAACGCATCACGTAATTCAGAAAAACTTTTCTGACACTCTTCAGTCCATGGTAAAGGAGTCAGAACATCCTTACACGTGAGGGCTAACAATGGTTTCGCTAACAATGAAAAATTTGGAATCCATTGTCTGCAGTATGACGTAATACCTAGAAAGGCACGTACATCTCTCTGAGTTTTTGGCACAGTCATTCGAGCAATTGCTGCAATTCGTTCTGGGGTCAACCTTCTCCCCTCTTTTGACAATAAGTGACCCAAATAAGTTACTTCTTGACAACAATATTGCAGCTTAGAAGGTGACACCTTGTGATGTAGGTCACATAGATGTTGCAACAATGATACTGTAGCAGATCTGCAAATAGCTTCGGTATTTGCAGCCACCAATAGGTCGTCAATGTATTGGATCAAAGCCGCACCCGTCGGTAACACAAATGCATCAAGTTGACTTTTAAGGGCTTGGCTGTAGATCGATGGACTCTCACAGTAGCCCTGTGGTGCACGTTTAAACCTAAAACTGCGACCACCTAATGAGAATCCGAATAGGTCTCTGCTTTCCCCAGCGATCGGAATACTAAAGAACGCATTCTTCAGATCGATCACCGTAAACCAGGAGGCAGAAGCTGGAATCAGGGTTAACAAAGCTGTGATGTCAGGCACCACAGGAAACTGTGGGATCACTATTTTATTTACCTCTCTTAAATCAATTACAAAACGATACACAGGAGGTTTAGTTGGATCGGTTAGTTTCAAAATGGGTAACACAGGACTATTACACACATTTCCCATCAGGTCATAAATGATCGCTAATAGCGCTCGCTCACCATCAAGAGAGATACGATACTGAGGTATACGTGGTAATCGAACATTCGTTTTCAACTGGACTACATAGGGTGGAATGTTTAACAGGCCCACATCATTGGGACCTGTTGCCCATAAAGACGCAGGAAGAGAACTCAATTCCGGTGGGAACTTATCCATTGATAGGTACATAGGAGAGATAACCCTCTGACCTAACGTAAGCTCCACTCCTTCAGGAGAGCAATACAAAGTCGCATATAACCGTTTTAACAAATTCAGACCCAAAAGATTCTCACCACAACCAGTGGATAGAATCAATGGAGCCTCCAGCTCACGAGGACCAATCGCAAGGGACAAAGGGCTAGAGACAGGATTGCTAACAGGGGCGCCAGAGAATCCAATGGAAACATTTGTTAAGCCAGACAAAGGTGCGCATGGGAGTTTGGAATGCATGATGGAACTTTTTGCTGCACCAGTGTCCAACAGAAAAGGCTCAACTACGCCAGATGTGGCAACCGCGACGTAAGGCCCTCTCTGATCAACCGGAACTGACACTACTCCCTCTCTTTGTCGATGGCTGTCCTAGTAACGGTCGTCTGCAACAATCTCATGCTCAACATAATAATCGTCCACATGGTACTGTGCAGATTTATCGGACCCCGCATTTCGCTGGTCGAAACAATTATTCGCGTCCGATGAAACAGTAGAGCGCTCATGATTTTGAACGAAACCTCGACCTCTACCTCGAGAGGCCTGTTGAGGACCACCACGACCTCCCCGAGCCGAAACATTATTATAACGATCACGTAAAGCGGGACAATCAACTTTTATATGGCCCTCTCTCCTACAATATGCACACTGATTATACCCAAGCGTAGATCTAAGGTCAGAGGAGTCAGAGCGCGACTGCATCCTAGTGGACTGGGCTCGTGGTCGATACTGCTGTTGTAAATCATTTTGATTTGAACGTGGAAGATATGCCTGCTGCAACAAAACCTTTGTTTTGAGCTCCTTCGTTTTCTTGTCTGAACGATCACTTTCTTCCTTTTCCCTATTCTCATATTACCGAGCCATCGCTAATATCTGTGCAGTGGTTGAAACAGCCCATGCACTTTCCGAATTTTTCAATTTGTTGCATAGCTCTGGCAACAAATTTAACACAAACTTATCAACAAACAACCGTTGGCCTCCTTCGGTGCTCATGTCCTGCCCACTATGATCGACAAATGCCTCCTCGAATCTAGTAAAGAAATTGGAGACACTCTCGTCTTTCTTTTGCTTGCAAGCCGATAATTTATCCCAATTCACCCTCATCGCTGGCATGAGTGTTTTCATAAGTGTAATGATTTTCTGGGGTAGATCCAAAATTAACTGCTCAGGCTTAGCCCCACCAACTTGTAGTCCATCAGCCGCTATTAGTGCAGGCCAATCACCGCCTAACTCATTCACATGATTCGTTTGGCGAATTTTCACCCAAATCGGTTGCGGTACGACATTACCAAACAGCATGTCGATGTCAGCGAGATTCATAATAGTAGCATCTACCAATTGGGACAACTCCTTATAATAACCCGCAGGATTCTTACGCGGATCAGGCAAAGATTGTTTCACCTGCAAGACTTCTGATCGCTTCCATGGGAGGTGTATCCAAACACGTTGGAAATGTGGCAAAACTGGGGGATTGGCAGCAGGAGCACCTGGCATCCATACTGGCGGAACCTCTCTCATAGGATATTGACCAGAGTTCGTTTTCGTATTATCGGTGTCATCATCAAATGACACACGAGAAGGCACTGTGGATCTAAAGGCTAACAATCGCTCTAATGCTCGTCGTACATTTCCACCCACAATCATACCGTTCGAAAACTGACTCTGGAGTTCCGTCATCTCAGGCGGTACATTATCCAAGTCATCATTATACCATTCTTCTCTCAAAAAGTTACACATTTCTTCAAACACGAATCTCTGAGTGGGCTCATTAAACTGAGAGAATGTATCAAAAACCATGCGCGGAGGGTAGTTAGCAGGGTGTCTTATCCATCTACGCGCCATAGTTACCAACGTTATTTACAACAAGGGGTGGTGATGGACAGAGTCTCTGAATTAAGCAGAGTACTCTCACCCAGTCAAGCGATCAGGGCTAGATCCAACACCGTTTTTTAGCTCATTGCACCATCCCAGTTTCAGAACCTGGCTGTATGCAAATTAGTCTGTCCCTGGCCCAGTGCATCATGGGAACAGGGCAGACCAGACTACAAAAGCCAATTCTTACACTGGGAAGGAAACAAGCTTCCGGGGACCGGTTTCTGGCATTACAGCCGTCTTCGGCCCGGCTTGCTTGAATCCTGATGGTGCAATCCTCATGGTGCAAATCCTGATGGTGCAATGAGCAAGGGACTCACATCTGAGTATACCCTTCCACGCTTAGGGTGGACAAAATTATTTACAACAAGGGGTGGTGATGGACAGAGTCTCTGAATTAAGCAGAGTACTCTCACCCAGTCAAGCGATCAGGGCTAGATCCAACACCGTTTTAGCCGGGCCGACGAGGCTGAAATGCCAGAAACCGGTCCCCGGTAGCTTGTCTCCTTTCTGGTGAAGAATTGGCTTGGTAGTTTGGTCTGCCCTGTTCCCATGATGCACTGGGCCAGGGACAGACTAATTTGCATATAGCCAGGTTCTGAGCTGGGATGGGGCAGTGAGCTAAATAACGGTGATGGATCAAGCCCTGATCTTTGGACTGGGTAAGAGTGGTCTGCTTAATTCAGACACTCTGTTCATCACCACCCCCTTTTCTGAATCATTTTGTCCACCATAAGCGTGGAAGGGTATACTCAGACATGAGTCCCTTGCTCACTGCTCCATCAGGATTCAAGCAAGCCGGGCCGACGAGGCTGAAATGCCAGAAACCGGTCCCCGGTAGCTTGTCTCCTTTCTGGTGAAGAATTGGCTTGGTAGTTTGGTCTGCCCTGTTCCCATGATGCACTGGGCCAGGGACAGACTAATTTGCATATAGCCAGGTTCTGAGCTGGGATGGGGCAGTGAGCTAAATAACGGTGATGGATCAAGCCCTGATCTTTGGACTGGGTAAGAGTGGTCTGCTTAATTCAGACACTCTGTTCATCACCACCCCCTTTTCTGAATCATTTTGTCCACCATAAGCGTGGAAGGGTATACTCAGACATGAGTCCCTTGCTCACTGCTCCATCAGGATTCAAGCAAGCCGGGCCGACGAGGCTGAAATGCCAGAAACCGGTCCCCGGTAGCTTGTCTCCTTTCTGGTGAAGAATTGGCTTGGTAGTTTGGTCTGCCCTGTTCCCATGATGCACTGGGCCAGGGACAGACTAATTTGCATATAGCCAGGTTCTGAGCTGGGATGGGGCAGTGAGCTAAATAACGGTGATGGATCAAGCCCTGATCTTTGGACTGGGTAAGAGTGGTCTGCTTAATTCAGACACTCTGTTCATCACCACCCCCTTTTCTGAATCAGTTTGTCCACCATAAGCGTGGAAGGGTATACTCAGACATGAGTCCCTTGCTCACTGCTCCATCAGGATTCAAGCAAGCCGGGCCGACGAGGCTGAAATGCCCGAAACCGGTCCCCGGTAGCTTGTCTCCTTTCTGGTGAAGAATTGGCTTGGTAGTTTGGTCTGCCCTGTTCCCATGATGCACTGGGCCAGGGACAGACTAATTTGCATATAGCCAGGTTCTGAGCTGGGATGGGGCAGTGAGCTAAATAACGGTGATGGATCAAGCCCTGATCTTTGGACTGGGTAAGAGTGGTCTGCTTAATTCAGACACTCTGTTCATCACCACCCCCTTTTCTGAATCATTTTGTCCACCATAAGCGTGGAAGGGTATACTCAGACATGAGTCCCTTGCTCACTGCTCCATCAGGATTCAAGCAAGCCGGGCCGACGAGGCTGAAATGCCAGAAACCGGTCCCCGGTAGCTTGTCTCCTTTCTGGTGAAGAATTGGCTTGGTAGTTTGGTCTGCCCTGTTCCCATGATGCACTGGGCCAGGGACAGACTAATTTGCATATAGCCAGGTTCTGAGCTGGGATGGGGCAGTGAGCTAAATAACGGTGATGGATCAAGCCCTGATCTTTGGACTGGGTAAGAGTGGTCTGCTTAATTCAGACACTCTGTTCATCACCACCCCCTTTTCTGAATCATTTTGTCCACCATAAGCGTGGAAGGGTATACTCAGACATGAGTCCCTTGCTCACTGCTCCATCAGGATTCAAGCAAGCCGGGCCGACGAGGCTGAAATGCCAGAAACCGGTCCCCGGTAGCTTGTCTCCTTTCTGGTGAAGAATTGGCTTGGTAGTTTGGTCTGCCCTGTTCCCATGATGCACTGGGCCAGGGACAGACTAATTTGCATATAGCCAGGTTCTGAGCTGGGATGGGGCAGTGAGCTAAATAACGGTGATGGATCAAGCCCTGATCTTTGGACTGGGTAAGAGTGGTCTGCTTAATTCAGACACTCTGTTCATCACCACCCCCTTTTCTGAATCATTTTGTCCACCATAAGCGTGGAAGGGTATACTCAGACATGAGTCCCTTGCTCACTGCTCCATCAGGATTCAAGCAAGCCGGGCCGACGAGGCTGAAATGCCAGAAACCGGTCCCCGGTAGCTTGTCTCCTTTCTGGTGAAGAATTGGCTTGGTAGTTTGGTCTGCCCTGTTCCCATGATGCACTGGGCCAGGGACAGACTAATTTGCATATAGCCAGGTTCTGAGCTGGGATGGGGCAGTGAGCTAAATAACGGTGATGGATCAAGCCCTGATCTTTGGACTGGGTAAGAGTGGTCTGCTTAATTCAGACACTCTGTTCATCACCACCCCCTTTTCTGAATCATTTTGTCCACCATAAGCGTGGAAGGGTATACTCAGACATGAGTCCCTTGCTCACTGCTCCATCAGGATTCAAGCAAGCCGGGCCGACGAGGCTGAAATGCCAGAAACCGGTCCCCGGTAGCTTGTCTCCTTTCTGGTGAAGAATTGGCTTGGTAGTTTGGTCTGCCCTGTTCCCATGATGCACTGGGCCAGGGACAGACTAATTTGCATATAGCCAGGTTCTGAGCTGGGATGGGGCAGTGAGCTAAATAACGGTGATGGATCAAGCCCTGATCTTTGGACTGGGTAAGAGTGGTCTGCTTAATTCAGACACTCTGTTCATCACCACCCCCTTTTCTGAATCATTTTGTCCACCATAAGCGTGGAAGGGTATACTCAGACATGAGTCCCTTGCTCACTGCTCCATCAGGATTCAAGCAAGCCGGGCCGACGAGGCTGAAATGCCAGAAACCGGTCCCCGGTAGCTTGTCTCCTTTCTGGTGAAGAATTGGCTTGGTAGTTTGGTCTGCCCTGTTCCCATGATGCACTGGGCCAGAGACAGACTAATTTGCATATAGCCAGGTTCTGAGCTGGGATGGGGCAGTGAGCTAAATAACGGTGATGGATCAAGCCCTGATCTTTGGACTGGGTAAGAGTGGTCTGCTTAATTCAGACACTCTGTTCATCACCACCCCCTTTTCTGAATCATAGTTACCAACGTGGCACTCTCCCTTCCACCAGGGATTTGACTTCGTCTCTGGGGAGTTTCAGAGACATCGGATCGAAATAACGATCCAGAAAGTGGGGAGTAAAGGGTAGCAACAGTATTAGGGATACGATTACGAACAGAAGGAGAAAGAAGAACAGGAGCAACAACATTAGAAGTGAACGTAGGGACAACAGAGGTAGCCAGGACAGTTGAGGTAACAGGAACAATGGACTGAGGAGGTACAGGCAAAGGAGCAGTAGGAATAGGAGCAGGTGGTGGGACAAATGCAGGACCAACAACAGGCCGACCAGCAGTCGCTGGAACAACAGGAGGAACTACAGGAGGAACTACAGGGGCTGTAGCACCCTGTGCATAAGGAGGTGGTGATTTCAATAAATAGGCTAACAAGGGATCCTCCTTCACATTTTCTTCCTTTTTAGCATGATTAGATGGTAAAACCGGATAACATTTATCTACCTGCATGTGATGCAGTCTAGTAGAAACTTCTATCTCTTTTTCTGCTTTATCTCGCTGATATTGTTCTGCACCTTGCATCATTGTAATGATACCTTCTTTTTTATTTTTCTTAAGCTGTTTGATTTCTTTCTGCTTGGCCTCTTTACGCCATAACCGAAAGGAATCAAACATAGCAGGCCTAGCTTTCTTTTTAAACAATTTAGCTTCAAGATTATCTAAAATCGTAATTTCAAAACTTCCATGCGGTGGCCAACTAAGGTCCCCATCGTTTTTCGTATAACGAACCCAATATTCATTATATATAATAGGGCCTACACCATGTCGACTATAGAGCTCATAAATTGGAGTTCCAACTGGAGGTATCGGACACGAGTCCTCCAACCGGGAATCAGTGTTATAACATTTAAAGAAACCAAAGAAACCACTACGGCTAGGCATCTTGCTCACTAACCAAGTATCAAACTTCAAGGGTTATCGAAGCGCTAAATCTTCGTGAAAGACAAAACCCTCGGTTTTTGGCAATTGCAACTGTCAAATAACAACTAAGAACCAACAACTAAGCACCACAAATGCAATGGAACCATGCAAAACAACTAAGCTTCAACAACAACCAAGGATACTGGGAGCGACCCACAAATACTTAACTGAGAGTACAATGGCGTCACCAGGAAGGCCCGTTTATCGTCTCGCCGTACAAAGGACTACGCCAGGCGCCAAAACAGGTCGAGAGTCAGGGCATCGGTCCGTCGCAGCCGTCAGGAGGTGGGAATCTTCGCGGGAAAAATCTTCGGACCACTTATTTCGACAACAGGATCGATGAAGCGGGGTGCACCTTCCCTCGGAGATTTCACACGAAGTTCCTCACAATCGTCAGGCTTTGTACCTGTACCGCTGATGTCGCCCCACGTTGGGCGCCAACTGAAGGACTGGACTTTTTCTAAGGTCCAGCGGTGCCAGGGAACAACACCTGAAACCTTCGTGGGATACCTGTTCAGCGCACAAATGACAGAGACACGGGACACTTCCTTCGGCGTCAAAGATCAGCGTTTATTACTGCAGGGAGGCAAAAGTCACAAGAAGTACAACAGAGTGTAGGTTCTGAGAGTCTGCTTCAAATTGCAAATGTGGATCGCTCCTTATATACACGTTTTTCGTCATTACACAACATAACGAACAAAAGGTTACAACTCAGTTCCCATAGTAAACTTCAAAAAGGATTTCATTCATGCTTTCAGAAACCCGGAACATGATTACAGTAGCATTTGCCGGTTCCCAACTGTAACAGCACTTTATCTCACCATTAGGCACATTCCAATCTAGTTGTAAACGGAAAAAGGGGGGAGACAGAAACAGGGGCAAGGAAGACAGACAACAGTTCGACGAAGGGTGTGGGGGTAATGTCGGAAGCAGGACCACAGGATCAAAGCGTTCGAGCCTGGCGGACGCAAGGCTGAAACAATAGACCGACACGGCATGATTACCCCCGAGCGGAGCCATCTGCCTTTGCAATGTCATCCCCCTCGTAATAAAAGACGCACAAAAGGGATATGCATCTTCCGTGAGGCTTGGGAAACCCAGGGTCATGAAGCGAACATTGGCCTGTGTGCCGACTACGTGAGGGCAAGAAAACAAAATGGATGCCGTATCTAAAATGGAACCCGAGGGTTCAGATGAAGAAACCAGGAAATAACCTGAACCCTTCCGAGTAGCGCAGCGAAAACGCATGCACCCACTAAACTCGTTATTTGCGGTTCATTGATACCAAACTCGTCCATATTCGTTCATACACGAAAACGTCATTACGATTCTTACAGAACCTCAAGGGTTGAAAAGATTGCAAAGTACACACCAGTGGTGCATATAGGATGCTGAGGTGAAGGTGCAACTCTAGGGGCCCGTATTTGTTTTTAACAAATGACAAGAATCCCAAAAGCAGAATTTACCATCACTGTAAAAGATCAAAAAAGTATTATCAGTTGTAATATGTCTGACCTGCATTGTAATTCTTGAGTAAAAACAAATAAAAAACATGTTATGCTGTGTAAATGACAAAACAATTGGTTTCAATATGTATTAAATCTATAAGATAAAAACAATATCGTGTGATGATGCAGAGTACTTTTGTCAGGGTAAAATAATCCCTCACACATTGCAATACAAGCATTCCATAGGAGTTGGAATGATATACAGAAGAGCCAATAGCAAGAGTTGAGAGAGAAATTCAGCAAGAGAGATAGTGGTTGAAATTGGCTGAAGTAATACCAATGCTGAAGATACCAATAGAAGATGGCTGATCTAAAGTCCTTTTATGAGTTTACAATTATGTTCATTTTTTTAAATAATTATTTTTCCATGAAGGCATCCAGATAAAAAATCTGTCTTTAGGACAGCCCAAAGAGGTGCCAGTGCAAGAGCTTAGAGCTTGCATCAGGAAGTTTTGGGGTAATGATGACCAAATAATTTGGTTACTCTAGGTGTTCAAGATATTGTCTATGATGGTATTGATAATTACAGTAAATTCAGAGCATTCTTTTGCATTCATTTTCAAAATATGTTAATCCGGGACAGGACCTTAAAGTGCCTTAATGGGTGAGAATAGTGTTTGCATCGGTAGCTTTATCCCTGTATTGATGAACTGCAATTTTTTTGTTAACTTTTTGCAATATTCAGCTTACGAGTTACTTAAAACTTTTAACTGACTTTACTGGTGTTAATTACTGTAAAATACTGTTTGCTGAATTACAGTACAACAACAATTAAATTAGATTTTTTAACGTATTTTAGTGGTGAAAACTTTAAACAAAGGTGTAATAGTTTGGCTACTTTTTCATAACATTGTATTTTGTTTTTTATGTCTTGTTAGAAAGTAGTAAGAATGGCGTCTAACATTATTTTAATATAATATGAATAGTCTATGTTGTTTATATACTGACAGTGTAACAAAGTCCATAAAATAACCATATGCAAAACATGCAATTTATTAGAAACTGTCATGTTCCCTACATGTCTTCATATAGCCACATGGGAGAAACTGCGGACACCACATTGTAGAGATATGCGAGCCAGCG
Organism: Lissotriton helveticus; assembly: GCF_964261635.1. NCBI lineage: Eukaryota > Metazoa > Chordata > Amphibia > Caudata > Salamandridae > Lissotriton > Lissotriton helveticus. The sequence goes on from NC_136071.1 coordinate 1,017,085,634, forward strand.
GTTGAGGTCATTTATATTACTGGCCCTGCTGAGGTTCAAGACCCTGCAGAGACATTTGGAATTACTGAGGTCTGTGTGCCATCAGTCGATAAGACAATGCTGCTCGCACTGTGGAGTCCTCTATTTGCATCAGCTTACTCCTATGCTTGTATCCTGAGAACTTTGGCCTGTTTTGCTTCTCACCTGTGTCTCTTCACACCCTAATATATATATATAACATAAGGACAAAGGTGAAGATATCAAGGGAAGTGCCCCTTTCATGTTTGTTTAAGGTCTATGAAAACATGGGAGGACATTTTGATCTCCTGAGTGTGCAGACACCCTAAGAATCAAGAAAGTCAAGAAAGTAGCACCCTAATTGAAAAAGCAGAAACAAATTAAAAAGTTTAGATGCCAGAGCAAAACCCTGTCAAATGTCAGTATTCGATTTTCCTTCCATAGACCATTATATCCTGGATTTTTGTCTGATGCATTGAAATCAAGTCATGGTGGCTCTGCCCTAAAGAAGGCAGGATTCATTGCAAAAAGTTCTGACATCCCTGCAGGAGATAGGCCATCAATTCAGAGGTTTCGAATGGTGGAGCTGGCTTATGTCTATGCGGTCAGGAAAGTTGTGGTTTTTCATACCTCTAAAGGGAGTGCTGGAACCACAAGTTTGGTGGGGTATGGAACAGTGTTGATTTAGAGTGGTGCTCCCAATCCACCAGACTTGAAATTACCTCTTATATTTGCTTGTCTAATACCATTACAGGTTGCAGTCCATGCATAGGAAAGAGTTCAGCTCTCAATGCTGACAATTTACTTTGATTTCAGGACAATGACATGAAAGCTTTTGGATTATAGGACAAACCAGTCCTCGTTCTCCTCTTCATATGCCGCACAGTCTCTAAATAGATCAAATGGAGAAATTCCTGATTCATTGGAAATTGGTTTAAAGTTAGTAAATAGGCTGACATTGTCTGTGGGAAAAGTGAGACAAAGAAAATGTATATCCAAAGAATGAATTTTGTTTTCTGTTACTAAAAATTTAAATCAACATTTATACTGATGTTAAGACCTCCCATAGGTTACCACTAACTCCTCTGTGTAACCTCCAAACAAAATGTGCATAACCTTGGAACATTTATTAGACTGTAGGCTAGGATTTCTTTCATAAAATTGCACAAACTTCCAACTTAGAGGACAACCCGCAACGTTCCATATGCAAGATAAAATAGGTAGGTCAGGGCTTCAGAGAATAGCTATTGAATAAAGGGTAACATCACGCAGGTGGATTTAGCATTAAGTAATCCCATTTCATTCTGGCTGATTCAATAATTACATCAGGTATATATCATATGATTACAGTACTAGCTCAATTAGTGCTTGATTAAATTCACTCAAATCTAACTGCAGTGGCCAGTGGTGTAGCACTTTTAATGTGAATGGGCATTGTACATGAGGGAAAGAAAGACTGATCAATGCTAAAACCTTCCACTAATTTATGTTTTTGCAACTCAACTTTATTGAAATATTACCTATCTTATGTCATATGGACCATTTTAGATTGAATATTGCTAGATCACTCTTTCGCTGGTCCAATATATGCACTTCCATCCCAAGTTAAAACAGAATAAATAATCAAAATAATCATCCTGCCAATTAAACGTTGGGGCCCTTTCAAAGAGAATGAGGAGCATGCATGTTGTGACCCCAGGCTGCCTCACTCTACTTAAGGAACAGTGAGGTCTGGTTATAAATGGGAAAATGCTGAAAGATGAGGCCATGAGGGAGGCAATTTGATCTTAGTATCAATTCAATTGCAAAATCTGGGCTTTCACAATTGCAGCCAATGTCTACCCTCTTCTCTATGTAAATGGAATCTATACAACAAACATGTTCACAATTCTGTGGCTAAACTTTAATAAATATACCTCTCCCTAACTAATGGTAGCACTTCGGTTCTTTTCAAGACTCTCTTTCACTAGCAGCTGAAATGCCACTAGTGATTACATCATTTGTAATAGTTGGTCCACAAGGCTAAATTGTACTATCACCATTTTCCCCACAATTTCCATCTTGAAGGGTCGGTACAAGCAGACATATATCCCAAGCTACAAGATTCCTTTAATGAATAGTTGTGAGGAGAAAGAGGATGCATGAGATGTGCTAGGAGGGAATGCATTGCTAAGTGGAATGGTGAAAGTTTAGCAGAAATACTCTAACTAGAGACATAAGCAATTCCAAAAAAGAGTTACTTTTGTTTTTGAGGAAGAGTTTTGATAAAATTGGTTCAAATCCAAAGTTTTAGTTACAGGAAGCATAGATTTTGAAAAACAGATGTTAGGCTACTTGGTGTCAACATATGGTGGGTATGATACCCTTTAAGAAATTACTTCATTTAATTTGGGGTGAAAATTATCTGAAGAATGTTTTACTAGCTAAAAGTGTATACCCTTTTTCATGATGCAGTCGGTGAGGCGTGGATGATGTTGTTAAATCAGCAAATAACATTTCGAACTCTTGGAAGAGCAATGGCACTTTTTTCAAAGTAGTAATATTTTATTTGGATTGGCGTCCTCGGGTGTTTACGATTAGCAGATAGGGATCGTTCTTCCATATGCCTGTTACAAAATCGAGAAATCTAGTGTAAATAATAAAAAAAAAATAATATGTAAGACTATATTAATAGATGTTGATCAGTTGGTATTAGCGGATTGCTGTAGTTCCATTGAAGTTGCTAATCAATATTTCCTTGCTCCTTTATTTTTCATTCCAATCCTACTTTACCAAAATATTCAAAGACATATCTAAGGAGCAGAATGTATATTATTGCTGTATTCACATGTGTAAGTGGATCTTTTCAGGGGGTGTCAACAATGACTACTCTGGACTGCTCAGTGACTGGTAGAAGTGCATCAATTCCTCAGTTTGTTTAGATGCCTATCAATAGTTCTTTCAGCGACTGCCTTCTTCTTTGGTCATCATTACCACGAAACTTCCTGATGCAAGCTCTAAGCTCTTCCTCTGGCAACTCTTTGGGCTGTCCTAAAGACAGCTTTTCTATCTGGAATCCCTCATGGAATCAGAAAAATAATTATTAAAAAAATGAACTCAATTTTAAATTCATAAAAAGACTCTATTGGCTCTTCTGTATATCATTCCAACGCTTATGGAATGCTTTTATTGCAATGTATGAGGGATTATTTTCCCCTGACAAAATTACTCTGCATCATCACACAATATTTTTTTATCTAATAGATTTAATACATTTTGAAACCAAATGTTTTGTCATTTACACAGCAGAAAATGTTTTTCATATTGTTTTTTCTCAAGAGTTAAAATGCAGGCCAGACATATTAAAACTGATAATACTTGTTTTTGATTTTTTACAATGATGGCAAATTCTGCTATTGGGATTCTTGTAATTTGTTAAAAACAAATGCGGGCCCCTGGATTTGCACCTTCACCTCAGCACCTTATTTGCGCCACTTGTGTGTACTTTGCCATCTTTTCCACACTTACTCTCATATGCTGGTGATATGTTGCTGCGACCTCCTGTTTTAAATTAACTGAAATTTGACCATCATTCACTTTCTTTAAAAGTAAGTGTTTGTTTTTAACTGATTTTAAACTCGCTGATAGTACTTAAAGGTTCGTAGACAAAATCTGTGACTTTTAATGTCAAACTCCAAGTAGAGCAATCACCAAACACTGTGTGCCTACCAGCTTCACTTTTAGGCAGGTCAACCTAGCAAATTCCCTTTGCTAGGCGGTGGGGAAATAAGGGAAAAACAGAAAAGTAATCACTTTAGCGATATTTCTGTAAAGGGAAATCTTAAGTAATCTGACATCAATTGGCATCCAGGTGCATATAAATCGGCCTGGTCACCCCCACGCTCCTGTGCCTGCTGCCGCTGCCGCAGCCCCAGCCTCCCGAGGGCCGCCGAGCCCACACCAGCTTTTCCCGCCGCCCCAGCCTCCCGAGGGCCGCCGAGCCCACACCAGCTTTTCCCGCCGCCCCAGCCTCCCGAGGGCCGCCAAGCCGGCTCCAGCTTTTCCCGCCGCCCCAGCCCGTGGCCCCGCCCCCCCGACAGCCGATTGGCTCGCGCTCCCGCCTCCCCGCAGACCCTCCCGACCGGCTCCCTTCTTATGACGTCCCCAGAGCGACCGCGCAGCGGAAGCGCGCAGCGGGAGCACCGATTGAGCGCCGAAGGTGCGCCAAAGGTAAGCCCGTCTACGCCCGTCCGCGCCTGGACCGCGCCCAGCGCCAGGACCCCTGGCCCCCGCAGACCCCAGCCCACCCGCCGGACGTACGACGCCGCCACCCTCAACGCACTCAACGCCGGGCGAACGCCTGGATGCTACCGAGCCACCCCGAGACGCACCCACGGACCCTTCATCTGCCAGTCCTGCAAGTTCTCCTGCACCCGGACCTGCACTGCACCAGCGTCCACCAAGCAGAACACCAGCAGCAACCACCTGAAGTGCATCCTGCTCAACACCCGCTCCGTCCACAACACGCCGTCGAGCTCTGGAACCTGCTCGACACCACAGACCCAGACATCGCCTTCCTCACGGAAACCTGGATGAACGCCTCCTCAGCGCCCGACATCGCCATCGCCATCCCGGACGGCTACAAGATCATCCGGAGAGACCGCGTCAACCAGACAGGAGGAGGCATCGCCATCATTCACAGGAACACAATCCGCATCACGACCAACACCGACGACACCATCGCACCCGCCGAACACCTGCACTTCCAGATCCACGTCAACCCCAAGACCACCCTCAGAGGCACCCTCATCTACAGACCCCCGGGACCACGCACACAATTCAGCGAGGACATCGCCGACTTCATCAGCCCGCTCGCCCTCCCCTCAGCCGACTACATCCTCCTCGGGGACCTCAACTTCCACCTGGAGAACAACGACGACCGCAACACCACCACCCTGCTGGAAAACCTCGCAAACCTGGGACTCAAGCAGCTGGTGACCACCCCCACCCACCTCGCCGGACACACACTCGACGCCGTCTTCTCATCCAGCAAAGACATCGCCTTCAGCCACGCCACAGGACTCCACTGGACGGACCACAGCTGCGTCCACTTCACCTTCAGAAGAACGACGACCCACCACCACCAGCAACAGGTTGCCCGAAGAAGCTGGAACAAGATCACAGCCGACCAGCTCGCCGCTTCCCTGAGTCAGCACCCTCCCGCCAGCTCAGCGAACCCCAGCCAGGCCGCCGACAACCTCACGAAGTGGATCAGCAACTGCGCGGACGAACTCGCCCCTCTGAGGACCCCGCCCAGCAGACCCGGCAGCAAGAAAGCCCCATGGTTCACCGACGAACTCAAGAGCTCCAAGAAGAACAGCCGAGCCCTCGAGAAAGTCTGGAGAAGGGAACCAACAGCGGACAACATGACCACCCTCAAGCTTGCCACCCGGAAGCACCACCAACTGATCCGCGCCACCAAGAAAACTGCATTCAAGGACCGACTGGACAACAACACACACAACTGCAAGGAACTCTTCAACATCGTGAAAGAGCTCTCCAACCCCAACGCCGGAAACAACGACATCACCCCATCGCAAGACCTCTGCAACTCCCTCGCCTCCTACTTCCACAACAAGATCGCGGACATACACAACAGCTTCAGCATTCAACCATCGCACACAATGACCGCAGCAACGCCGCCCACCACCACCCTCCGCGCCTGGACTCCGATCAGCACCGATGACACCGTCCGCATGATGAACTCCATCCACTCCGGATCTCCGACCGACTCCTGCCCTCACCACTTCTTCAACAAGGCCGACGCTGTCATCGCACCCCACCTGCGGGACATCATCAACACCTCCTTCGACACCGCCACCTTCCCGGAGAGCTGGAAGCACGCCGAACTCAGCGCTCTACTAAAGAAACCAACAGCGGACCCCACCGAACTCAAGAACTACCGCCCCATCTCGCTCCTCCCGTTTCCAGCCAAAGTCATCGAGAAGACCGTCAACAAACAGCTGGCCGCCTTCCTCGAGACGAATGGATCCCTCGACCCCTCACAGTCTGGCTTCCGAGCCAACCACAGCACCGAGACCGCCCTCATCGCTGCCACCGATGACATCCGAGCCCTGATGGACAACGGAGAAACAGCGGCCCTCATCCTCCTAGACCTCTCCGCGGCATTCAACACTGTCTGCCACCGCACCCTAGTGCAGCGCCTCAGCAACGTTGGAATTCAGGAGAAGGCACTGGAATGGATCGTCTCCTTCCTCGACGGAAGAACACAGAGAGTCCGTCTACCACCGTACAAGTCAGAGGCCACCGAAGTCATCTGCGGCATCCCTCAAGGATCCTCGCTGAACCCCACCCTCTTCAACGTCTACATGAGCCCCCTCGCGCCCATCGCACGCCAACACAACCTGAACATCATCTCCTACGCCGATGACACCCAGCTGATCCTCTCCCTGACCAACGACCCCGCCGCTTCCAGAGCCAACCTTCACGAAGGGATGAAAGATGTAGCCGAGTGGATGACGACCAGCTGCCTGAAACTGAACTCAGACAAGACGGAAGTCCTCATCCTGGGCTCCTCGCCCTCCGCCTGGGACGACTCCTGGTGGCCCCCCGCCCTGGGCACCGCACCCACACCGACAGACCACGCACGCAACCTGGGCTTCATCCTGGACTCCTCCCTCTCCATGACCAGACAAGTCAACGCCGTCTCCTCGTCATGCTTCAACATCCTGCGCATGCTACGGAAGATCTTCCGGTGGATCCCCACCGAGACCAGGAAGACGGTCACCCAGGCCCTCGTCACCAGCCGACTGGACTACGGCAACGCCCTCTACGCCGGAACCACCGCCAAGCTCCAGAAGAGACTCCAGCGGATCCAGAACGCCTCAGCCAGACTCATCCTCGACATCCCCCGACGCAGCCACATCTCCGGACATCTGAGAGACCTGCACTGGCTCCCCGTCAACAAGAGAATCACCTTCCGTCTCCTCACCCACGCACACAAAGCCCTACATGATCAAGGCCCGAGCTACCTCAACAACCGCATCAACTTCTACGCTCCCAAACGCCACCTCCGATCAGCCAGTCACACCCTCGCCGCCGTCCCCCGCATCCGAAGAACGACAACAGGAGGAAGGTCCTTCTCCCACCTGGCCGCCAAGACCTGGAACTCCCTCCCGACCGACCTGCGCCTGACCCAAGACCACCTCTCCTTCAGGAAGAAGCTCAAGACCTGGCTGTTCGAGCAGTAGCAGCACCCCCCCCCCCAGCGCCTTGAGACCCTCCGGGTAAGTAGTGCGCTCTATAAATGTCCTGATTGATTGATTGATTGAGAATAACTGATGCCCAAAGGCTGAGTTGCAACCACTTCATCCAATTATTCTGGCAAAAGAATTGTATTCATTATTTAAATAGTTACCTTTTATAGTTTCTCACTCGGAAAAGCCATTCACACAAACTATTTTAGCAAAAGCACTTATTTATTAAAAGGGAACATTCTGATTATTCTAGTATTTTATTATAAAGTTCAAAGTAAGTTTATTAAGATAAAGGAATAGATTTATGCAGAGAATACAATAACAGTAAAATTAAAATAATTACATACAATAAAGCTATTACATTTTTGAGGAGTACAATAGATTTGGATGAAAGTCAATCAATTATAATATGTGTAAAAGGATAACAAAGTTGTAACAAAGCCGTAAAAAGAAGGAAAAAAAAGAAGGAGTCGGTAAGGGAAAGAAGCTAACATTCTTTCTAACATAAACATTGCATACTAGAATATAATTAAACTATACAGCATTAACATGAAGGAAGTCATGGAGGTTTAGTAACTTCTTGTTGTCGAGGAGTGAGAGACAGAGAACGTCAAGCACTTATATCTATAAACAACGTAACAGGCGCCCATAAATCTAAACGCTTTGATGCCAAATGCAACGGGTATACAAATGTTGTGTCAAGTCTGTGATTATAACAGACAGCATACGATTATGCTTGATATGACAGCTTAGTAAGGTCCTTCCAATTCTTGGTAATTTGTTGAAAGGCAACTGCTAGCAACAAATCTATTAACTTTACATTAGAAACACAATGTTCCCAAACGGGAGATAAATTACCTAAGAAAATGTGTGGAACAGGGAAGGGATGATTGGAATCAAAGATCAGATTAATTTGATGCCATACTTTTCCCCAAAAACTATGAACAGAATTGCATGTGAAAAGCAGGTGAAGTAAATCAGCATGTGATGTAGAGCATGTCCAGCACGTGTCCGGGAGTGCGGTATGTCTTGCCCTGAGAGTAAGTGGTGAAAGCAGTTGTACACAAAAAAGAGTGCCTGAGTGGAGGACTTCCTAAGTTTAAGATAGATTTTGTCCCATCGCTCCACAGACCAAGAAGTCTCTAAATCCTTCTCCCCATATATATCTACCTTTATTTTATCCCTTGGAGTAAATGAGCTATGTAACAGTTTATATATGACAGAAGCCATAGAGTTGTTAAGTTAGAGAGTTCGCAATTTATCTGCAGGGATGGAGTCAGGAGGAATAGGGTATTGAGAATTTGCACATTTTGTACGAGTAGTTTGAACAGCTTGCGTTAACAGGAGATATTTAGAGTAAAAATCTGGAGGTAATTCAAAAGAGATGCTGGCATGGTCAAAAGACATAATTTCGTCTTGGTCATATAATTGATGCACCCAAATCAGGCCTTGTTGTCTCCACGATTTCCAAAAGATAGGTTTATTATTTATCAAAATAGAAGCATTATGCCAAATAGTGGCATTTAAAACTAAGACCCAAGCACTGGAATTCGAAGGGGAAACATTCAGTATAATCTTGGAAGTATGTTTAAGTATAGGTGTGGAAATTGATTGCGGTTTAGGCGTGAAAGATAAATATTATTGGAATGAAAATGGGAGAATAAAGGATTGTTCAAGGGTGACCCAAAGGGAACACCTCGAAGCTTGGTATAATAGAAAAGACTTATGATAAATGGGAAAATCAGGGAAATGTGTCCCTCCTTCGGAGTTTGGTCGAATCAATTTTGATATAGACATATGTGATTTCTTGTTGTTCCATAAAGACGAGGATAAAATGGAATTAAGTTTCTTAAAATATTTTAAGGGAATAGACAGCGGAATGTTAGAGATTGTATATAAATTATAGGGGAAAGCATCTTCTTTATGGTATCCAGGCAACCCCACCAGGACAAGTAGAGGGGGTGCCCTTTCATTGTTAAAGAGGATAGTCTTTGTACACAGTTGTCCATGCAGCGTGATATTGTACCTGAAATGGAGGAAGTGAAGTGTAGACCTAAATATTGTATGTATTGGGGACTCCATGCAAAACTGGAAGTGATAAACTCAGCCTTAAAAGTATATTTTGTTAGAGGTAGAATTTCGCATTTCTCTTTGTTGAATTTATAACCAGAAACGTATGCAAAGGAATCCACTTCTTCTAAAAAGGCTGGAAGAGAGGATTGAGGTTGTGAGATAAATAAAAGGACATTGTCAGTATACGCTGCCATTTTAATATTAGTCTCTTTGAAAGTAAAGTCATGAATATTAATATTTTGATGAATTTTCAATTAAAACGGTACTAAAGCAAGATTAAAAAGAAACGGCGAGAGTGGGCATCCCTGTCGGACACCTCTACCGAGTTGAAAGTAAGAGGATGTACCACCATTCGCACATATAGCTGCTCTCAGATTGGAATACAAAATAGATATTAGAGAGATAGTTTTTGGACAAAAGCCAAACCACTCAAGTGTACGGAAAAGATAGGGCCATTCCACTCTGTCGAATGCCTTTTCTGCACCCAGGGCTATTGCCACCAAGGAGTGAGGAATGTGTGAGGCTTTGGATAGGACATCAAAAAATAAGCATTTGTTGTCTGTGATAAGCCGTTCTTTCACGAAGCCAGATTGATCTGCTCCTAGTAAGTCAGGCAACTGAGATTCCAAACGTAATGCCAGAGTCTTTGAGAAGATTGTATAATCAATGTTAACCAAAGAAATGGGTCAGTTATTTTTGCAAAGTTGCGGGTCCTTGCCATCTTTAGGTATAAGACAAATGAGGGCATCCAAAAAAGTGCCCGAGGATTCGCCAGATTGTAAAAATGCATTCATAAGAGTATGTAATTTGGGAATGAGTAAATGTGCAAAATAAATAAAGAATTCCACAGTAAAACCATCCAGGCCAGAAGCCTTGTCTTTTTTGAGTGTTTTGAAGGAAGCAAGAAGCTATTTCTGCGTAAGGTCAGATTCTAAAAGTGATAGATCGGGCGAGTGTCAGGGATGTATTGGATGTCGGACAAAAATTGAGAGATAGATTGGTGAAAAGAGAGGGTTTCAGATGTATACAGTGTCTTGTAAAACTGGAGAAATTCATTAAGGATATCTGCATCTTTGAATTTCACTGTGTGATTCTGATCAAAAATAGATTCTATATTGAGTTTGTTTTGTTTAACTTTTAAATATTTAGCCAATTACTTCCTAGCCTTGTTCTGGCCACCATAGAATTTTGCACTAGACTTCAATAAGTAATTGGAAGCATTATAGGTTGTATCCTGATTGAATTGAAATGTAGCCTTTATAAGTTAAGATAAACATGCTTTTGATTTGGAAGAATAATAAGAGTTCTCCAATCTCTTTATTTTAGCTAAAAGGTCATTGGTGACTTGCCGTGCCTTTCTACGTTTCTAAGAGACAAAACTGATAATAAAATCTCTAGCCGATGCCATAAATGCGTCCCAAATCACATGGAAAGGCATAGTATCTGATTGGTTAAATAGGAAGTATTCATTAAAAAAGGAAACAAAGGACAATGTAAAAACAGGATCAAGAAGCAGGGTGTTGTTAATGCGCCACTTTCGAGATAAATTGGGTTTCTGTAACACATCAAGGTTAATAGTGACGGGAGCATGGTCAGATATTAAAATAGATCGAATATCTGCCGACACTGGTGATTGAGAGATATTATGAGATATACAAAAATAATCTAATCGTGATTGGGTGTGATGCGTTCGGGGAGTAGTAAGAGTATTCCCTCAATGTGGGATTACAAAGTCTCCAAGCATCTATAAGCTTATTATCTTTAATTGTTTGTGTAAAAAATCCATGAGATTTATGACGAACAAAGGGAGTTAACGAATTCCGATCTAAAAAAGGATCGAGAATTTCATTACAGTCTCCTGCAAGAATAAAATCGTCAGCAAAACATTGTGTGATTTGTTGGGCCAAAGAAGTCCAAAAGGAGGAGTCACCAACTGTGGGTGCATAAATATTCAATAAAGAGATTGGAGCATTATCCACCATACATTTAAGAAATATCCATCTGCCTACTGTATCTGTGCATTGCGATAATACTTTAACATGAAGGGATTTACGAAAAAGAATAAGAACTCCATTACGTTTACCATCACCCAGGTAGAATAGGACTTCCCCCACCCATCCTCTCTTTAGTTTAGCAGATTCTTCAGCCGTCAAATGAGATTCTTGAAGCATTGCAATATTTGTTCCCAACTTAGTTAAATGACTTAAAACTCTGTTGTTTAATGGGCGAGTGTAAACCTCTGACATTCTATGAGACAAGTTGTAAAGTCATAAACTAAGACTGCAAGTGTGTAATAAGTTACGACTAAAGCAAAACTGTGAACAATTCGGACGATACCAAATAATTAACCAGCTGTATGTACAATGGATCAACTGCAATGAAGAAGAGAAGAAAAAAGGAGAAAAGTATAGTGAATATACAGCATTTGAAATGTGAAAGAGAATTGCAGGATAGTAAAAGATATTAAGATGAAAAGAGATTGAGATAAGACTTTCCAGGGAAAAAGGAAGTAGAAGAGAAAAAAAAGAACGCAGAAGACATGGAAAACAGAGTAGATGAAAGACTTATATATAGTCCAAGACATGCGAAGGGTAGAAGGGTATGAGGCCACACAGAACAATGACGTGTCCTAGACTCAAACGGGAAGGCGGAGAGGAAGACAGAACCAACTAACGCTGAAACATAGGGGGAAGGAAGGCACGCAAAAATAACCTGTGGGAAGAGAAAGAATGTTAAATATATGTTTGAAACAGCAGTCTTATAATTATACTTGGTATACTAATTATCAGCTCTCAGGTATGACCAACAACAGGATTAAAGTTCACAAGAAGAGTTGAAGCGTATCAGGAGTAAAAAATGTCTATTTAGAGCTTGATGAAGAAGTAGTATCCATTGAGTCAGCATGGTAAGAGTATAAGAAGATTTTCAGTTTTATAGGATCCTCATAGGTAGTGGTGTTGTTGTTGATGGTCACTTTGACTAGGCATGGATGGAATATGCCATATCATGCGCCAATTGAGCAAAGATGAGGTCTTAATGCTAGGAACTCCTTGCGTCGATCCACAGTTGATTTGGCATTATCTTGAGAGAAGAATAAGGAGTTTCCTGACCAAGTAATGCGATTCATTGCTTTTGCTGCAGATAAGATTCTTAGTAAGTCAGTGTACTCTAAAAGGTATCAAATCACTCCCCTTGGTTTTCTTGCTGTAGGGGAGGACATCAAAGGTAATGCAGGACCCAATCTATGAGTTCTCTGGATATTAAGAAGAGTGCCTTCCGATAGCTTAAGTAACTTTGGAAGAAAGGTTTTAAAAAAGGCAATTGGATCCAACCCCTCTGTACCTTCAGGAAGACCATAAATGCGAAGATTATTCTTCCTGTTTCTATTTTCTAAGTTTTTGACTTGCTTGTGAAGCATTGACATCTGTGTGCGTACGGAGTCAACCTTGGAAACAGAGGAGTTTAAAGAGTCCACATTTTGTTCTAGTATAGTAACACATTCTTCCACATTAGACCATCTGTCCGAGAGCATCTGTAATTTAGAATTAGTTCTTCAATGAATGGGTGAAGGGCCCTAATTTCTTCCAGTAGTAGATCCATTGTGACTGAAGTAGGTTGTTTAGGAGGAGAAGGAGGGTCCCTTTTCAACCTTTTAGATGGAGCTTTGGTAACACCAGAGGTAAAGGTGGTGGTAGATAATGATGTACCTTTAGGTGAGGTACTGGCTGAGTCTTCCATGGTAAGGCAACTATAGCATGAACTGGTGTTAATTAGGAATCTGCAAGAAGGAGATTTGGGTTAGGCAAAGCCTTTAGGTAATCTTCCCATATATAAGGATGGAATTTAAACTGGATCACCAGTGATAACAAGAACTCAACTTGAAATGTTCCTGTAATTAGCTCCTTAACACAATATGTAGAATTAATAACTCCCGAAGATGCAGAAGATTTTGGTAGAGTAGCTGCGATGTTGTAGAGAAACCACCATTAATGACTCAATGAACAAAACAGAGAGTAGATGGTAGTTAAGTCATTCAGTTCAGGGAGACAAGTTTACTAGCAGAGTGGCCATTATTAAATGTGCGAACTATGCCATAGCTTGTAGATTAGTGAAAGTCAATAGGTAAAATGACATGCTAATAGAATAAATAAGGCATAAATGTAGGACTGACTGAAACCTGCTACTAAAGGAATATAACAATGAAAGCAGCGTATTAAAAAAGGGGAACTCCAAGAGTAGTGGTCATAATGTCAATGGAACCACAGCACAATAAATCAATTACTGCATCCTGTTTGTGTGGGTAATAAAGTCGCTAGTTGTAACAAGTCAGTGAAGAAAAGAGTAGATAGGGCAAGCACTATTCAGCCGGCATTTGTCAGAGTAATTTGACATTAAAAACAGCGCGATGTGTGAGCAGCTCTGTCCGTGGTATTTGCAAAATGGCGGGCTCAATCTAAAGAGAGCCACGCCTCAACTCACGGATTAAATAAAGGAGCCTCCGGTGCCGCAGTCAAGATGGAAAGGGAATATTTATGAAGCTCAAGGCTTCCGACGCATTTTCCTCCATTTTGGTAGTTGCATGGTTGAAAGTTACCGCGTTCGGGCCGTTTTCGCTCCCGGCGACCCAGAAGAGCTACGAGCGAACCGCCATCTTCTTTGGGTGCTAGCCACGCCCCTCTCTAGCCACGCCCCTCTCTAGTATTTTATTATAACACATGTATTGACTAGTGTTTAACTACTGGGTGTTGATTTAATGTCCATATTGATTTACGATACTAAGTCATCAGAACCATAATTTAAACTCATAAATCTTCTTGGTCTGGGTGGATTGAAATTTTTTTTTTTGCTACTTATCAAATAGGTAAAATCCACATTTAATCAACTTTAGTCAATAATGCAGCTCTGTTCTTCCTGGATCTTTAATGCTGTGTCATACTCTAAGGACCAGATGTAGGTAAATATCATTTTTCGATTCTAAAATACCGAATTTTACCAATTCAGTATCTTAGAATCGGTAAATGATATGTAGCAAATGATTCGGTAAATTTTACCGAATCGGTAAAATTCGGTAAATACCGATTCGGTATTTACCGATTCGGTATTTCCCATTCATTCATATGGGCCTGGAGGCCCATAGGAATGAATGAGAATTACCGATTCGGTAAATACCGAATCAGTAAAAGGGGGTAGACTTACAAGGGTGGCAGGGTGGCACATTGACACCTTGTTGCACCCCTGTATAGTGCATGGGTGCACATGTGGCACACATACATGCCCTAAGGGCATGTATGTCTGCCACATGGCACAGTTGAAAAAATCACAAAATTGCTTTTTTTAGGGTTTTCGATATTTACCACCAACTTGTAGTTGGTGGTAATTAACGAATCCTTAGAAGTGAAAAGCACTCACTTGAGTGCTTCTTACAATAAGGATTTGGTAATTTACCGAATCGGTATTTAAGAATTTGGTAATTTACAGATTCCTTAAATTACAGATTCAGTAAATTACCGAATCCTTAAATTAGGCCCCTACATCTGAAAAGCCTAATACCGGTCGGTAACGGCCGAAATTCGGTAATTTCGGCATTACCGACCAGTATTAGGCTTCCAACATCTGGCCCCAAGTCTCCAATAGCAATATGACAGCTGAACAGTTTCTTTGCATTGTATTTATTGCCATTGTCTCATGGGATTTCATTCATATAATGTCCTTCCCCATCCAGTAATTTTGTATTCAATTAATATAATTGATAAATGAATACTCCCACCTCCAGTTTGCCACAAATCATAGCCTGACTGATTACAAAGTGTTTAGAATTAGGGAATGCTGTTCATGGTTACATTTCGATTCTCGAGTGCCTGGATCCTGCTTTTTACAGATTGTCCTTATTGGTCTAAGGATAATCTGGCGTCTCAATTCTATGGTGTGAAACATACTTTCTATTTTATACCATTAAAAAAATATTGTATCTTAAAAACTGCAAGCAATCATCTTTATTCCTACAACTTAATGGATATTGATGACTGTGGAATAAATTACATTTCCTCTATTATACTGATGGCTGTTCAATTTCTTTGATGTTGCTAATTATTAATCAACTTTATATCAACAATCTTGATTTTGACTCTTGCAGCTCGTTTATTTGTTTCGATCTTTGCACATATTTGTAAGGTTTATTCCTTGAAAACTCTTGCTGTGAATCAGCAGTTTTGGTAGGAACACAAATTAATTGTTATACTTGTGCCATGAGCTACACAAAATCATGCGCATCTGATTAACCCCTTCCGCGCTCATGACGAGCTGAGCTCGTCATGAGTTGTGCCGCTAGCACGCTCATGACGAGCTCAGCTTGTCATGTAACGCGTCTTTTTAAAAACCGCCGCGCACAGCGGGCAAAGCTGCAGCGCGCATGCGGTTAAGTAGTCCACTAGTTGTTTTAACATATTTGCACAGTAACTCACACTTTGCTAATTGTATGTGATTCTCAGTAGTGATTGCCACAAGAAACATTTCTTAAGTGTAGATACACTTTATTTAAAATTGCTCATGCAGTTCAACATCATCAATGTGTCCCATTGGTTGCTCTGAGCTTATCTCTAAGATTAGTTTTGATTCAAATATTTGTAGGTCCTTTAGTCTACCAACATCTTTTATATTCTGCCCGTTTATTACATACTATTTTATATTTCTTAAACTATCAAGCAATCAATCAATCAATCAGAACATATGTACAGCGCACTACTCACCCGTGAGGGTCTCAAGGCATTGAGGGGGATGCTGCTACTGCTCGAATAGCCAGGTCTTGAGTAGTCTTCTGAAGGCTAGCAGGTCCTGGGTCGGCCGTGGGAGGATGGGGAGGGTGTTCCAGGTCTTGGCGACGAGGTGGGCGAAAGATCTGCCGCCAGACGTTGCTCTTCGGATGCGGGGGACGGTGGCAAGGTCGAGGTCGGCAGAGCGGAGCTGGCGTTTGGGGGTGTAGAAGATGAGATGTCTGTTGAGGTATGCTGGGCCGGTGTTGTGGAGGGCCTTGTGTGCATGAGTGAGGAGCTTGAAGGTGATCCTTTTGTTGACTGGGAGCCAGTGCAGGTCTCCCAGGTGGGGTGTGATGTGGCTGTGGCGAGGGATGTCGAGCATCAGGCGTGCAGAGGCGTTCTGAATACGTTGTAGTTGTTTCAGGAGTTTGGCCGAGGTTCATGTGTAGAGGGCATTTCCGTAGTCTAACCTGCTGCTGACGAGGGCCTGGGTTACCACTCTTTTTGTTTCGATGGGGATTCACCTGTAAATCTTGCAGAACATGAGGAGGTTGTTGAAGCAGGAGGACAGGATGGCATTGACTTGCTTTGTCATGGAGAGAGTAGAGTCAAGGATAAACCCCAGGTTGCGTGCGTGGTCGGTGGGTGTTGGTGCTGTTCCCAGTGCGGTCGGTCACCAGGAGTCGTACCAGGCCAAGGGGGTGGATCCGAGGATGAGGACTTCTGTCTTGTCCGACTTTAGCTTCAGACGGCTGTTCTTCATCCACTCGGTGACGGCTTTCTTTCCTTCGTGGAGGTTGGTTTTGGCAGTGAGCGGGTCCTTGGTGAGGGATAGGATCAGCTGGGTGTCGTTGACCTAGGAGATGATGTTGAGGTCATGTAGTTGGGCGACGTGGGCGAGCGCTGCCATTTAGATGTTGAACAATGTCGGGCTGAGTGAAGAGCCCTGGGGTACGCGCAGATGATCTCTGTGGCTTTGAGGGGAAAGAGGGGAGGCGATCGCTCTAGGTTCTGCTGTAGAGAAAGGAGGTGGTCCAATCCAGAGCCTTGTCTCAGATCCCAGCATTGTGGAGGCTTGTGCATAGGGTGTGGTGTCAGACAGTGTCGAAGGCAGCTGACAGGTCCAGAAGGATGAGGACCACAGTTTCACCATTGTCCAGCAGGACCCTGATGTCATCGATAGCGGCGATGAGGGCAGTTTCGGTGCTGTGGGTGCTGCATAACCCAGAGTGCTACGTGTCCAGGATGCTGTTCTCCTCGAGGTAGCGGGTCAGTTGTCTGTTGACGGTCTTCTCGATGACCTTCACCGGGAACGGGAGCAGGGCGATGGGCCGGAAGTTTTTGAGGTCCTTAGGATCAGCCTTGGGTTTTTTGAGTAAGGAGTTGATCTCGGCGTGCTTCCAGCTCTCCGAGAAGGTGAATGTTTTGAAGGAGTTGATAGCTGTCCGGAGATGGAGTGCGATGGTGATGCTGGCTTTGTTGAAGATGTGGTGTGGGCATGGGTCTGACGGATATCCGGAGTGGATGGTGCTCATGATTTTGATGGTGTCGTCGTTGCTTATGCTGGTCCAGGAGAGCAGGGGATCAGTGCGGATGGTGGCCCTGTGGACGGAGGTCTCAGTGGCTCTGGGGGCGGTTGTGACGTTGGTGCTGTTGTGGATGTCTGCGATCTTGAGATGGAAGAAGGTGGCAAGGGAGTCACACAGGTCTTGTGAAAGTGGGATGTCGTTGGTGTTGGAGCTGGGGTTGGAGAGTTCCTTCACGATGTGTAAGAGCTCTTTGCTGTTGTGTGAGTTGTTGTCTAGGCAGTTTTAGAAGGAGGCGCTTTTGGCAGATCTGATGAGATGGTGGTGTTTGCGGATGGCTTTCTTGTGGGCTGCGTAGTTGTCCAGTGTCGGGTCCCGGTGCAGTTTTTTCTCTAGTTATCTGCAAGTTTGCTTGAAGGCCTGGAGGTCCTCAGTGAACCTGCTGGCTTTCTTGCTGGTGTGTCTGTTTGGTGGTTTTTTGATCGGGGAGAGAGTGTTGGCACAGTCGTTGATCCACTGTCTGAGGTTGCGGGTGGCGGTGGCGGGGTCGATGGGGTCGGCGGCTGGGTTCTGGGCGAGGTTGGTTGTTAGCTAGTTTTCTGTGACTTTGCTCCAGCAGCGGCGGGGGAATTGTTGGGTGTGGTGGTGTGTGGTGGTTTCCGGAGTGTGGGGTTCGGTAGTGTAGCTGAAGGAGACGTGGGGGCTTGCGGAGAAGATGGGGTCGAGCGTGTGGCCGGTGGAGTGGGTGGGTCTTGTGACGAGCTGTCCCCAAGGAGGATGTAGTCTGTGGAGTCACTGAACTGTGCTCAGGGTCACGGGTGGGTCTGTAGATGAGGATTTCTCTGAGGGTGGTGTTGGGATCAGTGTGGATCTGGAAGTTCAGGAGTTCGGCGGTGATGAGGGTGTTGTCGGTGCTGGTCGAGACTCTGAGAGTGTTCCTGTGGACAATGGCGATTCCTCCTCCTGTTCAGTTGGTGCGGTCCCTGTGAGTGATCTTGTAGCCGTCTGGGATTGCTATGGTGATGTCGGGTGCCGAGAATTGGTTCATCCAGGTCACTGTCAGGAAGGCGACATCTGGCGAGGTAGAGTCGAGTAGCTCCCAGAGTTCAATGGTGTGTTTGCGGGCAGAGCAGATGTTGAGAAGAATGCATCTGAGGTAGTTGAGTTCTTTCACAGTGGGTGGCTTGGTGGATCGGATGCTGGCGAAGCTGCAGTTCCGGCAGGAGAAGGGTCCATGGATATGCTTCAGTCCGGCCAGGAAGCAGGTGTTTGATCGTCCGGTGTTGAGTGCATGGAGGGTGCTGGCATCGTAGCGATGTCTGGTATCCTGGCGTTCTAGGGGGCCAGGGTTTCTGGCACTGGATGCGGTCCAGGCACGGCCGGGCACAGAGGGGCTTGCCTTAGGCACACCTACAGGGTGCAAGCGGCGCAGCGGTGCAGTGGCCTCCATAAGAAAGGAGGTGGGAGGGAGGAGCAGCTGGGATGCAGGAGCGGGGTTGCAAATGGGAGAACAGTCGGGCGGGCCGCAGGGGACGCAGCGGTGTGAAAAGCACAGGGGGGAGCGGGCGGGGGGTACAGAAGGCAAAAAGGGCGAAAATGGGGGAAAAACTGTTGCAGTAGGAAAAGTGAATACAATAAATACAATAGAACCACAGAGAGATCCTATACAATGAAATAACAGAGGAATTGGCAAAATGCAATGCAGCAGGAGAGACTATGCAGGAGCACGAACATAAACGAGCGGCAGCAGCGGGCTCAGGGCAGCGTTACACAGGTGGTTCTGTGCGGCAAGGGGCGCGACCTGCCTGGTGAAAGTATCCGAAATGTCTTGCCATAATGTATGTAAAATCTTTCAGGGTAATGGCAATGAGTGTTGGAGTATTTTCAATTCTACTCTGTGCTCCTCACATTTGTTTTGGACATGTGTGATGTGCTCCTGAACAGGGTTTATGCTCTCTTCTGGCAATCACTGCTTGCAGACCTAAGGAACAGTTGCTATTCTTCATGAGTCAACTGAAGACACCTCTTTCAAACTTTATCTAATCCAAAGTCACTAACTGCTCTCTCACTCTGTGGACTTTCTGTCTCCTAATCTCAGCAATCAGTACTACTCCTGGGCTCACTACTCACTATTTGTCCATTGAGCTCAGTTTTTGTTTTCTCTTGTGCTCCTGTGTTGTTTTTAACATTGTTTATAGTCTTGATTATTTGTCATATCAATATCTCTATATGTGCCTTCCTCAACAGTTACATCAGTCTCTGCCTGCCATTATCAGTGGATTCATATGTATTGTTGAATTATCTGAAAAATCTCCTTTTACTCTTACATCATCACATATTAACTCATTAACTTAGTACCTTGTACCAGTCATAAATATCTCTTGCGTCTATGGTTTCAAATGCTCACTGTTTAAGCAACAAGTGTACAAATTGCTGAATTGTAAAGCACCCACATAACTTGCCAGTGTCTCAGCACTATAAAAAACTTGTGAATACATGAAATAAATAAATTTGCACTCTGCAAAATGTATTACTATTCGCAGGTGATTCTTTGTCCAATCTGTTTGATCTTGACTTTCTAGTCTTAGATTCCTTCATGTTTGGCCTATGCCTGCAAACGTTCAATTTAAATGAATAATTAACATTATTTATACAGCAATGGGCCACACCAATTGATTTCTTTATCAATGTAAAATCTTTTTCAAATTGATTTGGAATTGTGAAAATGACCATTGGATTTTTCTCCAGTTGCTTCCTTAAAATCAAGATTTTCTCACTTTCCAGTTTGCTAACTGGAATCTACTATGAATTTTTTTTTTTCATTTGTTCTTATGATTTAAAAAATGTCTGCATCTATTCCTTTGCCTTTTCAGAATAAGAAGTGCTCATCTTTTTTGCACTTTCTTAATTATTTTGTAGCTGATTACAATACAGCCTGTAAAGGCTCTGACCTTCAGTCAGAGCCTTTAGTGCTGCATTGTAATCGGCCAGTCAGTTTCCTTTCCGACCGCCTCAATATGCTGGAGGAATTCAGAAAGGAAACCAGAGGGTCATTCCGGCTTCCTTCCGGTGGGCTTGGAGAGCCCATCCTCTCATCGGAATCTGACCTGTAATCTCAAGGGCGACTCTCTCTGTTTTTGTTGATCCCTGCACCTTGTGGCAGGCACCTTGAGGTGACTGCCACGGGATGCAGGGATGAACCGCAGCTCCCATTTCACTTTGGGAGCTTGCATTATGGCTGATTTACTCCCGTAATGCATGCTCGCATAGCGAAATATAGGAATGCACCCGAACAGTGTTCGATCGCTTCCAAATGGGGAGATCGGGACCGCCGACCGGGTCTCGTATTGAATTTTTATTAATGAAGAATATCTGTGACTTGAACAAATGATGAATACAACATATTATTCTACGTATCCTGTACACCCAATATCCCATGGTTATCTGTTTTAAATATATTTCACAAAAGCATAGTTTTTAATATATGTTCTTTTATAGGTGGTGACATGTGATGGGGGACACTTTTATGGCATTTTATAAAGCAAAGTATGACTATTTCAATTGTCTTTTCATGGTGTCTTCTATTCACTTATAGTATCTATGGATATTAACTTTACAACTCCACTGTCAGTATGGTAGGTAGTCAGTTACAAGGAGATCCCTATTTCTCATGTGCTATAAATTCACAGGTTTTGGATTAATTATGTGTGATTCTTTTCATATCATCTGTCCATACAACACTCATCTTCATCCTAGTTACACCCATATGGATAAAACTAGGAATACTGACGTATTTTTTAAAACTATCTCACTTTTTATTGTTTATTGTTTTATTTAGTAACATCCTAACTTCAGCAGGTATTGTACCTTTGTGTATGATGCAACAAAGAAGACAGTGTACCCAAGGCAAAGAAAATCATAGCTGAAGTTTCACATAATATAGGAAAGGTGTAAGTATTCAAAATGAAGGTGTAGGCCTGGCAAAAATGTGCATTTTCACAGGTCCAAATAGCAGTTTCAAACTGCATTACAGGCTACTGCGGCAGGCCAGGGACATGTTTTACAAGGTTACTTCAGTGGGTGGCACAATGAGTGCAACAGCACACTAGTAGCATTTAATTTACAGTCACTGGTGATATGCACTACCATATACAAGGGGCTTACAAGTAAATTAAATGAGCAAATCAGGTGTAGGCCATTGCTAACCAGAGAAAAAACAGGCACTTTACCACTGATTGGCAGAAGCAAAGTGCACAGGATCCCAAAAGCAAACAAAAACATGTTCAACAAAGAAATGCAAAAATCAAGGGTTACCTTACAGAGAACACCCACTTCAGCACTTCCCCAGGAACTCCTTCCAGGTTGTTGGTAACAACAGTATTGAATTACCAGGCAAATATATATTTTATGTATCAAGGGCCGGGGCCCATGGCTGGTGGAGAACAGTAAAGTCAATGTCTTTCTGTATTACACTTCCAAAGGAAGAGGGAGTTCTTGGAGGTGAAAAAGTGCCTCTGACTGCAGGATATTCACTATGCTTTGATGTTCCCAGCAGGACTTAAAGTTATTCATGACGACAATAATTACTTTGTCTTCCCTCTAGAAGAGCCTTTGGCATGGTTGGGATCGATAGGTGAGTTGGTGTCTGCGGACAATCGACCACCAACAAAGGATGGTCAACATTTGGAAACAAAATCACTCCAGCGGGAGGTTGGGGTTTGAGCCATCAAGGGCGCAGCCCGCCACGTAAAGAACAATGGTGGTGGCAGAGGTGGAACAACATAATAACCCGGTTCGAGTTCCATGTCAAGCGCAACCGAATGATCAGGCATTGCCAACCTTGGTAAAGTAGAGCTCGTTCTCTGTGAGGCCCAGAACTAACTCCAAGGCCTACAGACTTTGTCATCGAATGCAATTTCAGTATCCTTTTGAGTGGGATGGAAAATGTTAAATCTCTTTGTAGGCACAGATGGCAACCGGAGTAATACATTTTATTGGAGATTGTTGTGCTTTTGGGGAATGTATCTCACACAGTAGGGGGTGGCCTTCTATAATTAATGGTATGGTATTGGTACATGCCACGTCTGTCTAGCACACCATGAGGGATGGTGGGGTACACATTAGTGAGTTACATTGCAGCTAGCTGAGTGCCTGTTGGCACATTGGCCTGGGTGTAGGAGTTGGGAACTGTTACACATTACTACATGAGGATCACAGAGCAGGGTTACACTGGTCGTACACAGTACAAGGAGGGAACTACTCTGCAACTATGACAGAGTATGCATACCACCAATATAATGCTCCGCCTGCCCTATTTAAATGCAGACCATATGTTTTGCTAATACTTCATCACTGACATAACCAAACTTCTGCAATGGCTCAATGGAGTAAGGGGTGTTGGAGTAATGGTTATAGTTTTGCCCACCGAATCGGGATGGGAGGAGATATAGCAATTTGGTCCACTGTCTGACACTGCCAGGCAAACCCTCATTGTGAGGGACAGTAAAAAGCAAAAAATGCCCCCCTCGCCATGGGAGATCACTCAAAAATAAAATACAATTTTGGGATTTTCTTTTTGAAAATAAAAAAAGAAAAGAACCCTGCACCAAACAGAGAAATGCATTGGCAGGAATCACCATGGCGGTGGTTCCTGTCAATGCATTACAAATTACTGTCAGCTATGTGGTCATTTATAAATCTGGTGGGCATCCCGTGCACCCTTTTGCGGAATGACAGGCCATCTGCAAACTTATAAATTAAACCCTAACTCCTCTGAAGAAGCTACTTATTAGTTGTTTAATGTGGTTTATTTTATTACATACAGAGAGGGGAAGAAATTATTCCCTTCTTCAAAGGAAGTCTGTTTAGGTGGGAAGACATCCCATGGAAATGATGGTTTGAGATACAATTTGACTCTTAACTCTTTTGACTAAATAGAACTCTAAATGATGGGATGGACATCTTCCTGTATTATGATTTATTACATCTGGGATTTGCTAGTTTATCCTACTTGAGCATGATGAACAACAGCTGTATATTACTTCCAGTGAGTTGATCCATTGATTTATAAGCTCCTGTTGCTGTTTCACAGTTCAGTAAACACAGGTTCCTGCCCACATGGGTTTAACTATAAAACATAATTTGAAAAAACTAATTTTTCGATCATCAGCACTAATATTCATGATGTATTTGATGTACTGTAAATTAGAGAGACACCGTTCCAAGATGACGGCCAATATAAAATCAGGTATGAAGCACCAGTTCTTTCTCTATGTTTTGTCTCTCTCTCTCTCTCTCTCTCTCTCTCTCTCTCTATATATATATATATATATATATATACAAGCTCCAAATTGCATCGGTGGTCCCGAGGCACTCATAAGCGGGTGCAAATTTCCGCGCCGATACACGCGGTAAAGATCAAAGCTCCAATCGCTTCCGTTTAAGAAAGACGTAACATGCACTCCGGGGGTAAGTGGCAAAAATTTATTTTAGCCCACAAACAAGCGTAACAGACGCGTTTCGTACACACAGTCCTTTGTCAATGTTTACATTCGTCGCCGCCTGGCGGCCTCATATATATGTCATATCGATGTAACTGACAACGGACACCCATGGGAACGCGTTTGATTCTAGCGGCCATTTTAGAACAGGTTTAGTAGTATGCATGTGTATAATGCCTCCGATGTTATTTATATTATTATAAGCGCCGCTATTGCCGGTGCGTATTTGCGGAGTGGAGAAGTGTGGCTCACTGGTTAGAGGAGGCAGACCCTGAAGCAGAGGTTAGACCCGGGACCAGGGTTCAATTCCCGACGCGGCAGGGTCTTGAGCCCAAAATATCCACGGACTTGATAATTCTCGTTTCGGTGCCTACTTGAATCACGGGTTCACACTCTGCAGCTCTGGGCATTAGTCTGCTTAATCTCCACTACGGCCCCCCCGCGGCGGGATGCCTGGCTTCCACCTTGGGGATGCCCATTATGGGTATCCCACAGGGAAAAAAGCCAGGACGGGTTCCCAAGGCAAGCGCCGAGATGCCTGCGGGTAATCGAGCGCTATATAAGAACGCATAATAATAATAATAATAATAATAATTTGTAAATATTGCCGTGTATCGGCACTGCACCAGCTTTATGACCAAACGTTCCAGAGCTGTCCGCAGTATGCCACATACATCTAAAGAACACATAAAGTAATTTAACATACACATTCAGCCACTGTCTCAGTGGCTGCAGGTATTACGAATCATGGTCAACATCTATTCTCTTGAGCATGATGCACAGGTCATGTGTTCACAGTGCATCATGCACAAGAGAATAGATGTTGACCATGATTCGTAATACCTGCAGCCACTGAGACAGTGGCTGAATGTGTATGTTAAATTACTTTATGTGTTCTTTAGATGTATGTGGCATACTGCGGACAGCTCTGGGACGTTTGGTCATAATGCCGGTGCAGTGCCGATACTCGGCAATATTTACAAATACGCACCGGCAATAGCGGCGCTTATAATAATATAAAGAACATCGGAGGCATTATACACATGCATACTACTAACCTGTTCTATAATGGCCGCTAGAATCAAACGCGTTCCCATGGGTGTCCGTTGTCAGTTACATCGATATGACGTATATATGAGGCCGCCAGGCGGCGACGAATGTAAACATTGACAAAGGACTGTGCGTCCGAAACGCGTCTGTTACGCTTGTTTGTGGGCTAAAATAAATTTTTGCCACTTACCCCCGGAGTGCATGTTACGTCTTTCTTAAACGGAAGCGATTGGAGCTTTGAAATATATATATATATATATATTACCTACTGGCGGTCGCCAGTAGGTAGTTATAGTTAGGATCGTTTTCCATAGGAAATCCGCAACATTCTATTGAGAATAACTTTGGCGCTGAATGAGGGATCTGCCTGTAATTTTCCTTAGCTTTGCCTTGCTGTGCTCCGCTCCTTCCGTGAAAGTTTCGGGGGATCCGTCAAGCGGGGGCCGAGATAAAAGGGGGTCCCAAAACGTGTTTTGCCCATGTTAATTTCCATAGGGCGGTTGGACTCACTTTTAGCCCGAACGGCTGAATGGATTTCCACCAAACTTGGCAAAATTGTAGGGACTGGTACCCCGATGTGCCTTTGCTATGTTTCAAGATATATGCTCCAGTAGTTTTTACGAAAATTTACTTTGAAAAATATATATTGGGCTACATCGGACTATATATATGTTAGAGCCCAAATGTAGCCCAATGTAGCCCAATGTAGCCCAATGTAGCCCAATGTAGCCCAAAGATGGCCACCAGAGACAAAAAAAAACAAATGTAGCCCAAATATCAGCCAGATGTAGCCCAACCATAGCCCAATGACAGAATGTCCCAGAGTGTTCTAAAGAACAACTAGAGCGCTAACAGTCTTACTTATGACAAATGTATGGCACAGCTGAAGTCATCTTGATTGGAATAAAGTGTTAACACTTAAAACATTTAATTTGCAAAGGAACAAAATGAGGGGGTTCATTTTGCCATAGAAATTATGATTAGTGCTGAAGAAAGAAAAATTAGGGCACATTTTGAGTGACTTCTCAAATCCTCTTATATTTCATTAAAAGAATTCTGATATGCAGTCTCCCAAGATGGCCACCAGAGACAAAAGAGCCCAAATGTAGCCCAAATATCAGCCAGATGTAGCCCAACTATAGCCCAATGACAGAATGTCCCAGAGTGTTCTAAAGAACAACTAGAACGCTAACAGTCTTACTTATGACAAAAGTATGGCACACCTGAAGTCATCTTGATTGGAATAAAGTGGTAACACTTAATACATTTAATTTGAAAAGGACCAAAATGAGGGGTTTCATTTTGCCAT
Organism: Lissotriton helveticus; assembly: GCF_964261635.1. NCBI lineage: Eukaryota > Metazoa > Chordata > Amphibia > Caudata > Salamandridae > Lissotriton > Lissotriton helveticus. The sequence goes on from NC_136071.1 coordinate 1,017,112,097, forward strand.
AGAAATTTTATATATATATATATATATATTCACTGAAAAAACCATAGGTTACACACCAGTTATAGTTAGGAATTAGTATTTAAAAAACCTTTGAAATTCACTGAAAAAACCATAGGTTTCACACCAGTTATAGTTAGCTGGAAATTTTACTCGCATAAAACCATTGAAATTACCCAGTTATAGTTAGTTGGACTCACTATAACTTGCACGTCTGCAATGCACAGCTGATGACGTCACATATTACATCACTCATGCATATATTTAAATATTTAAACATTACTCGCTAATATATGTATTCACAAAGATACACTTAATAAGCCAGTTAACCAATCAATTTTTTTTTTAAAACACTGTCATGAGTGATGTAATATGTGACGTCATCAGCAGTGCATTGCAGAGGTGCAAGTTATAGTGAGTCCAACTAACTATAACTGGGTAATTTCAATGGTTTTATGCGAGTAAAATTTCCAGCTAACTATAACTGGTGTGAAAGCTATGTTTTTTTCAGTGAATATATATATATATATATATATGTGTATATATTCACTGAAAAAACCCATAGGTTTCATGCCTGATAAAGTTAGGAATTAGCATTTAAAAAACCTTACAAATTCACTGACAAAACTATAGGTTTTAGGGGTGCTATAGGTAGCTGGACATTTCACTTGTACAAAACCATTGAAATTCCTCCGATATAGTTAGTTGTACTCACTATATCTCGCGCGCCCGCAATCCACTGCTGATGATGTCACATATTACATCATTCATAACATGGTCAGTGAAATCACTGTTGACATCTCAAATTCCTTTAGCAGGTAAGTAGTGCTATCGCCACTTTTTCCTAATTTGTGGTGGATCCCGGATCCAGCATTTGGTGCATCTCCTGTAAACAGTTGAAAGAATGGGCTTAAGTCATACAGGCAATTTTTTAGGAATATTTTTAGTTTGTGAAAATAGACACTTAGAAACTTTTCTGGTGAAAACCAGACTATGGATTCCTATGGAGGGGATACAAGTTACTGGTAAGTATGGTTAGAATTACATTTCAGGGTCATTGCTGGGCTAAAAGATGCAGCACTGGGTTCTCTCCTGATAACAGGTGAGTAAACCAGAATTCGTTGTTCGGATGATTTTATAGGAATATTTTAAAGTTCCAAAACTCCACACTTAGAAGAATTTCCAAGTGAAACCAGTCAATGTTACTATATGGAAGGAAATTCACTTAGCAAGTAAGTAGTGTTAGCGTTACCTTTTCTTACTCAGTGGTGGATCCTGGATCCAGCACTGCTGCATCTCCTGTAAACAGTTGAAAGAATGTGTTTAAGTCATACAGGCAATTTTTAAAGAATATTTTGAATTTTTAAAAATAGGCACTTCTGATAACAGATGAGTAAATCGGAATTCGTAGTTCAGCTGATTTTAGAGGAATATTTGTACGTTTCAAAAGTCGACACAAAAACTTTTCTGGTGAAAACCACACAATGGATTCCTATGGAAGGAAATACAATTTACTGGTAAGTACACTTAGAATTACTTTTCAGGGTCAGTGCTGGGCTAAGAGATGCAGCACTGGGTTCTCTCCTGATAACAGGTGAGTAAATCGGAAATTCGTAGTTCGGCTGATTTTAGAGAAATATTTGTAAGTTTCAAAAATCGACACTTTGAAACATTTCTGGTGAAAACCACACAATGTATTCCTATGGAAGGAAATACAAGTTACTGGTAAGTAAGCTTAGAATTAGTTTTCAGGGTCAGTGCTGGGGTAAAAGATGCAGCACTGGGTTCTCTCCTGATAACAGGTAAGTAAATTGGAATTCGTAGTTCGGCTGATTTTAGAGGAATATTTGTACAATGGTGAAGGAAGGGGGCTGGGCCTGAGGTGACATGTGTGCAGGCGTGCCCCGTGGCACGTTTTAAGTTCGGAGATTAAGTCCTCTTGAATCCTGAGGTCCCCTGGCGGCCAACTAGCCCACCAAGTACCTCCAGTAAGCGCCACGGAGCTGCGTTGCACAGAGGTGTAAAAAGGGGCGTGGCCTCAGAACACCTCTCTGCAACACAGGTCCAAGGTGCATACTGGAGGTTACTGGAGGGCTAGTTGGCCCCCAGGAACCCCCAGTATTCAAGGGGAATTTGTTTCCCCTCTGCAAACGTGCCATGGGGTGCGTTTGCAGAGTGGTGCAAGGAGGGTGCGTGGCCTCCGGCTCAATCCCGTTTCTTTTTTAAAGAAGGGGGGCTGTGTATACCCCCTTCTTTTTCTAATTTATTTGCCCTGTGGACCCCATCCCCCAGGGCCTGCCCCCAATTTTTAATTAGAAAAAAAATCGGGAAGGGGCTTCGTGGCCCCCCTCCCGAAGCCATAATTTGCCTCGGGGACCCCATCCCCCAGGGCATAGCCATTCTTTTTCCTTTTTTTAATTTTAGGTGGGGGGTTGCGTTTTTTAATTTTTTTTAAATTTTTAATAATTGGCCACTTATGGCCCGCGGGACCCCATCTCCCGGGGCTGGCCCTCTTCGTTGGGGGCCGTGGAGGGGTCCCCAATCCCCTCATGGTCCCAGCCGCCTCTCCACATCCTGCGGGAGCCGGCATTGCTTTTCCACATGCGGAGCAGCTAACATGCTGCTCCCCCTGTGGAAATGCAATCTGCTTTCCTATTTGGAAGAGAGAGCAGGTTAACCTCCTCTCTCTTCCAAATAGGAAAGCAGTTTGCAATGACAGGGTGGGAGCCTCAAACTACAGTGTCCCGGGGTGGGCACCCCAGGACACTGCAAGAGCCGGCCCAGGGGGGTGGCGGTCCCCAGGGCCTAGACAAGCCTCCAGGAGTGGGGCCATGCAGCCCCCCCTTCCACATTTTGAAGAAAGCCATGGGAGGTGGCGGTCCCCGGAGCTGCGGGGGGCCGGTGAGCCCCCTGCATATATTAAGTTAGAGCCCCCGGGGTGGCAGTCCCCTGGGCAGTGTGGGGGGATTGGGACCCCCCCACACTATTTTTTTGATGATGCCCCCAGGATTTGGCCCCTGGGGGCAAATCAGCTTATCTAGTGCGGGAGACTGCATTTCTTTTTTTTTATCGGCAGAATGCGCGTATCCTGTGTGCATCCTCCCGTTTAAAAAAATAATAATACTTTTTTTAGGCCTTGGGGGTCCTTGTGGGACCTCCTAAGCAGGCCAAAGGGTTCAGGGTGTTTCTACCCTGCCCCCTTTTCGCGTTTTGCAACGTTCTTTTGGGGTTTCTTGTGCCTCGGTTCTACTGATGCATAAGATGGCTGCCAACACTTCCTGGTTTGGAGTTTTGACAGCCAATTAAAATACAGCTCATGCACGGCAGGGTGCACGTAGGCTTCGCTTATGGTACGCGGATCTGTCTGCGGATCCACCGCGCCCATAGATATATAAATGACTTTAACTGTCATTTTCTCAGGAACTACTGAACGGATTTACACCATTTAAGCAAAAAGCACAGGTTTGAACTAAGGAATACATCTTTGCAAAATTTGGTGTAATTCTGTTCAGCAGTTCAGGCTGTAGCTGCGGCTAAAGTTCCTATATGAAATTGCATGGGGCAAACATGTTTTGGGACCCCCCTTTTTTCTCTGCCCCCGCTTGACGATTCACTGTGAAACTTTTAGGATAGTAGCAAAAGTTTTGACAATTTTACGAAGATTCGTCAATTGGCACCAACGTTATTCCAAATAGAACGTTGCGGATTTCCTATGCACAAAAGGTCCTATCTATATCTACCTACTGGTGACCGCAGGTACGTCATATATAATATATATATATATATATATATATATATATATATTTCTTACATACATACATAGGCAGCACCATTCATATGGTGCAAATCTGCATACTACAGCATTTGAGAGCAATTAAGAACAATGAAAAAAACTATCCAGTTGCCTGACATATACATGAAGTTCACAAGGGTGACGTGAGAAACTTGTCTTATTTTTCAGTAGATCAGGTACCTAAACCGAGGACTGGTGGGAACCTTGACTTGAACCTACGTCAGATTGAACCATAATATATATTGCTGTTCAATACCAAGATCCCTATTGGACTTATTGCAGATGACATATTACATGTCCATTTGGGCTAACCATGTTGCTCCTAATCAGTGTTTTTAAATGTTTAATGTTTTGCAGGGCTTGAGCAGTAAGAGGAAGATAAATAAAGTAGAGGTGTATGACATTGGATAAAGGAAATTAAGAGGATGTGTACTAGAAATGATGTGTCAGACTCAAGGAGATGCAGGTCCTTTGAAATGTTTTGGCAGATACAGGAGTGGTGCAAAGTTAATCGTCATGCACAATTTTGAACCTCCGTGTAAACAAGTGCACTTGAGCATTGGCACTTTATCCAGTAATGGATTTTTAGTATAATTAATGATGAACAATTTTTGATATTTATGGTTTATTAGCAAACTGTCTGATATGGTTATGATAAATATGGATAAAATATTCAAGCACTTACACTTTAAATATCTGCAATGTAATACATACTTATATATTGCTTTTTTATGGATCAATCAGTACAGTTTGGGTAAAAACATTGGGTACCATCAAATATAATGCTACATTTTGCATTTTGCAGTAGTACTAGACACCGGTCAGCGGTATTTCAACGTATGTGTCTTTCGTTGATAAACTACTGCAATAGTGATTAAAATTGAAGTGAAACACGGAAGGCCAGTATACATTAATATGAATATCATGTGATAAACGAAAAATGCATGAAATCTGTGCATTTCGGGTATGTGGTTTGAGATTCATTTTGTGCATCAAAGTAAAGCAGCAGTTTTGTTCATGAATAGGAACGAGCAAGATAAGCTACTACAAAAAAAGGATTTAAAAATAAGGAGATATAATGGAAGGGGTCCCTGGGGGCCATAATTGGCCTAAGGATGGGGGCCACGCCATGTGGCACCCCTCTAAAATGTCAAATAAAGGCTGGCTATGCCCTGGGGCCAGAAGTGGCCTAGGGAAGGGGGGCCATGCAGCATCCTCCCGTAATTAAATAAAAAACTAGGCCAGACCCCACCAGATAGGGTCCACAGGGCCAAAGCGGAGGGAGTACAGGAATCCGCATGGCCTTTTCCCGTTTTTTTTTTTTAAAGAGTCAGGCCCAGGGGGATGGGATCCCCAGGGCCCTCAAAATATTAAGAGAAGGGGGCCACACAGACCTCCTTCTTACACATATAAGAAAAGCTGCATCTCCGCAGAGGCCCAGTCCCCTCCCTGTACCACTCTGCAAATGTTCCTCCTGGCACATTCTAAGTTCTAAGTCTAAATTCTCAGAATGTGCCTCCTGGCACATTCTAAGGGATTAAGTCCCCTTGAATCCTGAGGGTCCCTGGGGTCCAACTAGCTCACTAAATACCTCTAGTAAGCACCACACAGTGGGATTGCTGAGAGGTGGTCTGAGGCCACGCCCCTTTTTACATCACTCTGCAAATGTACCTCTTGGCACATTGTTAGTGGGAGATGTGGTCCTCTTGTGTCCTGAGGACCTCAGGACTAAAGTGGACTTCATCCCCCGAGCAGCAGTGCACCAGGAGCTGAGTTTTCAGAGTGGTGTAAATAGGGGGTGTGGCCTTGGAGCTCTCACAGCAAACCAGTGATATGGGGCTTACTGGCGGTAAAATGAGGGCTAGTTGGCCCCCAGGGACCCTCAGGAGGAAAGGTGACTTCATCAATCAATCAATCAACCAATGAGGTGTTTATAAAGCGCTCTACTCACCCTTGAGGGTCTCAAGGTGCACGGGAGGGCACCTCCGGGTCAGTCAAAGAGCCAGGCCTTGAGGTCCTTCCTGAACGTGCGCAGGGTGTGGGAGCGCCTTATGTATTCACAGGGAGCTCATTCCAGCTCTTGGCTGCGATGTAGGAGAAAAGATCTCCTGCCTGTTCTGTTTCTCCAGATGCACGTGTCTTCTGCCAGGGCGAGGTCGGCAGAGCCGAGGTTCCTCTTGGGTACGTGGAAGGTTACTCTCTCGTTGAGGTATTTGGGTCAGATGTTGTTGAGGGATTTGTACCAGGAGGCGTGTTTTGTAGAGAGGTGGAGAAAAGGGGCGTGGCATGTGTCCTCCTCTCAGCAATTCTACTGTGTGGGGCTTACTGGAGGTAAGAGGTAGGCTAGTTAGCCCCTAACCACCCCCAGCAGCAAAGGGGACTTCAATCCCCATCCAAGAGCATGCCAGGGAGCGTGTTTGTAGAGTGGTGGGCTAAGGGGGCATGCCTTCTATGAGAACTTAGCAATCCTGCTGTGTGGGACTTACTGGAGGTAATAGGAGGGGTAGTTGGCCCCCAAGGATTTCCTTGGGAGCCAATTACCCCTCTTGTTACCTCCAGTAAGTCCCACACAGTGGGATTGCTGAGACGCCTTCGGAGACCATACACACTTTCTCCACCATTCTGCAAACACACCTACTGGCAGACTACTGGATGTGGGATGAGCTCCACTTTACTTCTGAGGGACTTTGAGGGCTAAGAATCCCTCCTGGTTCGGCCTGGGCATGAAATTCCTTTCTGCTTGCGGAATTTGCAGAAAATGGGTAATTTTGCGTTTTGCGGATAACGCGGAATTGCCAAATTCCACAATCCGGTGTGTTGCGAATTTTTTGCTTGTTTGCGATTTCAAAATGTGTGTCTGCAAGATATTTCTCCCCGAGCACGCAAACAGCGTTCGCGAACTCGAAAAAAGCATTGCGAAGGGGCGGAACAAGCAATTCCGCATGTTCACAGAACTTTTGCGTGCTCGCAGAGATTTTTTACCATTTAGCGGAGCTCTGCGTAGCGCAACAATACAAATTCCGCCCACCCCTACTCCTGGTACGTCCTGTAAGTCCTACGCAGCAGAATTCCTGAGCGCTGGTTGGAGGCCCAGCACCCTTTTTTCCACCACTCTTCAAACGCGACTACTAGTTAAAGAAGCATTTGCAATGTAATTGGTTTTGCATTTGCAAGAGTTAGAGCTATTGGCGTTGTAAATATAAAAGTGTTTTAATAATGTTTCTTGGAGTGGAATTTATGTAGGTTGTGTGTAGTGGAATTATGTGGTATGTTGTGCAGTATAAATATGTGGATAGAAAATATGTGGTATTTAGTGGGTAGGAATTATGTAGAGTGGAATTATGTGTTGTGGAGAGTAATTTTATGGTATGATAGTGTGTGTTGTGAAGTTGTAACCTCAGGTTTAGTCTTCCTCGTTTCCATAGAAGCTACACTGTGAACTCAATGAGACAAAAAAAAAGAAGGAAGCACTGAGAAGCACTTATAGTCGGAGGTATGTGCAGGGCAACTGGAATTTGTGGATATTTGGCTGCACCAGCATTTGCACAATTATACATTTACCGCATTTGCCACATAATCCATCATCTGCTGTATAATCTGCAGATTTGAACAAACAAAACTTTTTTTCTATCTCAAACGGCTCAAACATTACCAAAAATGCAGCAACAAGTGTTACAGTGTGGTGGAAGGCCCTATACAAACCTAGATTGGTCACGTGTTACTTACTGCTAAATGTGGGTGTTAAATTGGTACTAATGGTGTGCAAGTCACTCTTGCTTCTCTCTGTGCCTCTTTTGCCCCTTTCTGCATATCTCCTATACTTTCTGAACCTCTTGTGCTTCTTTCTGCACCTCTGTTGCCTCTTTCTGCACCTCACTTGCTTCTTTGTGTATCACTCATGCCTCTTTATGCATTTTTCTTGACTCTTCTTGCACCCCTCTTCCCTCTTTCTGCACTTCTTTTTCCTCTTTCTGTACCTCTCTTGCCTCTTTGTGCACATCTCCTACCTTTTTCTGCACTCATCTTTCTTCTTTTTGTACCTCTGTTGGCTCATTCTGCACTGCTCTTGCTTCTTTCTGCACCTCACTTGCCTCTTTCTGCACTTCTCTTGCTTCTTTCTACACCTCTGTTGCTTCTTTCAGCAATATGTGACGTCATCAGAAGTGCATTGCGGGGGTGCGAGTTATAGTTAGCTCAACTAACTATAACCCCTGAATTTCTCCGGTTTTGTATGAGTAAAATGTCCAACTAACTTTTGTCAGAGTCCTCAGCTCTTTGTTTGAGCTGAGTCCAGCTTCCTCAATATCACTGATTCTGTCTGCACCTCACTTGCCTCTTCCTGCACTTCTCTTGCTCCTTTCCACACCTCTGTTGCTTCTTTCAGCAATTCTATTGCCTCTTTATGCACTTCTCTTGCTTGATTATGTACCTCTCTTGCCTCTTTCTGCATCTCTGTTGTCTCTTTCTGTACCTCACTTGCTTCTTTCTGCACCTCTCTTGTCTCTTTCTGTACCCCTGTTAACTCTTTCTGCACCTTTCCTGGCTGTTTCTGTACATCTCTTGCCTCTTTCTGTGCCTCTGTTGGTTCTCTCTGCACTTGTCTTGCTCTTTCTGCACCCTTCGGCCCTCTTTCAGCACCTCTATTGCTTCTTTCTGCACTTCTTTTCCTTCTTTCTGCACCCCTTCTGCCACTTTCTGTACCTTTCCTGCCTCTTTATGCACCTCTCCTACTTTTTTCTGCACCCCTCTTGCCTCTTTTTTTACCTCTGTTGGTTCTTTCTGCACTGCTCTTGCTTCTTTCTGCACCTCACTTGCCTCTTTCTGCACTTCTCTTGCTTCTTTCTACTCCTCTGTTGCTTCTTTCAGCAATATGTGACGTCATCAGAAGTGCATTGCGGGGGTGCGAGTTATAGTTAGCTCAACTAACTATAACCCCTGAAATTCTCTGGTTTTGTATGAGTAAAATGTCCAACTAACTTTTGTCAGAGTCCTCAGCTCTTTGTTTGAGCTAAGTCCAGCTTCCTCAATATCACTGATTCTTTATTCTGCTGCAGTGAGTCTGTTGTTTGCATGTCGGCCCCAACCGCTGCAATCTCTAACTGAGACACTCCAGAAACAAACAGCGGAGCTGGAAGACCGCAACCAGCGGGGGAACATCTGTATACTTGGAGTCCCGGAGGGCTCCGAAGACACAGCGGGCTTGTGGGTGGCCTTTCTCAAGAATCTGGTCCCCAAACTCACAAACCTAAAATTCAAATGTCAGTTTGAGCTAGATAGGGCACACATAGTTCCCACCTTTAAATCTACAACAAGGAATGCAGCCCGACCAATACATTGTAAGCCTCTGAAATTGCAGCACACAGAAGCCATCTTCAACTTTGCACGTAGAAACCACCAGATTTCCTGGAAAGGTCATAAGATCATATTTACGCAGGACTGCTCTAAACCCACGGTCGACACTAGAAAGGGGTTCCTTGCCTTACGAGACAAACTCAGGAAGAAAACATACAATTTTCTTTTATTGGGCCTGTAAAATTCAGGATAAGCGACAGCGGAGGCTCCTGCATTTTCGATGGCCCTAAGGAACTGGCTACATACCTGGACGGCCCTACAGCCCAAGAACAGGAGACATCACAAGCCGGATCCTGCAAAAGGAGAGCCTCGCCTATGCTGGTGAGCAAGTGATTCAAAAACCAGCCCAAGAGACTCACAACCAGTATATACCTCACCAACCAGTATCTACCTCACTAAACTACACATTCCTACCTCAAATGGACACCTCAAGTCTCGCTCAAGGACCTATGGACCAATGGTCAATTGACGTCAGCGGCACCTCAACACTCATCCCAAGAGACAATCTTCATACGCTTTATCTTTTTTTTCTACAAAAGTTTTCTGGCAAGTCATAATACCCTACGTAATCAGGAGACCTGGCATTTCTGCTCACACAGAAACAACACCTATTCTACTTGCAGTTAAAAAAAGGCCTGAAGCTGTACCGCACGGGGTGAGTAGGGAGGGGAAACCAATAGTTCCACCCTCCAGCTCAGAACCTGGAGATAGCATAATTGTGAATTAGAGGGTACATAGAGAAGTTACACCAGACATGCCTCACCCTAGATAATGGCCCAGAGTAACACACTCAGCCTGGCATCTGACCTCAATATAGTGTCCCTCAATGTCAAAGGGCTTAACCACCCCATTAAATGCAAGAAGATCTTAGACTATCTAGCTATAACTAAAGGAGATAAAATCCTGTTACAGGAGACTAAACTATCCATGGAGGATGCCAAGCTAGTGAGAGGCAACTTGATCTCACAGATTGCTTGCTCACCTGCCGAAAAGAAGAGGCGGGGGTCATTACACTGTTATCTAAAAGATCCAACCTAACACTAGAATCGCAGACCCATGATGAAGAGGGCAGACTTTTGGTGACACATCTGAGAAGGGGAGAGGAGTTAATCCACTTAGCTAACATATACAGACCAAACGCAGATGACCCAACCTTTTGGTAGGAGGTATAACACACATTAGATAGTTTCCCCCAGAACAACATCAGTGTGGTGGCGGGGGATTTTAATATACCACTGGACCATATAATGGATAGACAGCAGTGCTTAATTTGTAAAATATGAAGTGCCTGCTCAAATGTTTGTCAGAGGCCACACCCATGTTTCCTGGCTCCACCCACTCCCTCTACTGGCTCCACCCACTTACTCTATTAGCCCCACCCACATCTTCAAGTGGCACTGCTAAAAGTCAAATATAATTCCTGATTTGAATTTCAGAAAGGGAGCCTTCGTAAGGTTTTGCTAGGAGGTTCCCCGTGAACCATTTTGAAAAAGTTGAAAGCAAATGTGCATTTGTTCTGCCTGGTTTTCCAGATTAGATAGGACCAGCTCATCAGAGAATCACTAACTCAGCCAGAACGTTACCACCTCCCCCTCCCTAGGGCCTATTTACAATAGGTAACAACATATATCTACCACCTAATGACAGTGAATTCCTAAGATACATACCCAGACCTCTTATAATATCAATATCGGCGATCTCGCGGTCCCAGACGAACCTAGACAACCTACCCATACGGCAGCATCAGCGGCGATCTCGCGGTCTCATACAGACCCAGACAACCTACCCAGACGGCAGCATCAGCGGCGATCTCGCGGTCTCATACAGACCCAGACAACCTACCCAGACGGCAGCATATCCTATGATTACCATTACATAAAGGGATCAGTCTCACTATTCATCAGGGGTATAGTACTACAATATTCTGGATCACACAATAGTTGCCAAATTAGGTGATGTACACCTTATCCTTCAATCCAAGAGCCCCTCTCTCCCTTATTCAGTTATCACTTACCTGATCAGGGGTAGCATCTGTTCACAGTAACATCTGACTAGAAGAACAGGTTACCTTTTCATACAAGAATAAGAAGCACACTAGTTCACTATGCAAAGGTTATTATCAAATATAAGCTCTCCTCTACCCCCTTGCTCAGACCCACATGGACGGGAGATGCATCCGTTCACCTGCACCTGACTAGAAGAAAGGTTAGCCTCACTAATAACAATAATGTCTGCACAATGGTTCACTAAGAACTGGGGTATCTTTATTTCTCATTACAATAAACAACATTAGCAACACATAATAGACACATACACAGATCTGCAGGGTCTCTGTGAAGACCACATCCACATCTAACTAACAGGGACTGTAAATAGACTGCACACTGCTGAAAGGAAAAGGATTAGTAATAATGTTTCATGGGCACTAACATAACAGGACAGAAATCACCTGATTAGTATGGAGTCTTGTTCTAGCTGTCATCTGGATTCCTCCCTCGTCTGTGATTCTCCTCTGCACTCTTGGACATGCATCTGCGCTGATCACTCTGCACTGGACACCTCTCCCCCACGAACTGTCTCCGCCTTCCAGCTTCAGTCTAATTGTTTCTGCCGCTCTGATAACCGTTCGCTCCACTAGCTTCTTCATTCTGTCTGATTATCTCTGTTCAAATGTCCAATTCACTCCAGCTGCTCTCACAGATTAGTATAACTTCAGTCTCTTCCAAAAGGCACCACCTCAGACTCCAGCTGATCACAACTCCTCCGGATAAGTAACTACTTCTAACTGCTGTCTTCAGCTCCAAACATTGCTTCATCTCTCTCTGTTCAGAACACCATCTACTCACAACTGCTTCTAGTTTCTCTCTCTCTGGTTCCAGCTCACTGGCTGTCTGTCTTCCCTCTGTTCCAAGCATCCACTGTCTCTTCTCCCCTGCTCCATCTCCTCTCCTTCTGCACTCTAACGCTCTCCGTTCCAATCCATGACTGCACTCCTTCCAACCCAAAGTCCTTCTCCCTGACTCCGCCTCTGCACTTCACTAATATGGAATGCTGTCTCCTCATGGAAAGTTCCAGGCATCAGCCTGCCGCCCTCCAAATTCTTGCACCTCCCCGTACCAAGGACACATCCCCAGCCGGCCGGCCCGATGTTGTGTCTTCAGCACGAAGAGAAATACAATCCTTCGACAAGGGCCGGCCTGAACCGGTTCTCTCCAAGCGAACAACACCTCATAACTAAAACATTACCTTTACCCTGCAAGCATCTCAGTCTGCAGGGACAGAAAGCAAAATGGAGTCTCTCTAGTTCTGGGCCTTGTAGGCCTGAGAAGGATGAAATAACACTTAGCTCTATCAGAGTACCTACACAAACCATACCAATATGTAATATGAAGTCAAGACAACAGGATCCACCCTCTACTATAGGTAGAATCATAAAAGGACACAGAATTATGTCAAAGCCAATAGGCAATAGATGGATTAGAGTCAACAATAAGGGATCTATCATCATATTAAGCAGCTATCCTCTAGTTTATGCTTCTAGGTATGGCAAAAAGGCCTTAAAAGGACCAACACAAGGCAAGAATAGAGATTCAGGATGGTAGCAAGCTTAAAGTCACCATCACTCATAAATAGAGCCCAAAAATCGAGCAGAACATTGCACCCTTGACTTTAACTTGCTAACATCTATAAACAACAACAACCAAATAAACAAACATCGACATGATCTATCAACAAAATCAAAAACAAAAAGACTCCCTAAAATGAATGACAACCAAGGAAATACCACCTAAAGCTTGATATAGGGAACAAATCAAAATATCTGATAACCACAGAAACTAACCTAAGCACCCTTGAACCAAATATGTCTCAACTTCTAGGACTAACTCATGAAATCTATTAATGTAGGGACATGTCTGTGAAGTAAAAATAACAAAGGGCCTAAATGAGGCCTACCTACTTCGGTCAACTTAAGAAACTAACCTAAGCACCCTTGAACTAAATGTGCCTCAACTTCTAGTAATAACTCATAAAGTCTATTGATGTAGGGACAGATCCGTGAAGTAAAAACAACAAAGGGCCTAAACGAGGCCTACCTACTTCGGTCAACTTAAGAAAGGATTTGGTAAAATCTTGACAAATAAACATAACAAAGGGTCCTCAATGTCTGGCCAACTATTACTCGTAAATCTAGGACATGACCTAACTAAATGACACACCTCCCGGGACAACTTAAAGTCTAGGGTGACCACCCTTGGAACTAATCCCACTGCTCCAATTAAAAGTTGATGGATCAAAGTAAAAGTGTAATAACAGGAAAACAAGGATAACCCCATTCCTACAAAATAGCTGGTGTAGCACTATGCATATCAAGCAAGAAATCAGAAACAGTGATCTAAGTGTGGTGCATATACTCTTCTAAAAGATAATTCAGACATAGTCTGTCCAGAAATCCCTATAGCTAAAATAGCTGAATCAGAAACTTAAACTTGAAAAACTAAGTGATAGGAGACCATGCCAAAGTCAATAGGCAAAGGTCATAAGTCATCTAACTCAGGAAACAGTGTGCACCTAATCCCTCTGTATCAATCTGTGGAACACATGTGTGCACCATCATGCAGAACACTACTTTCCCTTCATTGGCAAAACTGTTTTACAGAAAACAGGAAAACTATCCAATAGGTGAAAGATAAACAAGTGTAAAGTCAATCTGTAATAGCATAGCATACTAAGATCAAAATATCATGTATCACAGGGCATCAGATTACTAAAGCAGCTCACTAATTATATACTGCACCCTATGACTTTCAAACAAAATCATTTGCATATATCAAAAGGAATCATTAAACCAAAGGCCAAATTATGAATGTGGCACTGCATCTTTCAAACTGGAAAATCAAAAGCATAAACAGGACTGCAAATTTAACATTATCATTGGGGCCTGTTTGTGGTAACTGCAAAAAGTGGCATCATGTCCATCTGAAATAGAAACATGGGAACAAATGCAAGACTCAAGAATGCAGGCCAAGGAATTACATTATAGACTCCTTTCATAAAGGAACATCATTATAACCAAATACCAATGGTTTTTTTTTTAGATCATCACTTTACTATTGGCTTTGTCAAAAAAAAATTCTTTTAGGAAATCCAGGAATGGTACTGCTGAGGCATCCAACTGAAGATTTACATTTTGAACCAACAAAAGGATTTTAATTAAAAGTGTCTCTATCAAAAAAAAGTTAGTCTGTTCTTTCTAAAACAGAAAGCAGGTATGACAGTTCTCCAGTGTGCAAGACACACCGCTCCAAAGTTCTTTGCCAAGAAGGAATCCCATCTGATCTTGTCATCCATGGAACTCCAGCTATCCGCCGTAAGACCCCGCTTCTCGCCATCAGCTCCGGTGTAGTTTGGGCCCAAGCTGGTTCCGCATTTCAGAAAATAACAAACTAACATAACAACAAGAAAATAAAAAAAATAAAAAATAACAAACGGGGCGGGGCAGACCATCCATGCACTCCCGCACAAGCCATCAACCTGAAACGAGAGATAAGCATCAATCATCTTATAAAAGAAAATTTTCCATTCAAAAAAGCACCCCAAGTGCTTTTCATTTCTGTAAGAAGAAAACCTCCTAATTCCTGAAAAGAACTCTCTAAATCCAAGGGATGATTTGAACACTCTCTTTAAATGTGTTTGGGCAAAATCCCCATTTTTTTTTTTTACACAAGTCAGAAGGGCTGGGGCCTAGTCACTCCTCACTCCTTTGAGAAACAGCCCCTCCCTCTAGAAAGATGGTCGCGCTCAGAGTTTTGGACCAGCTCCAACCATCACAAGCAGGAGCCGAGCTTCGCTGCAATACTCGCACAAGGCCCCCACCATCTGGTCTGAGGACGGGCCTGAGTTATCTCGTTCAAGGTTAAAATAACAACTTCTGCTTTGTGGAGTTTCTCACACATTTTTAAATGAAACTCCATGCAGCTGGCACTTTATTTTTCTATAGCCATGTGAAAAGTTAACCAACATTCAAAAGACGGCATTCTGCACTAAAGCAATTTTAAACTGATGTAAGGGATGTGAGTGTATTAAAGTCATAATCAAAATAGAACCTCATATCCACCCTTGACTGTATACAAGAACATCAAACAATTCTGTCATAACGGTTCACTATTTGCTGAAAGGGAAAAAATATTAGAACAACAATGCATGCAGACACATTTCATTTTTTATAACATGTGAAACACCATCAAATTAAACAAGGGGCAACATATAATTTTGCATTGCATAACCAAGAATTCATAATTAAGTGTGCACACTTTTCCATTCTACCTATAAAAAGGGCCAGATTCATCATTTCATTGAAAAGCACACGGTTGCATTTCACCAATTAAAGCACATTCTACATTGAAATAATTTCATTTCCACAACCGAAGATTGCACCATCTGTGCACAGCTGAAATCCACCAAAACACCCCCTCGCAGTCCGACAGTTTGATTTACACCGCCGAGTCAGACTCATTAAATCATGTGTTCAAGGGCAAAACCCACAGAAATAAAAACACATTTTCTCCCCGAGCAGACAGAAAGGATCCAACCCTTCCCTGCTCAATGGAACAAACTATTCACCAATCTCAAGCACAAAGCGCTACACACAAATAATTCAACTAGTCACTCACAAAGCGCTATGCACATGGATTCAACAAACTATTCACACATCCGAAGCACAAAGCGCTATGCACATGGTCTTAAGAAGTCACTCATACATGTGTAGCACAAGGCGCTATTCACAAGAAACACAATGATAACACGCTATTCACAGGCCAAATATACAAGGCACTACAGACCATATTTACAAGGCGCTATTTACAGGATTTTCAGCAAGTTATATCACAGAATACATGTCACACTTCACAGCATAAGTAAATGCAGCAAGCCATGTGATAAGCAATGTACACGCCTTTTTTATACACAAATGTACAATCTCACCAACACCAAAATGTAATTGGCTCCCTCACACACAGTCACCCTTCCAGCCTGACAGTTCAAACACCAAGATGAAAAGCATTTCTCCTACACTGCATAAGTCAGATACCATGATGTACTGCAATCTCCTTACACTCCAACTGTTCAAGCCAATAGGTCAGGGACCACGTAATTGGCCCCCTCACACACAGTCACCCTTCCAGCCTGACAGTCCAAACACCAAGATGAAAAGCATTTCTCCTACACTGCATAAGTCAGATACCATGATGTACTGCAAACTCCTTACACTCCAACTGTTCAAGCCAATAGGTCAGGGACCACACCCCACCATGCAATTCACAGACTGTTCACAGATGTCAAATATGAAAGGGTTTTAAGTCCAACTACATATCAGGGGTCACTCCCACGCATCTTGTGCGAAAACTGCCCGACTACGCCAAATGTTCTGCCTGGTTTTCCAGATTAGATAGGACCAGCTCATCAGAGCATCACTAACTCAGCCAGAACGTTACCACCTCCCCCTCCCTAGGGCCTATTTACAATAGGTAACAACATATATCTACCACCTAAGGACAGGGAATTCCTAAGATACATACCCAGACCTCTTATAATATCAATATCGGCGATCTCGCGGTCCCAGACGAACCCAGACAACCTACCCATACGGCAGCATCAGCGGCGATCTCGCGGTCTCATACAGACCCAGACAACCTACCCAGACGGCAGCATCAGCGGCGATCTCGCGGTCTCATACAGACCCAGACAACATACCCAGACGGCAGCATATCCTATGATTACCATTACATAAAGGGATCAGTCTCACTATTCATCAGGGGCATAGTACTACAATATTCTGGATCACACAATAGTTGCCAAATTAGGTGATGTACACCTTATCCTTCAATCCAAGAGCTCCTCTCTCCCTTATTCAGTTATCACTTACCTGATCAGGGGTAGCATCTGTTCACAGTAACATCTGACTAGAAGAACAGGTTACCTTTTCATACAAGAATAAGAAGCACACTAGTTCACTATGCAAAGGTTATTATCAAATATAAGCTCTCCTCTACCCCCTTGCTCAGACCCACATGGACGGGAGATGCATCCGTTCACCTGCACCTGACTAGAAGAAAGGTTAGCCTCACTAATAACAATAATGTCTGCACAATGGTTCACTAAGAACTGGGGTATCTTTATTTCTCATTACAATAAACAACATTAGCAACACATAATAGACACATACACAGATCTGCAGGGTCTCTGTGAAGACCACATCCACATCTAACTAACAGGGACTGTAAATAGACTGCACACTGCTGAAAGGAAAAGGATTAGTAATAATGTTTCATGGGCACTAACATAACAGGACAGAAATCACCTGATTAGTATGGAGTCTTGTTCTAGCTGTCATCTGCATTCCTCCCTCGTCTGTGATTCTCCTCTGCACTCTTGGACATGCATCTGCGCTGATCACTCTGCACTGGACACCTCTCCCCCACGAACTGTCTCCGCCTTCCAGCTTCAGTCTAATTGTTTCTGCCGCTCTGATAACCGTTCGCTCCACTAGCTTCTTCATTCTGTCTGATTATCTCTGTTCAAATGTCCAATTCACTCCAGCTGCTCTCACAGATTGGTATAACTTCAGTCTCTTCCAAAAGGCACCACCTCAGACTCCAGCTGATCACAACTCCTCCGGATAAGTAACTACTTCTAACTGCTGTCTTCAGCTCCAAACATTGCTTCATCTCTCTCTGTTCAGAACACCATCTACTCACAACTGCTTCTAGTTTCTCTCTCTCTGGTTCCAGCTCACTGGCTGTCTGTCTTCCCTCTGTTCCAAGCATCCACTGTCTCTTCTCCCCTGCTCCATCTCCTCTCCTTCTGCA
This sequence comes from Lissotriton helveticus, assembly GCF_964261635.1. Lineage (NCBI taxonomy): Eukaryota > Metazoa > Chordata > Amphibia > Caudata > Salamandridae > Lissotriton > Lissotriton helveticus. The sequence goes on from NC_136071.1 coordinate 1,017,130,103, forward strand.
CTCTAACGCTCTCCGTTCCAATCCACGACTGCACTCCTTCCAACCCAAAGTCCTTCTCCCTGACTCCGCCTCTGCACTTCACTAATATGGAATGCTGTCTCCTCATGGAAAGTTCCAGGCATCAGCCTGCCGCCCTCCAAATTCTTGCTCCTCCCCGTACCAAGGACACATCCCCAGCCGGCCGGCCCGATGTTGTGTCTTCAGCACGAAGAGAAATACAATCCTTCGACAAGGGCCGGCCTGAACCGGTTCTCTCCAAGCGAACAACACCTCATAACTAAAACATTACCTTTACCCTGCAAGCATCTCAGTCAGCAGGGACAGAAAGCAAAATGGAGTCTCTCTAGTTCTGGGCCTTGTAGGCCTGAGAAGGATGAAATAACACTTAGCTCTATCAGAGTACCTACACAAACCATACCAATATGTAATATGAAGTCAAGACAACAGGATCCACCCTCTACTATAGGTAGAATCATAAAAGGACACAGAATTATGTCAAAGCCAATAGGCAATAGATGGATTAGAGTCAACAATAAGGGATCTATCGTCATATTAAGCAGCTATCCTCTAGTTTATGCTTCTAGGTATGGCAAAAAGGCCTTAAAAGGACCAACACAAGGCAAGAATAGAGATTCAGGATGGTAGCAAGCTTAAAGTCACCATCACTCATAAATAGAGCCCAAAAATCGAGCAGAACAGCATTTAAAGCACAAGTTTGGAATAAATTAGCTAAAACCACTAATGCATTGAAAAGGGACAATGTCAGCGCTCTGTGTGCTGATTTGGAGAAAGGATAATACTGGGAGTAGGGCATGCCATGTCTGAGAGAAATGAGTCAATCCAGTTAAAAGTATTTGCTGATGCAATGCCCTGGCCATCAAACTGTTTTTGATTCAATAGGGTGCTATGATCAATGGTACCAAAGTCCAAACACATCCGAGATGTCATACAACAGTAGTGCTGCCTCCCCCTGGTCTGCAATCATACAAAAGTGCTCCCTTATACATTTTGCGGAGGGATCTAAACCGAGGCTACAAGTCCTCTAGTAGACCAATGGCTTCCATTCCATGTGTGATGAAACTTGCTTTATTACCACATTGCCCATTTTTTTTACAAAACAGGGAATATCTAATATTGTGCTGTAGGGCTGTACTGGGCTCAATGATGGTGTCTGTAGTAGTGGTGACAGTTGTGTTTGCTTCAAGTATTCAGGAACTCTAACCTCCATGAGGAGCAGTTCATAATTCGTATGATAACATGAACAGGCTCCTTTAACAAACCATGGCAGGGTACTTGCTGAAAATCATGGTCTCTGGGATGCCTTCACTTTCCACAAATGTGATGGGATAATAAATCAAAGGGTCGGTCGGACCACAGGGGAAGGAGATGGGAAAGTCACTGCTGCACAAATAGGGTCCGAGGAGCTTGAAAAGGCAGGTACCGCATTCCTCATCACACTCACATCCCCTGCCCAGAATAATTCTCTCTCTGATAGTAGGCATTAGATCAACAAAAAACTTCTGCACAGTCTGCGTCAGTATTTCATAGGAGGCATTTGAAGATTCAAACCCCTCTTTGCCTCCCTTAAGATCTAATCTAATTACATAGTGTCCACTCCACTGCTAATTTAGATGAGTGATGCCATGCCGGTGTTTTAATATTAGAGGAGGAGCCAGCATTTACTCCCCTTATTTTTGTGCCTTGCTTCCACCAGCCCAGCCCCTCCTAAGGCCAGCTCTTACACCTCACGAACCTGATGAGAGTTTTCTTTCCATATAATGCCAGTCATGCACGGACCTTACCTCCTCCAGCCCAGTCTCTACTAGACTCAGCACCTGCACTTTGCGACCCCAGACCGGATGTATGACATTACAACGCATGCTTTTACCATGCATGCCTTTACAACGTGGTTTTTACAACGCATGCCTCTACAACGCATAGTGCTTTGGGGCGCTGGATAGTGAATAGTTTAATTTACTATTCCAACTCCAGTCCCCGTGGATAGTAGGGAAGGTGTTGGATAGTAAATTAAACCTATTCCCTATCCTAGAGCGCCCCCCAGCGCAATGCGTTGTAATGGTTTGCGTTGTAAAAGTTGCGTCGTTAAGGCACTGCGTGGTAAAAGTTGCGTTGTAAAGGATGTTTCCCCCCCCAGACCAGCCTGTCCTAATGCTGAGTTCTATACTCCCCCTGCTTTGTTTCTTACTATCAAAGCCTTGCCCTGTACAATGTGAGTCTTGCACCTTATTACCCACAACACCAGCCAGGCCATTTACTCCCACTGCATTGTCCTTTATATTTCTAGTCTTGTACCTTAGGGCCCAACCCATTCCCTCCTAGCTCAGCCCTTGCATCTTACGACCCCCAGACCAGCTTTCCTACTCCAGTTGTGCCTCGAGGAGGACTTGTAATTGGACACACACACACACACACAGATGTGCTGATTGTTGACAGGCTATGGCCATGCACAACTTGCACCTCCACACTTAACAGTCGAAGCTTGTGGGAGTCTTTCAAGTGATTCGTGGATACCAACATCAATTTTGGCAGTGGAAAACACCGGGTGCAAATTAAGCACTGATTACTCCACACAATCAACCCACCTCATCTGTGATCCCCTGAACAACCTGTGACAGCGTTTATGTGCAACTTGCACCGTTAACACCATTTTTTTTCCAATAATTAGCGGCATGGTATTGCTGCACTGCACGCTCTTTGCTACCAGAAACAACATAATGTTTACACTCTGGCACCACAGACCTCCTTTGCCATACACGTCATGAAAATTGTACCACCCTCCTGTAGGCCTGGCCTGTCCTTAGACATTTTACTAGAACTCACAGCAAAGCATACGGGCTGCAGTCACCTCAAAGTCCATACTGGAACATGCCGCCACAAAATCAGACCCAGCAGTAGCTATTACCCTTGATGCTGAGAAGGCCTTTGATAGAGTTTCCTGGACCTTCCTGGAGCACTGCATGCAATCTTTCAACTTAGGGGAAGGATATATACGGATGGTGATGGCCCTGTATGGGGACCCAACAGCCCCTATTGTCGTTAATGGGTCACTCGCTGAACCATTTACACTACAACGGGGTAGAAGACAGGGTTGCCCACTGTCCCCCTCGCTATTTTTGCTGGCACTGGAACCCCTGATCATTGACATCAAGCTAAACATGAATATGAAAGGGGTCGATATTAATGGTGTTGAGATAAAACTTGCGGCATACGCTGATGAGATACTAAGAGTAACCGAACAACCAAAGGCCTCAATTGAGGCCCTGAGAGATACCATAGCAGCATACTGCGGGCACTCAGGATACAAGCTAAACAGGGATAAATCAGAATGCAAACCACTAAACATCCGCTGCACTAGGGATATGCTAGGGGGGGTCATGCCTAGCCTGACAAACAGGGTTTATCTAATATATAGGTATACACTTTGGGAGTGACCTAATGAACGCACTAAGACACAACGAGAAACTATTGCTAGAAAAGATTAAGAAACTTCTGGCGTCCTGGTCACCAAAATTCATAACGTGGTGTGGCAGAATTGAGACGATCAAAATGATGATCACCCCAATGATTAACCTCCTGATCAACATGCTCCCACTCCTACTCACAGATGACTTTCACCGCAAAGTAGATATCTTGATCTCTAAATTCCTATGGCGAGGGAGGAAAGCATGGATAAGCATAAAAAAACTAAGATTGGGGACAAACCCAGGAGGTGTAAACCTAGCAGACTTCAGAATATTCCAACTAGCATGTCTGACAAAACAAGGGTCTTACTGGATAGCACCCCCTACCAGCTACACACCGGCTTGGCTTCAAGTAGAGAGGACCATTTTGAACAATCTAAGCCCACTGGCGCTACTAACAGCAAATAAGCACAATTATGCCTCCAAGTCCATTTTTAAAAACACAAAAATTGCACTACTAAAGATAGATAAGAAACTGGAGATCAGCATCAAGGGCTCTAAGATGGAGTCAATCTGGGCCAATAGTAAGATTCTATACAAAGGAAAATGCTTAGCCTTCGAAACATGGATTGAGAAAAGTATCTACCCCCCTTACCAACTAGAAGACGGTGCATACCCTGCTACTTTTGTAGACCTTAAGTCTAGGCATAACCTAACAGTCATTGAATTCTATAACTTTTTGAAAATCAGAACGGCCTTGACCAAAACCAAACTATCCACTGCACAACTGTCAATCTCCGTTTTTTTGGCAAACATTAATAAATTAGGTTACCAGGGCTCACACCTCTACAAACTCCTACGCCCGAAATCTTCTAAACTTAATGACAAGACTATCAACTATAGGGAAAAACAAACCAAAAACACACTTAACGAACAAGAACTGGCCACACTATGTGCCTCTGCCTCATGCAATAAAATCTCCCCTGTGCTATCACAAACAAAATTTTGGCTACTCCATAAGGCTTTTTGGACCCTTGCACGCTTATTTTCATTAGGTCTTAGGGAAGATGCACTATGCTGGAACTGAGGCAAGGAAAAGTGGGACCTAGCACACCTTATCTACCAATGCGCAACACTCAAAACATTCAGGGAGAAAATCTTTGGTTTCATAAATAAAGTACTGGGCTGTAGGCTATCAAATGGATTTTCCTCCCTCGCCACCGCATTTATGACTGCAGAACTAAGATCAGATGATGCTAAAGACCTATTAGATCTGCTTCTGACCCTGGCAGTGAAACTGGTCCTAGCCAATTGGAAAGACACAAGTAAGACCTCATTCAACTGGATTACACATCTCAGAGGTGCGGACAACATTGCACTACAGAACTCACCCTGGAGACCAGCAACCAAAGGGATGTGGAAATCACTAGATATGTACCTAGACTGTTTATGAGCCCCATGAAAACAAGTCATCCCGGCAAAACATTCCCTGATCCCCTTTTTGTGTGGAAAAGTGACTGTAACTGAGTGCAACTATTTGGCCCCACGGGTCGGTAGGTGAACCAACATATTTCCCAATCTCTCCACAAGTAAGCTAGTCATATGTCAGTTTTGTCAGGCGATCAAAAGACTTATAACTCCAGAGCCTGTCTCCTTGTTCTTCTTTCACCCCTTTCTTTACTGCCTTTTTCTATCACCCTTTCTCTTGTCTTCAGTAAATTACGTCATGTGGGGTTAGTTAAGTATATGTGTCAATGGGCCTCAAGACACTGCTGTACAAACTGTGATTGGCCAACCTTGTAACAGAAGTGCTGATGTCTGTGCATAAAAATCAATAAAATACTTTTAATCAAAAAAAAATGTCCAACTCACTGTAACGTCCATGAAACCTGTGGCTTTTTCAGTGAATTTCCGAGGTTTCTTAAATGCTAATTACTAACTATAACGTCCCTGAAACCAATGTTTTTTTCAGTAAATTGCAAAGGTTTTTTAAATGCTAACATCTAACTATAACGACCCTGAAACCTATGTTTTTTTTGACTGAATATATACATATATATGTTACATGTCATGATTGGGAACAATGTTCGGGAGAATGGCCTGTGTGCTGAAACGCATAGGCAGAATATGTATAAAAAGAAAGCTAAATCAGTACCTTGAGTTAGCGCAATTCCTTTGATGTCGAAGATTGTCTTCTGGTGTGGATTAGATTCGAGCACCTCATGACAGATGTTGTGCTCATCTCTGTCCTGGTCCAACTGCGCACATTGAGGGTGAATTATTAAATGAGGAGGTGTGTTTTCCCATTGCTACTCCTCATCACAGTCAGTAAGGTAATCCTATTCCAATTATGCTCAGATTGTGGATATAATACTGTAAAGTGTTAGCGCCTTAGCCTGAAATTCTACATCATATTTCCAGTGCTTGAGCATGTTGGAGATTGTGTAAGGCTTCAGCTTTCAATGTGCTTGATTGCATCTCCAGGCTGTAGTAACAGAAGTGCATAAAATAACATTCATTGCAATGTCAATGTCCAAATAAATGTAAACTTGCTGCTTCATTCCATAATCCGTTTATAGAATAGCAGATGTAGGGATGAAAGTGTGCATTAACATCATGTGACCTGCATCTCTGACCTTATTCAAAAAGTTGAATAATTATAAAACCTTCTTTTAGGAAAACACCAATGGTATCATTTTCCAGTAACCTTCAAAAATGTAGTTGCTTCACAGATTTATTATGTGCTGATCAGCAGCAAAGGGCAAATATAGCTCTCAATAAATTACAATATGACATCTGCATTGTAAATAGATTCCACTAGGCATGATATGATTAACTCTAGCCAGAAATACTTAAAGTTTAATTACACAATGCTTAGGTTATTTTTAGAGCAAATATATAATCGTGGAAGAGAGTAATTTATTTCTGTTTGCACATTAAGCCAGCTCAGTTATGGTTTAATCTAATTTCCACTCCAACTTTTTTTTTTATTGTTTACAAGTGTGACTCGGTTGTTTCAGTATTAAGAAAACTCTCCCTATAACGCATTTTACACCGAGTATCATTGTGGAATCTTCCTTTAAATCTGGGAAAAAAATACAAAACGTCTAGATTTTTGCATTTCTAGTTAAAGTATGAAATGTAGGATGAATAGGCAAAAAATGATACTAGATTTCAGAGGTTATTCCAATTGACTTTTATGTAAATTTTGAGGTGATTTTTAGAAAAAAAAGGTTGACATTTTCAAATTTGCATTGAAGTAGGAGGCTGTTCAAATCTAAGAAGCTCATTTAGGGCCAGATGTAGGTAAATACTATTTACCTATTCTTAAATACCGAATCATACCGATTCGGTATTTAAGAATAGGTAAATAGTATGTAGGTAAGTTTTTGGTAAATTTTACCGATTCTGTAAAATTCGGTAATTACCGAATCGGTATTTACCGATTCGGTAATTGCCATTCATTCCAATGGGCCTGGAAGCTCATAGGAATGAATGTCAATTACCGAATCGGTAAATACCGATTCGGTAAAAGGGGGAAAACATTGAAGAGTGGCACGGTGTCATTTTGACACCCTGTTGCACCCCTCAATTGTGTATGGGTGCAAATGTTGCAGACATACATGCCCAAAGGGCATGTATGTCTGCAACATGGCACTGTTGGAAAAGCAAATAAAATGCTTTTTCAAAGGTTTTCATTATTTACCACCAACTTGTAGTTGGTGGTAAATAACGAATCCTTAACTGAGTAATGCACTAACTTGAGTGCTCCCTACATCCTGGATTCGGTATTTAACCGAATCGGTATGTTAAGAATTCCGAATCCTACAAAAATACCACCTACATCTAAAAAGCCCAATACCGGTTGGTAACGTCCGAAATTCGGTAATTTCGGACGTTACCGGGCGATCTACATCTGGCCCTTAACGTCTGGAGGGTGGCAGACGAGCCCAAAAACTCAATGGTTATGGCCTCTGATCCCCTGGTGGAAGAGTTTGCGCTCAATTGAGAGATTCTCATCTGCCTATTGGGGACCTGTATAGCAACCACCAGAGGCAGAAGATTTTGGCAAGAATGTGCAAACATTTTGGATTTTCAGAAAAAGAACTTCCAAGTGGGAGTTTCTTTTCGAAAAATAAAAAACTGGGGCATTATCCCTTCGTGCTGGGTTTAACCCTGCAGGGAACCACCATGTCCTAGATGGCAGTTCTAGGAAGGGAAATGTAGTGACTGCCACCATGCCCTTTAAAGGGTGAGGTGATCACCACTATGATCTGGTGGCCCTGTTAAAGAACCATTGGAGGATATTTCAATGTAATCCCTGCAGTTCACTCCCCTTGATATGAGGATCAGGATCTGCAAGTATGGTGGTGTGAGTGTAATGACTGCCAATCCCAAATGGCAACTAAGCATTTAAAATATATTTATCTTTGATTAGATTGGATAAAAAGAGCTGGCTATATGTGAGTTGTCATCTATACGGAGTCCACAAGATTCAGTGCTAAAGAGCCTGGTGTGAAAAGGACTTTTAAAACAGCTTTGGAAAACATAGTAGGAGGCGAGGAAAGATGGCGGCCGGTCAGCCGGTCGAGTGAGCTGACCACATACTCTCTCCTGCTAAGACCTGCTCTTGAAGCGATTCTGAACGTAGCATCTATGCAGTAACTGGACTCATGGAATAGACAGCGCTTAACATTACTTACTTTCTTTTGCATCTTTTGCGGGCCCCGTATCCGGACTATGTGGATGCTCTGGACATTGTGGCATTGGCTGTGGGGAGTCCTGCTCCCCCGTCGATTGGCATCTCAAGCTTATTTTCATTCAGCGGCTGCTTTGCCTTCATCGCTTGACCTCACCGAGGGAGCCGTAGTGATGCCGCCAAAGGCAGGCAGCAAGAGAGTCAGGGGGCGCAGCATGCAGACCGGCACGGACAACGCCGGGAAAACTGTTCCTGTCGGCCCTGCGGATAGAGGAGGCGCTTTGACTGCGTGCCGCCGGTCAGGAGTAGAGATGCTGGGCTCAGGTGAGCAGCAGAAATCAGCCAATGGAGCCATTACACGTGGTAAGCAGACTATACCCAAGTTGTTTAAGGCTCAGTCTGGGAGAAACAAAGCGACTGGCAATTCCTCTGGTGGCATCGGAGCATCCCCCATGGGGAAAACAAAATCCCTTGATCTTTCAGCACAGGGGGAAATGATTGTGCAGATGGCCTTGGCCCAGGAGGCCAGCGTTGATGGAACGAGGGGTGCTGCTAGAGGGGGTTTTATCCAGGGGAGGGCAGCGACGGAGGCAGCAGGTCTCCCTGATGCTACCTTGGCGACCACTGCTACTTCGGATACTGGTACTGATAATCTTGCTGACAATCTTGTTGAGACTGATATCATTGAGAGGCCTCTGCCATTGGCAATAACAGACCCCACAATCCAAACACAGTAATCCCAATGCATGTTTGGAAATGGAGTATACTCATGTGATGGCCTGGAAATTAGGGCTGTGGACACAGCACTACACATTAATTTGGCGGTTCTGAGAGAAGGCAATGAATCCATCTGTAGAGAGGAGGATGTCACCGATAAGTTTTTCTCTCTATCAGATCATTCTAATTCTTCTGAAGATGACTGCCAGGTCAAAGACTGGGCAGGTGAAGGGAATGATATGAGTAGTCTACATTGGGAGGAAGAGAGTGAAAGATCTATGTTTAATCCTGGTACAGTTAAGAAACTTCCTGCCCTCCCTACTACAGCCAATAGGGCCGAGGGGACCAGCGGCAGCATGATTTGGGATTACTCTTACTCGCCAAACCTGGGTGAGATAGCTAATGGGGGAAAGGGTAAAGTCATCGACAGAGCCTGGCACCATGCCCATTTGCACTGAAGAAATGTCCCTATCTATGATTTATCAAGTGATTATGGCTCATCAAGAGGAAACAAGGAGTGAGAGTTCCAGGACGCAAGGCACCTGTAGAAAATTGTAAAATTCCATCTGTAGAATTGCTAAGACTTGTGCTGACTTTGCGACTAGGATCGGAGATGCAGAAACCAGGATCTCTCAACTGTAAGATGAGTTTAGCTCGCAGAAGTAGAAGACCGAATCAATACAATCCTTAAGAGATGATACTTTGCTGAAACTGATTGATCTTGAAAATAGCGCCAGACGAAATAACTTTCGAATTCTGGGCATTTCTGAGGGAAAGGAATGGTTTGATATTCGTCAGTTTGTGATCGATCTTTTTGGAGAGGACTTCCCTGACTTGCCTCAAGGGGACTAGAAGCCTCAGATTCAACGGGCGCACCGCTTTCCTTTTAATCAGCGGAGAGCAGGAGGATAATCTGATAATCGCCCACATGCTATTCTGATTTCTCTGAATAACTTCTTGGCCAGGGAATCTCTATATGACCTTGCCAGACCAGACCAGAAAAGGGCAGGGAAGGGTTGTGATTTTTTTGTCCAGCCTGATTTTTGTCAAAAGACAGTGGAAAAGAGCTGGCTCCTTCGTCAACAAATGCCAGAATTCCAGGCAAAATGGGCTCAGGCCTTTCTCTTAAATCCTGCAAAACTAAAGGTGGTCTTTCAGGGCTGTACCCAATACTGTCAATCGGAAATCCAGACCTTAGAATTCCTACTGTTACTGAACTCATCTTGAAACCTCTTGGCGAGAGCATCTTGTTTTGTGCCCAGATGGCATGTGTCTTTTCTGAGCTTGTTCTCTGAGAACTCTACATGTTAGGGCTCTTCTTTTTTTCTTTTTATGATCTATTCTATCTTTGTTTGTTCATAATTGTTCTTTTTTTGCACTCATGTAGAATATACAGGTTATGGTGAAGGGTCTAGCAATACGCAGGGGTGGGTGCGCTAGCTCAGCATCAACAGGGACAGTTGGTCCCCAAGCCTTATGTGGTGGGGGGTAGGGTGGTGGGGTTGCAGAGGAGGGCTTGATCAGAGCGATCCAGGGGGGACAGAGGTGGGTGAGGGTGGGGGGAACACAAGCATTCATCCATTTCTATAGTTATGACAAATATAGCAGTTATGACAACAATCAACATTTAGATAAGCTTTTGTTGTTTTCAATTCTTTTAATAAAGCTGATGGCAAAACCCTGGTGTTATTATGGGGTGTCAGTAGGAGTCTGTAGGTATGGCGGATAGGAATAAATACATTAGAGTCTGTTTACAAAACTTCTGTGGCCTGAATGACAGAAAAAAGAGGGGTATATTTGTGAATCTTATTAGATATATGCAGATTGATGTATTATGCCTTCAGGAAATTCACATCTGTTGGAATAATCGAAGGTGGTTAAAAGATTTGGGTCTGGATCTCCTGGCATGTACCCGGCAAGCTACTAATACCTGAGGGGTAGCTATAATGGAAAGGCATGGTATTTTAACGTGTAATCAGGTTAAGGAAGACAAACTAGGGAGATGGGTAATCTTAGAATCAGTTATAACGGGGACATCACACACTATATGCTCACTCTATGGGGCAAATTTAGATGACCCCACTAGTTTTGACCTCTTAAATATTGAACTCGCCCTGTGGCCTCCCTTGATAGTTTTCTGCTGGGATTTCAATATTCACTTAGATGCCAACTTCAATCTCCACAGTAATGCTCCTTACTCTGGCAGGAAGGTTAAGACTTTCAAGGCTTTACAGGGGTTATGCCAGGAACATGGGCTGGTCGATACCTGGCAAAGTCAGCGCCAAGCTGAGTTAGGATATACGTACTTCTCTGCACCCCATAAAAAATGTGTATGCTTAGATTATTTTTTTGTGTCCAGTTTAATAACAGGAATGATTAACTGCGAGCTCTTCCCTAGACTGATATTGGATCACAATCTGCTGGTAATCCAACCACCAACTGGAAACTCGTCTCAAGCAGTGGCAACTTGAACATTTGATAGGAAGTTATTACTCGACTCGGAATACTGCACATTCATGGTGAATTGGATTGTGCAGTTTTTTGGGAGGAATAAAGGCACTGAATGTGAGTTAATAGTTTGGGACACTTTAAAGGCCACAGTGAAAGGGGAGACCCTCAGTTTTTCTCTATATCAACAGAGGAAGATAAAAGATAAGATTAATGACTGGGTAGGCCAGCTTCAGGAGGCTGAGGAAGAACTTATTCGGGTAAATGGGGATCTGCAGAAAAGAGGGGATCTGCAGAAAAGAGGGGAATGTCAAAGAAAGATTGCAGCTGCAAGAACTATGATACATCAATATTATGGGAAGGACTTAGCTATTAACCCCTTCGACGCTCATGACGAGCTGGGCTCGTCATGAGGTAGCCTCCTCGCACGCTCATGACGAGCCCAGCTCGTCATGTAAAGTGCGCTTTTGAAAAAGTCAGCGCAGCAGCAGAATATCAACCGCACGCATACCAGCAATATCGGGCTGATAATTACAAATTCTGAGAGAATACTGGCAGATTGCTAGCCAAGCGGATACAGCAAAGAGCAGACTTGAACAGAATCTGCCGAATAAATGATCAAAGGGGACAGATTCAGGATCTCCCGGTTAAGATCTTGATTTATTCTAAAATAATACCATTGAGGCTTGGAAAGGTTATTGCTCCCCTAGTGTCTATCCGCCAACATGGCTTCATCACAGGTCGGGATACATCAAACCATGTTAGGTGGGCAATAGTCCTGTTTGACTGGGCTCAGGCTTCCAAGACACCTGTTAGAAATGGGATTTCTGGTTGACTAAGGCTTGCGCCAAAGCCAGGCAGAAACCACCACTCTAGTCAGGGCAAGGGAGTTACACGCCAATATAACCCCTGCTCACCCCCTTGGTAGCTTGGCAAGAGTAGTCAGGCTTATCCCGGAGGCAATGTGTAAAGCATTTGCGCAACACACACACAGCAGCGACACATTAGGCACACCACAAAAAGGAACTCCACACAAGGTTATATATAAAAATAGCCTTTGTATTACCATAGACACATTAGATCATAATCACACAGATACACTGTGCCAACTGGCACTTGGCAGTATTTACAGGGGATTATTTACACAAGACAGGGCCACGTGGGCCACTGCCAAAATCAGCACTCAGTAGAAATAGCACTTGTAGAACATATAATAACTGAAGCACAAAATACCAATTGTAGAACACAACCAGTAACCACTGGTAAAAAGTAGGTGCACACTACGCAATACTAATAACCATAAGCATAGATCACGCAGGGAAACATAAACTCACTAGTATAAACTATACTAGGCAAAACAACCCCCTAAGCATAAAAACACATTTAGAGGTATCACAGGCATAAAGGCATTGCACATTACGCATACATCACATTAGGCAATTATCATCACAAACATAGTAGGTAATCATATTGCACAAAAATCACATTATATACTGACCCCAGGCCACTGGCCTTCCACAGGGGCTCAAATGCCCTTTGTCCAAATAGTCAGTGCGCGCTGCCTAGGTAGCCACAGCAAAAATGCGCAAGAGTTCGGCCTAAACGTGGCAGCTGCCCACTACTTGCTGGGCAGCTGTGTAATCAGCAAAAGATGGGCACGGGCTCTCAACGCGCCCTAAGATCAGATGCCAAAATATAAGCACTGGCACTACAGTGCCTCTGGGCCTCGCTGGGGCTTTTAGGTGTCCCCACTGGGACTTTTAAATGGACATGGCCCCCAAGTCCTCCTGGGACTTCTCTAAACACTGTGCCCCAAAGTATGCAAAGCTGGCACTGTGCCTTTCTCAGGCACCAGGCAACATGGAGCCCCCTTAACCACTATGGCCCTTTAAGCAATTTTGGCCCTCAAAGTAAATATGGTCACCACGGTGCCTGGGAGCCCCTATCGAGGGACTCTTAGAAGCAAAAAAGAAATGCCCCCCAATGCTCCACTTCTGACCCCACTCACTAGGGCTGTCTGGCGCGGGGCGAAGTCTCCGCCGGGCTCTCTCTCATTTCAGCGGGGCACAGGGATACCGGGCACTCTGCTCCTCGGCTTCCCGGGCAGACTCTGGCTGCACGCGGGACTTTCCTCTCCACACAGGAGCCCCGCCAGCCACTGCAGTACGCCTCCTGTCTTGCTGCCGCACTCGGGAGCTTCTCCTCCCTGGGGAGGCTCCGGCCGCGCACGTCTTCCTGCTTCCTAGTCAGGCCCCGCCTTCGTCTCAACGTGGCTGCATGACTTCTGGTCTCGGGCTCCACACAGGGTCGCGGCAGTGAGGCTGGCTTCCGATCTCGGGGCAATGCGGGATTGGCTCCTGCTTCCAGTACACGGTCCCAGGCGGGACGGGCACCCGCTAGGGATATATATCAAACTAAAAGTGCGGTAAAGTCGTGGGGTGGGCACCCGCGCACCAAAGCAGTCAAACAAGCGGGGTCGCACCCGTAGTCACGCAGAACAAATCCACGGCCAGAATGCAGGGTGGGCACCAGCCTAAGTAAGCGGACAAACGGCAGGGTGGGCACCTGCTAGGCATCAAAACAAAGGGTAGAATCCCCAGGCAGCCTCTCCATGCTGCAGGCCCCTAGCAGTCCTCCTGGGCCAAGCACAGCATTCCCCAAGAAAATAAAACTCCTCCAGGCATTAGGTTCCTCCAGGTCCAGAGAAAGTCTCTCAGTAGGCAGGGGGCAAAGTCTGGGCCCAGAGGCCAGCTCACAGAGCCCTCCAGGCATGGAGGCAGTCCCCAATGGCGGTACCTCCTGGCGCCCAGCAGCAGCAGCACGCCCCCCTCAAGGTAGGATCCAGCGAACCTTTTTCATGGGGTCACAGCCCCGTTTCATACACATTTTTCCTTTGTCTCCTAGCACAGGGTGAAGGGAAAACCAGATGCAACTGGTTTTGGAGCACTTTGTTGTGCTCAGCCCCTCTCCCTATTCACGGAGCAGGCTAGGGACATCAGACGCACCACAAGGGGCAGAGCCAGCATTGTGGAGGGAAGGCCCAGCCCTATGCGGGTCCCTGGTGCACTCCTCCCTGCCATCAACATGCAGATCTCCCCATTCACCACCGGGCAGACCCATCCTGATTCCTGGAGCCAGGCACACCAGCCAGCTCCAGCCAATCACAAGCCAGACAGTCAATTCCCATTCACTGCACAGTAATGCCAACTTCTAGAAGTGTCACTTCTACACCAGACACATTAAATCTGCGCACACCATCGCGCAGCATTTATTCTCATGAGTTTGCCCATACCAAACTTGCCCCTGCACTCCCCACACATCAGGGACTACAATGGACAAACACATTCCCCATGCATTCCTAGGGGAGGGCAGGCTAATCTCACCACATGCACTCAGACTGCACACGCACTTTACACTGGGACACAGTGTTAAAGTGCGCAGAAGCCAAAAACAACTAGTATCACAATTAAAAGCAAAAAGTTTAGGGGTGAACCTGCCAAAAGGGCCAAGTCCAACACAACCCCCTTCCAGCCAAAACGCAGGGCAGACCAATCATCACTGTGATGGCTTCCCTGCTTTGGGCAATAGAACACGGACGCGGGTCCGCAACTGCAGGAACACCCTCCTGTTCTATGCCACGGTGAACCCATGTGGTTCCTTCTAAAAAATCTGTCAGGAACGGCTGGGCTACCCCACTGGTACTCCCAAGCTGTCCGTGGCCCGGACCAGGCCCTAGGCCACCCAGATGCCACTGGTCCTCACCTAATCACAGAGTAGGGGCTAGTAACCCCACGCACATAGTAGCCATTCTCCACTCTTCCTCTCCTCAGGACAGTTCTAGACTGCCACTGATCCTCCAGCCTTGGGTCTGCACCCTCAGGCTGACCCGAAGTCACGGGTGAGGCGCTCCTCCCCTATCTCTCCTGCTAGGGCTCCGCCCTCACCTCCTTTGAGAGGTACCCTTAGAACACCACTCTCCCAAACTAGTGTTTAACCCCTCAGGTTGCACCGGGGTCAGATGCGGTGACTCCCACACTCTGCTCCCCCTTCCAGAGTTCTGCACCCTCCCAACTGGAGTGGTACCCCTGGAAAATGAATCGGTCAGGACACTGGTTACAGACGTCCTTCCCTCCAGGTCAGGCAGATCCTGAACCTGGCCTGTCAACCTTGGGTCTAAAACCTTTGGCGGAATACTTGTCTGGCACTCCAGGACTTCTGGGGACTCACACACCACCCCCCAGAGGGTGACACATGACTCATGTGTCGTGTGACCATCTGTCTGGCGCAGATCTCCCATCCCTGTCCATCTGACAGTGGGCGAAGATCCCCCAAAAAGTTTAGGGGTGAACCTGCCAAAAGGGCCAAGTCCAACAACAACCCTGGGGATGATCCTGTTGGATGCAGAGAAAGCATTTGAGATGGTCTACTGGGGATTTCTCTGGCTGATGTTGAAGACAAAAGGGTTCCCACACGCCCTGTACATCTCGGCTGATACTCGTTTTCGAATTTTTGGGCAAGAATCCAGCCCACTGTCTATTAGCAGAGGAAACCGGCAAGGGTGTCCTTGCTCACCGTTATTATTTTTAACATATATTGATCCTTTACTTTGTAAGGTAGATACTGTGAGAAGTTAGTCTGGCATATGATGTCCACTATTCTAGTGGGCACCTTGCACCAGTCTAAACGAACCTTATGAATGGTGGTTGTAAAGTCAACCTTATAGACAAGCTATCCTAGTGGTAGCATGGACCAGCAATCTTAGGCTAAACTCCAAAGAGCATGTGAATCTGTTTGTTTTACCAATTATAATCCCTTGAATACCAAATGAAAGGACACCACATGAGGTGTATATCAAATATATATGTATTTATTTCTAACACAACCCCTCTGCAATTTTTATGAGGTCAGAGATCGAAGTACATCACAAGTTACTCAATTAGCATACTATAAGTTGCACAAATACAGTTATGCCCTAGGGGCCTCACAAACCATATACTAAGTAAGTGGTATACGGACCACTTCAGAAATAGTGAATAGGCCTAGGGCCTAGAGAATCGCTGGGGCTACACAAGAAGACCAAAGGTTAGGAAGTAGGAGACCCACGGGAGACACGTGCAGTGTCTAAACACAGTCGCGAGTTGCCATTGACTTATAATGGAAACGTAAAAGTTACAAAGTTAAAGATTTCGGGCACTTCCAGAAGGACTACAACAAAACCACCTTAGAATAGGACACTTCGAAAGTCAAGACCCACGGGAGCGCTGGAGTACTCGTGTTACCTCACCCAGGGAAGCCGGGTGCATAGGTGCCTTTTGATGTCGGGTTTCGTCGATCGTTTCAATGGAGATCTGCAAAGAGGTGCTGCAGGCGACCAGATGAAAAGTGTCCGGGGGGATCCAAGGGTGGATCGAGGAACTGAAGAACCTGAAAGCAGAGGGGACAGAGTCTGGGTCACTAGCCAGTGACCAGGAAGGAACCAGGAAGGAACCAGGCGATGTCGAGGTGTTTCAGGTGAAGAGTTGAAGCTTGTCTCTGCAGCCACGAGGACCAGGAGGCGTCGACGACAACCAGGAGCTCGATTCGAGCTGTCCCACAAAGGATCTAGTTGACTGCGGCGTTGGTCTCCGGATTGGACCCAACAAGTCTTGGCAACCGCAACCCACGCAGGAAGTGAAGATTGGCTTCAAGTCTGGGGAGCTTCCGCGTTGCAGGGAAGCTGGAGAAAGCCTGGAGCAACCAGGCCAGCGGTGTAAATTCAAAAAGAAGTCTTCAGAGGGCTAACTAGCCAGCGGGCTAGCAACCGGGAAGACGCGTCGTACTGAAATGTAGGAGCAGGCCACAAGCGGCACTCGTGGAGTGTGGAGGGCTGAGCTTTGGTGCAAATGGCACTCGGGTATGGGGCTTCTCGTACCCCAATGCACAACTGCGAGTTACCTCAGGAGTCGATGCAGTTAGCAAAATTCAGGAAGTCGAGAGTGTCCGGTCCCACATCTCTTGTGCCGCCACGAGTCTCAGCTTTGCTGTGGATGTGGATTGGAGTCAGAGAAGTCTGGAAGTTCAGTTCCTGTGTCGCTGAGTCATCGGGTTACGACAGGAGCGTCGACAAAGCAAACTGGCAAGTAACTGGTGGTGCCTGTTTGCACAGGGTGTTCACTCCTTGACCACAAGGGAGATGTCTTCAGTCTTCTAGTCGAAATAGAATGTCGAAAGTCCAAGAGTTTCGTATCAGAGTTTCGTTCCAGGATAATCTAAAGTCCTGGGAACACAGCTCCTATCTTTATACTGATTTTAGGGGCTGGATTATCTGCTAGGTCCCTCCTATGGGTGGACCTGGGAAGGGGGTGGTTACACCCCTTTCCCTTTGTCCAGCTTTGCGCCAGAGTGGGGCTGGAGTACCCCAGCAACTGGTTTGAACCGGTCTATGCATGGAGCACCTTGTGTGCCCCAGGCATTGTCTGGAAAAGCATCTTTCCATTCAACCCACCCTGCCCCAATACACTAAAGGCTGTCTGGGGAGGTGCTAGCACCTCCCTCGACAGGAAACCTATTGTCCAGGCATCCCTTGCTGGAGTTTCGTCCAGCTGCAGGAGGTCAGACTCGTGTCTGTGGCAGCAGCATCAATTTTGTGATGCTGAGGCTCTGTTTAACTTTAACCGTGTAAAGCAGGAACATACATGTCTTTTCCCTCCAGAAGGGTGGAATGCTACCCCTGCCGCCAGAACTGGTGGGGGGTAGTATTCCAAAGTGTTTAACACCTTACACGACATGTTTTGATAAAGCCAAACCAAAGTTGGCATTAACCGCGAGGATTATAATGCACTTAAGAGTATATGGTATGGCTATATCATAGAACAGCTATAAGGAGATGGTTCAGAAAGCTGCAGAGGGGCTCAGCTCATGCTAGGGTACCCTCTCACTTAAAACTAAGCACTCTGTTAAGGCCTGCCATAGGAGTGACATATAGGTTACTATGTGTCTATATATAAGGTAGATATAAATATACTATATCTAAGTAAGGTGTGATTACACCACCTTACCCAAGCTGAGTGATCAGCCTGTGGTGTCAGTTTAGATGGCCAGCCAGGGGTGGCATAATACATGCTGCAACCCCTGGTAGGCCTTGGATACACCTATGCACTGGGTACCTATGGTACACTATACAGGGGCTCACAAAGGTGATCCAATACCCAATCTGGTATGTACCTAAAGTACATGGTATCATTTTAGAGAGAGAACAGCTGGGTTGTGGGTCTGATTAGCAGGCCCACAGCCACACTAAGGTCGAAAAACCAGAATATCACAGCAAAAAGTGGGGGTGACCATAAGAAGCAGACCCTACTCTCCTACAGATACCAATCCATGGATCGTAGTAGCGACGATAAATGGGGTCTCGTACAAAACGTTAGCTTATGCTGATGACATCGCCATTTTTACAACTAACATAAGATACGCTCTTCCAGCGGTAAATGACCTTGCGACACAATTCGGCGCTGTTTCTGGCTACAAATTAAACCCCGATAAAACCCAGGTCATACACTCGGATACTTTAAGACCGCAGGAGATCTTGACTGTATCAACAGCAACTTATTTGGGTATTAAAATTACAACTGCAATCAAGCAGATACCCAAGCTGAATATACACCTGATTATAAAAAGTGTGGATCAGACACTTGCAAAAATAGATCATTTTCATTTCCCATTGCAAGGATGCTGCAATGTTATTAAAATGCTTATTTTCCCCAAATTTGTATATTTGTTCAGGACAATTCCCCTAGAATTTCCAGCTTCTTGTATGTCTAGAGCAGAAGGCATTTGTACTAGAATTTTATGGGGCTACCATAAAGCTAGAAGGGCAGCAAAATGTTTAATCCTTCCGAGATCAAGGGGGGCTGGGGACTACCTTCTTTAAAGCTGTACCACTGGGTAACAATATTACAGCAAATGGGTATATTGCTGGTCGGTAGCAAGGCGCTAGTCCCTGAACCGGTTAGACCTACTATTTATGAAGCTCTATTAGGGGAGGCCGTGCAATGCTGCATGACTAGAGTAATCAAACCTAGCTATTATAAGAAAACAAAGTTTAAAATTATTCAATCTGTATTCTCCATTTGGAAAAAAATGTGACATTCGCTTAGGATTTCGAATATAAATGCTTATACCCCTTTGTTTTCATATGGGCTGCTACCGCCAAACTTTCAGGATCAGATACCTACGAATTGGGGGCCTCTCGGAATTAATGTTTTGGGTGATTTCTTCTGTGAGGGGCGAATTAGATCATTTTCTGAATAACAAGCAAAATACGATCTCCTTACAAGACATTGTTTTAAGTTCTTACAGATTAGAAGCTTTCTGGTTAAAACAACTGCACAGGGGAAGGTCAATAGTGGTAAGGTTCCGTTGGTGGGCATTATAGCGGCTAGGTCCAGGATAGGGATAATTTATCAAACCTTGCTGTCTATTCATCCTGATGATCTAGCCACTCAGAATGTTAGTTGGGACAGGAAACTCACACAGGAAGGCATGGACCTGGAAGCTTCCTTGGAACTGGCAAATCAGATCTTAATACCTGTCTGTTTGAGAGCTCAACATTACATCTCCGTTTTTTATTTATATTATGCTCCAGGTAAAAGTGCTAAGTGGTCTGGCTCATGGCCGCGGACACTATCTACATGTTTTTTGGGTGCCCCAAGCTTGCTAAATATTTGCAAGACATCGAGCTTTTCTTGGGCCGAATCCTAGGTAAGATGATTTCAATACCTCCTGGCTTAGTGATCCTGGGGATAGATCAGACTCAGGATATGGTAGGATGGACCAGACTGAAAATAGGATTAATCTTCCTCGCAATGGCCGTTTTAAGAGATAATATTACATCGCAGTAGATTCGTCCGAATCCCCCCACGTTTATAAATTGGAGGGCTAGGATACTCGCCATATATAATATAAAGCTAGCAATGTATAGGTTGAAAGGCCGCAGGAGACAGGACATGGGCAAGAAGCTGGGGGCGCCAGTAACCGATTGGATTGTGTGAATAATACTGTTTTTTTTCTTTTTATTATATTTGTTGTCTCTGCCTCGCTTACAGTTCTTTGTTTATTATGTCTAGCATTCGGGTGTTCATTAGAGAGGCTGATGTATGTTATGTCATACCTATTGCTATGGAAATAAAATTATAACAAAAAAAGAAAAAAAGGAAAACAGTAGGAAAATCTTGTCCCCAAAGAAGACCAAAGCACAACCCAAAGGTGTGGAAAAGACTCTACATTTTGTGGACCTGGATTGGAAGTCAGCATACCTAAAAAGATAATATATGCAAATGTATGTATTCCCTCTTAAAGGCTCATTACAATTGGCCCATAATTCTAATGGGGCCAGTAACTAGCATTACCAAAAAATTCTGGATTACAAGATATGCTGCAACACTGTGTGTCTGGTGTTTTTATACCACACACCTTCGGTCAAATCCACAATCTTCATTTTGTAGTATGTAAGTTAGTACTACAGCCGTACTACTCAAGTACTACTAAATGCAGTTCACAAACCCACTCTAAAGACCTCAACATCAACCTCTACTGTCTTTTCTGTAAGGATCCACACAAATAGGTATGTACATTTGTGACAAATGTGGGAGGGGCCAGGGGTGTGGCAGGAAACTAGAGGAATACTGTTATATTTATCTATGTCTCTTTTCCCTGGCTGGGATTTCCCTGTGGCTCACATGGTGTCACTGCCAGAATGCTTGGTAACATCATGGAATGTTGGGGGCTTGGCTTGTGTGTCAACTGGCAGTTGGCGCAGGCAGGCTGAGTGACAGGGAGGTCACTCCTGGTGGGGTTTTGTATTTCCATCTTAATAACTTGGCCTGCAACTCAACTTGTATAAAAGTAACCTGATTATTCACCTGACTCAAGGACTTCTATTTACAACATTTTTGGCGACATTTGGAGAACCTGAAAGGAACCTACAGCATGCAGAAAACAGAAAGGAATAAGGAACCTACAAAGACAAGAGAAACTGGTACCAATGAAAAGAATTAACAGCTTTATGGAGAGACTATGATTATAAGAGATTACTGAAACTAAGCTTCATACTGGAAAAGAAACGCCTTGCTCAGAACCCCTCCAGTGTCATTTGCCATATTGACAGCCTGCAGCCTGCAGCCTGCAGCCCAAGGCGTTTAACACAGTAAGTACAGCGAGGCATAAAATTCCACACAGGGAGGGCAGGAAAGTCACGGAGAACAGAAGTGTCACGGTTCTTGTGTCCAATCCTTATCTGATGATTGATGCTTTCCTGTGCTTGGGAAGTAGTGCTTGGGAAGTAGTGCTTGGGATGTGGCAAAAAAAAACTATCTGTTTTTGAGAGAGACCTAGACGTTTCTGAAGCGTTACTTTTATATTTAGAATGAGAACTTAAAATGTATTTTGAGAGATCTGATTTATTGGGAGTGATCGGCAGTGAATGGATTGCATCACGATTATCCAAGCAGCTTGCTCAATGCGGGGCAGACATTATTAGTGCTACAGTTTGGTGAATGAAAGTACTTCTACAATTTATTACGGGCAGCGCACAGACTTTCTAAGATTAGGTGAAGGTATGCGGGGAGCCTGTTGCAGTTGATTGCCAGTAGCGCACAGATTTTCTCCGTGAAAGTTGGAAGTATGCTCATTTTAATTTTATTTTGAGTGCGCAGGTGTTGGCAGTTTAACTGTCATCTTATACTAAGTGTGCGCGAGCAGGGTAACGCGCAAAGAACCTACCTGCTGTGTCTTCTGCGAGGAGAAATTCTATGTCAGGAAGCGGAGGCGAGGATTTTGCTAGTCCTTTCTCCATTTTATTGGACAGCAAGTTAGTAGTAAAGAAAAAACAACACATCCAGGACTGCCCAAACCAACATGGCAGCGGTAGTCCTGGGAACCTAACAACCAATCAGAGTCCAACAGTTCGTATATATGGAGTTCCAGCTGTTAGTCCTTCCTCTTTCTCCATTGCTGCCTCGGCAAGATAAGTCACGCTCTTCATATCTTTGTCGTGGCAGTTTTTGTTGTGATTGTTGACAGCTTTACTTGATTTCGCTTGTTTATAATTGACTTTGCCTTGTTATAGGCTGTGTTTATAACGCGGTAGGCTTTCAGCCCGAGCGTTCATTCTTCGCGCGTGCGCGATCTTGGTGTCGGCTTCTGACGCCGATCAGCTGTTCTCCTCAGCGCTCTTCGCGCTTGAGTAGACACGAGCTGAGGCACTGCGCTTCTGTCATTTTCCGGCCTCTTCCCTCACACTGACGCCGTTTTAGACGGCAAGAAGTATTTTCTGACTGAAATGTTTTGAATTTAATTTTAATTTCTGTCAGAACTTTGGTGTATCAGGTTTTCAAGTGTGTTAGCCTGTCTGGTACCTGTGTGAAGGGATTTCCCCTTGTATTTAGTTGGGGTGTTTGTGTATGGGTACCAGTTTTTCTGCTAATATGCAGTCCAGTCCTTCAACTGTTGAGGTGGTGGCTCCTAATGTTCAGCCACAACTGACCCCTTTACACCCTCCTGCAGAGGTTGACAGGCTTCTCTCTTCGGCGATAGCCCAAGCTCTGGCACCTCTGCAGGACAGTGTAAACAGACTGTCAGCCCATGTTTTTAAAAATGATACTGGTGTTTTTGGGGACAGTGGGGCAGGGCCCAGTGGTGTTCCGTGTGCTCTACCACGTACGGCCAGGAAGCGTGACGCGGGGCACCTGGAGGGCTTCAGTAAATTATCTGAAGTGTTCCGTAAGAGTGCGCGCACGCTTAGAAGCGCACCCTACCGGGGGGAAGACTCACCCGGAGAGACTGGTGGTTATGCCACCCAGGACCTTGACCCGGAGGAAGGGTTCCCCATTGAGGGAGATGATGAGGAGGACGAATACGTAGATGAGGATGAGGATGCTTCCTCAGAGGATTTTTCTGATGTGAGCAGGTCTTGGCGCCCTAAGCCCAGCACTCCTAGTCTTACGGAGGGTGATCTTGCGCCTCCTAATATGTTTGACCCATCTACTATTATAAGACCTAGGTCATCGGAGTGGTTTCCTGAGCAGTCTACTGCTGATTATGTCGCAGCTAAGCTTCGACAGCCTTTACCTCAGGATGTCCGACTCCGTCTGCGTTCAGAGTGCCCTCGCCCTTCCCTTCCCTTTAGAGTAGCTTGCACCCCTGAGATTGATCCCAAGTTGTGTACCTTCTTCGCCAAATATATCAAGGACCCTAAAAAGGGTATAGATAGGTCATGGAAGGCCTGCCAAGATAAACTCTTAGATGTGGTGGGCCCTCTCACTAAAATTATTGAGACGGCCCAACGTTCTAAGGAGTCGGGCTTACCGATGTCTGTTGATGACGTTGCTGGTTGGTCGCAACGGGCTATGTGCCTTCTTGGCAATGCCAATTGTGCGCTTTCTGCAGAGCGGCGACGTTCCTTACTGCTTAAGATTGACCCGAAACTAGGGGAGTTGTCGTCTTCGGAGGCAGGCCCTATTGCACAGGGTGCTTTGTTTGGTGACCCCTTTGTTAAGGAGTTGGGGAAGTTTGTGGCAACCTTTTCGGCTCTGGACAAGGCTCAGGCTTCGATGAAATTTTTTTTTCCCAGAAAGGTTTTTGGCGGGGCCGGCAGAGGCAGGGGTCGCTCTTCCGGCCGTCAGGTCCAGCAAGGCCCCAATAGAGGCCAATACAAACGAAATAACGGCTGGAATGATGGACGACAGGGTACCTTCTACCCCTCCAGAGGAGGCAGAGGCCAGGGCAAAGGACGTGGTGGATTCCAGTCCAACTCCAGAGGATTTAATGGTAAGATTTCGAATCATCTCTCTGGTTCAAATGGGGGGAAGGTTAGCGTTGTTTCCCCAGGCCTGGGCGTCATTAACTTCAGATCCTTGGGTGCTGGAGACGGTTCAGGGGTTTCACATCGAATTCTACGGTTCCCCCGTTCAACTTTCTCGTCCTCGTCCTCTAGTGTTTTCTGTCACAGACCAAGAACTTGTAGATTTAGAGGTTCGGGCGATGTTACAAAAAGGCGCCGTTATCCCCTCGGCGCTTCACCCAAACGGTTTCCTCAGCAACATCTTCCTGGTGGAAAAGAAAGGCAAAGGGTTCAGACCAGTAATCAACCTCCGCTCCTTCAACGAGTGGCTGGTTTACAGACACTTCAAGATGGAGGGCATCCATCTTCTGAGGGACCTTCTGTTACAGAACGATTGGTTGGTTCGCTTGGACCTGAAAGATGCTTATCTTTCGGTTCCAATCTTTCCTCCTCATCGTCGATTCCTCCAGTTTCTGTGGAGGAATCAGGTTTACGAATTTCGTACGCTTCCCTTTGGTCTTTCCTCAGCACCTTGGTGCTTTACCAAACTCCTGCGCCCGGTGGTAGAACATCTCCGTACCCTGGGGATTCGTCTGATTGTTTACCTGGACGACATTCTTTTAATGTGTCAGTCCAAGGACCTCCTTCTTCACCATCTTCAGGTTACTATAACCCTTCTTCAGTCTCTGGGATTCATCATCAATGCCCAGAAGTCGGATCTCTTTCCCCGACAGGAAATGACTTTCCTTGGCTTTATGATCATAACTACGGATGCGACTCTTCACCTCCCTTCCGAAAAGATCTCCAAGATCAAGAAGGAGATTCGCAAAGTTCTTCGGCGGGATCGAGTATCCCTCCGCCAACTGGCCAGGATTGTGGGATTACTCTCTTCATCGATCCAGGCCATTTTTCCAGGCCCTCTTCATTACAGGGCTCTTCAGAGACTGAAGGCATTTCACCTTCGCAAGGGTCTTACCTACTCGGAACTGATTTCCTTGAATCTGGAAGCCCGATCGGAGCTCCTGTGGTGGTTGGATCACATGGATGCCTGGAACGGGAAGGCGATTTTCGGTTCCCGTCCGGATCTGGTGATCGAGTCAGATGCCAGTCGCCAGGGTTGGGGCGCCCGTTGCGGCTCTCTCTCGGTGGGTGGCAGATGGACGGAGGAGGAACTTCATCTCCATATCAACTGTCTAGAGCTCCTGGCGGGCTCGTTCGCGATCCGCTCCTTCACCTCGACCAAGGTTTCGTGTTGTGTGCTTCTTCGGATGGACAACACGACTGCGGTCAGGTACATCAATCGATTGGGAGGCACGCACTCCAAGGTCCTAGCGGACCTTGCGAAAGACTTTTGGAACTATTGCCTTCTTCGCCAGATCTCTGTCACGGCGGAGTATCTCCCAGGCGACCTGAACACGGTTGCGGATTGGCAATCCAGGATCTTCCGGGATGCCAGCGACTGGAGACTGGATCCTTCAGTATTTCAGAGAATTTCGAACCTTTGGGGTCTTCCAGTAATGGACTTATTTGCGTCCAGATGGAACGCCCAACTACCCCGTTTCTACAGCTGGAAACCGGATCCGGGGGCGGAAGCAGTGGATGCCTTCCTACAGGACTGGTCCCTGTTTCCAGCTTATGCGTTTCCCCCCTTCCTTTTCATTCAAAGGGTGGCGGCTCAAGTCCGCAGGCAGAGAGCTTCTCTGATTCTGATCACGCCAATCTGGAGGGCTCAATGCTGGTTCCCTTCTCTTTTGGAACTATCCTGGGACAGGCCTCTTCGGCTTCCGTCGTTCGACCACATTCTAACGGATCCATTGGGTCACCCTCATCCGCTGGTTCTCCAGGGCCATCTACGTCTTATGGCATGGAGGATTTCAGGGGACGTTGGTCTTGTGACTCGCTTTCGAGAGACGCTGAGCTCCTCATTCGAGGAGCCTGGGCTCCTAACACCACTAAGCGGTATAGATCAGCATGGAACAGATGGGTTCGTTGGTGTGTGGGAAAACACCTGGATCCCATGGGCTCCTCTGTCACTGACGTGATTAACTTCCTCGCTGATCTTTTCAAAAAGAAATTGGCGTACAGCACCATTAATTCTTTCAGGTCGGCAATTTCGGCTGGGCATGCCCTCGTTGATGGCTCTCCGGTTGGTGAGCACCCTTGGGTTTGTAAACTCCTTAAAGGTATTCGCCTTTCGCGCCCCCCAGAACCTCGTTATTCAGGTTTGTGGGATGTTAATGTGGTCTTGAATTTTCTAAAGTCCTGGCAGGATAATCAATACCTTTCCCGCAAGGAGCTTTCGGCCAAATTAGCGATTCTCCTCTGCCTGATCTCATGTAAACGTGCCTCAGATGTTCGTGCACTGGACTTATCAGCCAGGGTTTTTTCCCCAGAAGGGGTTACATTTACTGTTTCAAGAAGAACTAAATGTAATACCAGGTCAGTAACTTACCCGGCTTTCCCAGATTCGCCAAAGCTCTGTGTTGTTCGTTGCCTTAAGACATATGAGGATGTTACTCTTGAACTCCGCCCTCCGGGCGAGAGACAATTACTTATTGCGGTTAAGAAGCCGTTCAAGGCTGTTTCCTCTCCCACCATTGCCAGATGGGTCAGGTGGATAATGTCTGAAGCTGGAATTAGCGTCACTGACTTTGGGGCTCATTCCACTAGAGGTGCAATGGCTTCCAAGGCTATTCAGGTAGGTGGACGCCTGGAGGATATCATGAATGCAGCGGATTGGTCCTCAGATTCGACTTTCAAAAAGTTCTACTTTAAGCCAATCCATGAGGCTGCTTCGCTGGTGGTGAGTAGGCTTTGAACAAGCAAAATCCTCGCCTCCGCTTCCTGACATAGAATGAGAAATTTCCTAGTTACCACAAAGGAAAGTTTCAATTCTATTAAGGAGGCGGAGGCGAGGATTTTCCCACCCAGGCTTTATCGAGCCTCCCCTCCCGTGACTGGATTATGATTTTTTACTTCGTCGAAGGGAAGTATACTTTTTTCTGAGTTTTAATGTTTACATTGTTAAGCTGTGCAATGCTGATTAAGTTCTATCTGCATTCCGTTCTGTTTACTCCATTGCAATGTTACTGAATTCTTCGACATTGTTCTGGACAAGATATTATTATTATTGTTCTCTTCCCTAGGCTCCGATCAAAAGACGGACTAGTGGTTGGATGACTTCTTTCCTGCGGCAGCTCCCACGAAAGAGGAAGGACTAACAGCTGGAACTCCATATATACGAACTGTTGGACTCTGATTGGTTGTTAGGTTCCCAGGACTACCGCTGCCATGTTGGTTTGGGCAGTCCTGGATGTGTTGTTTTTTCTTTACTACTAACTTGCTGTCCAATAAAATGGAGAAAGGACTAGCAAAATCCTCGCCTCCGCCTCCTTAATAGAATTGAAACTTTCCTTTGTGGTAACTAGGAAATTTCTCATTCTCTGCCTCTCTGATGTCGTGGGGAGATTGACAGTGCTTCTCTTTCACGTGTTAAAGCACCACCGTGCCGAGAGCCACCCGGTGCGGCGTGTGATGCGTCCCACCATTTTGAGAATAACATGACTTTCATGTCAGAGACTTTGTTTTGTCAGTCGCAAATCCGGAGCAACTACCAAAGCTTTTGGAAATAATCACAACGTGGGAGAATGAAATGTACTTTTTAACAACGTGCAAGCTTATTTCATGACGATGTCCCAACCCATGGAGGATGTTTATTTTCGGCAGGTGCACATTACAAGGGGATCACGCATGGAGGACATTAGACTTTGCTTTCCATTTCGGGTGAATGGTCGCTCACCGGAGTCTACGTCTGTTTATTAACTATGCATTTTAAATATGATGTGTTTTGAAATGTGGTGAATTTTGTTCTTGGGAACTGTATTTCTGATTACTTTTTAAAGTTTAGGGCGTTTAATACTCCAGGGTTTTGGGGTGGTGGTGTCTGACCTTTTGCTGTCATAGAGTTGAGGGTGTTTCATGCTCAAAGATTTTGGGTTGTTGATATCTGGAATAGTGGGAGTTGTGTGCCTCAGTAAAAATAATGAGATTGTGTGAAGTAATGGAAGCTAAGTGCGCCAATTTAGTTACCAGGCTGGTGAGTGCCCTTTTGCAGTGTGGTGTGGAAGCTAAATGCTCCAATTTCAGTTCACGGAGTGAAGTATACTCTGTTAAAGGTTTAGTTGTCGGGCTATGTGCGTCCCAGTATTAGTTCACGGGGTGACGTACCCTGTTACATGTTTGGTAGTGGGATGGAAGCTATATGCTCCAATTTAAGTTCACAGGGTGATGTGTACCTTTTTACATGTTTGGTTGTGGGATGGAAGCTATGTGCTCCAATTTAAGTTCACAGGGTGATGTGTACCCTGTAACATGTTTGGTTGTGGGACTAGGTGTGTTCCAGTAATGGTTCACGGGGTGATGTGTACCCTGTTACGGAGCAAAGTGTGCTCCAATTTTAGTTCACAGGGTGGTGTGTACCCTGTTACATGTGTGGTGACAGAGCAGGAAATTCTCCAATTTTAGTTCACGGGGTGGTGTGTACCCTGTTACGTATTTGGTGGCGGAGCAGAGTGTACTCCGGTTTTAGTTCACGGGGTGGTTCATACCCTGTTACAGGTGTGGTGACGGAGAAGAAACAAAATTAGTCTTCAAGGTGGTTGTGTTGTGTTGTGTTTCCCAAGGGAAGGGGATGGGACTAATTATCTGAGAATCTAATGTTAATATTTTCTTTTGCAATATAAATGCTTTATTTTCAAAAGTATGGTGTACATTGATGTTGATGTGTACACTGATGTTGATGTTGCTTACTCTAATTGCTCTTTTGTAATTTCCCTAAAGAAAGGAGATGTGTTATATTTATCTATGTCTCTTTTCCCTGGCTGGGATTTCCCTGTGGCTCACATGGTGTCACTGCCAGAATGCTTGGTGACATCATGGAATGTTGGGGGCTTGGCCTGTGGGTCAACTGGCAGTTGGCGCAGGCAGGCTGAGTGACAGGGAGGCCACTCCTGGTGGGTCTTTGTATTTCCATCTTAATAAATTGACCTGCAACTCAACTTGAATAAAAGTAACCTGATTATTCACCTGACTCAAGGACTTCTATTTACAACAAATACATTTTTACCAAATGGGAGCGGTTCAGAAAAACTTAAGTAAAGATTTGGGTGGCCCATCTAAAACAAAACATATATCCAAAAATTACTAAGACAATTGAAGTTTACAATATACACTTTTAAAGTTACTGAAACATTAAAGGTGTTAAAACAGGCTCAAATGTAATCCATCTGAACCCTGGAGTAGGTCAAGCACCACAAACGGCTGGCAATTGATACTAAAGTAATGTCACACAGAAAATCACAAAGGCAAATAATTAAAATGACACCCGATAGGAACAAAAGTTCATTAATTAAAATAAATTAGACATATTTAAAATGTTTAAAACGTGTGAAATGTAAAGTTAATCTATCTATCTATCAAAATCTATGTATAAAAAGTTATAAACATGTATTGCTGTTTTTCAATTACTATTATTTTTAATAAAAAATAATTTGCATGTTTAAACTTTTTCAAACATATAAAAAATTTTTACATTAGTTAAATACACACACATTTTAAATCAAATAAAATAAGTTAGTGATAATTTTTTGATTATTTCTAACTTTTTTTTGATAAATCAATATTGTAAAATGTCTTTATTATTTAATACACCTATTTTAGATGAGTTACTGTCCTGTAAATTTTATTTTATTATTTCCAGTTCAATAATGCATTCGTTAATAGTATTCAATACATTTCCCCTGTGGTGGAGATCTACACCAACATATGAGATGTTACTGATACTAGTAGGGAAGACATTCATGGTCATGTCTGTGTATATGTCTCCACTGAGAAATGGTGAATAGCAAAAACGTGGAAGAGTGAATATGCACTTGATTAAAATAAAACATGCATATTTACTTTGTGGATAGGGCCCTTTATTTGCTTAAAGCAGTAAAAATTTCCAGGTGAAACTAATGCTGGAAACGGTTAAAAAAAGGCTGCTGTTAATGCAGAAACACAAGTTCCTGCATGTTATTATTGCCCATTAACTTGTAATCAGAGGTCTTATGTCTGTGGTATTTGTCATTCCGGGTTTAATTTCGACTCGTTATGTGCCCCTCTTAATTATTGTTAGATTAAATCTGATTCTTTGAATTCTTAGGACTAGATAAACAAAGATAGCTTGGAACTGGGGACTAACATATAAGAAATGTTAAATGGTGGCAGTGGTTCATCAAAATGGTACATATGAAGGTAACGCCTTGTGTGCAGTGCTCTTTAATCCACACTGCAGGACATGCGTTCTGAGTACTATGGGCATGGGTTATGCATAGATTCCCATAGACCATATCCAGACTTTTCTACGAGGAAGGCTACTGCACCCTCTTCACAAACGTCTGTGCCACTGACAATAAGTTGAACTGCATTCTCAAGAGAGCTTTTTCCGGAACGTGGAACACATACAAACAAAAACGCAGTCTTTGAATACCCACAACTGATACATGGGTCGTGAACGTGACTAGTGAACCCATACACATATAAACGTACCTTGTGGCAAATACTCCCCTCCTTACAAAGGAAACAAAGACAGATTGCAAGGATGCTGTTAATGAACAAAGAAATCTTTGAATTGTGGTGGCATTGGCTGGTTGCTCAATAGCAACTTTGGGGGTTTGACTTTAGTGATTGCAAATTGTTCACAATATTATCTGCCAGACTGACATTGCAAGAGGAGGAGCCAGTAGCCTGCGATGGTGTATTGGATAGAGACAAAGATGCAGTAGTAGTGCATCCTGTTAATCGTACCACCATGAGCTATCAATACCAGATTTATAATCTGATAACCCTTGACAACCTGATTTAACATCCAAAAGCCGGGTCTAATGCATCTACTGCAGGTGCCTGTGTTCGACCTCATGGTCACAGGTTAAAATCCCGGTGTGTCCACTCAGCCTTTCATCCATCTGAGGTCGATAAAATGAGTTCCAGAGACATGGGTCACAACAAACATCTGTTATTCAGCGGCAAGATACCTGTAGTGGTGACATGCGATTTACAAATACTTACATTATGTTAATCTGTTCTGTTCTGGTGATAGTTTCCTACTCAACCACTCCTTCCCACAGATTTCACAATATTTGCAGGATTCAAGAATTTTGGCTTGACCATATTGTTTTTTTAATAGTGCCCAATTATCAATGGATGAATTGAGAACCTTAACATGATATTTTTATGTCAAAATGAGCTTTGATATTAGCCTGATGTTTTTGTACATCAATACCAACTTTTTTCTATGGATGCTTGTTCAGCTTTACAGACACCTTTATTGAGGTTTCCGATTCAATTAGGGCGAACCATCGAGCTGGGAAATCTCCTGCCCAACAGTTTGAAAGGGGACACATTAGTGGTGCTATGCAGCCTGGTCAAATATGCCCACATTTGTTAAAAGAAAGCTTCTGACATCAGCCCATGTGGGCGAAGCTGTCTATACCCCTTCTTTAATTAATTTGTTCATTCACTCCACTACACCATTTGCAGTGGGAGAATATAATATAATGTGGATGTGCTGAATTTAGTGAGAATCAATAAACCTCCCCATTAGCATAGAATTAAAGTGCGTGCTATTATCAGAAACAATCTATTCTGGAGCTCCTTTAACCTCAAACACCTTTGTTAAAAGCGATGACAACTTTTCTATTAGATACAAGAGTAAAATCAAAATTGACCCATTTTTAATGTTAACTAGGGGTGGGTAATATATTCCGCTCTCCAGTGGAAGTAACTGAATTTTGATCACTCCATGTTACACTTGTAGTGCGAAGTTTTATCCAAATTCTGGAAACTGCTCCTTGGCTGAGTTTTTTCCCACATGCCACTCAAAAATTGTAAGTTGGCGAGTGTGAGTGAGATTTGGCATCCTAGTGTAATTTTTGGTAGCTAGGAGGAATGAATTCTCCAATGTGAGATTTCTCTAATGTGGGCTGTCGCAGGTAGTAGTGACCATTCTCGGTCAGAAACCTACCGCTCAAGTCAAAAATCGACTCAAGCAGCAGCAAAATCAACTAGCGAAACCGCGCCCTCTGGTGCGCTGTGTGGTGCCATTTGCACTAAGTTTTCATTTCAGTGTATTACCTACTACTGGCCTGAAAAAGCAGCGCAAATTGCTGGACAGGCATTTGTCCACCATTTCTCAAAATTCCTCAAAATCTTCTGGAGTTTTTATGTAGCTCCGCAGAATCCTGCAGAGTAAAACTCCGCAAGTTCCACCTTTCCACCCAGGCCTGATAATAATCTACTGGGACTGTTACGTATTTTTTTGCTGGTAGTAGGTCAAGTAGCCAGCAAAGTATAAGGCTACCTTGCACCATGCATCCTCAGGTAGAGGAACCGTATGCAGTGGTATCTCATTTGTCCATCAATGCCTGTCAGAAAGCATTGGTTGCAATTGTGTACACATATCTTCACCTCAGACTCCATAGAAAGTCACTGATAAAATTGCTTGAGATTTTTATGTGTTACATGTATACCTAAATGACCTGCATGTGCTTCCTTGATTTACACTTCTCTAAAGGAGCACCGAAATCATAACAGGACACCTTTCTCGATGGAAAGTTCACTCGCAACTTAGACAAAAGGTCTCAGAGCAGATTCTCACATTCTGTTTTTTGGCCAACCTTTCTTGATGAAGTTAAAAATGGTTTGAAGCACAGCATCATCTTTTGAAGCCTCGCACCAATGTTCAGGTTTGATAACCTCTTTGTCACCCAACAAATCATCCACTAGAGCTATGACACACTAACCCTCATCATTCATTATATTTGAATCATCATCGACAGGCGTTCTGGAAAGGCAGTCTTCCCTGAAATTCTTTCCACCAGGTAGGCATTTCACACTAAAATTGTGCTCTTGAAGTCTGTACAACAATCTACCTAATCTTGATGGTGCTTGTCCAGCATTGTTGCCATTCAACATGAATATTAAGGATGTGTGGTCTGTGAACAGATCAAAATGAGTACCCCATAGAACATTTTTAATCATTCTACTGCCCAGCAACAAGCCAGTGCCTCACGATCAATGGCACTCCAACTCTTTTCTGACTCCTTTAAAGTGCAGGCGACAAAAGCAATTCTGTGTTCTTTGGCACCAGAGATCTGAGATAGAACAGTTCATAAACCCACTTTTCTAGCATCAAACATCACCACACATTTCCTATCCGCTATAAAAGGGGCTAAAGCGGGTGCTGCCTCTATGAGATGTTTAATCTTTCTTAAACGCCTCATTGACATCATTGAACCAAATATGTTTTTTGCCATTTTTGTTAGATAATGCAGGGGTTGGTCAATAAGCGAGTATCCCTGAACAAAGTAAGGGTAATTTTCACTCAAGCCCACAAAATGGCAAAGAGTTTCTTTATCTCTTGGGGCATATGCACTCTGAATGGCTCAAATTAATAAAAACTTCAGGACTGATAGTATGGTGCAAATAGTTGATTTCCTGAGACAAAAATCTACATTTGTCAAATCGCAAGGTGATACCATACACTCTGAAAACTGTAAGCACTTTTCTCACAATTAGATTGTGTATCTGGACATTTTTAGCAAAAATGAAGACATTGTCCTGGAATGCTTGAACCCCTATAATGTCTAGCAGCATGGTGTCTGTTTCTTTCTGAAAAACACTGGCAGCAGACGCCAGACCAAATTGTAATCTGCAATACTTTAAGTCCCAAAGGGTTTAATGAATTTTGTTAGACTCTTGTGATTCTGGATGGAGGAGAACCTGATGTTAACCAGACTGAAGGTCAAGTATGGAAAAGTATTTTGCTTGACCAATTTTTGTTAATAGTTCTTGAAATTTGTGAAGCGGATGGCAGTCCACCAGTATATTTTTGTTAAGTGTGTGAAGATCTGCACAGAAACAAATTTCACTAGATTTTTTGCATACAATGAATAACGGACTGACCCTTTCGGCTGAGGCTACTGGCACAACGATGCCTTATGTGACTAAATAGCCTAACAATTTCTTAACTTCATCCCTAAAGTTGAGTGGAACAGGTCTTGCCCTGTGAAAAATTGATATGGCATCTTTTTTTAGTTTGATTTTGGGAACACACTTATTGATAAGTCTAATTTTGTTATTGAAAACTTAGGGAAACTTATCAATAATATGTGAAACAGTTAAGAGCTGACATCTTCAACTAATGAAATAATAGTCTCTGAACAACAGCAGGAAGATCTGAACCAAGGACTGGCATAAGGTGTAGTTTGGCATGATCCTGCCACCCCATAATGTTTCTACCTTTCCTTGCGACCTAACTTTCAGTGGTGTATTGCCTACCTAAACACATACCAGTGTCTACAAAGTGCCCAACCTAATCGATATCCTGATACCCATATGTTGTGGGAGGTTGATCGAGTTTATTGAAGGAACACTCTTGACTTCACTGTTTATAGATGAAAGTGTCCAAAAAGATGGCTTTTGGGGCACCTGAGTCAGATATGATGTTAAATGTGAGTACTGGCCCCAAAGTGACATAGCACAAGGAATTTTTGATTTTTGTAGTTAAATCAACAACTCCCCCAACGTAAATACCTGCTACGATAAATATATGTCACATTCTTCCTGACCAAGATCGACACAACTAACTTTGGTCTTTTTCCACTTTTGCAGACATAATGAGAAGGACCTACCTTTTTTATTTGTTGCACTGTTTCTATTGTGTAGGGCATTTAGGACTATTACTAAGTTGGGTTTGTGACCCACACCTGAAACAAACTGTGTTATTTCTACTTTGCCCATTTTCTAACTCTTTCTCTCTAACAGAAATTGCATTAATAGTGTCCACATCATTCATAACCACATTAACAGAAGATGACTTTTTTTGTGCATATTTTATATATCGCGAACTCGACCCGAAGGTATAGGAGCGCTTTACATGAGCACTGTATTTACATTACACATTCAGGCACAGGGAGATTTAGTGATTTGCCCAGAATCACAGGATATGGACGTGACCTTGAGGTTCGAACCCTGGTTTCCTGCACCAGCGTCGGGCGTTTATGCTGACGGACCACGGGGCATATTATCAAGGAACGTGTTATAATTATCGCCGCTTTAGCGGTAGAAAACTGCCGCTAAATCGGCGATAACGGGTTTGATAATATGCCCTTGTGAATTCACATAGAAGCCCATGTTCTGGTGTGAACATGGGCTTCTATGGGAATTCTCTACGGCATATCATCAAGCCCCTTATCGCCGCTTTAGCTGCAGTTTTCTGCCACTAAAGCGGCGATAATTATAACGTCATGCTTGATAATATGTCCCCACATTTGTTCCAGTGGTACGTTAGTCTTGAAAAATGAGCGGACCTGCAACAATGGAGCATTCAATGCCTTTCGGAATATCTATGACCTCAGTGTAGCATCGTACTACCAAAGATGACGCTACACAGAATTGTATATTTCCAAGCTCTTTATTAAGCTTCCTCTAGGTTCCCCGTCCCTACTCTAACTGCCCTAAGCTCGTCCCCTTCGCTCCTCCTGTTCCTGTTTGCCCCCTTAGCTCCACCCTAACCACTAGACTGCATCACGACACTACATCTCTCGCCTTGTTAACGAAATGAAATTGGAGTCCAACATATTTAGAGTTCCTGGATCAGCCACACGAGTCCGCGGGCTGTTCGTTTGAGCTATGGAGACATATCTCAGCTTGCGTTGTGTGGCTTTCTGTCGCCTTGACGAGAGCATCTTTCATTACAAGAGTGCATCTTTGTATTTGCACGAATTCTCGTGTGAGGTGAGTATGCTCAGATTCATGGTGGTTTTCACTCAATTTCTGAGTGATCCACTCACTTTCAGTGTCTGAGGTGTCTGTGAAGGGCTCCGCTTGATATCGGCAGTCTGTCCTCCTTTGTGACTCTTGTTCAAGTGACGCTCGACCTCTTTTCTGAGGGGATGTTGTTCTGGTTCTCTTCCGAGCGCCCGCATGCATTTTCACTTCTTTTTGTCTTGTCTGGTCAAAAACAACACTGTCTTCCTGTTCAGAGTCCTGGACTCCAGACGGTAGGGTAATATCTGAAGAGATCATCTTGGTATGGCTTGGGGACTAATTTGCTGTCTCTGGTTGTCTCATCCACTCCCGCTCGCGTTTGTGACTGGTGAACCCTGGGACCGGCTGGGTATTTGTATGTTTCTTTCTCATCCGATGATGACCTGTCTCTATTGATGCGTCTGGCTTCCCTTGCAGATCGACTGGCTGGTCCGTTTCCATCTGATTAATAATGGCCACTATATCTGTTTTCCTTTTGTAGGACCTTTGAGTCAGCCTCGCTGCCCCCATCCGGGGTGACGGTGTAGTAGTTATGTCTTGATACACCTGTGACTGACATGACAGGTCATCTGGTCGAGTGATTGAGTGTTCATGGACATTGGTGTGAGAAGTGTTGCTCTTGACGGGAGGAATGTCCCTTGATTCTCTGGTGTGTTCGGGTGATTGACGCCATGGCCGTTGTGGGGACCACGACTCTGTCGACTCGAAAGATCGGACCGACATGCTTTCTGAATCAGAGGAGTTCTCTTTCAATTTCCTTTGAGAACGTTCCTTTGAGAATGTCTTAACGGGTGGACTTCTGAAATGGGTAGTCCGTGACGAGCTGCTTTTCACGTCAGAGTTGTCTTTGAGGCGTTTCTCCGGGTATCTTTCTCGAGGTGTCTTTGTTGTCAATTCACTTGAGAGGTTGTTCGATAACCACGTACTTATGTCTTGAGTTTGATCCCACGGTATTTCATTTCTGCCTCTCTCGCATGATGGTAATGACCTCCTCTCCGTTTCTTCATCATTTTGGATGTCATGAATTCGTTTGTCTTCCCCTTTTCGTTGTCTGGGCGAATCAGTCCATCTTATGCAGTTCACTTCCTCTTCACACTTGTTTGATGTACTGACATCTGTGTTACCGGTATGGTGTGGTCTCCTGTTTGATGTCTCCTCGGACTCGTCTCTCGAATTTGGCAAACAGTGAGGTGCTTGTGTGTGGTCGCGTACCGATTTCCAGGGTTGACTTGACTGGTCCAGTCTTCTATATTTTGCCTTTCTTGCGCGTTTGTTAGACAGACTGTCATCTGCTCCATTGATGCGATCTGTCCCACTTGACACTTAATCTGCTTCAGAACCGTTTGCACCATCTGTTGACTGACTCCTTGAGGTTGAATAACTCTTTGAGGTTGTATCAGCGCCGCTATCGCAATCCTGACTCATCCTGGTCTTTTGCGTTGTTGATTAGGAGTATTTCATGACACTTTGTCTCTTGTTTTGTCTTGGCTCTGATCTGCCTTCACCCTCCCTTTTTCTGGTTATGTTTGGTTCCTGGGCCTTGCCCCCAGACATGAGGGATGTCTCTTTCCAGACATCTTTGTATCTTGCATTCGAGTGCACGTCTTTTGATATGTCTCTTGCTTTGATCCGCACTCCAACCTCGGCCCCTCTGATGATTATCTTTAGCAACCACTGCCCCTAAAGAATCTTGCGCTTCGTGTCAGCATTTGAACAGCCTTTGATGATCCGGAGCCGAACTGCTTCTTCATTTGTAAATGTATTGAAGTAGCAGCATGGTACCAAACTTTGCAACCGGGTGATAACATTTGGCAATGGTTCTCCTGGTTCCTGCCGTGCTGTGGTGAATGCGATGCGAGCATGATCTACGTCTGCCTGTGCATGGAAATGGGCACGTAGCTTCTCTTGGAGTCTTTCATAGGTCTCTGTGTCGTTTTCAGGAAATGTTCTAATCAAACGTAGGCCCTCATGACATACTAGCTGGAGGAGTAGTATCAGACATTTTCTATCTCTTCGCTCCCCAATAGCTTCAAGAAAATCGTCCAGTGATTCCAGCCACAGGTTCCATTCGAGACCCAAACTCCGAGTGTCAGTCTGTGTCACTGGGGGCGGCACTTCAATGCAGGGATTAGACCGTTGAGTTGCTTTTCCCACTGCCATGAGGGAGGAAGATTCTGATCTGCTGCGGTCACAGGACTGTTCACTTTGCTCCCGTTACTTCTAATTGTTTGTCTTCACGTGGTGCTGAACGTTTACTTTGGCACTTGTCTTTGCTCGTACTCATTACATTCGGGATCTGCATTTGCTTGTGCTCGCTGACTTTGGAGCTTGTGGTCATCCGTGCTTGTTTATATTCAGTGCAGTCTTCGCTTGTTTCCGGCACTGGCTTGTGCTTGGCACGCTGTGAATCGTGTATGTGCCAGTGCTCGTTGCTAACAGTTGCTTTTATTCATTCCCTTTCTTGTCTTGTATTAGTGCGTGTTTGTGTTCACCGTTTACTTTGCTTGTCTCTGGCATTTGTTGGTGCCTATTTCATCTGGCTGATGCGTATTCTTTCATTACGTCTGCCACAGCTCGTTCGCTTGTGTGTATCAATGTTTGCTCCTTCACGTTTGCCAATATCTGTTCATTTAGATTTGCCAAGGCTGGTTCCTTATTGTTCACTTGTAGGTATCAATGCTTGTTTCATTTCTGTTACTAGTGCTTGTTTGCTAAAATCGCTTCGATTCATCACACTCCTTGTTGCTTGTATCAGTTCTCAATTGGGCTCAAGGTAGTCTTTGTTTGTTACTTGTGCTAGCTCGTGCTTGTTTCTTTTGTGTTTCCGGCATCTGCTTGTGCTTGTCTACAAATTGCACTTTTTTGCATTTACTCATGCTTATTTACTTGTTTATCCTCTTGCATTGGCTCGTGCTTGTTTTCTCTTTACCTTTGCTCGTGATTATTTATTGTGAACCCTTGCACTTGCTTGTGCTTGTTGTGCTGTTGTGGCTTTACTATTGCCTTTATCTGTCTCTTGCATTTACCAATGCTTGTTGGATTGCTGCCACTTTGAACTTGTCAATGTTTGTTCGTTTCTATCACCAGTGCTTGTTTCTTTCAAGACTTGCAGTTGCTCGTGTTTATTCGCACGTGAAACTTGCATTTACTTGTGTGTGTTTCTTACTGCACCTCTTGCATGTGCTCGTGCTTGTTTGGTGTCTTTCTCTTGCGTTCACCTGTGCTTGTTTTCTTGTTGCACCTCTTGCACTCACTCGTGTTTGTTTTGTGTCTGTCTCGTGCATTCACTTATGCTTGTTTTCTTACTCCACCTCTTGCCTTTGCCTGTGCTTGATAGCATACTGGAGGTTGCCTGACTTTAAGATGGCCGCTCAGTATCTTTAACATTGGGTCGGGAGCATAGTGCCTGACTCCAAGATGGCCGCCGCTGTGGAGATCTCATTTTCAACGAGATTTGGCCATTCTTTCTCATTCTTTCACTGGAGACACTACATTCATCGGCGCTCTCGCTCCCACTCACCGTCGGTTGCAGCCAGTGGTCATTTCCTGATCACCGCTCCAGGTAGGGCAGCAATTTTCTTCGTTGTGCCTTTCCTTTCGGCTCCCGGTGGGCAACAGGCAAGACGCTCCCAGCCCCACATACGGGGCGAGCCCTGATTATTCCGCCGCCGGGGTGAGCTCCCGGTCGGCAAGCAGACAACGCGCTCCCAGCCCCACACACGAGGCGAGCTCGGGTTCTTCCGCCGTCGGGGTGGGCTCCCGGTGAGCGGGCAATAACACGTTCCAACCCCCGCACGGGGGTGAGCTCCGCTCCACGTGACTTCCCGACCACGGAGCTTCTCGGCGCACGACAGCGCCCTCACAGATCCCCTCCACGTGGCTTCCTGACCACGGAGCTTCGGCGCAAAATGCAGCGCGTTTACCTCACCGCTGGCCTCTTCCTTTTGGCGGTGGTTTTCTTCCCGGCACACGTGTCGCGACGGCGACTTTTTCGGTGTGCTGCTCGGGACGGGGACTTGTCTCCAGGGGTTCAGGGTGGCAGGCTTCACCATCCCACCCTCGTCGCCAGTTGTAGCATCGTACTACCAAAGATGACGCTACACAGAATTGCATATTTCCAAGCTCTTTATTCAGCTTCCTCTAGGTTCCCCGTCCCTACTCTAACTGCCCTAAGCTCGTCCCCTTCGCTCCTCCTGTTCCTGTTCGCCCCCTTAGCTCCACCCTAACCACTAGACTGCATCACAACACTACACTCAGATAGTGACAGGTTCCTGCAACTTAACAACCTTTCTTCAATTCTCCTGGAATAACGACTGAAACAATTTGACCACAGATATAGATGTTGAAGCTCCAAAATTGCATGTAGAGACCAAACCTTGTAAAGCAGAAATACATTTCTCTACACTTTCATCTGAATTTTGTTTTCTTTTAGAGAAATTCAAAAACGTACTCTGCCTTCGTCGGAGAATTGTTTTGTGACTTGCAACATCAGTATATTGATCCCAATCCCCACATTGACCATGTGGAGCATTGACACTAGGTAAGTTGTCAACTATTTGCTGCCCTTCAAGCCTACATTGTCAAAAGAATAAAGCTGCTTTCCTTTTTCGCTCAACATTTTTTGCATCTAATGGAAAAATTGAATTTTCGAAAATGCAAAACCAGGACTTCCAAGGAATGTCTGGTTTCCCTGGATGTTGCAAAAATGGCATTATTTGGATCAAAGGGTTTGAGGCCATATTGAAAATGTTGAAAGTATTGATGATGATACAGTACCAGGCACTGTCCTGGTTGTTGTACTTTACTCCCAATAATAATATGTGGTTGCCAGGGAGTCGTGGACAAGCTGATAAGCCTAATCTGAGATGGCTGCCATATGCACGTGACATGCGTAGTGATGTCATGCACCAGCAACACCTTTATTTTGGCTCACTCATGCGCATAGTAACTTTGTGCGCCAGCTGCACCACTGTTTAGGTAGCGCTTATCGAGTGTACAATAGCAGAACTAACACTTCTGCTGAGGTATCAGCACTTGCGTCAGTGGGGCAGGCAGGGTGGATAAACGCTGAGGATGCCATGTGAGAGGTGCTGGTATGGCAGGGCAAAGGCAGGCTGAAAGTCGACACCAGTTGGGTACGGTTGCTAAATTTGAGCTCCTTCAGTAGACTTCTTCACTCCTTGGCCACACTTTTAAACACCAGGTCTGCGGTCAGTCACCAATATGAGCTATTTGATTATATCGATTCTCATGACCCAGATCTCCTATTTTTAACCGAGACCTGGTTCAAGGCTGACTCCCTGCCCAATGTGCTAGCCGCCTTACCACCTTCATACTCCGCCATCCGGGCCGACCGCACAGAAGGCAGGCGGGGAGGAGGAGTGGCCTTAATAGCCCGAACCGACTTCAATTTCCATGTTCTTCCTTCCCCCCCTATTCCTGATGTAGACCTTCTTGCAGTCCGTTCAACTTCCCATCTGGCTCCCCTCACTATTGTTCTAATCTACCGTCCTCCCCAATCCACCCCTTCCTTCCTCTCTAGCCTTCAGACTCTTCTGGCAACTCTAGTAATTAACAACTCCTCTGTATTAGTCTTAGGGGACTTCAACTTTTGGCCCAACGATCCTGCCGAAAGTTCTCAATCAAAAGAGTTCACCAGTTTGATGACCAGCTTGAATTTGCTGCCGGTCATTCACAGTCCTACCCATATACATGGCCATATACTAGACCAAATTTGGTCGCTAAATGTCCCGTCTACATCCCCAACCATATCCCCATGTTCCTGGTCAGACCATTCTATCATCACATTTTCCCTCGATTTAGCACCCCCAGCCAAACCCCAGCTCCCCAAAAATACTTGGGTCCGGAAATGGGGCAAAGCAGACTTACCCTCTTTCTGCTCAACTTTGGCCAAAACCAGCCATGACCTCTCTGGCCTTGCAGCTACTTCCCAGTTGGCCGCCATTAACAACTGGCTTACCCTGGCGGCCGACGAATTTGCTCCTCTAAGGCGACTCACAGTCAAGCGGGCCCATGCAGCCAACCGTTGGTTTACTCCAGACCTCAAAGAAAAGAAACTAGCTGCAAGAAGGGCCGAGCGAGCTTGGAGGAAAACCTATAGCCCCGCACAGAAGACAATTTACCTGTCTGTCTTGCATACCTACAAAAAGGGCATCCTTGCAGCCAAAACCGAATATTACACGGGCAGGAATATGACAGCCGAATCCCGTTCTAAGGAAATCTTTTCCACCATCCATGAGCTAGCATCATCCACTAGAGCTACGGTCATCACCCCCCCTTCCCAGTCCCTCTGCAATTTGCTCAATGAATTCTTCATTGACAAAGTTATTAAAATTAAACACAACATCCCATTGCCCTCCCCCACATTTGTTAATCCTTCCCCGCCCCCTGCCACCCTCAAACTCACTAACATCCCGCTGTTAACCAATGACACATTACTTCCCCTGCTCTACCGGGTCAAATCTGGCTCTCCTTTGGACTTTGCCCCTGCTCACATCCTCAAGAAAATATATTCAACCTGTCCCACGCCCTCCCTGACCCTTCTCAATGATTCGCTCATACACGGTATGGTCCCCAGCTCACACAAATCGGCGGTCGTCATACCAATCATAAAAAAACCTGACACCGACTCATCTTCCCCCTCCAATTACCGCCCCATTTCCCTTCTACCCTACCTAGCAAAAGTCCTTGAAAGTCACGTCACGACCACTCTGAGCACTCACGTAGAGGCAAATCACTGCCTCTCTCCCTGTCAAGCCGGCTTTCGTCCCCTGCACTCTACTGAGAAAGTGGTGATCTCAGTAATGGACAAATTGCGCGAAGGCATTGACATCAACCTCCCGC
Source organism: Lissotriton helveticus (assembly GCF_964261635.1). Taxonomy (NCBI): domain Eukaryota; kingdom Metazoa; phylum Chordata; class Amphibia; order Caudata; family Salamandridae; genus Lissotriton; species Lissotriton helveticus. Next base: position 1,017,172,938 of record NC_136071.1, read on the forward strand.
AAGCCCTGATCCTCCTAGATTTGTCCGCCGCTTTTGACACGGTGGACCATTCCATCCTTTTCCACCGTGTCAGGGCGGCGGGCATAGAGGGCTCGGCCCTTCTATGGCTCGAGTCCTTTCTTACTGGGAGGGCCCAGGCGGTCCAATTGGCTGATTTCACCGCGGCCTCCCGCAAGGTAGAGTGCGGGGTCCCTCAAGGTTCATCACTTTCCCCTCTTTTGTTTAATTTATACATATATCCCCTCATTTTTATGTTACAGCAGCTGGAGGTCACCGTGTTCAACTACGCAGATGACCTCCAACTAATTTTCAACCTCTCCCATCCATCTTCATCCGCCCAGAATGTCCGTACAGTTATGACATTCATCCAGGATTGGATGAACTGCAACCACCTCAAACTCAACCCGGACAAGACCGAGTTAGTCCTGACCGGAGGTGGTTGCAGCCCATGGTCCCCTTCCTTCTGGCCCTCATCCCTTGGTGTACCTCCACTCCCCGTATCCACAGTAAAAACTCTTGGGATCCTTCTAAACCCACAACTCACTGTCCATCCACAGGTTAGCTCTGTGGTATCCTCATGTTTTTTTTCCCTCAGAATAATCAGGAAAGTTTCCCGGTTTTTTTCCCCCTCTGCTTTAAAAATAATCATATTGGCCATGGTACTATCCCGTATAGATTACGGGAACATAATCTATAACGGGGCTCCTGCTTATGCAATCCATCGCTTGCAGTTAGTGCAGAATCAGGCTGCTCCCCTGATTCACGGCCTACCGAAGTACCATCGAGCCACACCGCTGCTAAAAGCACTGCATTGGCTTCCTGTGAAAGAGCGCGCCCTTTTTAAACTAGGTTGCCTTACCTACCAGGCCAGGTCGGGCACCGCCCCTGAGTTCATCTGCTCTGCCATTAAATCTTATCTTCCAGGCAGGGAACTTCGCTCCACTCACTTGGCCCTGTTAGCTATCCCCCGCTTCAAAAAACAAAGGGTCGGTGGAGTGAGGTTTGCTGCTCTGGCTCCAATTTTTTGGAACTCCCTTCCAGTTGCCCTGCGGACATCACCTTCCTACCTCCAGTTTCGGAAGGACCTCAAAACCCATCTCTTCACATCAGCTTATACCACTTAACCCTCTCCTAATGCTGCTGACTTATGGTTCACGCATAGCGCCATGAAACTGCTGGGTAAAAGCGCGCTCTATAAATGTTTTTAAATTAAATTAAATTAAATTGGCAATATGTAGAGAAAGGCGAAGGTGAGGTAACGTGCACATGTTTTTTGAGACATAGCTCAAGACGGCCAGGGCTGGTCCACTCTCTTTGAAAAATCATGTGCCACTGATGATAAGCTGAACAGTCAGCCTAAAGAGAAATGGGTCCAGGACGTGGAACACATGCAACCAGAAACACAGCTTGGGAATACATGCAACTGATACAGGGTTCTTAAAGATGGCTAGTGAACCCATAAAAATATAAACATACCTTCTGGCAAGAACTGTATAGCTACCAGTATTTTTGTGATTTCCCATTTTTTTACTTTGATGGCGCAACAATGCTTAGTTGGAGTAAATATGTCTTGCAGGAACAGTGAAAACAGATGCATATTGTGTGAGGTGCATTGTGCTACCAATCGACTAACATGTGACTTACAGAAAATGAATAAAGACGTCAACATTTTCTCTCACTGTGGATTCTTATTTGTCAAACTTTGTGCTTTGAAGCTTTACACATAGATGATCGCAAAAGTATGGTTTTCGTGCATGAAACTAATAAACCACAGCATGTGTGTGTAATACTCTAGTTCTTGCTGAATTGAAAAGATTTAATGACCACATAGTATTAATGTAAGTGATGGATCGTCGTTTCTACACATCCTGTTTTCATTATTCCTGCAATTATATTTAATGTATCGAAAAAGTAGAAGTAGATGATAATAGACCAGTTGTAATGTATTTTTTTTTCAATTTTTTAGGAAGTAGGGCATTGGGGAATTCTATTAATTAGATAAATGCAATTCTACTTCGCTTGCTCGATATGGTCTGTGACAATTTTCTCGCTGATTTGCATTGGTAATCAAAAACAATTTATAGAGGGCAGGCTTTTACAAAATGTTGCACTTATATAATTGCAAAGGCTATTCTAGATATGAACTCGGTAGTACACAGGTCTGTGCCTGTTGTAGACGAGTTAATACACGTAGATAAAAACGAATAATAATTGTGCTGAATAAAACCCGGTGATAAATATAACGCATCAATGTCACTGGTTTTTTAACATAATATTATAAAAAGTATGTGTAACTGGTATGTCAGATTCCATGTAAGTAATGACGGGCGAAGGTATTTGATGCAGATGCAAAAACTGACATTCACTAGCCAAAATAGATAAAGTTATTCTGAAATTTGAAAATAATCTAGGCTGAATCATTTTCAAAAGTATTTTCTTGCTCATTTTGGTTTGGTTGTATATAGTGAACAACGTTCTGGCTCCTATTCTAATAGACCTACTGAACACTTCCTTGTTGTGAGGCACTGTTCCGAGGGTATGGAAACATGCCGTTTTCCTGCTGCTACTTGAAAAAACAAGCATTTGCAATGCAATAGGTCTCGCATGTATGCAAGTTTGAGCTATTGACATTGCAAATAACAATGCCTTATATTTTTGTTTACGTTTTTAAAACATAAAGTCGCAGAATTCAAAGTAAAACCCTGGACTCGAGCAGCATATCAGGCACTGACTTGGGAAATATGGCAGGGCTGGGTATTGTCCAGACTCTGCTGCCTTTGATAAACAATCATTTTAAATGTCACAGGTCTTGCATTTGTGAGAGTTTAAGCTATTGGCATCAATCAATCAATCATTTTTACAGCGCACTATACACCCATGAGGGTCTCGAGGCGCTGAGGGGGGAGGGGTGCAGCTATTGCTTGAACAGCCAGGTCTTGAGAAGTCTCCTGAAGGTCAGCAGGTCCTGGGTCTGTGGCAGATGGGTTTGGAGGGTGTTCCATGTCTTGTCGGCAAGGTAGGAGGAAGATCTGCCGCCGCTGGTAGTCCTATGGATGCGTGGAACAGTGGCAAGGGCGAGGTCAGCGGAGCGAAGCTGGCGGTTTGGGGTGTAGAATGTGAGTCGTTTGTTGAGGTATGCTGGCCTGACGTTGTGGAGTGCTTTGTGAGCATGGGTGAGGAGCTTGAAGGTGATCCTCTTGTTGACTGGGAGCCAGTGTAGGTTTCTCAGGTGGGCTGTGATGTGAATGTGGCGGGGTATGTCAAGGATGAGGCGTGCAGAGGTGTTCTGTATGCATTGTAGTCTTTTCTGGAGTTTGGCCGTGGTACCTGAGAAGAGGGCGTTGCTGTAGTCCAGTCTGCTGGTGACGAGGGCCTGGCTGACCATCCTTCTGGTTTCGGTGGGGTTCCATCTGTAGATCTTGCATTGGGCTGCGATGCGGTTCCCAGAGCTGCCGGCCACCAACAGTCATCTCAGGCGGAGGGGGTGCAGCCAAGGATGAGGACTTCAGTCTTGTCTGAGTTAAGTTTCAAGAGACTGTTCTTCATCCAGTTGGCGACGGCTTTCATTTCATCGTGGATGTTGGTTTTGGCGGTGGCAGGGTACTTGGTGAGTAAGAGGACCAGCTGTGTCATCGGCGTAGGAGATGATGTTGAGGTTGTGTGAGTGAATGATGTTGGCAAGCAGTGCCATGTAGACACTGAAGAGGGTTGGGCTGAGGGATGATCCTTGGGGTACGCCGCAGGAGATCTTGGTGGCTTCATATCCGAATGGGGGAGGTGGACCCTCTGGGTTCTGTCAGTGAGGAAGGAGGTGATCCAGTCCAGGGCTTTGTCGAGGATCCCTGCGTCTTGGAGGCACGTGCGTAGGGTGTGGTGGCAGACGGTGTCGAAGGCAGCCGAGAGGTCCAGGAGGATGAGGGTTTATACTTGTAGAGTGTAGGTGTAATTACATCTGCTCCTGCCTACCTTAACATGACCTCTTCCCTGTATGCAGAAGGGGGAGGTAGTATTAATGATAGGGATCGGTAAGGCCTTGTCATTTGTGACATTTCTCTCTTTAAAATGCTGAAAATATATAGTGTCATTGAAAAGTTCAAAATCCTGCTTCTCCTCCATTAGCCAAGTAACATTCTTATAGTCAGTATATAAATTCATACAGGCATTAGGATCCGAGGAACCCTCTCCTCCATTTCCAGCTCCGTCAAATCCCTGATGTTCTTCTATATATTTTAAGATAGCTTCATAATCTTTTTTAGTATATATTTTTGGTTCAGCTACATAATGAGAATACATTAAGGATAACAATTGGAACCAAGCTTCACAACTGGCTAAATAGGACATCGGTAAAGAAATAAACAGTTCGTGCTGGTGCATGACTGAAGGGAGTAGTCCACACACCCAACAGTTCGTCTTATTTGTAGTAGAATGGGTCTGATGCAACATTTCTATAAAAGCATTTTTCATATAAGTTTCTCTATGTCTAGCCTTATGAGGGGGCAAAGAGTAGAAGAGATGCTCTTCTGGGGCAATAGTAGTTCCCAATAACTTCTGTACTGGGTGTTGAAATTCTAAATATACAAACACACTCATCATAATAATGGTTACAACAATGATAAAAACAACGAATGCCACCTTCACTCTGGTGGACCATCCGGAAAACAAATGCATATTATCCATATATCGTCGAGGGGCCAATGGTCTCTCATCCTCCATCGCAAATCGGGCAAAAGGAAACATGCTCCCTAAAAGTCCAGATATAACTCGGTCCCTCTCTATAAGTCCAAAAAACTATCTAGGTATCCACAAAGCACGCATACTACCAGAGGGGTTCTTCTCCCTGTTTCCTTTTTGGAGCCTCACAGGCAGACTCTTTGCTTTCTCTTCATGAACAAAAACTATAAACAATTTCCTTCGTCACGTAGAACGACTGCAGCCCCCAACTTAGTCTTTCTTGCTGAACAGAGCTATTTAGTACAATGTTCCAAGCTCTCAACGCGTTCAGTCCAGTGTCTCGCTCAGTACCCCAGCAAATCTATCCAATGTTTCTGAACTCAAGTCTTTCCCTATCTCCTACCATGCGGATCTGGGGTACCGCGCTGTTTTCGGGGCCGCAGGTCGTAGTTGCAGTGACCAGGTCGCTCTTGATCAGAAAACAACTCAGCTGCACGGGCATCAGACACATTCGAACCCTGTGATGTACCCTCAACACTGGTCTCCACTGTTTGGGTCACCACTTTGTCGACTGGGGGCACAGCTTCACTTGGCTGCCCCCTTTCTCGGGCATCTGAAAACGGTACAAAGCTCTGGGGCTATTCTCCTTCTTGGCTCCTTCGCTGTTTTGCAAATCAAAGGGCAAAGGTAGAGGGAGTCGTTTTAAATGACTCGCGTGAATCCAATTCTTCCGCCCATGCACCTTCACGACTGACCTGGTAACGAGAATGATCAGATAGGGTTCAGACCATCTCGGCTCCAAACTCGATTTCCTTTGATAATTCCTAACCAAAACCCACTGGCCGGGTTCCAGCCGATGTCCGGGACCCTCTGGTAGCGGCCGCAATGTCTCGGATACCTGTTGATGAATAGAACGCAGATCTTTAGTTAAAGCATACAAGTAATCTGTCATCAAAGGATAATCAATGTCCCTAAAGGACCTAGGTCTAGGGACTCCCCACACATTGGCGGGTCGGCCAAAAATGACCTCAAATGGAGATCACCCGGTTCTTGTGTGTGGTGTCGTTCTCAAGGATAATAATGCCAAAGGGAGTGCATTTTATTCCAGTGCTAGCGCAGATCTTGGCCATTTCCAATTTTAATATACCATTATATTTCTCGACAAACCCTGCTGACTGGGGGTGTCTGGCAGCATGAAACTTCTGGCGAATTTGTAAACCATCACATACACTCTGAACTAATGCAGAGTTGAAGTGTGTTCCGTTGTCCGACCAGATAATTCGGGGCAAACAAAATCTGGGGAAATACTCTTTGATCAAGGCTTTAGCAGTTGCCACCACAGTGGCTTCTTTGGTGGGGTAGGCTTCAACCCATTTACTGAAAGCACAAACCACCACCAGTACATATTTCAGATTGTTCACTCTCTCCATCTGGATGTAATCAATCTGAATAACTTCGAATGGCAGAGATGGTGGCACAAAATTGCCACTTAGGACAGACTCTCTGCCTCCCGAGTTATAGCGTAAACATACTGGACAATATTTGACCACATGTACGGCCGTTTTGGGAATATTTGGATTGCTCCAGACGGGGTCTAATACAGCACAAATACCTTTTGCTCCTATGTGTGCCTGGCCATGGGCCATGGTAACTACAGCATATACTAATGTATTAGGGAGTAACCAACGCTGTCTCTCAGTTCGATCTATCCAACATTCATTCTTGTCTAGTTTCCCGACTTCCTGCTCCCATTTCTGTGCCTCATCTGTGGTGGCTTCCTTCTGCAATTCTCTCACACTTTCTATTGTATTATCAAATACAGACGTTTCCGCCACCCACCGGGCTGAAGTACTAGGGAACATGGGAGTCATTTTAGTCCTGGCTGTCTCCTTCGCTACTGAGTCAGCATAAGCATTTCCCTTTCCTGTGGAATCAACGATTTTCTGATGTGCGCCACATTTGATGATGGCCACTTTATCTGGCAGTGTCAAAGCTAACAACAAATGATCAATTAAAGGACCATGTTGAATCTTTTGGCCATGCGTGGTAAAGAAACCCCTTTCCCTCCGCAGTCTCCCAAAACTATGGGCAACGCCAAAGGCGTACTGGCTGTCCGTGTAAATGTTTACTCTCAATCCTTTGCTAATTTCACATGCTCGTAACAAAGCTATTAGTTCAGCAGCCTGGGCTGAATGGTGTGAAATCCTAGCAGTTTCTACTACCGTTTTCAAAGTCGTAATAGCATACGCAGCTGTTGCAGTTCCATCTGGTAATTTAAAACAGGAACCATCAACATACAATTCTCCTTGGGGGTCTGGCAGAGGAATGTCTGTAAGATCTACACGCCCTTTTGTTTCTTCTTCAGTTCTAAATATACAATCATGGATATCATCCTTTTTATCATTAGAAGGGAGAGGTAAAAGTGTTGCTGGATTCAATGTAGCACATCTTTTAATCGTAATGTGGGGTGCAAACAATGTCAGCTCATATCCTGTCAAACGAGCACTTGTAAGGCGCTGGGTTTTAGTTCTATTTAACAGAATATCCACAGCATGTGGTACCATGACAGTGAGATCAGTGTTCAGCACTATCCCCTCTGATTGTCGGATGGCCATCGCTACCGCCGCAGTGGCCCTCAGACAACTGGGAAGTGCTTGTGCAACCATGTCCAGTACTGATGAGAAGAAGGCACTGGGTCTCTGTTTCCCCCCAAAATCCTGAGTTAACACTGAAAGGGAACAACCGTCCACCTCGTGCACATAAAGTGAAAAAGGCTTCCGGTAATCCGGGGTACCCAAGACAGGTGCAGAACACAAAGCTGATTTCAAAGAGTCAAAGGCTTCTTGGCATACATCCGTCCAGGGTAGGAGTTCATGCACATCTTTGGTAGTCAAGTACAACAAGGGTTTAGAGAGGAGTGAATAGTTAGGAATCCATTGGCGACAGTAAGAGGTTATGCCAAGTAAAGCACGAACATCACGTTGAGTGCGCGGTACAGACATGTTAGTGATCACAGATATTCGTTCCGATGTTAGTCGTCTCCCCGCTTTCGACAGTAAGTGGCCAAGGTAGGTTACTTCCCGTCGACAATATTGAAATTTGGAAAGGGAGACTTTATTTCCTTTTTTAGCCAAATGTTGTAACAATTTCACAGTTGCATCTCTGCAACCATCCTCCGTATCGGAGGCCACCAGAATGTCGTCCACATATTGAATGATCTTATTATCGGCGGGCAGAATTAGTTCATCCAATACTGCCTTCAAAGCCTGGCTGTATATACTAGAACTTTCTGTATAGCCTTGAGGTGCGCGCGTAAATCTGAAACTTCGTCCTCCTAATGAGAATCCGAAGATATGTCTGCATCAGGATGAATTAGGATGCTAAAGAAAGCGTTCTTCAAATCGATTACAGAAAAATATCGGGCGGTAGGGGGAATCATAGTAAGGATCGCCGTGATATCTGGTACCACTGCGTATTGAGGGACACTATTTTATTGACTGCTCAAAGGTCTATCACAAAACGATACGCAGACTTATAATCCGGGGCACCATCAATCGGAGTCTTTTTTTAAATCGGCAATATTGGACTATTACAGACATTTGCAGCTGTTTCTTCCACTACCCCCTTGTTAATGAGGTCATGGATAATATGTAGCAAGGCTTGTTCACCTTCTGGTGAAATTTTATATTGTGGAATGTGAGGCATCTGCGCATTTGGTTTCACGGTGATCGACACAGAGGTTATTCTTAACAGACCAACATCGGTGTCCCCTGTCGCCCACAAGGTCGGAGGAATGGTAGAGAATTCAGGAGGCAAGGGCTCGTGTTTAGCAAAATACTGAGCCATCTCTATGGGCGGTTTCTGCGTTGTAAGGAAAACACCATCAGGAGAACAATACATTTGTGCATGGAGTTTCTTTAAGATATCCAAACCTAACAAATTCTCTCCACAATTAGAAGTGAGGAGAAAAGGGGTATGCATAGAAATGGGACCAATCGTAAAAGGCAGAGGGTTTGAAATGGGGCTGACCTCCGGTATTCCAGAGAATCCGACTGATACATTATTTTGGCCAGACAGAGCTGCCCCTGGGACCAGTGCCTGGGCAACTGAACTACTCATCGCCCCAGTATCCACTAAAAACTTCCCTGATGTACCCAATAGTTCCCCTTTTACATAAGGTCCCTTTCGGTCCACTGGTACTGTTATACGGCCCCCGCTCTGTCCTTGGCTGTCTCATGCGTAATCTTGGCCCTCGTACCTGTCATTCTGATAGCTTTCATTGTAGTATTGTCTATTCTGAGGGTCATCAAAGTGATTCTTACGAAGACCCTCATGCTGTGATTCCTCCCTTGTCATGCTATTTCGATCTATGTTTCCTCGACCTCTTCCTCGACCTCTACTGGGTCCGTTTCATCCTTGTAGCAAAGGGCAATCCACTCTCCAATGTCCCTCCTCCTTACAATAGGAACATTGGTTTATCCCAATATTTGGAGGGCCCCCTCTACCTCTTCCTGCCGTCTGGCCCCTTTAAAATGAGCCCCGCACTCCCCGTCCTGACATTTGCCCTCTGCTAACTTGTTGCAATAGTACCCTTGTTTGTAAATCCTTAGTCTTCTTCTCTGATCTGTCCTTACTCTCATTCTCGCGATATTCATAATATTGGGCCATATTAAGAATGACAGATGGTGCAGCCGTAGTCCACGTACTTTCAGATGACTAAAGCAAGACATAACCTCCAGGAGTAGATTGGTGACAAATCTATTCACAAATAATCGGATACCCCCCTCTGCAGAGAGGTCCTGGCCACTAAAATCTATGAAAAACCAAAGGTGATGATGGACGGAGCGTTGACAATACAAACACTCACCCCCAGTCAACTGATCTGGGTTTAATCCATCACCGTTCTTTAGCTCACTCCGCCACCCCAGTTCAGACATGGCCATATGCAAATCAGTCTGACCCTGTGCCTCATGGGAACAGTCCAGCCCGAACTGCCAAGCCATGTCTTCCCTGGACCGGAATCAAGCTTCCCAGGACCGGTTTCTGGCATTACTAAAATCTATGAACACTTTCTCGAACCGAGTAAAGAAGTCAGATACACTTTCATCCTTTTTCTGTCTACATGCCGTTAATTTATCCCAATCTACTTTCCTGGGAGGCAAAGGGGTTTTCATGTATGTAACATTTTTATCAGGTACGGCTAATATTTCATCTCGGGGCTTTTCACCTGGCTTTCGTTCGTTATCCCAATTTTTTAATTGGTCCCAAGTTCCTCCTAATTCGGGAATATGGTCAGTATCATGTATCTGTCTCCAAATATCAACTGGGATTAGGAGACCAAAAAATAGCTCGATATCAGCTATAATCATGATGGCGGAATTGGCAGCTTCGGTCAATTCTTTGTAATAAGCTGTAGGATTTTTACGGGGATCTGGCAACTGAGCTTTTAATGTAAGGACTTCACTTCGTTTCCAAGGGGTATAAACCCATTGTTCCTGAAGCCTGGCATCCACTCGGGCCCTAGTTACCACATTGTTAGCATCCTTTAATTCAGGTACTTCAGGGAAAAAGAGGGGATGCACCTCTCTCATGGGGTGCTGCGCTCCCCATTCAGCGCTCTTTCGGTGCATCCTTTCCCTATAATGCAAAAGGGTGTTTACATTCTGATATATTTCCTCGATTTGGAGATGGAATTTATGAGCATGATCCCTGATGTCACGCAGTATCTGAGGAGGTAATCCTTCCTCGAAACACTGTTCCCATAGTGAGATCAATCGGATTGCCATGCTCTCTAGAGCCAGCTGTTGTGCAACGGGTTCAAAATCCTTCATAGTACTCCAAATGTCTTCTAAGGTATAAATAGGATTCCGCCTCCACTGGGATGCCTGAACTATAATAGCTCTACTTTCCTTCTGTCCCAGCAGCGACCGAGTGAAAGCCCGTTGATCACTCGGGTCAGACATCGGTCGCTTGGGTGTGGCACCGGGACCAACCATATTTCGGAGATCTAAAGAGGTCTGAGTCGGAGGGGAGAGAAATACAGGGTGCAAGGGAGAAGGGACAGCCGCGTCCGGCCGAAGGGATAATAAGGGTGAGGTAGTTGGTCGAAGAGAAGGAGGGGAAACCAGAACGTCGGATCCTAATCTACCAACGGGGGCCGTAGCGATCATTCCCGACGGTGGTCGGGCGGCTGCAACGGCACCCGCTTGATCGACTCGTACCACCGGCACGGCCGGATACAGGCCTTGCGGGGCATAATGGGGAGGTGGTCCGGTTTCAGACAATTCTTCTAATTCATCTCCTGTCTCTGGTCTGGCCACATAGATTTTATCAGTTTCTAGCCAAAACTGCCTATCCATCCGTTCAATATTCTTTTCCAACTTTTCCTTATCATATGCTATTGCCTTTTGTGTGACCGTCTGACCCGACTTCATCTTCCCCAGCTTCTCTTCCCTAATTCGTCATCTTTTTGCCTCCTTCAACTATAAGTTCAAGGAATCAAATATTGACTGAGGACTTTTTTTCATAAACAATTTATTCTGTATATAATTAATTTTTTCTCATCAAAAGACCCCGTGAGAGGCCATTGTAAATCCGAATTATCCCTGGTGTATTTGCTCCAGAGAGTATTAAACAGAATTGGCTGAAAACCATGTTTGGTGTACATATCGAAACTGGGGCTGCCTTCGGGAGGGGCAGGCTGTCTTTCTTCGAGCCGCGTACCTCTCCGACAGCAGCACCCAAAACACATTTTACTAAAACACGGCATTATACGTAATTTTACTCTCTCGTCTTACATACAATCACAAAAACTCATACGCATTCGGACGCGTCCTTTCGTAACACCCACTCATGCAATCGTCACAGTAAAGTGCTGTAAAGCAGTGCAAGGCAATTATTTCTCGACACTTATTCAAATGCAAATGACGTCTTTAATTACGAACAGAGCCCGTCGACTCCTGTTCGGGGAATCGATTCAAAAAGAATTCCAGACCAACAGATATCACAAAAGAGAGCAATCGTTAGAGTGCTCCGAGACCCTCAGATAGGCAAACCGCAAACTCTCTCACAGGCCATCCCATGGTCCTGTTCTGGTTGGGCCGGGTATCTGGATACGTCTCCAGACCCCTAGCTTACCCAGTTGCTCCCAGAGCTTTCCCGGAAAGAATTCGGCCGAGCGAGCAACACCGTACTCTGCTAAGGCATCAGAGGTAGTCTCAATTAATCACCAAACAAGTCTGTGAGGTCTCTACTCGTGCAGCCCCTTCGCCACAACAATAGATCCCCAGATTCCCTCGTGGTCCGGCTTCCCCGGCCACCTTCAAACCAAGACAGTTAACTGTTATCTAAAAAGAAACACTTCTTCTAAGCGATCCTTATCCAATTCAATTTCAAATATCACTCACCTGGTGCACTCAGGCCGATTGCGAATTCTCCACTGCCGACACCTAGACAGACCAACACAGTCTGCTCTTCTCTCGGGTTAAGCCCGTAGGACTCCGGCGTAGGGTCTTCAACAGCTGGGAGGGATACTGGGCTCGAGAGGGGAACGGCTTGTTTTCATACCACAAACGGGTGTCTCAAATCAGGATCCTCTTTCTGTCCACCCACTCGGCCAGAACTCCTCCTTGTCCCGCTACTCCTGCTTACAGGAGGGGATGACCCTATCGCGGAGTCCCGGCGGAGTCGCCAACTGAAGGGATCAAATTTATTCTAATGGGTCACACTTACCAATAACCCATATAAGATTAAGGACAAATAATAATTCAGTCGGCAATGGAGAAGGTTCAATTGTTTATTTATCAAATACAGACCCTGACAGGGGAGCCCCAATCTGCACAACCTCGAAGGTGCGCAGAGGAGACTGATTATATGGGCAAAATACAAAGTATATATACGTTTCATGCGTTAACGATGACACCCTACAAGGAAAAACACAGTTTGTCAGTAAGCCAAGAGGAATACCCATATAAGGCACAATTGATTGGTTGCAACCTAGGCCTAAGCTATTCTGGGGGCAGGTCAGGGAGGTGCCTCCCTGTCTATCTGGAGCCTGGGAGGACGGGAACGGGATCAGCTAGAATGTGCGCATCCCACAAGGAAAGCAGGTGCGACCTTGAGTCTTCCTTGAGCTACCAGCTAGATACAATTGTAAATGGTTTAGCTGACGCCACGGTTTCGGGTAAAAGCTTAATCACGTGATTTCAGAGAAACCCCACTTTCACATAGAGAAACGAAACAGACATGGCTCTTCCTATTTCAATAGAGCTAAACCAGCAGAAAGTAAATCATAGGTTGCTGAGTGATTATAGTGTATTCTAACTACGTGAATATATATTTACGAGATTATATTGGACATATAAGGACAATAATGTATATTATCGAGAATTCGATCCCATCAGGAGTCCGAAATGTATGACCGATTCCCGGGGGAGCTGCCCCTGACAGCTATAGGGGAGACAGACTCTGGCACAGCGATATGACCGTCACCTACCCAGCCACACCTCGGACATATGTCTCGTCTCTTTCTCCACTGATAACTCTTGGTCCCTTCCTGATTCTCATTTTTATCCGGCAGAGTCTGAAATGTATGACCGATTCCCGGTGGAGCTGTCCCGACAGCTATAGGGGAGACAGGCTCTGGCACACCGCTATGGCCGTCACCTACCCAGCCGGACCTCGGACTTATGTCTTGTATCTTTCTCCGCTGCTGACTTCCTCCCTTGGACTCCCTGCTCTCCCTGACCTTTTTCTTTTTTCCCCTCTTTTTTCTGTGGATCTTGTTTCTAATGATCGCTAATACCTCCTGTATTGAATTTGTAAACTCTCTGTCACTAATGTGATTATTTTTGTAATTTGTAACACGATGTTGCCTTATGTTAAGCGCTAGACCTCGTTTTTTGGCTGATGCCCGGTGGAGCTACCTGATAGCTATAGAGGAGATGGCCCCTTTTGGCCTTCACCTACCCAGCCAGACTTTGGTCAGACCTTCCTTTGTCTTGCCTTTACCCAACCCCCTTTCCCCCTCTATCCTCCTTTTTTTTTAGTTCATCCCCTATGCTTTTTAAATTTTTTCCGTTGAGACCTATTTATTTGGCCAATGCCCGGTGGAGCTACCTGATAGCTATAGAGGAGATGGGCTGTGGACTTCCCCCTCGGCCGTCACCTACCCAGCCGGTCTTTGGGCAGACTTTCCCTTGTCTCTCCACCCTATTTCTTCCTACCCCTTTACCCTACCCCCGCTCCCTTATAAGGTCAATTTATCTTGTCTTTACGCTCTTGAAATCTTTTCTAGTAACTGATGTAACTGGTAACTGATGTAATTTTGTAACTTTGTGGAACCCTATGTAAAGCGCTCTGATACCTTGGGGTCTAGCCAGTGCTAGATAAAACTCAAATAAATAAATAAAGCTGTTGATGATCTTCTGGAGTTGGGGTGCGAGGATGCGAGTTGCTTTGTTTAAGATGTGGTGAGGGCAAGGGTGGGAAGGTGAACCGGAGAGGATGGTGTTCATGGTTTTGATGGTATTGTTGTCACTGATGTGGGTCCAGGAGACCAGGAGGTTGGTGAGGTTGGGGGGTGTAGGTCTGCGGTGGCGGTGGCTGTAGGAAGGGTCTGGGTGTTGAAGCAGTAATGGATGTCTGCGATCTTGCGGTGAAAGAAGGTGGCTAGGGAATCGCAGAGGTCTTGCGAAGGTGAGATGTCTTTTTAGCTGGATCTGGGGTTGGAGAGTTCCTTCAAGATGTTGAAGAGCACTTTGCTGTTGTGTGCACTGTTGTCAATGCGTTCCTTGAAGGAGGTCCTTTTGGTGGCTCTAATAAGTTTGTGGTGCTTGCGGCTGGCGTTCTTGAGGGCTTCGCGGTTGTCTGGTGTCCGTTCTTGGCGACACCTTTTCTCGAGTCTTCGGCAAGTCCGCTTGGGCTCCTGGAGGTCAGTGGTGAACCAGCTGGCCTTTGTGTCGGTGTGACAGTTGGAGGGTTTTTTGATCGGGGCGAGAGTTTTGGCACAGTCTTCGATCCATTGTCTGAGGTTGTGGGCGGCTGTGTTGGTGACAGTGGTGCTGGTTGGTGGGTCTAGGGCGAGCGTGGCGATGAGCTGGACCTTGTTCCAGCTGCGGTAGGGGATCCGTTGCGGGTAGTGCTGCGTGATGGGTTTGTGGCATTGTAAATGACAATACCTTTTATTTATCAGTTTTGCTAATTAACACATAAATAAAAGGCATTGTCATTTACAATGCCAATAGCTCATACTCCTGTAAATGCCAGACCGATTAAAAAAAGCGTCCACCATTGTCCCGGATGCTCGGAAAGTGAAAGCATACATGGCGCGCTGTATGTTGCAGGAAAGCATGTTGTGCCTGCTGTAGGATAAACTCATTATTGGAAATAGTGATTACAGACTAAAAAGAGTACTGTCTAAGAACAGAAGTAAAAGGGACAGTCCCCATGGGAGGTTACAAATGAAGACAAGGCGGTACTAAGGACAGGGCGCTAGAGGGCGCACAAGCTGAATGGCCGCACTCCCGTGAGGCTCCAGCAGCCTGGCGCCAATATCCGTAGTATATCCTTCTTGACCTGATCCGCGACGTCTGAAAACCCCTGTAATTGCCGAGTGTGGTCAGCTGAACACTCGGTGAAAGTTTGGTGGCTCGGAGTTGTATGACTCCGAAGTTAGAGCGAGTTGAAGCTTTCCGCCTTGGGACGCCCTGCCGCTGTGGAGCTC
This sequence comes from Lissotriton helveticus, assembly GCF_964261635.1. Classification (NCBI taxonomy): domain Eukaryota; kingdom Metazoa; phylum Chordata; class Amphibia; order Caudata; family Salamandridae; genus Lissotriton; species Lissotriton helveticus. Next base: position 1,017,188,332 of record NC_136071.1, read on the forward strand.
TCTGGCGGCGTGGGTGGACACCAGACACCGGTGCGCAACACGAGGTGCGCAGGCCTGAGCGCCACTTGTGGACGGAGCTCCTGGATGCACCCGGGACAGCAGACTACGGTTTTTACCGCATCCTCCCGCAATCGTTTGCCGGAGACCCTATCCTTTGTGCTGTGGCAGCCTGGGACAGACGCAGGCGGTGTGAAGACCAGACGGAGGTGAGGCGCTTGAAACCAACGTCGGCGCTGCGGCCATACGCTAGTACGCACGGTACGAGGCGGACTGGGCTCTCCCCCCCGGCCGGCCTGATAAAGCTGGGAGGGGGACCGGGCCGTTGCCTCCCCAGCAGGTGCACCTTTGTGTTCGCGTGGAGAACGTGGGCAATCTGCCACTCTCCACAGGACTGAGGAAGACTTGGGGCACTGCAGGCTGCACTGCACAACGACCTGACACGAGGCCAAACACACGCCAGTACTGAGAGGGCTCTGGGAGCAGTTACCCATCTACCCTGCCTGATACAGCCTTACGATATTCTGAGCCCCTATTTACTTACCGGATTGAAGCGCACTGAGACCTGGGGGTTCAGTGAGTGGTTGATCTTAAGAGGCAGTGAGTCCATACACGGCAGGCTACTATTGAAGGGTCCGGCGCTCGGCCTGGACAGGTCGGCCTTGTGGCGCAATGGGGAAACCTGACGGCAAGCAGCCCAAACTGCAATTTGAACCTGCTGTGCAAAAAAAGACCACGAGGCACACGGTGGATGGCGTACCACCTCGAAGCCCATCTGCGGAGCAATCCACATCAACACCGATGGCGCAGGACCTTACTACGATGCTCCAGGAGATGCGCCAGGGCTTCGCCACAGTGGTGGACAAAGTGGACAGCCTCTCGGCCAGGATGGACAGCATTGCCCAGAAACTGGATGTTCACGAAGAGCGTCTCACAGAAGCGGAACGCCGTATTTCCGATAATGATGACACCACAGCCTCCCACGCTACGAGATTGTCGCGTATGGACAATGTGCTGCGAGTCATTGCCGCCAAAAATGAGGAATTGGAAGCGAGAAGCCGACGGAACAACATTCGCGTCACGGGCATTCCGGAGACAACCAATACAGGGAAAATGGAGCTCTACATTGAAAAGATTCTTGTCGCAGCGGTGGGAGCGGAGGCCTTCTCCAGCCAATTCATAGTGGAGCGCGCTCATCGATCGCTGGGGCCCAGGCCCCAAGCAGGCGCTGCGCCGCGGCCCATAATAGCGCGCCTACTTAACTATAGAGATCGCGATGCAGCGTTGCGAGCGGCCCGGGCAAATCAGACCCTCTCACACGATGGAGTTACTTTTTCAATTTATCCCGACTTCACCCCGGTGGTACAAGAACAAAGGCGGAAGTTCCTGGTGGTGAAGAGGAAACTTAGAGACCTTCAAGTTGACTATGCCCTTTTGTACCCGGCCAGATTGCGAGTGACGCACCAGGGGAAGCAACATTTCTTTGTCAACCCGCAACAAGTCGAGGATTACATTAAAACTTTGCCGAAGCGTGGAAGGCCTGCTGCGGGCGCCGAGGACCAGGACGACGCAAGGGCTGAGTGAACTGTGTACTGATTTTGCGCTCCATGGAGTTCTACGTGCTACTGTGGAGTGGTCCCTGATTCGAAGACATAAGATGGTGCCACTTCTGATTATGAAGGCTTCAACGACTCCAAGGGGTGCCACGGACGGGCGCGGACTACAGGTGGTAACGTATGCCAGGCACCCACCCCCCCCCGCTTCACCTCCCCTTTCGGACAGAGGCACAAGGGGCGAGCATGCACGGAGCGGGAGGACTAAGGGTGGGCGGTAGTGCACCTCGGATGTCCCCTACTGGGTATACCCCAAGTGACTTGGTACTATTTCTCTTCATGTTTGAATGTTTGGGTAGGGTTTTGGGTGGGGGGGGGGCTCTGAGTACTGGCGAGTTGGGGATGCTTCAGTGGGTGGGGGGGGGTAGGGTAGATTTGGGATGTATCCTAACAGTAGGTATTGAGACTTGGACTCACTTTACAGCCTTAATTGGAGATCCGAGGGCGGAGGAGAGCGGAATTTTTGCTACTGCTTTGGTGCGCACTATGTGCCGGCTGTGGGTCTCTTGGGGAGGGAGGGATGGATACGTACATTGGGGAATGTTTTGTTTACTGTTTGTTTCATGTGCGAAAGGTATCAACAAGCGATTTCTATGCTTAGATGTGGGTGTTTCGGATTCCGCAGGGTCTGTGAATACGCCTGGGGTGCGCTTTGTGAACTCTACTTTGCAGCGGTTTGCTGCGGAGGCAGTGCTATCTTCTGTTTGTCTGGTCCTTTGTTATCGCTGTAGACTATGGTATGTGCATTATACAGCCATACTATGTGGACTGTGGGGGTCGGGGAGGCCCAGTCTTGAACCATGGCCTTTTGTTGATATTTTCAGATGCATACATGGGTGATACTGAATTGAACATAATTACGTGGAACGTGAGAGGGCTGGGAGATCCTAGGAAGAGGAGGCAGATTCTGGGCTACCTTGACCGCCACAAAATACATATTGCCTTTCTTCAGGAGACACATTTTAAACCGCATTGCTTACACTCATTTGGAAAGAAATGGGCTTTACATGCAGTCTTCTCCTCCTACTCGTCGTATGCACGAGGTACTGCTATTTTGGTAAAAAGAAACACGCCTTTTCAGCTGGTGGGCACGAGAGCAGACACACAGGGGAGGTATTGTTTGATGTGGGGCAGACTGGGGCGCATGGCTGTCACCCTGGCCTGCTGCTACGGGCCGAATGTGGATGATGTGAAGTACTTCACTGACCTATGGGCGGCTATCGTTGAAACTGGGCCACAGCATCTCATTTGGGGGGGAGATTTCAACATTACCCTGAACCCCGCTTTGGATAGGTCACATCCGGCCCCCCACCATTACACCACGGGGAGGGAGTTCCTCCGGGCAACGATTAAGGATAATAATCTACTAGACGCATGGAGAGCTATGCACGGGGCGGCAGGGGAAGGCACACACTTTACAGCACAGGCGAGGTCCTGGGCTAGATTGGATTACTTTCTCTTAACACCACAGCTTCACACAACCCTAATCCACTCAACGCATCTCCCCAGAACATACTCAGACCACTCCCCCGTCCTCGTCACATTGCGAGGCGCTGAATTGGGGCCCCCAGTAACGGCATGGCGATTGCAACCCATGATGTTGTTAGACAATACATTTCAGGAAGAACTTAGGACTGAATGTCTGGATTTTTTCCAGCGCAATAGAGACTCTGTAAAAGACGTTGAGACCATCTGGGATGCCTTTAAGGTCACGCTCAGAGGTCTCTGCATCTCGAAGGGATCGGGGGTACTTAAAGCTATCAGAAACAGGTTGACACTGCTAGAGTCGGAACTTAGAGAAGCGGAGGCTACCCTTCGGGTTGAGACTGGAGGCGACACACTAGCTACCATAAGAGAAAAATTGTCGGAATACAATGATGAGGCTGCGCGGGAGGTGAAATTCAGAAACAAACACTGGGTGGCCAGGAGATATGGGGAAGGCGAAAGGCCTGGGAAGGCTTTAGCTGCTACGATTAAACTTATGCGATCACCCGCTATTATTTTTGAATTAGAAACGGCAGAGGGGATTCTCCTTAGAGACACCACACAAATAATGAATGAATTCATAGGACATTATAGTGCTCTGTACACCTCAACCCGAACAGGAGAATTGTCACTGGACGACTACCTGGCAGATGTGTCGCTGGGATGGCTGAGTGACTCACAGCGTGCCTTTCTTAGTGCCCCATTTGAACTTGACGAGGTGCGGGAGGCCATCATGCACCTGAGCTCTGGAAAGGCGACGGGACTAGATGGCATTCCTATCGAATTCTACAAAACATATATAGAATTCATGGCACCGGTCTTGCGCGAGGTATTTGAGGACGCACTGGAGGTAGGCCACCTGCCTGCATCCATGAGAATCGCCCTAATAACGTCCCTTCTTAAGCCCGGGAAGCCTGCTACCCGCTGTGATTCGTACAGACCCCTGTCACTATTAAATTGTGATGTGAAAATACTCGCCAAACTGATAGCTACGCGCATTGGCCTCCTGTTGCCTGGTTTGATACTCCCGGATCAGGCTGGATTTGTGCCGGGTAGGGCAACATCACATAACCTCCGCACGTTTTTTTCAATTTTTGGTTCGGTTCATGAAGACCTACCGATGGCGGCCGTATTTCTAGACGCCACAAAGGCGTTTGATTCGCTAGAGTGGGATTATGTCTTCCAGGTGCTGGGACGTATGGGGTTTCCGCCAGTTTTTATATCCTGGATTAGATTGTTGTATACGGAACCAGTGGCCAAGGTCCTCATTAACGGCAAACTGTCCTCGGAATTTACTATTTCCAGAGGCACGAGACAGGGCTGTCCCCTCTCCCCACTACTATTTGCCATAGCCACCGAGCCCCTAGCAGCCAAATTGCGCCAACATCACCGAGATAGTGCACTGCGGTGCTTTCAAAGGCAGATATTAATTTCGATGTATGCCGACGACATCACGCTCTACATTCGTCACCCTGGTGACAACTTAAACCCTATCCTTAGAGAGTTTGTGCGATTTGGAGTCCTCTCCGGGGTCCAGATTAACTGGAGCAAATCCTGTATATTCCCGCTAACGGCGTCAACGCATAAATTCGCCATGGACTACCCGCTTGCCTGGTGTGAGGGAGACTTCAAATACCTGGGGATACGAGTTGAGAAAGACAGGGACGCACTTATCCGGGCCAATTATGGCACTGTTATGGATAAGATTAGCGACAACGTCTCCAGATGGATTACCCTTCCGCTATCCATGGCTGGCAGGGCGTCGCTGATTAAGATGGTGATACTCCCTCAATTACTATACCTCTTTATGAACATTCCGTTCCACCCAGGGACCTTTTTTTTTCGACTGTTGCGCACTGAACTGCTACGTCTAGTGTGGGGCGGAAAGTCGCCACGGCTCAAATGGGAAGTCCTTATTCGGCCCTACTCACAGGGGGGGTTCGGAATCCCAGATTTTGAACTTTATTACCGTACAGCCCAGGCCCATTTTGCTTATTTTTGGATTAGGCAGCCCAGATATATGCCCCAATTAGCTGCTGAACACTGGCTGGCGCATCCCACGCCTATTGAGGGTGCACTCTACTCCACTGTGGAGGGCAGAGATAAAACCCCCAATACTGTGCTAAGCACAGTGACAGCATGGCGATATATCTGCTCGAAATTAGACCTGGAGATGCTATATGCCCCACTGTTGCCGTTGGTGTATCACCCGAGGATGCCACTGTTGCAGGAGCCAGGCTTTCAGAAACTACTCAAAAAAATAAATGTGAGTACATGGGGAGATCTGTACCAGAATGGCGTATTCCGCTCAAGGGAGCAGCTCTACAGTGGAATCCAGCCCACACCACTGGAGGTTTTTTATTATATCAGACTCCGAGGTGGCTTGCAAGGTGTGACACCCGACTTTCCACACGAACCACCTGTCCTTGTCCCGCTACAACATATTCTCCTGAACGACAACCCCAGCAAACTAGTGTCCACACTCTACAAGTCGATCCGTGCCCAGGTGGAGTATACAGAAGTACCTGCCAGGGAAAAGTGGGATCAGGAATTGGCCACGGCCCTAACGGATAGGCAATGGACTTTCTGCTTGCAGCAGACAGAACGCATATCATCCAGTAGTCGATATAGAATCATTCATTACAAATTTCTACACAGACTTTACCACACACCTGCACGACTACACAGATTTCACTTGAGAGATACTGCAAATTGTGATAGATGTGGGGCCCCGGAGGCTGATTTCTTGCACCTTGCATGGGAATGTGACCAGGTCCAACACTATTGGGTACAGGTGTTTACGGCCATCTCCAAAATGATACACGCACAGGTGGAGCTATCCCCGGTGATGGCACTGCTGGGGTATGTGGAACCGCTTCAGGCGGCCCATCGCAAATATGTAGCACTAGCTATGTTGTTGGCTAAGCGAAGAGTGGCGTGCAGATGGGGAAGAGGGAGAGCCCCCAAATTTAAGGATTGGATGAGTGATCTGGTATATTGTCAGGAACAGTTGCATACCTATTCAGAGCTGTTGCCTGTTGCCTCCAGGCCTACTGATGTATGGGCCCCACTGCAATGTTATCTGCTGGAAATACCTGGGGAAGAGCCATGTAATTGACGTGGGGCATTACCCATTACAGTAGTACTACTACAAGGCATTGTGCTCACGGGTTGAGGAGAGGGGTGAGTTAACTGTGACCTCACCTGCTGGTATTGATGTCCCCCTAGTGTCCCTGTATGGGCCTCAGCGGCCAATAACGTGAGACTCTGTTTGTTCAGGGGAGGTTAATGGGGGCTAGGCAAATGTTGGGCCAGTCTGGCTCCACTTCAGGACATTGTAGATTGCTCCAAAGCAACCAAGCAACCCAGCTGTGTGGTGTGTAGGTCGCGCCACGCTTGATATGGACTAGGCTCTGCCGAGTGGACGGACACCCCATTGATGAGTTAAGATACCGCACGAGTTGCAAGTTAACACACAAAAAATAAAATGAAAAAAGTGAGACGCATGGATTTGATTACTGAATAAGCGTACTGTCATGATGTTAGAAGTGTAACTGCAAGTTTGAATGTATATAGCTATAAATGATGCCTTGTGACTACCTGATTATATGTGGATAGCGGCCGGCCTCCGGGTTGTAGGCGTGACGCTGTGTACACCTGACAGTACTTAATAAACGTCTTACACCAAAAAAAAAAAAAAAAAAAAAAAAAAAGGCGGTACTAAGGATGGACTACCAAGCCTATTAAGAAATCAGAAGCCAGCATTTACAAAGGGAAATGACACAAGCAATGACAAATATGGGCGGAGAGTAGGCGGGGCTTCTATTCCAAAGTCCAATAGAGCATGCCACTATCTCTAATTCCGAGATTGAAGTTGCAGCCCTATTAAAACCAAACAGTGCAAGTGATTTTGTCACCAGAAGGGGGCTGCAGGCTACAAGAATTGCTTCAATAAGACATTTAAAAGTGGAAGCGATATTTTACATACAAAAGTACATTCTTACATGTATCCCTTGTGTTACTGACCTGTAGCTAGTTTGGACTTCTGAGCTGGTCCCTTCTGTCCAGTGTCTCCTTACACAATGTGTTGGGGGTTGAATCTGACCCCCTTCATCCTGAATTTCCACTTCAATAAAATATGGTCTGAAGCAAGGTCACCCCAATGACAGCTTCTAGGTCTGGTGCTGGAGTTTGAGCTTGTTGTTGAAAACAACCCGACAACCGAGCTACTCAAAGTGATGCCCGAGAGGAGAGTGAAATCTGTTTACTACCTAAACATTTATCCACAACTATTGTAGTGCAGTAGTTGACATAAGGAGATGATGGACGGAGCGCTGAAAACTTTTCAGATACTCACCCCAGTCACAGATCTGGGCTAAATACATCATAATTCTTTAGCTCACTACATCACCTCAGTTCAGACCCAGCTGTATGCAAATCAGTCTTGACCCTGTGCCTCATGGGAACAGTCCAGACCATGCTGCCAAGCCAGGTCTTCTCTGAACCGGAAACAAGCATCCTGGGACCGGTTTCAGGGTAACACCCTTCATCAGCCAGGCTTGCTTGAATCCAGTGGCAAAGATAGCAAGGGACCTACGTCTGGGCATACCCTGCCAACTTAGGGCAAACAAAGCAAATACATGGAGATGATGGACGGAGCGCTGAAAATTTTCAGACACTCAACCCCAGTCACAGATCTGGGTTGAATCTATCATCATTCTTTAGCTCACTACACCACCTCAGTTCAGACCCAGCTATATGCAAATCAGTCGTGACCCTGTGCCTCATGGGAACAGTCCAGACTGAACTGCCAAGCCAGGTCTTCTCTGAACCAGAAACAAGCATCCTGGGACCGGTTTCTGGGTAACACCCTTCATCAGTCAGGCTAGCTGAAATACAGTGGTAAAGTGAGCAACGGACCCACGTCTGGGCATATCCTGCCAACTTAGGGTAAACAAAGCAAACACAAGGAGATGATGGACGTAGTGTTGAATCTTGTCAGACACTCACCCCCAGTCACATATCTGGGTTAAATCCATCATCATTCTTTAGCTCACTTCACCACCTCAGTTCAGACCCAGCTATATGCAAATCAGTCTTGACTCTGTGCCTCATGGGAACAGTCCAGACCGAACTGCCAAGCCAGGTCTTCTCTGAACCGGAAACAAGCATCCTGGGACCGGTTTCTGGGTAACACCCTTCATCAGCCAGGCTAGCTTGAATACAGTGGCAAAGTGAGCAAGGGACCCACGTCTGGGCATACCCTGCCAAATTAGGGCAAACAAAGCAAACACAAGGAATTGATGACACATTTTAGCATCTAACGAACTCCAAAGTTTAGGAAACTTCTAAATCCATCTGGGATAAATGGGATACCACCCTGGCCTGACACTGGTAATCAATATGCCCCCTTTATTGAATCCATAATTGAATCAACACAGTCATGTGCCAAGAATAAATCCCCACCACACTTTCCAAGTATGTTGTTGCAAAGAGAATGCATTTCACAGGGGCTGGGGGCTTTCCGAATACTTAACACCAGCAGTTTGTTCATGGGAGGCTGTGAAAGGACTGCTAGCACATAAAGTCACTGACCACAATAACATTCTTTATCGCGCCACAAATAAGAAATATAATAAGCCCTTTATAGCTTATTCGGCTGCGCATAATAGTATGCATGCAGAAGGAAAGAGCGGTTTCTGACAGCTGGCCCATAACAGGAGTGTGGGAGGAGGGAGAAGGCAAGTATAACAGGACTGTGAGCGGGGAGGGGGAAAAATATTGCTCTAAATAACACATAGCATACAGTTAAACACTAGTTAAAGGGCCAATAGCCATGGGAGGGTACAAATGACGACATGGACGTAATAATGCGGGACTAACAAGCCTCATAATCAATCAGAAGACAGAATTTAGGAAGGACAAAGACAGAAGCCAATGAAAATTATGGGTGGAGAGTGAGGGCAGCTTGTCTCTCATACTCTACTACTGCATGCTTTGCAGAGCGAGCAGCGCATATGCGCTGCTGCTACAGCTTAACCTAAAAATCTAAGCTGCTCATCCCCTGCCAGGTTTCTGGGGTTTACCTCAGCCACTTTATCTATTTTCCTACTAGTTTGACCAGGGCCGGACTGGGAACCGAAACCGGCCCTGGCAAAGTGCTCGGCCGCCCCCCCCACTCCCCCTTTTCGGCCGATTTTGTTACAGTGCCGTTTTTGCAGCTATGCTGCAAAAAACGACCCTGTAACTAAACCGGCCCCCTGGGGCACAAAACCGGCCCCCACCCTCGCAGCCGACCGGGGGATCGCCCGGTGCCTGCAACGGCCAGTCCGGGCCTGAGTTTGACTGCCTCACTGCTAAAACAACATGTACCACAATAGGAAGATTTGGGAATCAGACATCCAGGCCAGACTCAGGCTTTCACAGTTACACGGGATAGTTTTGGCACCCTACTGGACATGTGAGAAGGGTGGAGCCTTCCCAGGTGAGTCTTGTTTGAAGCTTCCTATTGGCTGTCTCTGACATGTGTATGAGTTAGGATTGAAGACCATGGGAGTTCAAATCTGACGAGCTAACCTTAATCTTAGGTCGCATTGCCTTAAGGTACTTGAAGGCTTACACCTTGCCCAGTATTACAGCAGGCGTACCATGGGCGTCAATTCACCAAAATGCCAGGGGTAGTGGAAGTGACATCACATGCCATTTGACTGTAACTTTCACTCTCACAGATACACATTCACTCATGCACACACTCTCTCTCACATAAACACACTCTTACCCGCAAGCACGCACACAACATACATTTAAAATCACTTTTTACTTACCCCAGCTGCCAGATAGGGTCATATTACAGATAATTGTACTATAAAAAAAAATTACTGAAAACAAGGAAAGTGACAGACCACAAATGAGGCCCATGAGGCGTGCAGGTTCTAGCATGGCCAGTGATGTGACATGATAGGACCATGCAGAGCTCACAACTGGCAATGGGCAGCTTGAGTCCTCTTAGCAGGCGTCTGCAGCTCGCCCCTGGAGGGAAAAACAGTAATTTTTGGGGAAGGGGATAGGGGAGATGCACACATCCATAAGATGTGAACTAGTGTTGTGTTCTGCAATACCTGACTACGTTTCACGTCGCTTCGATTCTATTTTCCTCAACCCATGCACAAAACCCGTTAAATGAAGGAATTAATAACACGCAGTTATAACATCATATTTATATAGTGCTTACTACCCTTGACGAGGCATATATAAAACCGGACCAATCAAATGTTACAATTGGAATCATGCCCACTTTCAATAATAGTTAAATTCATTTCAGCAAAAAATATAATATACATGAATAATAAGAAAATTTGAAAGGCAGCGCAGATGGGGGAATGAGGGCTTAGTGCTCAATAAAATTTTTAAAATATTCTAGTTTCAATATCGCCAAGATTATACATATTTTAAATTGAACGCAACAAAAGTCTTTCATATGAGGAAAGCAAAGTATTTTGAGGTATGAAAATAAGTTTAGACACTTTGAGCCAGAATGTATTTTCAAAGAGCAACGAAAGTAGATTTGGTTACCCTTTATTGGCTTGTGAATTCGCTCACAGTTCCGAAAAATATTAATCTGAACTGGTATTATTTACTACGTAGAAAGAGCTGCACGAAATGTACAATTCTGCACCGATATTTACCCCCCCCTCCCAAAGTTGTAATCCTGTGGGTGTAAATAATAGTTCGATTTTGAAAAGAAAGTTGCGATTTCATTGTATATTTTGTCTTTCAGGCGTCATCAACGAGACATAAATAAATTTTTAAAATATTAAGGACAAATTAAGCAGCCGCGGTCAGTAGGGGAGTACCTGCCGGGGTGGTGACGTGGGTAGGGGGTTAGTAATGTATCGATAATGGTTGTTTGCAGGTAAGTAAACATATAAATAAATCAAACGAATTTCTTTGCGTGCACTACATCCCCAAATGCAATGCAGTGCACGCAACGAAATTCGTTTGTTTTATGTATATGTTTACTTACCTGCAAACATCCATTATCCATACATTACTAACCCCCACCCTGCCCCTCCCCCTCCCCACGTCACCGCCCCGGCAGTTACTCCCCTACCGACCGCGGCTGAAATGAATCATTCTGCAATAACATTTACGAAACACATAGGGGCAGATTTATGTCAGACTTGCGCCACGTTTACGCCACCGTTGCGTCACGCAACGGCGTGGAAACGTGGCGCATCCCTGTGACCTATTTACAACGTGACGCATCTAGGCAGATACGTCACGTTGTAAAGCCCTGCACCACATGAAACCTGCGTCAGGTTTCATGTGGGCGTTCTGTCGCAGGGTGGGCGTTCACTCATAGGAAAGCCCCGTAAAACTGACGCAGTGAAATCTACAAGATTTCACTGAGTCAGTTTTACGACGCTGCTGGGTCAAATCCTTACGCCTGCTTGTAGCAGGCGTAAGGAGGGATCACTGACATAATATCGACGACACAAATATCGAGATACACAAATATCGAGTCAAAAATATCGATTGACAAAATATCGACTCCCTATCTTCAAACAGGTAAGTACCAAAATATCGACTCCAAAATATCGACTTACAAAAATATAGACTGTCAAAATATCGATTTTTTAAAATGTCTTAAAAGTAAGTTAAAACTAATATAGTAATAAATATATTTAATATAAACTTAGAAATAATTATTAAAAAAATATAATTTTAATAAATAATTTATATAATTAAAAAAATTATATCACCAAAAATTACACACACACATATATATATATATATATATATATATATATATATATATATATATATATATATATATATATATATATATATATATATATTTAAACATATTATTAAATAAACATATATAACATTTTAGAAAATGTTTAAAATTTATTGTTACAACTATAGTGAGTTCAACATTAGCAAAAGTGTTGGATAGCGTAGAGGTAAAATTTACTACTCCCACTCCAGTGGGTGCAACAGTAGGGAAAGCGCTGGATAGCGTAGAGGTTAAAATTACTATTCCCACTCCAGGGATGTATGACGTTACAACGCATACTTTTACAACGCCTACCATTACAACAAAACTTTTACAACGCAAAAACTTTTACAACGCATACATTTACAACGCAAGATTTTACAACGCATATACCTTTACAACGCATACCATTACAACATAAGTATTGGTAAGTATATAATAATTTTTTGAATATAAATTAATAAAAAATATTATAATATAATTTAATATAATTTAATTTTATTAAATAAATGTAATTTAAATGTAATTTTACTTTATTTTTACAAAGTACCCCTGTACCCCAAAAACCCAAAACTGACCCTGAACCCTAAAAATACCCCTTTACCCATAAACTGAAAACTGACCCTGAACCCTAAAAATACCCCTTTACCCGAAAACTGAAAACTGACCCTGAACCCTAAAAATACCCCTTTACCCAAAAACTGAAAACTGACCCTGAACCCTAAAAATACCCCTTTACCTACAAACTGAAAACTGACCCTGAACCCTAAAAATACCCCTTTACCCCAAAAACTGAAAACTGACCCTGAACCCTAAAAATACCCCTTTACCCAAAAACTGAAAACTGACCCTGAACCCTAAAAATACCCCTTTACCTACAAACTGAAAACTGACCCTGAACCCTAAAAATACCCCTTTACGCCAAAAACTGAAAACTGACCCTGAACCCTAAAAATACCCCTTTACCCAAAAACTGAAAACTGACCCTGAACCCTAAAAATACCCCTTTACCTACAAACTGAAAACTGACCCTGAACCCTAAAAATACCCCTTTACCCCAAAAACTGAAAACTGACCCTGAACCCTAAAAATACCCCTTTACCCAAAAACTGAAAACTGACCCTGAACCCTAAAAATACCCCTTTACCCAAAAACTGAAAACTGACCCTGAACCCTAAAAATACCCCTTTACCCAAAAACTGAAAACTGACCCTGAACCCTAAAAATACCCCTTTACCTACAAACTGAAAACTGACCCTGAACCCTAAAAATACCCCTTTACCCCAAAAACTGAAAACTGACCCTGAACCCTAAAAATACCCCTTTACCCAAAAACTGAAAACTGACCCTGAACCCTAAAAATACCCCTTTACCCAAAAACTGACAACTGACCCTGAACCCTAAAATTAAAATATTTATCAATTAATCAATTATAATTAATTACCAATAATATTTTAATTAGTTACCAATTAATAATTAATTAACACTTAATTTTTTAAAAATATCAATAAATAAATTAACATATTTAATTAATTATAATTAAATTACTTCCCACCCTATTCCCCTATAAACCCACAACCCGCTACAGAAAATAAATTACTAAAATTAAAATATTTATCAATTAATCAATTATAATTAATTACCAATTATATTTTAATTAATTACCAATTAATAATTAATTAACAATTAATTCTAAATTATTATCAATAAATAAATTAACATATTTAATTAATTATAATTAAATTACTTCCCACCCTATTCCCCTATAAACCCACAACCCGCTACAGAAAATAAATTACTAAAATTAAAATATTTATCAATTAATCAATTATAATTAATTACCAATTATATTTTAATTAATTACCAATTAATAATTAATTAACAATTAATTCTAAATATATATCAATAAATAAATTAACATATTTAATTAATTAGAATTAAATTACTTCCCACCCTATTCCCCTATAAACCCACAACCCGCTACAGACTTATATTACACAAAAAATAAAAATTATTATTAACTTACCTTAAATTCGATATTTTTGTTGTCTATATTATGTCTAGTCGATATTATGTCCATTCTATATTTTTGATTCGATATTATGTCCATTCTATTCGATATTAATTTTCTCTAGTCGATATTTTTGTTGTCTATATTATGTCTAGTCGATATTATGTCCATTCTATATTTTTTACTCGATATTCTGTCCAGTCGAAATAATTGACTCGATATTATGACTGTACACCGTAAGGAGTGACGCACCACGTCATGTATGGGTGGCCTCTGTACATTGCAGGAGTTGCGTCGCACTTGCGACGCTACTCCAGCAATGCGCCGCCCGTACACCACAAGATGCGTCACGCATCTGCCCTTCCTTGCACCATGGTGCGCCGCATTGTAAATGTGGCGCATCTGTGGTGCCGCAAGGAGGGAATTGCGTGACGCATCAGTTCTGGCGCATCCCTGCTGATCTGCAGAGATGCGCCAGAACTCATAAATCTGCCCCACAGTATTTCTGCCTTTAATTCGGGATTTGTAAACTATATGTTGCGTTCTACATTTTATGAAACCGACGAATAACACAGGAAAATGTATTGCGTTTCAGTAAAACTTAAACTGGTTGATGTTTTGATTTTACAAGTGTTTCTAGTAATACAATGTCATGAAACAACAGGTCGTCGATCTGCAGGACTATCCCAAACAGTGTAAGACTTAAAATATTGGAGTGAGTCGAATTTGGCAAATAGAACGGACGAGACAGGCGCGAAAAACAGGAAATGAAATTAAGGGATATAGGAAATAGAAAAACAGGGGAACATAAATAAAAAGGAAGGTAACGGATCGAAAGTGACAGGGAAAAACAGAGAGGGTGGGAGATGTGTGGGGAGGATGCTAACTGGGGTTTGGAGTAGGGGTGGGCGGAATTTGCGTAATCGCGTTACGCAAATATCCGCAAAATGGTAAAAAATATCCGCAAATTCGCAGAAATTCCGCAAACACGCGGAAATGCTTGCTCGCGATGCTTTTTTCCTGTTCGCAATTGCTGTTTGCGTGCTCGGGGGGAAATATCTTGCAAACACGCATTTTGAGAACGCGAACAAGCAATAAATTAAGCGAAGTCGGGGAACGTAGAATTTTGGGCAATTTCACGTTCTCTGCGGAACGCGAAATTATTGAAATTCCGCCAATTCCGCGAGCGGAACAGAATTTACCGCCCAGGCCTAGTTTAGAGCAAAGAGCTGTAAGGGAGGAATGAAGGTGTGTGTTAAACGAATTAGAAAATGGTTGGGAACTTGTCGATGGTTCGGAAAATGCAGCGAGAGAGCGTGGAAGGAAAAAGAGTGAAAAGGAGAAAAGTAAAAAATGCATTGAAAAATAACAACAGGAGGGGATTCTCGAGGAATAAAAAATGTGATCCAAGGGGGCACTTGTTCATTACATGGCGAGGAAACAATCGGAGAGAAAATAGGAGAGTAACAAGCATTTGCAATGCAATAGGACTCGCATTTACACAAGATCTATTGCATTGCAAAGAAGAGTGTGGGCAGGCGGGTGGGCGAGAAGGCACTGACAGCGTGAGTCAGGGGGCGAGAAGGCACAGACAATGGGAGTGTGGCTGTGGAGAGGGCGGAGAAGGCAAGGACAATGGGAGTGCGGGCGGGGAGGGGGTGGAAAGCCATGGAAAATAGTGCTCTAAATAACACCTACCGTACAGTGTAACTCTCGAAGTAAAGGCTCCAATAGCCATGGGAGGAGACATGACCATAATAAGGCGGGACCAACAAGCCTGAATCAATCCGAAGATCCCCCTCTAATAAATGCAACAGTAGGGAAAGTGTTGGATAGTGGAGGGGTAAAATGAACTATTCCCCCTCCAGTCAGTACAGCTGGCTGCTCCGTATCATAGCACCTAGGAGTTAAGCTCAGGTTTAAATTAATGAAATTTTTTAGTGGACCTAACAAGTTGGTAACTTCTTTTCTTGAGATGGACGACCATCCACCCCAATTATTATTTCACTTTCTTACACATGTGATAGATATGTAACTAGATGAGGAATACTGACTCAAGCTGGATTGTGATGGAGGACTCTGTGGCCTCTAGGAGTCCAACTTTGGGCTTTGGACATCACTTCATGCCCCAATCCAGTTGACCCAATTTGGACCCTGGGCTTTGGTTTTAATAAATTATTTCACCTCAGACCCATATGATGCGCGTGTCCTAATCTAGTTTATACAATGAGGTAGCACTCTCGAAACTGAGAAATGTCCTCCGGGCTCCTCAATTGTCCTTATATGAAGGTTTCAATAAAGATTCTCATAAAGTAAATGAAGAAGTTCATTTTTTATATAATGTTCGTATTTTTAATCTTATATTCTTAATGCATCTTGTTGTATTCACAAGTGTATATTCAATGGTAACATCCAAGTTAGATAAATGCACTCAAACCATCCCAATGCATTTCGGCATTTTGCGTATGCCTTCTTCTGGGGAAATATATTCTGTCAACAAAAAAGAAACATTGATGTACTAGGGTACTGAATGGCTACAACGAGCTAGTTAATGCGAGACTCCGTGAAAAATAAAGCATGCTAGTGGACGGTTAGTGAGAAAATGTGACTCCTATCGATGCTGAGCCCCGTGAGACTTTACAAAGACAGCGTGTAGAATACGATAAAAAGTAGCTTGAAAAAATGGCTGTTTGGAGCGAAGAACCTGGTGTGGAATAATTTACAATGAACCCAAAGTGCTCTGGTGAAAGTATAAACAAAGGTGAATGCAGGCGCATGCTGATAAACCTCAAGAAATCGTGAATAGTTACACGAAAACGAGTGCGGCTTACCGTGGCGTGCACGGGCGGGTTTAACCGTGGATGTAACTGTTCTCGGCCGGGTTTGGGCGTGACTAACTCCCGGATGCAGTTAAAACCCAAGTAGTTGCGAGGCAACGTATAAAGGTACAGGTACAGAGTGTCTATCTAGTAACGCTCGTGAATATTTAGACAAAACTCGACGAGTGTACTACGAAAGATACAAATCATGAAAGAAAGTGCTGGTGATGTGGTAAACATAACTAGATGTGTTAAATTAGGCTAAAAGGCTAAACGGTTTACTAAACAGTATACTAAACAGTACCGGATCTGCTAATGAGATGCGACATTGTATATGAACAGAAACGTGAAGTGGTAATGACATCAGCATAGCTAGTTCTCATCATAGCTAATAAAATAAAGTATAACCATGGAATAAAAGAGCTAGTCACTACTCGCATTCTGGGAGCTGTTGACTTGAACACAGCGTATTACAAATAACATAAGTATTCCACACGATCATTAAGACCGTGTGGCTTCATGCTGGACAGTGTGTAAATCCAATAGTTCTCTCTCCTTAGCAGTTCAATATGATTGTCTTTGCCTTCTTGTTTGGTAACTGTTTCCAAAGCGCAATATCGTATTTGACTGATGCCGTGACCTGCTTCTAGGAAATGCTGGGCGATAGATGATTTGGCTTGTTTAGTTCTGATGTTGGACTTGTGTTCATTAAGTCGTATTTTTAGTTTTCTCTCTGTCTGTCCAACATAAATTTTGCCGCAAGGACATTTCAACATATAAACTGCGTTAGAGGTATCACAAGTCGCCGTGGCTCTGATCTTAATCTTGTGATCAATCATATTGAACTGCTAAGGAGAGAGAATTATTGGATTTACACACTGTTCATATACAATGTCGCATCTCATTAGCAGATCCGGTACTGTTTAGTATACTGTTTAGTAAACCGTTTAGCCTTTTAGCTTAATTTAACACATCTAGTTATGTTTACCACATCACCAGCGCTTTCTTTCTTTCATGATTTGTATCTTTCGTATTACACTCGTCGAGTTTTGTCTAAATATTCACGAGCGTTACTAAATAGACACTCTGTACCTTTAACCAGGCGCCATACGTTGCCTCGCAACCACTTGGGTTTTAACTGCATCCGGGAGTTAGTCACGCCCAAACCCGGCCGAGAACAGTTACATCCACGGTTAAACCCGCCCGTGCACGCCACGGTAAGCCGCACTCGTTTTCGTGTAACTATTCACGTTTTCTTGAGATTTATCAGCATGCGCCTGCATTCACCTTTGTTTATACTTTCACCAGAGCACTTTGGGTTCATTGTAAATTATTCCACACCAGGTTCTTCGCTCCAAACAGCCATTTTTTCAAGCTACTTTTTATCGTATTCTACACGCTGTCTTTGTAAAGTCTCATGGGGCTCAGCATCGATAGGAGTCACATTTTCTCACTAACCGTCCACTAGCATGCTTTACTTTTCATGGAGTCTCGCATTAACTAGCTCGTTGTAGCCATTCAGTACCCTAGTACATCAATGTTTCTTTTTTGTTGACAGAATATATTTCCCCAGAAGAAGGCATACGCGAAATGACGAAATGCATTGGGATGGTTTGAGTGCATTTATCTAACTTGGATGTTACCATTGAATATACACTTGTGAATACAACAAGATGCATTAAGAATATAAGATTAAAAATACGAACATTATATAAAAAATGAACTTCTTCGTTTACTTTATGAGAATCTCTATTGAAACCTTCATATAAGGACAATTGAGGAGCCCGGAGGACATTTCTCAGTTTCGAGAGTGCTACCTCATTGTATTAACCACGCCCCCAGCCAGAGGGCGATTCTCTGGAGCACCACACAGATTTTGAAACCTTATCAAACAGCTGTGTGTCTAGTAATAACCCTTTTATTCTAATCTAGTTTATTTCACTTCTATGTAGTGCAAAATATAGTTTCTCTAGTTTGCATTGTGGAACATGGTGGCTGCCACAGATGACTCTTTTCTGGAGTAGTGTTTTTTTTATTCCTGGAAATAAGTAACATTTATTTGTCTTTCCCCTTCTTCATTAGTTTCCAAACAAGAAAAGTGGCTGGTCTATCCTCTGCTTATAAATTGCACTAGATACAATGAGCATGCAGGTCATGAAAAGTTAGATGTAGGCAGGGTGGCATAGGGTTTTGGATCCAATAATTCTGCCCAGAAGCACCAATCCTATGGAGCGTCCTGCGTGCATTGCCCTGACCTCGCCTGCTCCCCGCACCAGTCCTAGAGAAGGAGATAATGATCACTCCGTGAAACACGAGGAGTTGCTAATGCTCTTCCCCGACGGGCACACGTCTCTCAATCAATCCAGCACCTGTCAGCCCAACAGAAACTCTTTGTCTGCTCAGGGCAGGTGAAAAATGCCTGTTTTTTTCTGAACAGATAAAAAAACTACCACGCAAAGAATCCAGTAAATCCAGGTCCAAGCAGTTATTCCCCACTGGGCGCAAAAACCTGCAAGGACCAGTGTTTGTTGAAGAGATATTGGCCGTCCATCCGCCCTTCCAGTATCTCTGCAACAAAGTCTGTGCCTAAGACTCCAAATAACCATTTGAAAACTTTGAAAGTAATGTAGAAATAGCTTTTATGAAATTGAACTTGGAAATACTATTTCACATGTTGTGTGAATGGAAGCCTCTGTCCTTTCAATATCCAGACAAATAAGCAAGTGTTTTAATTTATCTCTGAAACATTGAAATATGTTTTCATAAGTTGCATTTTGTATCTTACAAGAATCACATCGCTCAGACACTACTATTCACCGGTGGCCTCAAAATTATGTGCACATCTCTATATAGATTCTTTGGGGCAGATTTATGATGACTGGCGCATCCCCAGGGATGCACCAGTTATTTTGCGCCGCTGCTCCGCCACCCATGGTGCGCCGCATTTACAATGCGGCGCACCATGGGGCAAAAACGGCACAGATGCGTGACGCATCTGTGCCGTAAAGGTGGCGCATTGCTGGAGTTGCGTCGCAAGCGCGACGCAGCTCCAGCAAGGCTCGGGGGTGCCCTATCTGACCAATGCTGCGTCAAGACCTACGCCTGCTTCAAGCAGGCGCAGGGTTTTGACGCAGCATTGGCCGGAAAGTGACTGAGTGAAATCTTATAGATTTCACTCAGCCACTTTTGCGAGGCGCACCTGCCCCGGAACGCCCACCCTGCGCCGGAACGCCCACAAGTGGTGCACGGCTTTACAACGTGACGCATCTGCCTAGATGCGTCACGTTGTAAATGGGTCGTAGGGATGCGCCACGTTTACGCCGCAGTTGCGTGACGCAAACGTGACGCATTACCAACATAAATCTGCCCCTTTATCTTTAAAACGAATAGAAAACTGAAATAAACGAATCCTTTGGATTTTTCACAATTCTTAAGTAGAAAAAAGACCGTAATTATGGATCATTGGAGAATAGTTCAAGCAGATTTGCATGAGCCTCAATTGGGAATGAAGGGAAAAACATACATGTTTCCTACAGCACTGACAATGGAGACAATTAAGTTAAGAGTCACACACAGTCCGTGAATTGAATATTACTCATTGTAAAAGTATGAATGCTTTTATTCAAATAATGCTATCTAATTTTCTTTTTGTCTAGCTTTTCGTGCTTTGGGTAAGGACTCATTCAAAGCAGCGGTCCATTTCATGAGGATTTTGACCATCTATCTCTGGGGCCCTTTATAAAATCAACAATTCAACCAGCATCAGCAAGGCACTTAGTAGGAAAGCTTTTTCAGACATTAAATTCCACAATGGGAATTGAAGAAATTGTATAACTGTGTGTCATTTTTAAAGTTTTATTAGTTTACTTTTTAAAACGTGAAGTTTAATTCCCATCCGCAAACTGAAAGTCATGGTCTATTACTTTCCGCGAATGCTTTCATCATTAAGTTGAACTCATCCGTGAAACAAACTTATGAACAAAAAACAGTCAATTCAAAGTCTTCAATTAACTAGGGGGTTGTTTGTGCACTGCGTTGCTTGTAGGGTTTGATCGAGTATGCCAGGGGAGAGTACAGCTGACTTCACAAAAGGACTTTAAAGGCTTTTAAAGAGAAATATGAATTATATTACATGGACTTCACTGAGAGTGGCAGAGGTTGCCCAGCCCAGAGCCACAACTGTGGAACAACAGATGCCATGGAGCTACTGAACATGCATCCCGGCGCACCAAGATGGCAACAACACTCATCGCCACCACCCCCAGGCACCCCCACCCCCAACAAAGATATGTTACCTCATCGCCACAAAATCATGCACAAAACAATTCGCCTGACGTCGCTCAATGACAACAATCAACATGCATGTGTGTTCAGAAAAAGGAGAATAACTCATTCATATTTGAATCACCAAACAAAACATTTTATTCAAGAAAACTCAAAACAACTATTATGAAGAGTCATGGCGGGTCTTCTCAGGACAATCTGTAGGTCACAGCCTGCAAGACAAAAGACAAAATACTAGACAACAATGTGTGTCCCGCACTCATCAAAGAACAGAGAGAGTGAGCAAAAGAGATAAAGAGAGAGAGAAAGAGAGGGAGAGAGAGAGAGAGAGAGAGAGAGAGAGAAAGAGAGAGAGAGAGAGAGCTAGAGAGAGAGAAAGAGAAGGAGAGAGAGAGAGAGCAAGAGAGAGAGGGTTAGACAGAGAAACGAATAGAGGGAGAGAGAGTGCCGACACTGCGCATTGCGGACCCAGGCCTCACTGCTTACCTGCTGCCACCGGTGTGTCTCCAACCACGTGCCGGTATACACTGCAGTCCACCATATCCCTTATTTGAAACAGAGTCCAGATTTATGAATGTCAGAGTCCATACAATTGCACACGCTATCATCGCTTGCCCGCCCATGCGCCCATGCACTCCAGCCCCTCCCGCCGCTCAGAGGTGACTGCCCTCCCCTGCGCACCCAGGCCTCACTGCTCACCTGGTTCTGGCAGAGATGATATAAGTGCAAACGGAATCATCACAGGCTGTACACCCGCTCAGCCCTTTAGGTGCCACTAACTCTGTGAACCGCAAGGCAGCGCCACTTGCCGCTAGGCCAGCACTGCCCGCTGGCTTAGGCCTAAAATGTGGTCCAGCCGGGCTCACATAAATCCTCACCAGTCCGGACCGCCAGTACGGGGCATCATCGCAGACTGCACACCCGCTCAGCACTTAAGGGCCCCCTACCTTAGTGCACTTAAAGTCACCGTCCTGTGCCAGTGTGCCTGTGCTGGCCGCAGTGTTTCCAGTGCCACCAAGTCTGTGCCCGTGAAACATAGACCCTTTATGATTGAGTCCCGTGGTGCAGACACCATCATGTCACCTTCAGCATTGGGGAATGTGAAGTGGCAGGTCCCTAGACCCTCTCCTGTGCCGATGTGCCTGTGCTGGCCGCAGTGTTTCCAGTGCCACCAAGTTTGTGCCCCGCAGAACATGGACCCTTTATGATTGAGTCCCGTGGAGCAGACACCATCAAGTCGCCTTCCGCACTGGGGAATTTGAAGTGGCAGGGCCCTAGGGCCTCGTAAATAAATAATAACCACATGGATACACCCAGATAGAGAGTGGAAATGGCATCCAGCACGTGCGCCCTGCACTTTTTATTGGTAGGGTCACATGTCTTGTGACGCATGTGCTGGATGGGTGTGGTGTGGGTGTAACCAGCCTTGAGGGACTGACCCTACATTCATCCATACTTCCACACTTGAAAGATCAGAGACATGACACATCTGTATGAATAAGAATGTTTAATGCACATTCAGTGGAGTGTTGTCGCTAGAGCAGTACAGGGCTATGCAAACCTCACTTTACATTGTTGGCCCATGGAGGGTCAGCCAGAGTCCTTCAGGGAATGACAAGTGCAATGGAAGGGGAAGCGCTCAGTCCGCTGTCTGATTGCTGTGTCATTGGTGACCAAACAGAATATGGCAATCCATGTCGAGGTCCTAGGTGAGTGTCACAGAGTGTATCGGGGGACAGTTGAAGGTGATGATGCAGATGGCAGAACCAACCAGAAACAGGCCATATGGCGAAGATGAATGCTACTTCGTCCTGACCATGAAGGTTGATTCTTCCACATCTTCATCCTCTGCTGTTTCATATGCCTCACATGTGGGTGGTGTTGTTCTGTCTCCAACACTGTGTGGCAGTGACATCTCAGGGGCCAGAGGTGGAATGTCTGCTGCACTGTGTGGCACTGACACTTCAGGGGGCGGAGATGTGGATGGAGTGGTAACAGCAGCATGCATCTGCGCCAGGCCTTTTGACAGCAATGCCATGAGGAGGGTCTTTAGGGTGATGAGAAATCCCCCTACTTCTCGCTTGTGTGCATCCAAGGCAGTCGCTCTTCCCGCCTGCGTCCGCTCCATGGTCTCCATTCACCTCCGCATGTGTCCCAACTCATGGGGGACATCGCTGGAGCCACTCTGACCAGACAGTTGTTCTTGTCTCCAAATCAGGACTCCAGCGATGTCAGCCATGGTTCGTTGGAGAGCATGGAGCGGACTATGGGTGTCCGTTAGGGACTATGAGTGGTCCTTGATGGGACTTAAACACCCACGTAAGGCATCGAGTTTGGCTGCCATGCAGTCGAACCCCACCTGCACCTGATCAGCCAGCTTCTTCTGGCACCCCAACACATGGCGTTGGAAGGCCATGTGTTCTTCGTGGGGGTCCTGTGAGGCAGCCGTGGTGCTGGGTGCTGCCTGCTGTGTGGTCTGTGCAGGGGGATTCTCCTCGAAGCAGCTGGCTGCCCTGCTCCTGGAGGTGGGGTGCAGAGGCTGTTCACGAGCTGTTGGAGGGCGTCAGAGTCAAAGGTGTGGTGGTCCTCTTTATCATCAGAGAAGAGAGGTTTGGGCTGATCTTCAGGAGGTGTTTCATTTCCCTCTGCCATGTGAAGGGGAGATGCATTTTAACATTGTGTTCACATGTATGTTGACGCATTTGACAAGTTTACATACAGACTGCATGACAATGTACATTGTGGTTGTTTGGGAGGAGTTGCCTATCTGATGCGGGACAGAGGACATTTTGACAACATCACGGATGTGTGTTTATACTTGCACGTTCTCAACTCACATTTCCCTGCAATGCCAAATGTGATTGGCCAGTTTCTACAGACAAGCAGCACCAGTTGTGTCCTCTGTTCTGTTGTGAACATTTTGCGATTTGCTCCACATCATTGTCAATGTTGATGTACTCTGCATGTTATGTGTGTGTGCCGCATTTTGTGGGAGTTGCCCTGCAGCTCTTGTCACTTTCATGCGGTGTGCCTCTGATTTCTGTGCTTATACAGTGATGAGATGTTGCATACTTGGGTACATTTGTCTCTTGGTGGGAGTTGGTGTTCTGGGGCATGGTATGTCCGCAGATGTGCTCTACTTAATTGTGCATGTGTGCAATTGTGCCCATCTCCCCCCGTTCCCCCAGTCCCTGGTCGTTACTCACCCCGGTGCTGTTGTTTCCGGTCATGTTGAGCAGTGTCTGGTCCCACAACCCCTGCCACCATCTCCCCACTGGTGACTGTGGACACTATTTCCTCCATATCGTCCAGCTCCTCCTGTGGTGCTGGACTCCCACCTCCAGTCTGCATTGCTGCCTTCCGGTTGTTGGTGAATTTGTGCTTGGTTTTGCGCTTCACATCATTCCAGCACCTCTTGACCTCTTCATTTGTCCTCTTCAGCACTCCGACTGCATTCACCTTGTCCACTATGGACTGCCATATTTCATTTTTTGTTGCCAATGACACAGTGGAGGTGACGAACTGTAGTTGATGGTGTTCTACCACCTCCGATATCAGAATACGATTTTCCCGTGGACTGAACCGCTTCTTCCGACTCTTCTTGTCCTTGCCCTTCCCTAAACCCGAGGACCCAGGTTGGTCCTCTGGGGGGCTTGTGGGATTCTGGTTGTCCTCTGTACTTGCTCCGGCTACCTCCATTGTGCTTTGCGGTTTTGGGGCTTTTGTTTGTATGTTTTTTTAATCTATTTTTATAGTGGTTTTTCCCACATGCCGTGTAGGAATTGCAGGCCTGTCGCTGGTTTTCGCTGATTTTTGCATCACGATTGGCCTCATCACTACTATTTTCGCGTTCGTGTTTGGCGTTTTTTCGGCATCGCATTAACTTTTATGCGGTCATTTGGTGCATTGGCGTGGGACCATCGCATGGTACCACCATGTTGGGAATACAACGTTAACACAGCATTATTTTCCTGTGATAGTCTGCGATGTGAAGAGTTTGGTTCAGCTAATTTTGCAGGAATTATCACACGTTCTTGAGAATATCCCCCCATAAAGGTAGTTTTAAGATTACAAGAAAAAAAATAGTGTAACTGGAATTGACAATTTGGTTGCTATGTCAATAAAGCAGTACTCATCACATTTTACTGTGCGTAAAAAAGTTACCAGTATCCTAACACCTGATATTAACATTATTCTCAGCTGTTGAATGTGTCATTGGGAATATTTCCTTGCACTCACATTCTATACTTTTCACTATGTGTATGTATTTAATTTCACAAGAAACTCTTGGTTTGCCAGTTGCACTAGCTGACGAAAAGAGATGGCTAGCTTAGATCTCTCCAGTAAATGTAGAACGAGGGTTGAAGGGAGGCGGTACCAGGTAGAAGTGTCTGCATGCTGCTATTTCATGATACACATGAATTGGAAATGCATACTTGCTAGTTAGAAAGAGGGCTGAGGAGACTGCGGTCCTTATTACGAGTGGCCTGATAATTCCTACGGGCAAGACGGGGCCTGATCTTCACCTTGGCCATGAACATTGTGGAGTCATCCACACCTCATGTCAAGGTGCTTATTTTATGAGTGTTCTGAGCTGTCACTAACTTAATGTAGAAATTTCAAGAACAAGTATGGAGAGCTAGTATTGTGTACTGGAAGCACCAGAAAGTCAAAGAACCAAGGTGATTCAGGACTCTTTTCTAGTATGGGCCAAAACGTATCTGCCCTTCTGCTGCCTGTCAAGGCAAGTGGGCATTCTTCAGAATGGAATCCCTGCCTAGAAAATGTTCCTCTGGTAAAGGTCTCATTTGGAGGCAGTCAGTGAAATTCATTTGTGAGCAAGGTTGTTCTGTACTCATGATTGTTTTGCAGGTGCAAGGACACCATCCTCGTTAGTTAGACTAATGCCTTTTGTTTTAGGAGTTAGGTATGGAAGAGAACTGTTACAAAGTATTCAGGAATGCTGATAATTGGGAGCTGATATTCTTTCTTGCTGAAGAAGCCTGAGACCCAAGGACAGACCAACCGTTGCTGGACCGAGTACAAGTTTAGTGGAAAATTACCTACAAGCGGTGCCTGGCCAGAGGAGGTGTTTCAGGGGTGTGTTCTATCGATTGTGCATTTTGTTTTAGGGACAGTGCCCCAAGGGATGAGTTAGCAGAGAGCCGTTAGAGAGGTAGAAGGAAGGGACCAATCCTTTGAAGGAAGACTTGGAATGAATTCTGTAGTTTTGGCTACTGACCCTTACAACGTGAGTGTACTTCTTAGGAAGTCTTCACGAGCTGACACCTTTTCTTGTTCTCGCCTGGGTAATGCTAAGTAGGGATGTCACTTTAGTGATAGTGTAGGGATAGATTACCAGATTTCCTTTTTACAGCCGCTAATGAAGACTAATATCAATGTTGGTGCAGTTTTGCCTGTTTAGTATTTTTGGAATTGCTAATTTTTTTTTATGCTGCACCGGATTAGACTGATTCTTAGAGTGGGCTTTGTATTAGTGCCTATATATTTTTACAACCTCGTCATGAGGTATTTGTATGTTCAGTTATGTTTTGACTTTGTAATAAAACCCCTAAATTGGAATTCAGAGCCAGTGATCTTTTCTGAGTTTTACTTAATTGGTTCGTGCTAGTTGTCAGGATTCTCAGTAAATTTTATAGTAGAATCCGGCATTAACAAGAACATAACAGAGATACAGAGCATACATCAATGAAAAACATGAGGGAAGTACCATTTTTTGGCTGCCCCAAGAACAGGTTGTGATCGTTCTCGTGTTTGCTAACTGAAAGGGCATACATGTCACAACCGTACTGTGAAAAAGAAGGAACATTAAACCCCTTACTGTTAGAATCCTGTGTGAGTGATATAAATTCAGTGTGATAGCACACATACTCCACATATATAGAAAACATGCCAGGAGTTAGCTCAGGATATGGACTGTGACATGTTTAGATTAAAGTTCTAGTATTGATTTATTCACCCAGGAATTAAATTGTACTTTGCCCTGGAAGGCAGTGAGGAAAGGCACATAGTCAGGCGTGGATATGATTTATTGTTAGAGGGGAGCAAGTGGCAAAGTGAGAACTTGTTGTTTCTGTTTTTAGGATGAAAAATAAATTCCTTAAGCTCACATACATTTTCCCTCCTCCTGTTTTGCTTAATAGCAAGCCAAATCTCCTACCCAACGTTGGAGAGCAAAGTGTGCTGGGTGTTCATGGTGGAGAACACCTGTATTCGTTTTGTGCCAGTGCATACATAATGACACAATATGCTGGCATGTGCATGATGTCAGGGTATAACCTGCCCAATGCGAGCCCACCACATGTGTTGACACAACACTTGGAATGCACTTGCTAACTAGTTACCTAGCCTGCGGACATGTGATGTACTAGCTTGGTCAGCCTGTTGGGAGCAAGAGCACCTACCACTAAGAGCCTAAATATTATATCCATCTTGTCGAGCAGCTCCATATTCAGATTTGGTGTGGATTTATTTGTGTCCCTGCACTTGGCAAGTATGCTTAAGGGCAGCTGCAGTGTCAGCTAGAGAAAAAGGGCGGATTTATTTGGCGCTAGATGACAGTTACACTGTGACTTGCTCGTTAGTGATGGAACAAGGATTTTCCACTGTTTCCTTTGAAAAAACCGAAGTAGGCTTGTAGGAAAGTAGCCTTTTTTGCATGGGCACCCCTCACTTTTTGCTCCAAATTCTAATGGTTGTGACTCTGATAATACCCTGAGTCTGATGCCCGGACCACAGTGCCTGTGCTCTCTCCCAAAACTGCTATGTTCGACTTGGTAAACCCAAATTGACAAAGACTTTATTCCCTTATAAGTCCCTAGTAAATGATACCAGGGTTACCCAGGGCAGAGGTGGTAAAGGGATCCACAGGGCTGCAACATGGTTTTGTGCCACCCAACTCTACCCTGCACACTAGTAGGGAAGGTGTTGGAATAGTAAATCATACTATTCCTCAGGTTGGAGCGCCATCTAGAGCAAGTCAATCTAATGACTTGCGATGTAATAGCATTGGGATGTAACAACGTGGTTGTTGTAATGTAATGTAATGTAATTGCCCATTTATTCCGCGCATCAATCGCTCCAAGGAGCATCTCGGCGCCCCTGCATAGTCACCCTAGTGTCAGATGTTACATTAATGATTGATTTGACCATGGCCGGGATTACACTAAAGCTCTGTCCGTTATGTCTGGGAGCTTGTAGATCCAGGTTTTTAGTTGTTTACGGAAGTCTTGTTCTTTGTCTAGCGCTCTTAGGTGTGGGGGGAGGACATTCCACGCTTTTGCACCTAGTACCGCCAGGGATTTGCCCCCTCGAGTTTTAAGTCTAAACCTTGGAACAGTCAATAGATTAGCATTAAGGGATCGTAATGCTCGGGTTGGGCAGTATCTTATAAATTTCTTCCTCAAATATAGAGGGCCTAGATCGTGGACAGCTCGAAAGGTGATTACAAGCACTTTATGCAGGATCCTTTTAGTTATGGGCAACCAATGTAGTGTATTGAGGGCTTTGGTTGCTGAGGATTTTCTCGGCCATTTTAAAACCAGCCTTGCTGCCGCATGCTGTACCATCTGGAGTTTATGGGTGACCACTTTGTTAGTGCCAGCATATAGGCTAACATAGGGTAACAACCGCGTTGTAATGCTAACGCGATGTAACAACCACATTGTAAAGGTGGTTTCCCATTTGAGACACTACCAATGTTCCAATCATCCAATCAGTTGTTGCCATCACTTTTATATACCACCCTTCTTAAGATATTTATCAATTGAGAATGTCTGCTGTGTGTGTTAGGTGCCTCCTTATGGAAAATGGCCGGATAAATGGAAGGGGCGAGAAGGGTGGGGGCTGAATATGTAAGCGCTAGCCTAAGGCAATAAACCCTGCTTACAAGTATACCTCTCTGTGCCAAGTAGGAGGGACAATCCAAGGAGGATCCTGGGTTTAAGTGATCCCCGGTGTATATGGCCAGTTCCTATCACTAAGACCAATCACAGCTTCCATTAATTTAATGACCATGATTTGAGTTCCCTTATGTCAGACTAGAGTTGTTACAATTGTATTTCTTTTGTCCCAGAGGTTGCGTTAGAACCATAATATGCTAGGGATTCCATTTGCATTTGTGACTCCCTAGAGGAGGGCATATCATTAGGGTATGAAGGATGTCCCATGACCTCAAGGGGGGTAAATTAGTTACTGCAGGAAACTTGTGGAATTAAAACTGAGATGGTTGTTGATGTGCCACAGTCAGAGTACTGGATTTATTGGGCTGCCGCACTAGTTGGGCTAATATCCTTTATCTCATATGTTTTTGCTAGCTTCTCTGGCCTACGACATTCCCCAAGTGTAGGGCGAAGGCTTATCCCCATACATAGGTTCCACCTCCTCTATCAGGTTATATATATATCAGACACAATACAGTTAGCCGGCAATTGTATTACTGTCCTTTTTGGTCTACTTCCCTCCTTGTGGACTTAGTGCGGCTTTCCTCTTTCTTATTTTGTTATAGCAAGGACATGCAATCCTCTCTGAGAGTTAGCCCCTAAACTACGTAGGGTGGAGCACTCAATAGGGCAAATCAGAGGAAAAGGTTTCCAAATGTATAGGTTAAAACTGTGTTTTTGTAAAAGTTCTTATGTATTGCTCTTGTTGAAAGAGAAACAAATCAAAGACTTATGCAACAAGCAGTTAAACCTAGGGAATCGGTGCAGCTCGGCCTCCTCTGGTTGATGACGCATGAAGATGGGGCTACTCTTGGCCCAGTCTACTCTTCACCCGGGCACATGCCCGGGTGCATCCTACACTGCAGGAAACTGAAGGTGTTTTTGAAGTGCACACCCTGCGCTGGCCCAATGTGGCTGTGGTCTCCCTGTTCTATGCTCTGTGTTCAACTGAGTTCAGGACCTCTGGCAGGCTAATAACGCACATCCCTTTACTTTTTCTTGGAACCCTTCCTGGCTGAGGCTGAAACGCTTCATACTCTAGATGTGTATAGATGCCTTAAGGTTTATTTGTACAGGACATCTTCATTTCACAAGGTGGATGACCTATGTAGATATGGGTTATCAAGTAAAGATTGTGGCCTTCTCAAACATCTCTCTCTAGGTGGATCAAGTTCTCCATTGTCCTGTGTTATTTATTAGCTAAAGTTCCATCTGTCATTGAGGGGGTTGTCACCTTCCTGGGCTTCTTTTAAAGGGTTTTCTTTGAGGGACATTGGTTATGCTGCTATGTGGCAATCTCCTCATGCTTTCCTGTTTCAAACATGATATTTGTGCAAGTATTTACATATATTGAGCTTTATTAAATTACTAATATTTTGCAATCACTCAATGTTGATGTGCTCTCCTATAATCAATCTATGCTGTTTGGGTATTCTCTCGCAGGTAAGGACTGTATTGGGGAAGATGGATGAGGGGGTATTTGGCCAGGCTACTTACCAGTAATCTTCATTACTCCACATCCAAGTCTTCCCTGATGCAGTTTTAATTTGAGGATGGAATTGATTATAAAGTTGAGGCATTTTTCTTTAAAGAACTTGCAAATAAACAGGAAGTAATGTTACTATACCTCCCCTTTCTACTGACGGCTGAGAGGATTTGTTAGATCAGTTTGAGAACAGGATCTGCAGGACAGAGATTCAATTTCCAGGTAAGGACCGTATCGGGTCAGTCTTCCCGATTTGACTGTCCCACATGTAGGAGATGGAATCAATGTGCCCTGGGCTAGATGGCATAGGCATATTGTGCTTCCTGTGACTGTAGACTGTCTGCTCTTGAGAGCCGCTCTAACACTGGGGAGGTGCTCAGAACACCGAAGCAATGTGTTGTGAAGTCACCCAAAAAGTTGTGTGTGTTTTGCTCAGCCCTGCAGAAACATCACACTCTGCACCGCTACCTCCCACCTTGTTAGCAGGGACACACATATCAGTAGCAGCTGCTACTGGACTGGGGTGCTGGAGTGGGGGATTAAGAAAAAAAAGAAAAAAAAGGGACCCGAGAACGGCCGGCCACTGACTCTCCCCATCTTCTTCATCTTCCTTCGTCCTGTCTCCAGTCCCAGCAGCAGGAAGCAGCAGGAAGCATCCAGACTCCCAGGCTCCCCTAAGCCAATCACAATGCTGCAATGCAGCGATGTGATTGATCTGAGCACTGTGGTTCGGCGCTCCGATTGGGACAGGGAGCCTGTGCATGTTCCCCAGGAAGCTGTGCAGTACAGCCTTTTGGGGAACATGCAAAGTGTGCATGAACTGTTAGGCCATCCCAAGAGGGCCGGCCAAACAGTCATGCTCACTTAGGGAGTGCAAACCACCCCTTCCCAGCTCTGGCCAGCGCCGCCCCCCACTGAACAAAGCCACGGACTAGGAAAAATAAAATGATAATAACAATACGTTATTGTCATTTTATTTTTCCTTTTGAGCAGTGAGACAACGCACCCCTACTTCAATGGAGGAGCTGCCACTGATGTACATGGCAGTGGTAGGGAGACACGGAAGAACATATGTGGTGCCACAACCAAATAAATGACTGGGTCTAATTTATGAACAGTTGGACCTGTGATACCAAGGATCTGGAGTGACCTGCTGATTTCTCTTCTGGCAACGGTCAGTTTGGTGCTCCTTGTCTGGAGGGATGAGCACACCCTGGTCCCATTCAGACACTTCACCAGTCGCTCTGTCCTGACCAGACGGTGGGGGTAGGTGTTATCGGCTCTGACCGCACGCCGAACGGGTACCTGACCCACATGTGCAGGTCCCACTGGAGTAGACTGCGGGGCACCTTTGGATTCCCCTTAGGGTTGCTTCGAATTGGCAGGACCTGTCGGCCTGCTCTATTACGACCTCAAGGAACAAGGTTGTAAATACACTTTTACTTTAATTTCTCATTGTGTAGTACTTGATTAGGTTCTGAAGAATTGCCAACCAGGCAAGAAACATGTCTACCTGACCAGAGGGTCGTAGGTATCCTGCTCTGTACCTTCTCAGCACATATCTCCCCTCCCACTATTTTAATCAAGGGCGCCAGCCACGCCAATAAAGTACATTGTGGACTGACTCACCTTTTTTAATATTCTCCACCTCTCCAGTGACTACACTCCCTCCTGCCCTCTTACTCGCATGCACCATATGGCTGGAACAAAAGATCTCCGATAAAGAGCCCCTTTACGGGTGCGCGTCAGACATTGCAGCGCCAGTCTGACGAGGAGCCAGAACCCATATGATGAAGCATGACACCTAGCTTGCTAGGTGTGTGAGGGTTTTAGTTCCATAAAGGGAATCCCCCCTTTTTTCTTTTTTACGCTCTCACTACACACACTCACTCCTTTCACTCACCTTGGGGAACTTTGTACCCTCTTTGTGCTACTTCTCATGCGCTCCCTTGGCCTGTGGCAAGGTATGACTGGCTTTTGACTTCAGTCTTTCACTGCCAGCCAAGCGAATTGAGGAATTCCTTGGACAGTGGGACCCATGCAATTGAACGTAATTGTGAAATTAGAAACTGTTGCATTGAAACGTTCTTATGTATTTGGGGGAGGACTTTGAACAGCAATTATACATGTTATGTTCTCTCCCTGTAGTAATTTGCGCTGGGCTCGGTTGCATGTACTGCAAGCGCTGCCGAGGTACGGTTTGACAGACACTGCCTAGAGAGCTCGAGGGCCCATTGCACTTTGCCCATAAGTGAAAAAGCAGAAAGGTCCTGGTACATGGCCACCAGTGGATATTGGTGAAAGGGTGCCAGACGTTGTGTGAGCTATTTGTATGTCCTAAAGTCCCAACAGAAAGCTCAATAACTGTTGTTTTTTGCAGAAGATATGTCTGGGAGGCCAAGAAAAGGCCAGGCAGCTAAGGACACACCAGTCCTTGGCGAGGTCACTATGTAAATGATCCTGAGGGAGTTAGCTTCCATTAAAGTACATATATCAGTGGTGCAAGGATGCACATCAGACATAATGTGGAACTCAAATCTATCCACACTAATATTGCAGTGTTACAATCCAGGCTAGACTATCTAATGCTGCCTTGCTGCAGCGGAGGACCAGTTAGACAAACTCAGCATGATGCCGGACTGTGGCCAGGTGTTCTGGGTGCGCCACAAAAACCTGTAAAGTTGGAAGACGAACGTAGGTAGGACAACATCAGGATTTCTGGTGTCCCATAAAATATTGACGGCACAGATGTTATGGCTTCCTATGCGCCTTTCTTCCTCCTTTGTTGAGAGACTCTTTCAGGCCCCATTTGGAATTTTATCGAGCCTATATGGTGTGCACACGAAGCCCTCTTAAGCCAGACAAATTCTAGTCTGTCCTCTACATCTTCACAAGCATGCTTTCAGATACAGCCTTTTAGTACCTTCCACCATGATGATTACAGTGGAAAAAAGCAATTCAATGATCCGGATGAATTGAAGTTTTTTTTAGAATCCCTGGAGAAGGCTTACTTCATGACCAGCAGATGTTAACCTATCAGAGGCTAGCTTGCCAACACATCAAACAGGTGAGGGGGAGGTGGAGACCAGATCTTATACACTGGGAATGGAAGGGGACTGACTGGATTCAGTTAAAAAAAAGATGGCTGGAGAAAGGGCTTTGCTCTTGCTGCCCGACAACAAGAAAAAGGGACAGAGACAAGTCTAAGTTCATCCACAAATGTTGAAATACTCCAGACAAAGCTGGAGAGCATAGTAGTCTGCTGCAAGATGGAAGTGCCAGTACAATTACGGGAGATGTTTGGTGGACATTATTAATTCCTCCATACCATCAGGCCACCTCTGAGACCCATGCCCAATGAGGTGAGACCCTTCTGGTTTGTGAAGCCTAATGTGGACAACTCACGGCACCAGCCGACTTGCTGAAAATCCACAGGTCATATAGGTCACAGTTTCTATGCCTTTTTTATTTTCTACTCTGTATTCACTATCTGTTGCATACCTGCATACCTTATACTTCTGTGCATCCTTTTCCCTCCCCAAACTTTCTGCCCTTTTTTACTGTGTTATTCTTATTTATTTTGGATGTGGAGGCTGAATCCATTATTTGTCTATTTAAATTTGAAGATGCATTAGTTCCCTCTCATTTTTTGAAATTCTTCATATTGATGTTTGTTTGTTGAGCTCCCACGCTTGCTGACACAAACAACATTGCTGCTGCTTCTGTCAATTGGGTGATATCATTCCTTCCATGTCGTTCACATTTGCATTTACTTCCTGAAAACATACAGTAAATTTAAGAAAACTCTGCAAACCTAAATCCTCCATCCGTTCAAAATCTCAAGGGCATATTTCCAAGCCCATATCGCCACCAGAGCATCACTTTTTTGATGCTCCGGTGGAGTAGCGCCATTTTCCATATTTACAAGTTGGCACTAAGCCACTGAAGGCTCTATTAAGAGGCTGGTGATCCACGGACAGACAGACTCACCGGGGCGGGCGGTGGTGGTCTTCACACCACCCTATTTCACTTAAGGTGGTCGGACTGCCATTGCCCACTACAGCTGTCAGGGAACTACCATTTCCTGGCAGTCAGACATATTACGAATTTCTTCTCCTCCACAGTTTTCATGGTTGTCCCGCCTCCATGAAAATCGCGGCAGAGAGGAAATAGAGTGGGCCTTACAGGGCCTCCTTGTGCCTCTGAGCCATGGGGTGTGCAAGTGGAACCCCTTGTGTGCTGCCCGGCTTGGACTTTACAGCAGGAATTGTTTTTGTCGTTCCTATTGTAGTACCCATTTTCAGGGCGCCGCTGTGGGAAAATAAAATAAAAACCTGTGAGACTCAAGTCAATACTCGTAATCTGGCGGGAGGCCCAACCACAGGTTTGGTGGCGCAGGGGGCGGACCCAGCGCTGCATCACCAAACTCATAATCAGGCCTTTAGCATGGCTTAATGCCACCTTTTAATTATTTTCCTTTCCGCCGCAGTCTTCTGTGGCAAAGAGGTGTGCAATGGGTGGTTGCTGTGGGTTTTCCACCTCTATAGCTATTGCTTTTCTACAAGTCTGAGGCAGCACCAAAAACTAACACCATGGAATACCAGGCCTTAGAATGGTGATACGAGGAGAAATTATTTTGCAGCACACATAGAATGAGCAAATCGCCATTATTGCTTGTTTATGCGCAAGAAGGTGTCACCTCGTGTACTTAAACAATCGTTCCATGCAGAGCAGGCACACCTGTCACATGGTGCGCTGGGGCTAGGCAGCTTTTTTGCTCCAGAGCTAAGGAAAACACACCATATTCTTGTGAATACGTCACATTCCTGCATTTTCAAATTTGGTGCACCTCCGCGCTCTGACATTTTTTTGTAAATGTGCCCCTCAGTTATTTAGCCTTCTTGCAGGATACTGTCTATCTGTCAAACACAGGTTTAGATACACCCTTCACCCTGCCTACATGTCTCATTTACTTTGCACACCCAGGTGCTGCTGCTGCTACATCACCAGTCCAGTCTCTGGCAACCACATCTAATCCTGGATCCAGGACAATGCAGAAAGACCTATGCATCATTACACTGGAAGTTAATGGATGCATACATCATATTGAACATAGGAAAACATGGTTGTTGGTTTCCTTCAAATTTCTACAAATTGCGTTATTGCAAGAGACACACTTTAACCTTCTGTGGCAGCATAAATGCCAAGGGATTAGTTGGGTGGGGTATTCTCTAATTGAATTGGGTGATGGTTCAGGGGATCCGCTTTCACTGCATGCAGGTGTTGTGGGCTTACCATTTTATTAGTAAAACACTAATGGTGGCGGTTCAGACAGTGTGAAGAGATACTGAGGGACATTACATTCTCATTAAAACTTCAATTCAGAGAACGGTATTGGTGGTGCCCTATGTATGTGCCTACTATTCACAAATGCTCTTCTCATGACTATCCTTGACCGTGTCAGAGTTTGGAAGGGACAAGACTCCTCTGGTGGAGGAGCAGGGCAGTTGATCTGATCCTACAGAGATTGGTAGACATGACATATAGATCTAGGTGCATATTACCAAGCAATAGTGATAATTATCGCTATTGCTTGGTTAGAGACAAAAATGTATCGCCGACCTGCGGCGATTTTTATCGCAGATAAACCTTGATTTTACCAAGGTTTATCGCAAATGCGATAAAAATCGGCCGCAATGCATGAATATCACTGAAAAGTCAGCGATATTCAGGCATTACCGAGCTAATGCTCTTAGCCATGTTATCCACCTCCCATTGGATAACATGGCTAAGAACTGCTCAGGGCAGGTGTTAGCTTTTGGAGATATTCGCGCTTAGCGCGAATATCTCCAAAAGTTGGTAATAGGAGATAGCGATGTTAGCGACTGTTTCCAGTCGTTAACATCTTGGCACGCCCACTTTGCATGTCATTAGTGATATATATCACTGGCATGCAAAGCGGGGCCCAAGATGGTCGCTATCTCCTACTAGCTGTCGCTAACTGGTGTTAGCGACAGCTAGGTAATAGGGAGAAAATTTTATCTCCGCTTTCTTGGCTTTTAAAGCCAAAAAAGCGGAGATAAACACCCCTGATAATATGCCCCTAGATCGTTATTAGAGAACCACTCACTCCAGGATTTTTGAACAGTATTAAAACCCTGAGACAGGTCATTCAAATTAATGTCCTGTGTACATGGCACATGCACCTGCACTGTATTTTACCTGGCTTCTTTTATCTTGCTATCAGGGATCTATGTCAGACGTGTTGGGTGCTCTTGAGGCTGACCTGGGTTGTTCTGCCCAAAGTGGCCAAGTCAATAAAGAGACCTGGTTCTCTTGATTACTGCACCACTGCAACCAAACTATAGCGGACTGAAGAGCACCAATCATGGCAAATCCAGTCTTGGGTTTGGAGGCATGTCGATGTCAGCTGAGACGCTGCCTACTTAAGAAATGAGCATGTCAAAACATTGCTTAGTCTCGTACCTGGGAGTGATTCCACTTACCTGAACTCTCTGATCCTGCATTCCAGAGCTACGCCTCTCCTCCTATTGGCCTTCGACTTCGGAGGCGTTTCCTGCGGTCTTCTGTCCTCTGCAGCGTCTTTATTAATGAACATGGAAAAATATGACTACCTTTCAGTCTAAGTTTAATATCAGCCACCTGCAGAGTGGGTATTGTTATAATAACGTTCTATGGTCATTAGTACATTTGGAAGAGCATATTGTCTAAAGATCACTATATTTGTTTGTTCACAGATCTTTCGCTTACAGATCATTTGCACACAGATTCCCCCCAGCAAATAGATGCTTCTTGTGAATATTATTGTTAATTATCTGATGTGTAGGTTAATTGTTTCTTAGTTGAAGGTATATATAACTTTGTGACTAAACCAAGCAACAGGAGAACACTTGAGCTCATTATATTTAATAATGTTTCTTGTAGCAACTAACCTGATCGCACCGTGGTTTTAATCATTGGTGACAATCCTGAGCCAGCATCTGAATCTTTGCACTATGCTCACAGCCAGGTAAAATTCCCAGAAAACC
Organism: Lissotriton helveticus; assembly: GCF_964261635.1. Lineage (NCBI taxonomy): Eukaryota > Metazoa > Chordata > Amphibia > Caudata > Salamandridae > Lissotriton > Lissotriton helveticus. Next base: position 1,017,225,816 of record NC_136071.1, read on the forward strand.
TCAGTACCCAATCAGAAGCTGCTGGCTTATTTCTCTTTTGTCTCTCTCATCCCATATCCCCCTTCCTCTCTGGGAGAACGTTGGTGGTTGATGTTTTACAAATCATCATTCTCTGCTCACTTTCATAGGGATTCAGGAACTGTCCTCACCCAAGTGGAACCGACTAGATTTGAGGTGAGTGGCTATCCTGACACATGTCTCTCATTCCATTCAGGAGTCATCCGATACACATTCAGAGAGAAGTGGCTGTTCGGAGTGCAGATTAGGGCTGGGCGTAGTTTGCGAAGTAGCGCTTGGCGAAGCTACGCAAAGTGCACTTCGCACTACGCGAGCTACGGGTAGCACTACGCAAACTGTGTAGTAGCATGTCCGCACTATGCAATATGCCGTTTTCAATGATTGCACAGTGCGGACAAGCATCCGGCTCTATGCAATTATTGAAAACGGCATCTTGCACAGTGCGAGCTATAGTTTTCTGCCGCTTGAGGAGATTTTTACTTGAGCGGCAGCTTTCTCAACGCGTACTGATAGTTTCGCGAGCATAGGCGACCTCTCGCAATGAGAAACCAGACATCCCTGCATTGAGAATCTCGCAGGGAGGTTTATTTTCCATGCTCGTGATCGGCAACTTGATGTTGCTGATCGCGAACGAGGAAAAAGTCTCACCAGGATGTCATTTTGCTTGCTCGGGGGTTGCCAAATTGACATTGAGAACAGCGAGCAAGCAAAAAATGACCGCTGCACTACGCTACGCGTGTTCGCAGTGTGCTACGTGCAGTTCGCGTAGTGCGAAGTTGCGCAAACTTCGCACACTACGTGAGCGTAGCGTAGTGCTTTGCCCGGGCCTAGTGCAGATCAGAAGAGCATGTGAACCTGAAAAAGGAATCACAACACTCATCTTACTACATTATTGATAAAGAAGAAAAACAAAAGACACCAAACCTCAATTCAAAAAGAAAAATGTAGACAGAATTAAACTAAGGCATGGCAAGAATACTGAGGACTCTGCTTCTGAACGGAGAAAGGGCAGTGACGATGCTGGACAGCGCAACAGAAGTCGTAATAGCTCGCTGGAACCTGATGGATTATCTGGTGAGAAGAGCGCTGAGTGACCATATCACGGTGAGAACACCTGATACTAGGGTAAGTGTTCGCCTTCGTTTATACAAAATTACACCCCAATTGGAGGGAGACATACCCAGGATTATCAAATTCTTTTTGGTGAAAAAGACTGGTCAATTGAATTTGTAATAGAATGCCCAAGCAAGGACACAGTAATTTTACCGGCTTTCTTTGCTCCAGAATCATGTGGGGTGAGATGATAAGTCACCTCATCAAGAGATCCTGTTGAAAACAACTCCTCAACCCAAAAGACAATACCCAATATAACTTGAAGCTATTCAACAAGTCAGGGAACTCCTAGAACAACTTGAATACCAAGGTGTAATAGAAAATTGGACCTCATCACTGAATAATCCCTTGTTTCCCATAATGAAACCGGACAATTCATACCATCTAGTATTAGACTATAGACATTAGACACAAGTACGTGCACATTTGTGGTACAAAATGCCCACAGTGCTACACTAATGAATAACATAGTACGGAAAAAACAAAACATAATTAGCTATCTTAAATGGATTTCTCTGCCAAATTAAAGAACGTGGAAGCAGATATTTGACAGCATTCTCAGAGCTAGGCTCACAGAGGCAGATTGCCCTGGGGTATATATTTAGTGCGGGGCTGCTTTCAGGCAGATTTACAGAGTTACTTCAAATTTTGATGAGGAGGTGTTGTCCTACGTTGACAATATGTATCTGATGGACAATGAATTAATGGAACTCTTGGACAGGGTAAACAGCATAGTTCTGGAGTTTGCTCACCTGGGCTACAAATTTAATTAAAAAAGATCTAAAATTGCTTATCCTAATGTCCTATTTTTAGGGTATGAATTGTCAAGTGAAGGTAAATGTTAAGAGACCCATTTTTTGGAAAAACATGCATTGCTCCAACCTCCAACAACTCTAAAAAGATTACAAACCATTTTGGGATTTTTACATTTTGGCAGAACATACCTATTACATTACGCAGAATTTGTAAAACCTGTCTATGATTTAATAAGACCAGACTTCTGAAGCACACATAGGACACAAGAGCACACAAACATTGTGCATTCCATACAAGCTGATATAACAACTCCCAAACATTTACACACACGTATAAACAACACCCCAAATCTAGTGAACCGCGTACTTGCTGGATCAACAGGATACAACTATATCACATTCAACGAAGGTAATACTGTACCCATTGCAAAAAAATTACATTTATACATAAACACTGAAATGTGTTTTGCATCAACTGAGAAGATTATCACAGCAGTGCAGACTGCTGAAGTGGGAGAGGGAGCATTAACTCAGGCTAAACACATAATTGTCATAACCCCAGGACCGACCTTGGAGATCGCCACCATTGCAACCTTTCCAAATGCTAAATCTTTACATCCATCGTAGAAACAATTGACTATCTCACTGCAACAGATGTAGATAACAGATTTGATTCTACATTACAAACACAAGCATTTTTGCAGTATGGACAGAAATATCCTTTGCTGAATTAAATAATGACTCTAGAACAATAGGATCATATCATCTATGCTGATGAATCTCCCAGCCCTCTGAAGTGAAAAAACACCAACATTCTGCCGCATGCACATGCATAATATAAAATTCCATCCTGGAAAAACACCAATCAGTCACTAGATGATAGCACAGCGCAGCTGGCAGAGCTCAAGGCTGTAATACTGGCACTGGAAAATAGTGTGTGATTCTTATTACTGCGGTCAGTTGTACAATGAATACCTACTTTACTGGGGCCAAAATGGACTTTGAGACTCTAAGTGTTGCACAATCAAGCACAAGAAGCTTTGAGAACAAGTGGTGTTTAACTCTTGGGCTTACAAACAAGCCATGGGAATTTTGGGTGTAACCTTGTGGTACTCCTCCCCCTATCATCGTAGATTGAATGGCATCTGGTTACTTTGTGGACTTCGACAACTTCTCATCGGATTCAATTGAACCAGAGATTCCACTGCCACCACCCCTCCCTTTCAAGCTACAAGTGGGTGCTCTCTATCCTTGCCTGAAAAAGACAGAACCTTGTTACTCCCTAGTTGCACCTTTGGATTACAACTGGGTTACTAATCTTGGTCCTCTAGATTGCTTTGGTGACTGTCTTTTTCCTGCTTCTAAACGGATGCTATCTCCCAGAATTCTGTGCAGTCTAACTTGTGAACTAGGTGTTGAAACCACACGTAGCATGGCAAGTGGACCAGAGAGATATGCCCCTGGTAAACATTTCAGCAGTTACAGTTCTTAGAAAAAATTGTGTGGGTCAGGGTATTGTATGATGTGTATGGTCCTATTCAACTTTTACAAATTCCATATTTCTTTACAATTCCTTTAAATTATATCATCACCTCTAGTACTATTTCTGATGATTGGGACATTGATATAGTGCAGAGCCATTGGCTGCATTTTCTTCTGAATAATTTGATGATGGTACATCTAATTTGGGTGATATGTACAGTTATCAACATTATGATCACCATTGTTTGCATAAAGTGAGTATCCCACGTGTCATTTATATTTACACTTAAGGGGAACACTGCCCAACACTGCCAAAAGGTAGCTAAAAAACTTTTGCACATAAGTTTGCTTATTTTTCTGGTTCTGACACATCATACTTCTACAGGCTTGCACATACACCTGCAAAGAAAAATATGCCAACAAACACTAAGCTGATACACTCTGCTTCTTTTCTTTCTTAGCTGTATGTACAGGGTTTTTACTTTTGGAAAGACATAATAGGTACAAAGTCTGTTTGGTGGACAAAGGGTTGGCAGGTTCAGGGAATCAAGGCCCTATTTAGAGCATGCCTAATACCACAGCAAATGATTTTCCTGAGCAAAATTATGGAACAATCTTCATGTCGTGAAATAGCCAAGATAGAGGATTTAAATACACCATAAATTCCCACATTTGCATGTTACAGTGAGGATATAATAGATGCCATACTACGCAATGGCTCTTACAATTCATTAGGCCCCAATTGGAAGGGATGGCTAAATTGTCCTAAAGACACTAATGGGTGTCAATCCAGACTTCTGGGTGAGGCTAAAGGGTTTATGATCAATAGACCTAACCAACTGTATGTACAATCTGAACACTGTGTGGTGGTGACATCATACAGTGTTGGGAAGTTATGCCTTGAGTGGCTAAAGATCACAACACTGTCTTAGGTGAAACAACACTTGTCCCTTCTTTCAGATGACCTGGATCTCAGGGATTTTTTGCTAGGTCCCCGGAACCCACATCAAAAGCGCTTCTTGTATGCCATATATACAATGAACTGTGGAAGTCCTTTGACCCTGTCCTCAGGTAGGTCGCCCCCCAGCCGCCACACGGTCCTCCTGTGACGCTGCCCCCGCTGTCGACTCTGTCCCTGCCGCTGCCGCGTGAGTCCCCCTGCTGCTCATTGTTTTTTACTTGTGTTACTGTATTTTGTTGTGCATTCTGTGATTCCTTGATTGTTCCTTGTTCCCCCTTTGCCTTCTGTGCCCACTTGTGCCCCGTTTCGCTGCCGGTGCCCAGTCCCCCGGTCCCCTCTGTGTCCTCTCCCCGCCACTGCGTCCCTGCG